>NC_140082.1:5996296-6639001 GCF_964194135.1 Talpa europaea | reverse complement strand
CCCTTTTAGTTGCTTAAGAAGGTTTGGTTGAAAAATTCCAATGTTGTTCCAGCTGAGTTAGGGGGATCAGCCAAATGTCAGCAGGAGGTGATGTGATGACCGGTTCAGGCCTGGGGCAGAGACGATGCGAGAGAGGGCTGGAGGCGAGGGGCGGGAGGCACAGAGACGGTCAGAGAGGCCAAGGTCAAAATGGGAAATCTGAGGCAGACGGACGGAGAGCTCGGGCAGAGACAGAAAGAGCTGGAGAGACACAAAGAAACAAGACCTAGAGACCTCAAGACCGAGAAGTGAGTCTGGCAGACAGGCCTGAGCCGAGAGGAGAAAGCGGGGACACGGCAGCAGCAATAGGAGCGGAGATGCATTTGGGGAGCACCCGCGAGCCGGGGCTGCACGCTGCACATTCCTGGCACTGGCTCACTTTATCCGCGCTTGCTTTCTCCCAGGGGCACCAGGTTTATTCCCACTTTACTGATGAGGCAACTGAGACCCAGAAAAGTGAAATCTTGGGGGGCTGGGAACAGAAGGCTCCATTCGTGGAATAAAGGAAAGGTCAGGTGGGCTGATCCTAATGGATTCAACTCAGCCAAGCGGTGATGCCGTGTTGGATGCCTCCACTGACGGGGAACTCACTACCCTCTGTTGCTTTACCACGAGTTTTCCACCCCGAGAAGGTGGTATTGACCTGACCTCTCCTTCTCCCTTTGGCCTGGTGGTGGGTTGTGTGGGTGTCTCAGCCCCCAGTTTGGGGCCTGATGAAGCTGACCCCATGCAGAGAGGACAGGACCCTGAGCCCCTACCTGCCCTTCAGCCTCCAAAAGTTTCCTCCGTGGGCTGGGCCAGCCCCCTCTGGGGGTGGCTTCCCGGAGGGAAGTGATCTCAGTTGGGGGCACCCAGACAGGAAGGGGGGCCATGAGAGGCAGTCATGGGACATCCTGTAGGTGGGGGTGCCCCACTGTCCTGTGACTGGGTTGGGCGGTGGGCCGAGCATGAGTCGAGAGCCCATGGAACGCCAGGCCCCCCGAGGGCCTTCACTAACTCCCCCCCATCCAGAGGTCACCATAAAAACAAGGTGGTTCACACTCAGAGAATACACTTCCAAGCCCCAGGCTCATGTGAACCCCACAACAGCCCCATGAGGCGGGGATCAGTTAAGGATCAGCTCCACGGCCATCTGCAAGTAAGCGGTCCAGTCTGACCCACCCCAGGCTACCTGGATTCCAACCCACGTTCCCGAGGAAACTGAGACATGGAGGTTACACAGGCACAGAACACGGTTCAAACCTCAGACCTTCCAGAATGGCAGCCCCCTCCCTTAACCTGACCCACTCCCTTCTTCTGATTGTCTGGCTAATCCATGGGCTGTAGCAATACCCACCCCCCGCATTCATCAAATGCCTGCCTCGGGGTGCCAGCTGCCACAAGCAGGGCTTACCCACATACTCTGGTCCACGCTGCCGCCCTAGGGGTTCTAAGCACTATTATTAGCCCTGATGGGCAGATGGGGAAACTGAGGCTCCTTGGGATGACGTGAGGTCTGGCAGAGGGAGCAATGGGCCAGCATCCCCCACTGCAGCTGTGAACTCGGGCGCCTGCCCCTCCTGCCCTGGATCAACCATCCTGCAGTGTTTTGTTTCCCTCCAAACTCTCCCCGGGGACTCGTCAAGCTAAGCCGCAGCCCCATTAGCGGTTTCTGCATGTTTGAGGCCGGCCCAAGCTCTCCTGGGCCTGTGGGCAGCCAGGGCTGTGGAGAGAGGGAGGGAGGGGGTCTCCAGGCCTGAGGAAGGCTGAGGCTTGCTCGGCTCTCAGAGAGGCTCGCACCTTTGAATGGGCTCTGAAAGGCCCTTTCCCGGGAGGCTCCCGCAGCTGGCGGCTGGCTGGGCCACTGTATGGGCTGCGACTGGGGGCTTCCCGGTCCCCTGGCTTCCAGCACACTGGGGTTCAGATCCCAGGGCACAGCAGCAAGAGTGGGAAATGCTGGGGTGGGAGCAGCTAGGGAGCAGAAGAGAAAGACAGTCTCTCCTCTCCTGGAGCCCTGGGTTGGCTGGGACAACTGACCTGGCCTTTGCAGGCCTCTCCGTCCTCACCTGTGAAGTGGGTGTGATCAAGGTAGATGCCCACAGAGCTGCTCTACGTGCCGCACATCTGCAGCTCTCAGTGCACACAATATTCGAGAGCAGATGTGGTTACCATTGCCTCGTGCAATGCTGAGGCGCAGAGGGAGAGTGACGTGCCCAAGTCACACAGCCTCTAACCTACTAAGTCTGGATTTAACCCAGTCAGATTTGAACTCCCGATTTCCACCACCACCACACAGGTCAAAGCCACCTTTTCTGCTGCCCGGTCCCCTGTCCCAGCACCCACACTTTGTGTTCTGTAGCGTATTCTCACACGGCAGCCCTCTCGCGAACCACATCAGTTCCCTGTTCAACACCTGCCAGTAGCTCCCTGGTGGCTTTAGGAAGCAGTCCAAGCTCTTTAACTCATCTTTGGGGCCCATCACAAGCTGTCTGCACAGCTCAGACTCAAGCCACACCAAACTTCTATTCTCTGAACAGACCACGCATGGGCTCACCTCTATATACCCCCTTGCAGCGGGGGTACCCCCAAGGAAGCACATCATAGCTCGCTCAGTGTCTGCTCCCTACAGCCTGAGTGTTTCTCAAAGGTTCAGCTTGCTTTCAGCCACCTTCGCAACTCTCCACAGCCAGGAGCACAGAGGGCAGGCACTTAAAAAATGCTAGCTGAATGAATGAATGAATGAACGAACTAACGAACGGCCGCATGCACATGAACCTCACTAACTGTGACAAATGACAAGGTCGGAGACGGCAGATTAGTGGTAGATGTGATTTTGTTTGGTTCACATGCTACTTACATTAAAGAAGTAGAATGAAATCATTAAAGAAGTAGATGAAAATTTAAAAATTGAAGCAGTCATATGTAGTATTTAAAGAAGGCAAACACACAGATGAACTATACAAAGCAAACAAACTATTGGACCAAAAATGACAAAAACTGGAGTGGACTCACTCAAGTCTGGATTTCAAAAATCCCTAAATAGCCAAAGATGTGGAAGGACTGGCCTCCTTGGCCACAGTTAGCAAAAGCAAAAGCCCCTCAACTCATGCTTTCAAGCACTTATTGAGCACCTACTGGGTCCCAGGTGCTAGAGACCAGGACAGTTAAAGCCCTTTGCCTCCCCAGTCACTGCACACATGTCTCCTAACCGCCCAGGTCCTGTAAGCATCTGACTTTCCAGCCTCTGTCTAGGGAGGAGAACCTGGGCCCCAGAGAGAGAAAGGGACTTGGCTCAGATCACCCTCAAGTTAGAGGCTGAGACCCTGATCCCCTAGACTTAATTTCCATAGCACCAGGTGACCGCACCTTGGATGAATGAACCTTTGTTCCCTAGAAGAGAGGAAGCTGGGGCAGACTCCATAATGGTGCAATTTCAGGTGAACTCTAAGCTTCCCTTGGTGCAGAGGGAGGAAGAGAGGACAAAGGCTGGGCACGGCGGTGGCCCGGCCTGTCATCAGAGAGGTGGCCAGGCCGCGGCTGCTGGCAGGACGATCCTGGCGGCCAGCGCTGCCTCCTTTGATTGTCTCGTCCTTTGTTCTGCATTTCAGGGTGTTCAGCTCCTGGGCCCCACGCCAGACTCCCTCCCGTACCCTGACACTGGCTGCCACTACTGCCCAGGCAGGTGGAGGTGGCAGCCTGGAGCAGCGCCAGAGGAACGAGAGGAGGTGCCCAGAGGGGGAGAGGCTCTTGGCCAGGATGGCAGAGTAAGGACACAGCCACCCAGGACAGGGCAGAGACTCAGCCTCCCAGCCTGGCAGCTCCTGGGGCATCAAGGTCAGAAACAGCCCTATATCGGGGCCTCCTTGGTGCCTGGCCTCCCATCACGCCCCACCAGAATAGAAGGGCCTTGAGGCAGGGGTTTGTGTCAGTCCTGGTCACTGCTCCTTCCCTAATGCCCAAGAGAGCACCTGGCACACAGTAGGTGTTCATCAAATTCCTGCTGAATGAATGCATGACTATTGATCGCAGGCCCCCCAGACAGGTACTGTTGGTGTGGACAAATTCCAGAGAAGAACACTGAAGCTCAGAGAGGGAGTGTCGTTTACCCAAGATCACATGGCAGCCTCCTGCCCCCACAATTACCAGAGAGCTGCTAGGAAGGAACCTGAAGCCTGGGCCTCACGCACCAGGCTCCCCTGTTTCCAGGTTTTGGGTCCCATGTCCTCAGGCGGAATCAGGAAGGCAGCAGGGTCGAGTGGGGGTATCTATGTCAACTTCGAGGCTGGCGGGCATGGAGGCTGTCCCGAAAGGACCCCCTGGGGTGTGCTGCAAGGGGGAGGCCAGGGGAGACCCAGATGAGTGGGTGGGAGGTGGGAGGGGCCCCGGGCTTCCTCCTTACCCTGAGAGCTCCACGCTGAGGAGGGACGCAGGGCCAGTGCTCACGACCTAAATGTGACTGGTCCTGCCCCGTCACCGCACCTTCTATCCTGGCCACTCATTATCCTCCAGCTGCCTCTGTGACTGCCCCATTGAACCCCATGACTCCCCCTTCACCCCTATCACCTTCTTCGTCACCCTCCCTCACAGCCCCCACACGCTCATCACTGCTCCCCTCCCCTTCCCCATGATAGCAGCTACGACCCTCCCCGTCAGGGCCCTTTTGGTGATGCCCCTCTCCACCCTTCTGCAGAGCTCTGATGGTACACCCCCCCATCTCCCCACGCCCCTCCCTTGCCTCAGTTCTCATCACCCTCCCTGTCACCTCCCCCATTGCAACCCCCACCCCTCCCCCCTCACAGCTACTGCCACCTCCCCATCCCTAGGGAGGAGGAGGCTGGGGGGCTGGGAGGGAGCAGGAAAGGTGGAGAGCAGCGGAGAAGGGGCAGGAGATGGGAGGTGGGCAGCAGGGTGTGGGGAGGATCCCCCCAGCCCCGCAGGGGAGGCGCAGTGGTACTGTCCAAGGTGCTGGGCCTCGAGACCTGGAGGCAGGAGGCAGACTAGAGCTCAGAGCGGATCTGAACACTGAGCCATCTTTCCCCAGCTTGGGCAAGTGGCACCCACACTCTGAGCCTTGGTTTTGCTGTGTGTAGCAAGGGGGGATGCTGGCTGGCTGGCTGGAGGGAGCACAGACAGGCTGTAAGGAAGTGCCTGTATCAGCAACCACCCAGCCACCGTGCCTGCTCCAGCTCTGGCCTCTGAGGACCTAAGATTAATGAGGCTGGTCCTGCAGCATGGTTCTGGGTCCCCTGGGGGCCAGCTGCTAAAGGGTAGCAGCTGGCAGCCCAACCAGGTCTGGTGGGCCCCAAGAGACTTCCATACCCCTCCCTACCTCCCCCTTCCTGTCACAACCTTCCTTTCCCACCCAGGCCTGGGGTCTCGGCATATACTTCTATTCCAGGCCCTGGCTGATGCTGTTCCTTCCACCTAGTAGCGTTCCTCCCACTGTTCTGTTTCTCCAAACCATGCGGATTCTAGGAGGACCCCTCCTCCAGGAAGTCCTCCCTCTCAGACCCCACAGGCACACACTGCCCACCTCACCTCACTGAAGGCAGCCTGTACTTCCCTATGAGGCAGTCACATCTTTTTCTTATTTGCATAGCATGAGTGCTAACTATGTGCAAAGGAATATTCATGCTTTTACCTGCACTGTCTCATTGAATCCTCCCAACAACCTGCTCAGGAGGGACAGTTCTTATTCCCATTTTACAGAGCAGGAATCTGAGGCTCAGAGAGGTTAAGGGGCTTGCCCATGGTCACACAGCCAGAAAAGGACTGAGCTAGAATTCAGATCTATATTTGCTGGCTTCATGAGTTCATGAAGTTCAAGGGTTCAACGACTATTCCCATGATCTATATTTGCCTTTTAACGCCTCTGGACTCAGAAACCAATTTGGCAAGGATCTGGTCCTTCTCTCTGACTCCCCAGGACCCAGTCCAGGGCCTAGTACTGTGCGGCACCATTGACCATCATATAAAAGCGGTGATGAATTTATGGCATCTGAAGATGCTCATGGAGCCGGACCAGTTGCCAGAGGCCAAAGGGGTGGTCTTCGATGGTGGAAATGCGGGCAGCGCGACCGCGGTAGTGGGGGACCGGCTGCCATCTTGGATGGACCCCGCCCTTCCCAAACACATTTCCTCTTCTCACACCTGCATCAGCCCCAGGGGCCTCCCAGGTTGGCTAGGAGAGGGTCCCAACGGGTCCTGTAACCGGGGAGCTGGCCCTGGAGGCCTCTGGGTTTGCACGAGCTGTTCCCTCCATGCTACAGACTCTGACAAGGAGCCTCATCACGGCTCATGAGGGAGAAGGGGGAGGGGATGCTCTCTGGGCCTCGACCATCACTGTGTTCTCCATCTCCTAGACCCATCTGGAGGACTGGCTTCCTGCTTGGGAGTAACTGGCTGTGTGATCTTGAGCAAGTCACTCACCTTCTCTGGGCCTGCGCAATGACCTGCTTGGCAGCCTAAATTCTGGAAGTGCTCTCCCTGGAGGGGGCTGCTGCTCCCTCTGGGTGGCCCCCCCAACCTCCAGGAGCCTAAGAGGGGCTCAGACAGGACCTTCTCAGTAGGAGGGCACCATGGATGCATTCTTGTTGCCCAGAGAAGGGATACAGGCTTGGGAGATGCTGGAACCAGTCGCCACCTGTCACTCCAGCCTGCTAGTTTGGTAGCGCCAGGCACAGCCAAGCTTCGGCCTGGGGACAGCAGTTGTGGTTAGTGTCAGCCTGGCGTGCATCTGTGTCCCATCTACAGAATGGGCAAAGGGCAGCCAGAGTCTCCCCTGGCAGTCCAGGGGGAGGAACCTGGGGGACACCAGATGATCAGAAAGTAGCCCTCACCTCTGCCCCAGCCACGAGCATCCAAAGAAGAATCTGGAAGTGCCTGAGAAGTGACATTGTGTCCCATCTCTCTGCAGCTCTGGGGACAGTGGGGATAATCAGGTGAGGCAAAGGCAGGGTGGTCACATGACCCCAGGGAAGTTGTGGCCTGGCGGGGGTTGGGGGGGGGGGCAAAAAGCATTTCCCAGACCTATTCCTCTCTGCTGGTGGGAGCTGACCCTTTGCCCCCAAGGCCCGGGAGGGTTCCTGGCCCAGCTGCTGTGCCTACCTGGGCCACCCCTTAGGCTTGGCTTCCCCTTTGTGAGATCCTGATTTGCTTGTGGTGGGGACAGCTCAAGAAAAAGGAAACAGCATGTGGTGTGGCAAGAAGGGTCCCGAAATTACAGCGCAGAGGCTGTGCAGAGTGTACCCCGTTATCCCTTGCCTACCTCTAGCCCTTCCCCTGCCCTCAGCCTGACCTGGGATACCACTGTCTGACATCACGGGGTTCAGGGTCACAGCAGCCCCCCTCCGCATAGGGCGGCTCCAGTTTCCAGTCCACACTCTGGACTTCAAAGAGGACCTGGCCCCCTGTGGGGATCCGTGCAAATAGCCCAGCAGCGGGGAGGGGAGCAGGCACCGGCTGAACAAACAGCAGCCCCCAGGGGACGGGGCCTGGCCTCTGCCTGGGGTCTGAGCTGCTTCTGTGGCCGGCACCTGGGGCATTTGGTGCCAGCGGTGGGTGTGGGGCCGGGCCCGTGTGTACATACCACACCGTGCCTTGCATACGCCACACGTGGGTGTTCCCGGTGTTGCCAGGCCGGGTGTGTGTGGCGCCAGCGCTTCCCCGTGGGCAGGCTGACAACCTGGCAGGGCGAGGGTCGCCCAACCCACCCACTGCCTGAGCTTGCACAGCTCACCAGCGCAGAAGGGTTTTTACAGTTTACATTCACATTTTTAAGTAGTTGGGAAAAAAAGACTATCTCATGACCCCAGAAAATGGTATGAAATTCAGCTCAGTCCCACAAGTGCCATCAGAGCTCAATCTCGTTCACTCATTGCCTATGGTCTGTGGCTGCTTCCGCCAGCAGTTACAACAGAGAACTCAGGGCCCAGAGCTGAAGTAGTTACTCTCTGACTGCACTGCCAGCTCCTCTGTGAGGGCACCAGTATAGCGGGGGCACGCTGCTACCTCCCCTCCCCCCCAAATGAGAGTTCAACTTTGATGAACTTACCGAGAATTTTACAACTAGAAAATCTACGTGAAGTGTTCATTTCAGTACATACAGGAGAGTTTTGGGTTTTACAGTTTTATATTGTTTTTAGTGTTGTGTGTGTGTGTGTGTGTGTGTGTGTGTGTGTGTCTGTGTCTTACTTTTTTCAAGAGTTGAGATCTGCTGCTCATCTCTCCTGTACCGGCAGAGTTAGGCACATGCCAGGCACATGGTGGATGACTGCTCAAGGCTGGTGGGATTAAAATCACCGACTTGGTTCTCTCCATCAGAGGGACAACCCTGCTGCAGGTGATGTTCTCACGCCCATTTCATAAATGTGGAAACTGAGGCCTGGAGAGGTAAGGACACCGCCTGGGCCATCACAGTGAGAACGAGCTGTCCTTTCTTGACACTGTACTGCCCCCGGGAGCAGAGGGGGGCGCAGTATGGAGTATCTAGTGGGAAGCTTCTTGCCTCCTCCCTCCTGCAGTTTCCTGGCATCCAGGTCTACTCTCCCCCAGCCCCATGGGTTTCCAGTCCTCAGCTCCCACTGGGGGGTCTTGGCAGGCCCTCAGGAGTCCAATGGGAAATGAGTGTTTTTTCCCTTTGCCGGCAAATAGGCAAGTGTGGAGTGAGTAGCTCAGGGGAGGGTGAAGGGGGTGGCTGAAGCTGAACTGGGCGATCTAGGGAGGCTGAACCATAAAGATGGTGCCATGGGGAGTTAGGAACCTGCTGAAAGGGAGGGGTAGAGGGAGTGTGGAGAGCAAGCAACCCAAGTGGGCATGCTAGGAAGAGCAAAGGGAGGCAAGGTGGTCAGTGTGGTGGTCTTGGGTAGGGCTGCCCCAGCTCCGAAGGGCCCCCCAAGCTGGGCACCACCCAGCACTATCCCAACCTGCAGGATGGCGAATGTCAAACCAAGGAGGGCCCCCACCTCCTTCTGCTATTGGACCCCTGCCTTCCACCAGAGAAGATCTGGGATAAACCAGAGGGGCTGGAGGAAGCCTGACCTCCTCAGCCCGCTCTCGGGGACGCATGCCTCTCTGGGAGAAGGCGCACGGGCGCGGTGAGGACATCTACGCTTATGATACACTCCAAAGCCCTTTTCAGGACTTCCTAAGCCTGTATGTCAGGTCCCCACTCCAAATTCACCTTGCACTGCCTTCCCTTTGTTCATTGCACTCAAACACAACAGACTTGAATGTACTCTGCTATTTTCCACCACAGGGCCTTTGCACTGGCTGCTCCTCTGCTTGGAACTCCATTCCACCCTCCAGCAGCCTTCAGATCTGGGTTTAAACATCACTTCCTTGAATGGGCCTCCCATGACCACCCCCAGGCCAGGTGTGGTTCATGTTCTCTGACGTCCAGCTGTTTATCTGTGTGGTTATGTGTCTTCTTGCTCCCTAGCTACACCAGGACTCCCGGCGTACCCCTGGGGGAGGACTCTACTATGGCCCCATCTGTCTTGCCCTTTGTAGTATCTTTGCACAGGATCTGACACTCAGAGCGGGGTTAACAGGAGGTGATGTGATGGCGCGCGTGAGTGACAGACACCTCCCATGAGTACAGTCAATGCCCAGAGTTATGAAAACATAGATGTACAGAGAAGTACCATCAACAAACCATTTGTTTCAAATTTGCTCAAGCTTCCACCCTTGGTGACATCTCTGTAGGGGCCAGCAATGGTCGAGAGCAGAGCTATCCGCTAGAACTTTCTGCATGGATGGCAATGTTCTGGTTCTACCCTGTCCAGTGTGGTAGCCAGAAACACAGGTGGCCACAGAGCACCTGAATGTGGCTGGAGGGACTATGGAACTGAACTGTACGTTTTACTTAAATTTTAACGTAGATGTAAATAGCCACATGGAGTCAGTGGCTACCATACTGGACAGCACCGCTCTGGAGAGAAGGAAAGTGTTCTGCCCCAGATTTGGGGGGCTCCCCAAATCCCCATCATCGGACATGCCAAGGACTTTCTGGCAGCTTCCATGAGACTGGGTCTCATCCTCCCCCACTGCCCTCCGTGCTTGCCACAGATACCACTAGTCAACGACTCTGGGGGGTGTCCAAACCCCAGAACAAAAGTGCTGAGCATGGACCTCACCATGTTTAACACCGTCCTCACCTATCACACAACCACCATCATTCTCTACATCACCACCATCGCATCACCACACCCCCAAGGCCGCAACGATCAGCAGCACCCCCAACTAATCCCAGTCAGTACCACCACCGACAAGTCACCACTGACACTTTCCATCATCACCACCCCGCCCCCACCATCAACACCACCGACACCACCCCACCCCCATCTTTAGCACCCCCACACACCACCCCAACACCACCGACACTTGGAGTCGGTATTGGATGCCATGGAGAGCTCTGGCTCTGGAATTCAAGGGCCTGGACTTGAATCCCAGCTCTGAGTTTAAAACACTCAGCTGCTGGGAGACTCAGTTTCTTCATCTGTGAAACGGGGCTAGTCATAACCATGCAATAAAAAGCCAGGTTGCCAGGGACTGCTAGGAGAAAATCAAAGGAGGAAGTGCACGGAAAACCCTTGGAGTAAGGTAAGTGAGGGCTAAGGCTTTTCCGGCTCCTGGGCTGAGCGGGCGCACTTTCAGCCAATCCTTTCCCATCTGCGAGAGGCCCTGATCCGCCCGTTGTACAGATGAGGAAACTGAGGATTGGAGAGGGGGTGAATCTTGCCCAGGATCCTGCATGAATAGGAGGCTGGACTGGAACTCGAGTCCTGAACTGGGCGAGTCTAGACCAGCCCTTTTGGGAGTGGGGGCTAGAGGAGAGGGAGGCTGGCTGAAAGCAGACCGGCCTTCCTGCCATTCAGGCTCCCTCCTCAGGGAGACGGGGGGTTTCTGCACCCCACAGGAGGTGCAGGTGCAGTGGTGAGCAGGGGTGTCTGGCTGGCCGAGTCCGGGGCAAGGCGGGGCGTGGGGGTTGTGGGGCTGTGTGTGCCAAGTCTGCTCACCTGTGTCCTGGCGAAACTGGTGCATGGACTGCAGGTCGATGATGTAGGGCACCAGCTGGGCATCCACCTGCCCCAGGACCACCGAGCCGCGGGCGTCCTCCTTGAGCACATTCTCGATGTGGTGGCACACGGTGGCCGTGTAGGGCCGCCAGCGGCTGTGCTCGTTCAGCCACTCCCACACCACCACCCGGGCCACGTTCTGCGGCGGGAAGCCCAGCCCGCTCCCTGGCAGCATCACCCCCTGGCCCGGCCGAGACATGGCCGCGGCTGCCCCTGGAGCCAGGGCCCAGCGGCGGGGCCCAGCCCGTCCTGGGCCTGGAGGCAGGCAGGGAACTTCCTCTCTCCCCAGAGGCGCGGGCCCGCAGGGCCTCCTCCAGGTCCCACTTAGTCTCGGGCGGCCCAGAGGCCTCAGCCCAGGACCTGGCTGGCGTCTTCAGGGACCCTCCCGCAGAGCTGTCTCAGACGAAGGGCGCTGGTCTGGGAAGGCGCTGTCTGTCTTCCGGCCCGGCTAGTGTTGCTCTAAATTCCTGGGTTCCCTCGTGCAGGTGCGGGAGTCCAGGCGGCCCCCCACTCTGGGTCAGCTCTTGGCCGCTGTCCTTCCCAGCGGGGCGGGCCTGTCACCCAGGGCCGCCCGCGCCTGCCGCCCTCTGCGGCGCCCCGCGGGCCCTCTGCGCCCCGGCTGCTGCGTCCTGGACCCAGAGCTTGGCTCCAGCGGGGCGCTCGCGGGCCGCGGGTCCTCCCCCCGACGGCTCCTGAAGAAGGGGGCGTCCCTGTGCCCCGCGGCCCGCTCCTCCCTGCTCCGCGGGGTCCTGGAAGGCCTGGGGGGCCGGAGCGCGCCGGGGGAGGGCGCGGCGGTGTCCCCGGCCGGCCGGCGCGGGCTGCGGCTGCGGAGCCGCGCGGGGGCCGAGAGGGGCGGGGGCCCGCGGGCACGCCCCACCCCACCCGTGCTCGAGACCTGCGGGAGACAGAGGGGAGAGGGCCCTTTAAGAGGAGAGCGCAGCACCCCCTCCCCCTTCCCGGGAGAGGGAGCGTGGAGAACAATGGGGAACCGAAGGGGGGGCAGGCAGGGGGGCTGCGGGGGGGTCCCCCCGCCGCGATCCCTCGGGGCCGGCCTGGAGGCAGGGCCGGGGCTGGGGACGCGGCTCCCCGAGACTCCGCGCCAGCCGCTCCTCGGCGACCCCGGCGCTTCCCGGCCCGCGCGCGCGGGGGGATGCGGGGCGCAGGGATGCGCCGGCGGGCGCGGATGCGCGGCTCTGCGGGCGCGGCCCGGCCCCTCGGGGGTCGCGTCGCGGAGAGGCGGAGGGGAGCGGGACCCTCCCGCCTCCGGCCGGGGGCGAGCGCCGCCCTCGCCAGCGCAGACCTCCCCAGAGCGCGCGGCGCCCACCCCCCTCCCAGGCAGCCGGGGGTGGGGTCCCCCTGCGCCCCGCTCGCTCACCGCCTCTCCTCCGCTCGCTCGGCTCCTTCTCGGGCTCAAGCCTCGGCGCCGCCGCCTCTCGGCCCCCCCGGAGTGGGAGGGAGCCGCGGTCCCGCCTCCGCGCCCTTCCCTCCGGGCCCCGCCACCCGCCCGCAGCCGGGCTCCGCGCGCCGGACAGACCGCCCCCCGACCGACGGCCGCGCGAGCAGGCGGCCCGGGATCCCGCGGGGGGAGGCGGCCGCGCCACGCTCGGGAGGGGGAGGGGCGGGGAAGGAAGAGGAGGAGACAGATCGCCCGAAGCGGCGCTGCCTGGCGCGGGCGCGCGAGCCCTGGCTCCCCCAAACCCTCAGCTAGGCCCTCCTGGGACCCCACGAGGTCTCCAGACCCCAAACTGGACGCCAGGCGTGGAGCGCGGCGTCGCCTGCTTGCATCCCAGTCATCTTTGAATCCCAGACACCTTTTCAGCTGTCCATTCCAGGCCAGCGCGCAGTAGGTGCTCAATAAATGCTTGAATGCAATCCAGAGATTGTCTCAAGAAAACCTTAAAGGACTCTGTGGTCCTCTTCTTTCCGCCTCCCGCCATTCTGTCGGGCGAGGTGACACTGGCAAGGCCCGTGCCAGAACCAACATGAAATTAGAGTCTGAAGTCTACCTATGGGAAGGCAGAGGCCCAGCTAGGATAAGTGGGCCCCGGCTGGCACAGCAGCTTAGAGCAGTGTCCCGCCCACAGCCCACTCCCCCCAGGGCCCAGGCTCCAGGTGAGGGAGCCCCTGACAACATTCTGCTTCCCAGGGGCTTGGGCCTGGAGACAGAGACCCTGGAGGAGGGTACGGGTAGGTCCTTGCCATCTCGTCTGCAGATGTCTGCAAACAGTAGGTGCTCAATAGATGCTGGGTGAGGGTTGGTGGATGGAAAGGAGGCAGGGGGTGGCAGCAGCTCAAGTGTTAATGGGAGGCTGCTCTCCCCCCCTCGCAGGCTGAACAGCTGAGGACACGCAGCTGGGCGGGGGATGGACCACCCGGGCCCGTGGTGTTTAGATTAGGGAAGATGAGGGATGAGCCCAGACACTCCAGCCTGGGCGGCCGGCGGGGGTCAGTGGTCTGCTTGGGAGGCTGCCCACAGCGGCCCACGCTCTCTTTCCTCCCAGGGCAGATGGTGACGAACTAGAGGGGTCAGGGCAGCCTGCTCAGCGGCGCTTTTCCAGAACCGAACTGCAGTGCCCCAGCCAGCTGGAGCGACCTCGCCTCCGGCCCCCGCCCCGTCCTGCCGCCTGCAGCCGGGTGGACTCTTCCAGACTGGGTCAACGTTCTGCTTGCTCACGCCTGCCTGCGGCGGGCTACAGAGAGAGGCGCCGAAGATGGGATCCAGTTGGATCACTAAGCTCCCTGTTTCAGGCCGGGGTCCGCCGACGGCGAACCCTCCTGCCCATCACAGACAAACTTACGTGTCTGTGCATCTTTCTGGGAAGAAGAGCTCCTGCTTTCTGCAGCTGCTTTTCAAAGGAGGCGGTGACCCCAAAGATTCAGCGCTGGGAGTGAACAACCTTGCTGCAGGAGATCTGGGGCCCGGGAGTGGGAAGACGCTGGCTCAAGGTTATGAGGGACGCGAATGGCCAGTTGGAAAGAAGAATCCAAGACTCCAGGCTATTTAAGGGCTGCCTAAATGGCACCTCCTCTGGGAAGCCTTCCCTGAACTCCATCCCATCTTTACGCTTCTTCGCCCACAATTGCTGTGACCCCCTGTCTATGATGAGCCACGTCAGGGGAATTGTCCCTGCTAGAGTGAGACAGCCTGGGGTCAGGGCTGTGTCTTATTCGCTGCTGTGTGCTGTGACTTCTACCTACTGAATAATGGTTATCGTGTCTTGGCCCGGCGTGGGCCAGTCACTTACATAATACTACTCTTCACAGCTGCCTCACACGGCAGGTAATGTTGTCCTCATTTTACAGATGGGAAAAAACTCCGGAAACTCAAAGAGGTTAAGCAGCGTGCCCGAGTTCCCATAGGGGGTCAGTGGCAGGGGTGGGATTTGAACCCCAGATTCTTTGCACCTCCCCCTGCTCCAGGTGGCCTTGGTGCTGATTCAGGGATAACGAAAGGCATCCCGGGCTGTGGCCCCAAGGACCCCTCTCAACGAGGCTGGGACACAGGGGAGTGCACAGCTCTGCCCTCGAGGCATCCTGGGAGAAAGGGACCCCAAGGAGGGGGAAGACCTTTGTCCTTTAAGGAATCCCCCCCCCCCCCCGTTTCTCTGGGGCCCTGTCTCAGATGCCAGCACAAGCCATAGAAAAAGAATCCCAGGATGTGCGCGCCCGTGCTCTGCCCTGCCGCCGGAGAGCACACCAGCAGAGTCCATCAGTGCAACGAAATTAAGCGGAGCTTGGAGCAAATGATTCCGCCTCTTGCTAGATCTCTGAGTTACACATCAAATCTGGGCCCGAGCACACTGATTTAACCTGTGTGTGAGGCTCACGGGGATTTTCTCAGCTCTGTGATCCTCCTGATTTTAAATCCCCCCCGTACCTGAGCTTCATCATCTCGGCCATCTCTGTTCAATTTTCCCGGGAATTCCACAGGACACATCCCCTCGAGGTGGCGTGACTGCGTTTCTGTTATCCGCAAGCCAGGACAGCCTACCTGGTTTAATCACTGACCCCGGGGCCAGAGGATCATGGGGGTCTTCAAAAGAGGATTCTTAAGAGAAAGTGTAAGGTGGGGAGTGGATGCTGAGCAGAAAGCCCAGGAGGTGGGGGCACCCCGGGCCTGCTTGGAGTGGTAGCCCCTTTAGTGAGGGCTCCCTAGGAGTCAGGGACTTTATGAAGCCATTCCCATGCTTCCGAGTATAGTTACAGATTTGACAGACGAGGCAACGGAGGCTCGGGAGGTCAGAATGAACACGGAGTGGCTAAGATGGAGAACGGCAGGTCTGGCCCGCCTTGAAGCCCCTGTGCTCGGGTGAGAGGTTTCTGACCCATTTGCATGGTGGTGCCCTCTTGTCTCTGGGTGGCGGGGCAGAGGGCCCTTGCCAGCTTTCCCTCGTCTGCAGCCCCTGGGTGATCCCGAGGCCAAGGGGTGCCAGGCGGGGGGGTGGACACACTCCGCCTGGGAGCAACTCACTGGCTCCAACTCTGAGGGCAGGACCCAGAGAGGGAACTCAGGGTCGGACATGGAGGGAGGCAGTGCGGGGCGCTCTGGGGCTCACCCTCTGGGAGCCATCCCTGGCGGCAGGAGGCGGGAAGCACCGTATAAAATGGGAGCAGGTGCACATCGCCCCCTGGTGGCCTATTGGCACCATTGCTCTAATATTGGCGGTAATTCATTTTTATTTGTTTATTACTTTTATTGGAGTAAAAACACATCCTATAGAAGTTGCTATTTACAGTGTACAGTTCAGCAGTGTTAAGTATAATCACACTGTTGTGCAGCCAACCTCCAGGGCTCGCTCTTCTTGTAAACCACGGTGCGCATTGCACAGAACTCCTTATTCCCTTTCGCCCAGTGCCCGGCAATTCCCCCTCCTACTTTCTGTTTCTATGAATCTGACTCCTCTAAGAGCCTCATATAAATGGAATTGTACAGCGTTTGCATTTTTGTGGTTTGTTTATTTCACTTAGCCTAATATACTCAGAGCACACCTCTGTGGTAGCACGGGTCAGAATGTCCTTCCTTTTTAAGGCTGAGAAAGACTCCATTGTATGCATAGACCACATAGTGTTGATCCATTCATCCAGCAGCAGACACTCAGGTTGCTTCCTCCTCTTGGCTGTTGTGCCTGGTGCCGCTATGGACACGAATGTGCAAATGCCTCTTCAAGACCCTGCTTTCTGGACTTTCCTGAATAGACCCAGATATGAAAATGCGAGCCTCATGGTGCTATGGACAGAATTTTGTCCCCCTCCAGTCCATAAGCTGAAGTCTTCACCGCCAACGTTACTACATTTGGAGATAAAACTTTTAGGAAGGAATGAAGGTGAAATGAGGTCGAAGGGGTGAAACCTAGCCCGACAGGACCGGTGGCTTCAAAGCAGGGAAGAGACAGGGTGTCTCTCACCTCCCTCACACATTGAGGAAGCTCCACGGAGGACACAGGGAGCAGGTGGATGTCTGCGAGGCAGGAAGAGAGCCCTCACCAGAGCACAACCAGGCTGGCACCGTGGTCTCAGACTTCCAGCCGTCGCACTGAGAGAATGAAGTTCTGCTGCTTGCGCCACCCATCTCGGGCATCCTGTTATGGCTGGGCTGGCTCACACAATCTGGGGGTTCAGCCCTTAAGGTTTAGAGGGGGCAGACTATTTCTACAGCAGCTGCACATTTGCATTCCTACCAACCATGCTCAAGGGCTCCAGTTTCTCTGTTTCCTCACCAACTCTTGTCATTTTCTAATTTTTTTTTAATGGTAGTCATTCTCGATGTGTTTTCCAGGTAATTTTTTCCCTGGCCATTCAGCTGGTCACTGTGGCCAGCAGGAGCCCAAATGTGTCACCTGCCTCCCTCCTGTTACCCTTGCATTCACCTGATGCAGGATGTGGCCGTTAGCACCGCGCACCCTGAGATGGGAAGGACAAGTAACTAACTTAAGCAGCTACTAAGTGCTCGGTACTGCAAGGGCTCAAACTGGGCTTGATGTGACTCTCTTGGCAGAAATCCTGTTCATCTTGGTGATGATGGTGTCATGAGGAGAGTTGGGGACCAGAGCATTGTCCCTGTGCCAGGCCCTGTGCTCCCCTCTTTATACATATTTCAATCATTTAAATAGTGTGTTTTTTTAATACACATTATTGTCATTCTCCTTTTGCAGGTGAGGAAACCGGGGCACAGAACACCCAAGTCGCAGGCTCAAGGTCATACAGCTACTAAATGGTGCAGCTGGGCAGAGCCATGTCCTGTTTTGCCTTCACGTGGGCACACAGCTTCAAGCAAATCCTGCCCATGAAAACCCAAATTCCCCCAAAGTTACAAAGAGGAGGGAGTGTTTGCTGAATAAGGGCACTAGCACCGGGTTCTCTGGGTGGGTGCTACAGGGACTTTCGGATAAATCCCCACCCACCTGAGTGGGGGAGGCACTGGTCCCTGTACTAGGGGCCGTGACTGGCCTGAAATGACCTTGGGCTCCTGGGAACGGGTATTCCAACCCTGGGCTCCCAAACACGTCAGGCATTTGCATCAGCCAAAACCAGCTTGAATTCTGGCTCCTTTTTCCTTTTTTTTTTTTTGTTTAATTTTTTATTTTAAATTAATTTAGGGCTTCAAGAGAAGTTGCCAAGAATGCAGTGAATTCCTGTATGCCTTTTCCCAGATTCTGCAAATGTTAACACTTCACCATATTGGCTTTATCCTTCTCTCTCTTGCGCCAAGCACATACATACATTCTTCCTAAAAATGTCAATACTTTCCCAATACAAAGGAATTCCTCTGCCTAACTATGGTATAACGATCGAAATCAGGATATTAAAAATATATCATAAATCTACAAACCTTGTGCAGATTTTGACGACTGTTCCCGCAGTATCCTCTATAGATTTCAAAAGAAAAAAATCCTGCATGTAGTAGGGAGGGGAGGTGATCTCAGGTCATCAGCTTAGCCAAACCTCACCGACCCAGGCAGGTGCCTGAGAGGACTCAGCCACGATCTGCAGACTGCTCAGCTGACCCAGAGATTTATAAGAAATAATACCCGGCTGTTGCATTTAGTCATCGTGTTTTGGTGGATTTTCATGCAGCAATAGAATGGATAAGCAGGTTAGGGTGCTTTGGGCTGCAAGTAACAGAAAATCCAACTAAGAGGGGTTTCAACAATGATTTAGGCTTTCATTAAGGAGAAGTTCCTAGGTCAGCAGTCCATTAAAGCCATTGAGTTAGGAGTCTTCTGGGAAATGGAACCAATTGTGTGTGTGTGTGTGTAGATTTAATTAGTTTATTACTCAATCTGTTTATTTTAAGAAATTGGCTCATGTGATAGTGAAGGCTGGCAAGGGTGAAATCTGCAGGGCAGGCAAAAGACTAAAGAAGGGTTGATGTTGCAGCTTACATTGGAAGCCAGCCTGGAGATGGAATTCCTTCTTCCTTAGGAGATGTCAGTCTTTTTCTCTGAGGCCTTCAAATGATTAGATGAGGCCCATCCTCATCATGGAGGTCAATCGCATACTTGAAACCCACTAATTTAAATCCTAATCCACATCTAAATAGACTTTCACAGCAATGTGGTATTTGACCAAATGTCTCAAGGAACATAAAATTAGCCATCCCAGCTATCGAGTCTCTTCTAGCCTCCTCTTTTCTCCCTCTAGACATGTTGATATTACAACTTTAGCATCGTCAGCCCAAGATCACGAGATGACAGCCGATGTTTCAGAAATCACAGTAGCAGACAAGAGTGCACAGAGCAGGAGGGGAGAAAGAAGATAAAAGGAGGTATTTTCCAGCCTCCCCGGTGGCGCAGCGGTTGAGCGCTGGGTTGCGAAGCTGCCTGCAGCCTCTGCAACGCCGGTTCAATCCCCGGCTGCTCCCCGGCCACCGGAGGAGGGTCCCACATGGTGCGCAGACCTCTCCTGCCGCCCGCTGCTCCCCTCAGCAGTGTACTTCGGTCCTTCTGCCTGCTCTGCTCCCTGCTCTGGCTCTGGTGAATTCTCTCACCCTCCCGCGCTTCTGACTATACCCAATGCTTGTATAAAATAAATAAGTAAATCTTTAAAAATAAATAAATAAATAAAATAAAATCCAGAACTATAGAATAAAAAATTTATAAAAAAAAAAAGGAGGTGCTTTCCTTGCCCATCTGACTCTTAATAGGAAGACAGTCTTCCCAGAATCCTTTCATAGACGTCCCTTTATGCTTAATTGGCCAGAACTGGGTCACATACCCACCTTGAACAAATCATTGGCAAGAGGGTACAGGATGCTGGGATTGATTTAGACCAATCCAGGCCCATTCCCTGGGGTTGGGTGGGTTGTGGGAACAAGGGGAAGGGGCAGGCCGCCAGCAGTGCAGGTATCTTCTTAATGTTGCTTAAAATGCTTGAGGAACCAACACAGGGATGACTGCACCTGTCAATCATCCTTGTGTTGGTTCCTCAAGCATTTAAGCAACATCAAGAGTTAACATTAATCAATATCAACATGCAAGAGTTCTATAAAGGAAGGTGAGCTGGGGGAGAGTTGACTTGGGTCACCTTAGCTTTCAAAGCTTTCCTTGTGCCCTTAATGGTCAACAGGCTATTTGGGGGACTCCATCTGGCCAGGTAGACAGGGTACCCCTGCTATGAGGAAGTGGTCAGCACCAGCTGTTGTCTTTCCTGATGCGACTTTCTGGTTCTGTCTCCAGCCTCCCAGCCTGGGTTCTGGCCAACCCACTGACACCTGCCAGCCATCTGTTGTTCACCGAGAACCTAGGTGCAGGGGGAGGCCAGAGAGGACATACAGGGAGACCTGCAGTACAGAGGGGAGGGACAGTAGGGAGGCAGCTCTTGCCTCCAAAGCTTACAGGCAGCGAAAGAGGTCAAGGCATTGCCAAAATGGACTGATAATCCAATCCTTATTTCTAGGTTAATCTCGAAGTCTTTTCACATTCTTTCTCTTGTTTAAGTCTCCCCACAGGCAAGGGAAAAATGGATCATTTCCTCATTCTATAGAAGAAGCAACAGAAGCCCAGAAGAAAACGGCCCAGGGCCACTGCAGGGGTCTCCTCTGGCTGCTGTGATAATTACCGTAAACCCGGTGGCTCCAACAACAGAGGCTGACTAATCTACAGCACTGAAGATCAGAACTTCTAGAATCCAGGGGTTGGGGGGCCTGCCTTCATTTTGGAGCCTTCAAGGTGGACTCCGTCCCCTGACCTTTTCCACCTTCTAGAGGCCACGGGCTGGGGGCCCGTCCTCCATCTTCAAAGCCAGCAGCTTCCAACCTCTCGGCGGGCATCGCCTCATGTTCCCTCCCCCAGCCCTCCGGCCTCCTCTCCTCAGGACCCTTGTGTTGACTTTGGGCACACATGGGCATCATCATCTTCCCACCTCGAGATCCTGAACTCGAGCACATCTCCAAAACTCCTTTTGCCACAGAAGGTGCCCTAGTTACAGCGTGTGGGCATCAGGGTGTGGCCTCACTGGGCACCACTGTTCAGTGTATGACAGTTACCCGGCTGAGGGGTGGTGGGACTCTCTGCGCCCCGACACGCCCCTGTGCCCTTCCCCTGGGAACACTCACTGTGCCTTGCGCGCTTCAGTGGCAACATTTCAGTGGCTCCTGCACGTGCCCGTTTCAGGTAAGGGAGGGACAGGTGGGGCCTGAAGTCTGGCTGCTTGAGTTGAAATCCAGCTTCACTCCTTCCTCGCTGTGCGATTGTCGCCACGTTACTTCACGTCTCTGTGCCTCCATTTTCTCCATTTTAAAACGGGAATGAGGCTACTGCCGCCTGTCCACAGGGGTGGAGCACGAGGACTGAGTGACTGGACGGATGCTGAGTCCCTAGGACAGCGCCTGGTTCACGACAATCCAGTAACTGTCAGCTGCTTTTTTTCTTTTTTCGATCGAGAGACTTTTTTAGTTTTCCCAACAGTTTACCTTCTACCAGGCGCGTTGCTCTCTTCTAATTTGGATGTGAGTGTGTCAGGGAACCTGCACCAGGTGTCACAGCAGACACGCTGGAGTTGCAGTGGCTAAACCCACAGTCTTGCTTCTCACCCACCTGGAGGCTTTTTTTTTGGGGGGGGGTTGGGGAGTCCTTCTGCATTTAGAGCAGGTGGCCCCAGGGTCGCTGTGGGGAAGAGGCGGTGGAGCAGTTCTCTCTGCCTCTCACCACCAACTCCTGTGGCCTCAACTTGGAAGTGACAAATTTTACCACAGCCCACTGCCTGGAAGGAGGCTGGTGCAGCCCAGGGTGGGAAGGTCAGTGCAGGGAGGGGAAGACAGGGGAGGCATCAGGTACAGGCCCACCAGCCCGGGGGTGCTTCAGGGAGGAGGTGACCACCCACTCGAGGCTTAAACAGAAACTTGCCGATGACAGTGATCTTCACTGGCGAAATCTCGCCGGAGGCAAAGGTTTCAACATTCTGTGGCAAAGTGAAGCTGGGTCTGGAGAAAGAAGGACGGGCATAGGTGAGTGCTTCGCTGAATATTGGGTGGGCCCGGGGACTCCAAACAGTGGTTCTTCGCCTGGGGTCTGCAGACTCCTTGGACTTGGGTGGGGGGTGGATGGCAATTATCTTCTCATTACCCCTTTACTGAAATGTGGGGTTTCCTTTCACTGTTCTCACAGGTAACCAACCACAGGGGTAAGTGTGTGAGAGTGTGTGTGTGTGTGTGTGTGTGTGTGTGTGTGACTGTGGCATCACGAGAAGTCACAGATTGGATCACATTTTGCATGTTGGAGCTACTTCAAAAAATACCACTTTCACTCATCACTGCTTCGAAACCATGATAGAAGGAGACTGCAATCTTCATTTTAACTGGCACCCAAGGGCTGGGTTAATAGGTTGTTGTAAGTGTGCAATTACACATAATTACACTCACAATATGGTGGAGCCCTCACCTCTGCTTCCAAACCTTCTTCGGCATCACATTCTGTGTAATACACAGTTACTGCTCAACATTTCTTTCCTCAGCCCCTCGTAAACTTTGTTAACCTAAAGATTCAGGAGGCCATTCATAGGTATGTTTGTTTGGGATCAAAGAATTGCAATTTGGAGTATACAGATTCAGGTAGAAATCTACAATATGCCCTGAGCAGGAGAGACAGGTGAGGACTTTTTATAGGAACAAAGGAGAAAGACAAAGTAAATAGTTAAAGAGTTAATAAGTGTTAAAAAAAAACTTAAACCACTCTTGGAAATACATAATTAATTACCGATTCTATTCTTGGGCAAAAAACACTGTAATCATCAGGTCCTGTGATCAGGACAAGTTCTCGATTGTTCGATGATTTCTTAATTACTTTTTGGCCTAATCCAAAGGTCTTGGACCCAGATCACTGCTCATGGCCTTGGGTTCTTCCCACCTTCCGGCCAAGGTGAATTGTACCGCTATGAATACTCACAAACAAGTATCTGTTTGCGCACCTGCTTTCAGTTCTCTTGGGCCTGTCCCCAGAAGTGGGGGTGCTGAGTTACGTGGAAATCCCATGTGCAACGTCTTGAGGAACTGCCAGACTTTCCACAGTGACAGTGGCTGCCCCCCCCTTACCATCCACCTGTGAAGGGGAGCTCTCATTTCTTCACATCCTATCCAACAGCTGCTACTTTCTATAAAAAACATGCCAGCTCCCCGGATGGGGGTGTAAGTGGTATCTCATCTAATTCTGATTTGCATTTCTCTAATGATGAATGATGTTGAGCATCTGGTCATGTGCTTATACTTTCTTTGGAGAAATGTCTGTTTTTGACCGTTGCCTATTCCCCCTTGGCTTGGTCTTTCTGGTGTTGAGTTGTAGGAGTCTATTCTGGTTTTTCAGCTCTCATCAGATAGATGGCTGGCCAGAGGTTTCTGTGGGTTTCCTTTGCCCTTGCTTGCAAGTGTCCTTGCACGCCAAAATCATTCTATGCTCTGTACTTTTCAGTCTTAATGAAGTCCAATTTATCTATTTTGTCTTTTGTTTCCTGTGCTTTTGGTTTCATTATAAAAAAAAATTTGCTAAATCTAAGGTCATGCAGATTTCTCCCTACTTTCTTATAACAGTTTTATAGTTGTGGTGCGGACATTTTAGCTCCATGTTGAGTTCATCTTTGCATATGGCATAAAGAGTCCAACTTCATCCCTTTATGTGAATATCTAATTTTCTCAGCACCACTTATTGACCATTCCCCCCACAGGTGAGCCTGGCACCCTGATGAAAGTCCTTTGACGGCAGAGGTGAAGGTTTATGCCTGCGCTCTCAACGTCAGTCTATGGGTCTCTATGTTTATTCTTGTGCACATACCACACTTGGTGATTATTGTGGCTTTGTACCAAGTTTCAGAATTGGCAAATGTGAATTCTCCAACTCCATTCTTTTTTAAACTTTATGTTGGTTATTCTGAGTTCCTCCAAATTCCATAGAAATTTAAGATGAATTTTTCATTTCTGTAAAAATTCCATTGGGATTTTGCTAGGGGTTGTAATCATCCCGTCCATCGCTTTGGGTAGCGTTATTATCATAACAATGTTGTGCTGGGATGCACGAACACGGTTCCATTTATTTTTGAGGATTCCCTGCATTAACCACTTAATAGGGTCTTCTTGGCAGTGGGGATGCCCACAGAACGCAAAGACTTGAGTTCCTAGTGGTGAAATCTAATGAGAAAGATTTGTTTCTTGAATACAGAGCATAGAATGATTTCGGAAATACAACAGCGGACCAATTCAGTGATCTACCTGTGCCTACAGTGTGGGAAACCAAATTAAAAGAATTTTTGTCAGTCATTTGTTGGCTTTTCCTTCTCTCCTCCTAGGAGTAGTTAGAGAAGAGCATGGGAACAATGGATTGCTCCAAGAAGCTTTGTGCAGGGATCACGATTCAAAACAAACCTCCCTCCCATAACCGGCATCAGCCCATCTCACCATCTCCCACTTCTTGCTCGAGCTGGTTGATTCTCTTGAGTGCCACAAGGTGGCAGCCAGAGCAGGGCTACAAAGGCAGGAGAACAGATGAGGCACAGAATGAGGGAGACGTGGGGAGAAGAAGGAGGAGGGTGTGAGCAGGAAAACAGAGCCTTGTGTGGGTGGTGCCCCAGAGCGCCCATGGGGTGGGCACGGGGCACAGACCATGGGTGGGGAGCTACCCCACTGCAAGTGGGTTGACCTGCTTGCAAAGTGAGAATACACCCATTTCATTTAAAATATGGTTTGAGGGCCTCCCCTGGTGACGCAGCGGTTGAGTGCTGGGCTGTGAAGCTGCCCACAGTCTCTGCAGCACCGGTTTGATCCGCGGCCACCAGTGAGGATCCCACATGGCGCACAGACCTCTCCTGTTGCGCCCACTGCTCCCCTCAGCAGTGTACTTCATCACTCTTCCTGTTCTGTTCCCTGCTCTGTCTCTGGTGAATCCTCTCACCCTCCCGCGCTTCTGACTGTACCCAGTGCTTGTATAAATAAATAAATAAATCTAAAATAAAATAAAATAAAATACGGTTTGAAACTCAATCTCTTGCCTCCTCTTTTCATGGGAGGTTGAGGAATGAGGCTGCAAGTTTCAAGCCTTTAATCACATGCTCGCCATCTCTCTTTGTCTTTCTGGCATCACCAACCCCTCCCTTGAGACAATCCAAGGGCGCAGGCATACAAAGGCACGCCAGTGGGGAATTGAATCTCTGTGTTAGGAACTGGAGACAAACACCAGCGATCATCTTTATTATGCGGCAAGTGGTATATGCACAGCAATAAAACAGCAAGTGGACATTTGAGGTTAAAATGCTTAGACCTTCAAGTCGGAGGACAAAGCCTTCAGAATGGGGGAGAAGATACTCATGGGCAGAGGGGGGTAAAGTAGGCTCAGCAGGAAAAGGGTAACACAGAGGAGCCAGCCGCTGGAGGGTTAGCAGGTCTGGCTTCGGAGAGCTTTGAAGGTGTGAGAAGGGGTTGGCTCCCACTGGCTTAGGAGACCGTCCACTCTGCAGGGGCAGACTGAGTTTTGTGTATGGACAGAAAGAGAAAAGAGGGAGAGGTGGAGGGTTGGGGGAGCAAGATCGCAGAATTTGGGGAGCCCAGAGGCAGGCAAAAGGCTTCACTGGGGCACTGTGGAGAGAGCCTTCTGCTGGGAGTGAAGGAAAAGGAAGCTGAAAGGAAGCAGGAAACGTTCAGTAAGGCTGGCAGCGCCGTGGGCTCGGCAGGCTGGGTGGGAGCGAAGGCATTTCACAAGGTCACTTGCAGGGGGTGAGCTCAACACGGCCAGACTTTATGAAGGACTTGGCAGTCCTGGTTGAAGAGGAGTCAAAGAAGGAGTCGCAGGGACTGGCCGGGAAGAATGGGCCAGGGTCCCTCTTCGCACGGCCTATGGCTCTTTGAAGGCACCTGCCGAAGACATGGAGCAGCGTCCTCCGGCCGTCTCACACCAGGGACCTGCTTCTGAATGACACCATCTCGTTGACAACAGGCTGCATCTGAGCTCCACAACTTCCTGGTGTCTGCACTGTCTGGAAAGAGAGATTCGTGTGAGAACGAGACATTCCCTGAGCAGTTCAGACTATTGGCTGAAAGGCTCAGGGAAAATTTAAAGGGAATAAGTGTATTTGGGAGAGTAACTATCACCAGAGACGATTTTTGGTACTTGTTGGTAGTACAGACCTTGATAATTTGAGGCAACCCCACATTGTGTGGGTTCATGTGGGGGTGGCTGGGGGGTGCTTTAAGGCAGGGATTCTCACCTTTGGGACCATTTTGCCCCCATGGGACATGAAGCAATCAATGTCTTGAGAGGTTTTCAATTGTCTCGACTGGGCACCCCCTCAGCATCCTGAAGGGCTGGGACAGCCCCCCACGCTTAAGATGATCTGACCCCCAAAGTCACTAGTGCGAGATCTGAGGAGCCCAGTTTCCACAGAGCCTCGAAGGAGAGCCAGGGGTGCCTGGTGGCAGGTACCTGGAGGTACCCTCAGGTACCTAAAGAGCAGGCTTGTCATAAGATCAAGGAGGAGGGATGAGGAGCCTGGCCAGGTGGGCAGACACTCTCGGCTGCTGACCCACTGGTCCACACTTGTCTCCTCCACGCCCTTCCTTTCTGGAGCCCCTTTTAGTAACCATGGCAACATGACAGTTCTGGGCAGGACAGCAGCGCATGGTGGTGAGGTTGCCCTGGGCACTGAGGATGTTGAGCAGCATCCCTGACTTCTGCCCACCAGGTGCCAGTCACACCCCTCCCCAGGAGGCAGCCAGAAAAACACCCCCAGAGATTGTTCGCCAAGGAGGGCACCCCCCCTCCCCACCCCAGGTCCTTCTGATGAGGCTCCACCCTCTTCAGTCACTGACTTCAGTCCTCGTGAAACTGAAAGCAACTAGCATGTCTCCAGGGGGAGGTCACGGTCCAGGCAGAAAGAACAGCAGGGGGAGATCCAGGGGTCATGAACACCGGATCTTATGGCAAGCCCGTGGGCTCCAGCCCCACGCGTCACTAGCCCCCGGGGTGGAGACACCTGCTCCAGGAAAGCACTATGGGGCAGCTGTTGTGGGAGGTCTGGCCCCCCAATCGGCTTGCATTCGGCAGGAGAAAACAACCCTTTAGGCTCCTGTGAATTAGACTTTCTTCAGTTTGTGACTGAACGAATTTCAAGTTGCTCCAGCTGGGGAAGTGCTTTGATTGAAGCCTGTCCCGGGGCCCTCTCCCGAAGACCCCTCCTTCAAGTGACTCTTACTGGTATGAGCCAGGGGCGTATTGTGTTTCCAGTCCCATCTTTGAAGCAGAGAAAGGACAGCCATTCCTTAGCTTCTTGTGCCAAGAGACGCCAACACCAGCGGTTTCCTCCACCCACGTCGCCGGTGGGTTCAGCTGGGTCCAAGATCACAGGCCTAAAGGAGTGGTTAGAGGCATTAGAGGCGTGCCTTTCACAACCAACGGCTTCAGATTGGGGGACCCCTACTCTCAGCAATAAGACATGGCCTTATTCCTTAGGCGCCAGTCATTCCAATGTACTAGTGCAGTTTGAAGTAACTTCCTAGAGCCAAATTATATTTGTCAAAAAAAGGTTTGAAAGCTGTTACTTACAGCACACCCGGAGGCATAGTGGGGTCAGCTTCTCCAGCTGAGAGCAACTGGGTATATTTTTGCATAGAAGATCTGGGGTGTAGGCCAGAGGTGTGGGGTGAGAGGATTCACCAGAGACAGAGTGGGGAGTAGAACAGGCAGATCTACTGAAATACACTGCTGAGGGGAGCAGCAGGGAGGCAGGAGAGGTCTGCTGCGCCGTGTGGGTCAGCTCCCTGGTCGGGGATCAAACTCAGGCCCTAGAGGAGACAATGCTGAGACTTAACCCCCAGCCCTCCAGGGAGGCCCCTCGCTTCCCTTTTCTTTCTGTCTGTAGCTTTTGTCCCCTGCCCGTGGTGCTGAGCAGATACACTAA
Organism: Talpa europaea; assembly: GCF_964194135.1. Classification (NCBI taxonomy): domain Eukaryota; kingdom Metazoa; phylum Chordata; class Mammalia; order Eulipotyphla; family Talpidae; genus Talpa; species Talpa europaea. Next base: position 6,611,534 of record NC_140082.1, on the reverse strand, counting down.
GATTCCCATGTATTCTTGAAGGATAAAGGTTTTGTGGGGTTGAGGCCTGACAGGGGAGATAATAACCCCTGCAGGATAAACCAACCATGAATGGTAGATCTTTCTCAGGGACCCACTTCCCACTCTCACTCCTAGACCTGCTAACAAATCCACTTTTCTTCCCAACCCAGAAAAATGAAAGCAACTCAGAGGCCTGATCCCAGGCTCCCTCCTTCTCTGTTGCTTCTGGATGACATTTTTTCCTGCCTCCTGAGGCTGTGGGAAGTTCTGTGGGCGAGCACGTCCCTCCCTCATCTTCACACGAGGATAATGAATCATGCCCAAGGGAGGAGAATCCAGGTCGCTGAGGTGGTGCTGGAGGGAATCAGGTGAAGGGGAGGGGTCTGGGGTTGGAGCACCTGGTTTTCTGGATCTGGGCCAGCAGGAAGTTCCTCACAGTCTCATTCTGGAAGTTGTAATTGACAGTCCAGAAGATGCAGAGCTCCCGATATTTCATGACCAACTCCAGGACCGTCCGGAAACCTTCAGCGGTGTCAAAATTGTCCTCCCCACTGCCGTGCTCCCAGGCATAGATGGTGAGCAGCTCCAAGGCATACTTTGGGGGCAGGGATCCCATTCGCTTCAGCTTTCTCTCACACTGAGGGAAGAGGGGGATGTCAGGTGACACTGCTCATGTATCTGAGACAGGCTTGGGGAAATGCGTTCCTTATGCAATTTTGTCACCATGCAGACATTAGCTCTCGTGTGCTTATACCCGCCTTAGGGCCACAGGGAACAAAGCCACACAAGATTAAATCCAGCCAAAGGAAAATGATGTTGGCCACAGAGGCGGGAAATATAAGCTGTGGAAAGCTACTGCCACATTGCAAGGGCCATGGCCTCAACAGGCAACAGGAGTTTGGGGACTGTCCTCACAGACATGATCTGTCATTGAAGGGATGCTGTAAGCCAGCACGTGACTATACTAAAATCCCTCTGCATGCTATTGCAGCTGCAGGGCCAAGCATCTCACCCCTATCATTCCTGATTCTCCTGACATCCAGAGTTCACCATTCTAGAGGAAGACCTGAGGATTTGGGGTTGCAGTGACTTCCTCGAGGTTGTGCCATCCGGCCCCCTGGGACTGAGGTAGAGCAATTTCCCTGGCCAGGAAACCACATGCTCTGTCTCCTACTCGGGCTTTGGAGCAAGACTCAGAAAGGAAAATCTGAGGAAAGAGCTGAAACTGCTCTGGGTATTTGTAATGAAGAAGATACTCAGAAACTACCCCAAGTGCGAGACAGTTGACAGAAGTGAAGGGAGACAAGCTGATCTGGGAAATGCCAGCCTGCCCTACTGGAAGCCTGCAGATTCTACCTGCTTTTTGGGAGAGTGCAGGGCCTGTTCACTGTAGCCCCCGAGCAGCAGACCAGCCATAACGGCAACGCTGGGCACATAAATCTCAACCTCACCTGCCCTGGGTAGGCAGGACTATTTGAATTCTGCAGAATTCTTTGGGTGTTAGAGCAAAGTAAAAAAAAAAAAAAAATCTCAAAAAGGTGCTTTAACAATAGGGCACTCTACACCTGTCCCAACTTAATGGGGTTTGTGAGGGGAACTGCACAGAGATACGCAGGATGGGGGAGCAGCACATGCCCGATGGTGACCCAGGCCCTGGCATGGGAGGGTGTGGGCATGCAGAGCTCTGCACTCAGTAAGTGATGGTCACAGAACATTGATAAAAATACTTCCTGGATAGCTAAGCCAAGAGTCAACATACCAGCTTGTACCAGTGCTTCACCAGACGTACTAAATCTTTCAGTTTGATGGGCCGCTGTGCAATAAAGTCACGCTGTAGCTCTGTGAAACAGGTGGAAAATTCACCCCCTGGGTCTTTCGAGGATTCACACAGGCGAATGAGCTCAGCATAGATGCTGGGGTCAGGTCTCCACCCAGATTTCACTTGACCTAGCAAGAGGGAGATATTTACATTATGTCTATTTTTTAAAGATTTATTTATTTATGCATACAAGAACTGGGGTATAGGCAAGAGGTACGGGGGGTGAGAGAATTCACCAAAGACAGAGTGGGGAACAGAACATGCAGATTGACTGAAATACACTACTGAGGGGAGACAGGAGAAGTCTGCTGTGCCATGTGGGTAGCTCCCTGGCTATCTGGGGATTGAACTCATGCTACAGAGGCTGCGGATAGCTTCACAGTGCTGTCCTTAACCCCTTGCACCACCAGGGAGGCCCCTTTACTTTATGGCTTAATATGCATAGAAAGCAACAGATTTCAAGACATTTTGGACAACTCTCATTTAACTCTGGGGCATTACTTTGAATTCTATCAGTATTTGAAATACTGATATGTAAGATGCTGGGAACATCTCCAGAGTGAGCAATGTTGAAAGATGTATGGGTTATATAAGTACCGCCGGTATTACTAACGTATTCTCTAGAACTATACTGTAACATGGACGTGTAACTGGCAGGTGGTAGCCACCTGTTAATATGGCTATTTGCATTCAAGTTAATTAAAAGGAAGTAAAATTTGAAATTTACTTCTGTTACATTAGCTGCATTTCTAGCTCTCCATAGACACAGGACACAGATGTGATACACTTCCATTTATCACGGAAAGACTTTTTGGTTAGAGCTAACCTGGAGTTTGTATACTATGGCCTCCCAAGCTAAATCTGGCCCACTGCTTGTTTTTGTAAATAAAGTTTTATCAGAACACAATCATGCCCATTTGTCAATGTATTATCTGTAGTCGCTTTTAGCTTACATTGGCAGAATTGAGCAGGTGTGACAGAGAAATTGTGGTTCTCAAAGATGAAAAAAATTACCATCTTGCCTTTTACCAAAAAGCTTAGCCAACCTCCAATCTATATACTGTTACTTCCTCTCCCAGAGACAGAACCATTCAGAGGAAAGGTGCCAGTCTTCTTGATTTGATTTGGAAAATTCCCATAGCCTTGATTTCTCCTAATGAGAATCATGTAGCTACCGCCCATGAATTAAATCTTTATTTATTTAATTTATTTATTTTTTAAAGATTTATTTATTTATTTATACAAGCACTAGGTACAGTGAGAAGCGCAGGAGGGTGAGAGAATTCACCAGAGCCAGAGCGGGGAGCAGAGCAGGCAGAAGGACCGAAGTACGCTGCTGAGGGGAGCAGCGGGCGACAGGAGAGGTCTGCGCGCCATGTGGGACCCTCCTCTGGTGGCTGGGGAGCAGTGGGGGATCAAACCGGCGCTACAGAGGCTGCGGGCAGCTTCGCAACCCAGTGCTCAACCGCTGTGCCACCAGGGAGGCCCCACGAATTAAATTTTTAAAAGAGATTATTTGCCTACTTTTGTAGGTAAACACCTGATTTCCTGTCTTTGTCTCAGAGTTCTTCCCAGAATATGTTCTTGAATTTCCTCCCTTAATCCTTAAGACATTTAATTTATAGACGTGGACGGAACTCAGGGTACCCCATTCTTTAACAGGTATTATAATGATCCCATGGGAGTGGAAGATGCAGGGGCCAGCCGCAGGACCCGGACATGAGAATGAAAAGCATACAGGTGTCAGGCCGCCTGCTGGGACCCTGGGCCCACGACCCCTGACTAAGTCGTGCTCCTAGGCCCTTCCTCCTCCAGAATCAAAGGTCTGGGGAGCCTCACCTAGTGGGTTAAATGCAGGCAGCACATCGAAGTCAACACTTTCCTTGAGTTCTTTGGATTTCAGAGAAAAGCTCAGCACCCGGGGAAACTGCCATTTTGAAATCTCAAATTTCACTTCCAACTGCTTCTCCTCCTTACAGATTTCCAGCTGTTTACGGATTTCATCGATGATGTCCCTTCTCTGGTGTTTTTGGGCAGTGTAGCTTCGGAGTGCACTGAGGAACACCACCAGGTCGGCATCAGAGCCATTTTTCAGAGCTGTGCCTTTGGCCGCGGAGCCACCCTAGGGGAGAAAGCAAAGCTGAGATGAGCATTTTGTAGACTCGAGCCTCTGGCACCTGTGCTCTGCCCACCAGCCCCCCAAGTCCCTGCAATGGGGGGGCTTTGCCCTGGGTACCAACCCTCACTCTTGTTGCCGTGGCCACCCCCTAGAAAGCTCACCGAGCTACTGTGGAGAGAACGCTGACCGCGCGGTAAATGCCTGCCTACAAGGGCTGGCGGCAAGGGGAGGGCTTGTCTCCTGCACAGGAATCCTCGCTTAGCTTATCCATATGGTCTTGGAAACTGACTTTAAGCCAAACGCCATAGAAGGAAACCAAGAAATCGAATAACCAATCTGGTTTCAGTCAATGTTGGTCGGGATTTCTTATTTTTCATCAATGTTAAAATGAAATGATGTTGCACAAAACTGAGTCGTTTAAGGGCCTGCTGTGTGCAGATCCTCCAGGCCTCCCCGCTCAGCCCAGTCCATCTGCTGGTCTGAGTGCTGGTCTAGAGCCCCGAGCCCCCAGCTGGCACCTTCCCCAGGAGACCGCCCTCTCCAGCTTGCAGGCAGCGCCAGGGCCACAGCAGCTTGGAGACATCTCTCTCCCGATTTTCTTCTCCGAGCATCGTTGTGCCTTTTCCTAGTTATTATCTTGTTAACAGGAGTCTCAGGAAGGAGAGGACATGGCTTCCACCACAGCCAAGAGCTCAACCTTGTTTTCCTTTTGCAGATTGCTGTGGGGTGTCAGGACCACCCCCAGCCCCATCTCAGCACAGCACGCTCATGGGGCTGGGCTGGCGTCAGGGCTGATGTTTCTGCACACCTGTCAGCGTGGTCCTCCCCTGATCCTGTGAGGGTGGGCACAGGTTTTCTGGTTGATGACCCGCAGGTAAAGGGAAGCACGTCTGCTGAGTCATGGACCAGGATGACCCAGTTGCTACCTCGGGGCTGGGCTGCCTCTGGCTCCAGTCATTGAAAAGAGAAAGAGGTCACTCGTGGGTCCAGTGTGCACACTGGGCCTAGACTCTGAAGGGCTGCGGATGGTGACCCCTAGAAGGATGTCCTCCAGGAACATGGGAATGCCACTTTATTTGGAAAAAGTATCTTTGTTGGTTTAATTAAGTCAGGGATCAGAGGGCTCTAAATCCAGTGACTAGTGTCCTTAGATGAGAAGACCCGGAGGAGAAGGTGATGTGGAGAGACCCTGCCTCAAGCTTCTGAGGGAGGTGAGCGTCCTAGAGGCATAGTGACCGCAGGCTCCCTGACAGTGGGACAGGGGCCAGTGCTTACCTTGACGGCCTTCAGAACCTTTGTAGTTGAATGTCGAAAGCAGTTTTCTTTAAGGAATGTACAGATGATTTCAACAGCTTTATTGAGCTGTTCTATGAAATCTTTGTTGGGCTGGAGAAAGTCCTTGATGTAGCGATCTAGAAGGTGGCCTGGGGTCTCGGAGAGGGCTCCTGGCTGGGGAGGAGGAAGAACTCCAAGGTGAACGATCCCTGCCTGGCCCTCTCTAGCCTCTCTCTCCTGCTCTCCACCCCTCCCTCCCTGCTCTCCACCCTCCTACTCTCCACCTGGCTTCTCCCAATGGGTTCATAAAATGCCCAGACTCCAAGCTGCTTTCTGATTTCTGCTTCCAGTCACAGCATCATCAGCCCCTTCCCTTCAGCTTCTCCTGCTCATCCGTTCCTTCCTTATTTTCCCCTAAGTATTTTCGATTGCAGAGGGTCACATCCACCCCTTTCTCAAGGTCAATCACACCATGCCCAGAGACGCTGGTCTCTCAGAACTATCACAGCAAATTGTAACTGACATTCATTATCTCCCTGTTCTGGAGACTAGAAGTTCAAAGCCAGGGTGTCAGCAGGGCCTGCTCTCTCTGAAGGGGCTGGCAGAGGATCTTCCCTGCTCTTCCAGTTCCTGGTGGCTCCAGTGTTCCTGGGCCGGCCTTGGCTGAGAGGCACTGCACCCCTGCAACCACAGGCACTCCCCTGGGTGTCTTTTTATCATGACACTCGTTGCTGGATGCAGGGTTCATGCTAATTCAGAATGATCCCATCTTAATTAGTATGCCTGCGAGAACCTTCTTCCAGAAGAGGTCATGTTTGGAGGATTCAGGTGGACATGAATTTGTGGAGACACTATTCAACCCGCTACATCAGGGGATGGAGACCCCTGCAGACATCTTGATCTTGGACTTCTATTCCCCAGAACTGTGAGCGAATAAAATCCCCTCACTTTAAGTCACCCAGTGCATGATACGTGGCCGCAGCAGCCATGGGAAACACACGGTGATCGTGGGGAGATGGTGGTCTGGGCATCAGGAGGGCCCTCCCTGCAGCATCACCGCAATATTGGGAAAGCCCACTCACCAGAACATTCCAAGATGACCCATGGGACTCATGCGGGGTGAGAGAAGACAACCAGTACTGGGCTTCTGTTTTTAGCAGTTGCCAGCATGTCTTATCTTGGCTCAAATTATTGGTTGGGTCAGTTGGATCCAAGATGACTGGCCTGTGGGTTCCATTCAGTTCAAAAGCAGATCAGTAGGGCAGCTTGCGGGAGAAGAAATCAGTTTTGGGGTCTAGGCTAGGCAACCTAGATTTTAGCTGCTGTGGTTGTCTAAGCCTCTCGCCTCCCTGGTCCCTGGGCCCTGTGTTCTGTGCTTCGCAGAGATGTCCCGTGACTAATGGAATAAAATAGCGTCTCCCTGCTACATGGACAGCACACATTAGCGGGCTAACTGTAAGAGGCTTGGTTAAGTCTCACCTCCTTCTCTGGTAGCCCCTTCCTTCCGTAAGAGGAAGCACTTCTTGAGTGTTTGTTTGGGGGACAAAACGTGACGTGCTTGGGAATGCGAAAGGGCTGGGCAGGCTTCCCGCCTTCCAGGCACACCTCTGCTGGCGCGCCCCAGCTGGGGAAGCCAGGGTGAGCGCTCATTCTCATCCTGTTCTTGGGGGTCCGCCGATGAAGGGCTATGTAGAGAAAGGGCTGTGGGAAGCTTGGTACCTCGGCGAGTGGATCTGGCTCAGCAGCATGTTCCGGACAGTCTCATCCTCGAAGTTGTAGTTGACCGTCCAGTAGACACACAGCTTCTCCTGCTGCTCGATGAGCCTCAGCACACTTCTGAGTCCTTCCTCTATGCTAAAGTTCTCTGCTCCGCTCCCCTGTTCCCAGGTGTAGATCGTAAGCAGCTCCAGCGCATATATGGGCTGCAGGGATGAATTATTTAACTTTTTCTGGCACTATGAGAAAAGAAAGAGGCGATGGTTGATTTGAGGACCCAGCATCCCCCGTGCCAGGGATCTGAAATCAAGAATCCAGAAGTCTATAGGAAGCCGATGTCCCCCACCAGCAATTAACATGGCACCAGACCTGAAAGTTGACCCCCTACCACTTGCAAGGCTTGGAGCATCCCAAATGCTTGTAAGTTGCAGATGGGAGTGTCTTTTAGAACAGTTCTTTGGAGAAACTGCTTGGCAATGTTAGCCAAAGTTAAAAAAAAATGCATATTCCATGTATATTCATCATGTTACACAAAAACACATAGACTATATGTGCCGTGTGTGTGTATATATACATACATGTTCATGTACCTTACACCCTGTAGTTCCATGCCAGCCTATTTATCCCAGAGAAATGATGCTCAAATTCATCAAAAAAGGACACTAACCAGAGGAACCTGATTCATAATAGTTCAATTTGGAAATGACCTGAATGTCCATCAGCCTTGGAACAGATAAATACGAGGCATATTAATACAATGGATATAACAAAACAAATTAAAAAATCACATGGACAAAGATTCCAGATATACTGTCGAGCAAAAGATGACAGACATAACTACAAACAGTATGGAACCATTGATGTTACATTTAAAAACTTGCAAAACTAATTCGAGATGATAGATGTGAGGATAGTGGTTTGTTTGAGGGAGTATCTCCTAGAAGTGGGTTTCATGCAGGAAATGTGGCCAGACTTGATCTGGGTGTTGTTTGAGGAGATATGAAAAATACACTGAGGGCCTCCCTGGTGGCGCAGGGGTTAAGTCTCAGCACTATGAAGCTATCACCAGACACCGCAGCACAAGTTTGATCTCCAGGCAAGGAGCTACCCACATGGCGCAGCAGGACCTCTGCTGTCTCCCTGCTGCTGCCCTCAGCAGTGTATTTCAGTCAGTCTGCCTGTTCTGCTCCCCACTCTGTCTCTGGTGAATCCTCTTACCCACACCCCACCTCGCCCCGACACCCCTGGCCTATACCCCAGTTCTTGTATGCATGGATAAATAAAATAAACCTTTAACAAAAATGTGTCGAGCTGTACAGTTAACCTGTTGCACTTGACTAGGTGTAAATGACCTCCAGGGAAAGGACAGGGCAACAGACTAGACGGACAATTTGCAAATCACCTTTTGATGCCACCAGTGCTTTATCAAGAGGATGAGGTCCTTCAGTTTTTCAGGACGGTTGTCAAAAAACTTCCGCTGGAGTTCTGTGAAACAGGCGGAGAACTCCCCGGGGCTGGCTCTCGTCTCACTCAAGGAACGTATGAGGTCTCTGTAGATCCCAGGGCTGGGCTTGTCACTGGCGCCTGGTGTGAAGGAGAAGCCAGAACTTTGGGTGTTGTGTCACCTGGCCTGGGGGAGCTGGTCGTGACGGTGATCGTGGCTGGACTGCACACGTCAGCGGCCTAACTGTAAGAGGCTTGGCGTGTTGACATAAAGGCTGCGGGTATCTTGCCCTGTAGGGCATAAGCGTGGTCAGTTACAGGATCGGGACAGCCTCAGACAGGATCACAGGACCCAGTGTGGAGGTGAAAACACAATTATAGATGAAAAAGGGGTCAGTAGGGCGAAAATGGCTTTTTAAAAAGCGCGACTGGCAGACATCCGGAAGAAACTGAAGTTTATGTGTTATATGCTGTTGAGTCTGCTGTTGAGCCCACCCAGTGAACAACCTATTTCAAGTCAAGGAGACGGGCTCTTGGAGGCATAGAAGCAGGTGCAGACATGGCGTTGGAGGCTGGATGGAGGCCAGTGGGCAGGGGCACTCCCCCCCACCTCGGAGGGGGCAGGTAATGCAGAGCAGTGGTTCTCAAACTGGGGTGCCTATTGGATCCTGCTGCACACAGCCCAGGAGGCCTCATGCCTGTGAGCCTGGGCCTCCGAGTTCCAGATTAACTTGTAGGAGATCTGGTCCCCAAGTAGAGAGAACTTGGGTGTCTGTAGTTTTTACTAAGTCCCTCAGGTGATTCTGATACCCTTTCAGTGCAAGAATGGCTGGTGTGGGGTGAGGAAAAGACATCAAGTTTATAGAATTCAATCAAAGGGCCTCTGCCTTTGCTAGCTGAGCTCCGTTTAGAAACACATTTAGACAAACAGCCAGGAGACAGCAGCCACCTTGCCTTTCATTTGACTGACGAATATTTACTGACTTCCTGCTATCAGCCAGGCACGGTTCTGGGCACTTGGCGTGCAGGAAGGTTGAGGGAACATTCTAGCTTCCTCAGTAACGGTAACGATACAGCCAACTTTTACTCAGTGCTTACTCTCTGCCAGGCACAGTTTAATCTCTTCAGGTCCAGAGAAATACGTGAGCCTCACTGGACACTTCTGCGCTTAGGGTGATTGTCATCGCTAATTTATAGACAAGGAAACTGAAATGCCAGGAAATCAGGGAAAACAGAAGCATCCTGCTTTGGTCGAAGACCCCGGAGAGGAAGCAGTGGGGGCAGATAGCCATAGAGAGAGACACAGGGAGAGTTGAAGGAGGTCAGCTTGGACCCATTGCGGAAAGGCCAGGTTAGGGAGGCTAATATTTCCTGTGGAAAACAACTTGAGATTTCCCTGGTAGACGGCTTTTTCTCAGGAAGCGCTCATCATTGTTTCCTTTTAGAAAAGGAATCTTAGTTTGGAATGTGCAGCTGATTTGTTCTCACACCATCCTTGCATAATGGGGTCACCCCAGCAGAGGGCACTCTGGCCCGTGTGCTGGAGGACAGGAGAGAAGAGGATTTTCTAACTCTGCGTGACACTGTGTCTCTTTACCTTGATTTTCCCCTTGTTTGCGACAAGCCTGTACCCTCAACACTTAGTGTCCTAAAGACCCTGCTAGATAACTTTTTCTAGTCTAATCTTATAGCTAGCAGAAGTGCATGAGTAATGGGACCAGGATAAGACCTCAGGGTTGCCTGCTTTGTGAACAGGCGCATTTTCCTCTGAATTAGGTCACCTTTCTGTGAACGAGACTCCTGAAGGTATGTGTGTGTGTGTCTGCCTTGGAGAACTCTGGCCTGTCAGGAATTTATTTTATTTATGTCAGGAATTGGCTGTGGGCCCAGGAATGTTCCTTTTCTTTAGTTTGCCCATTTGTTTAACAAAGGCTTGAATTTCGGCTCCAGAATTTAAGTTTGTGATATATAAGTATCTGCACTTGAAACTAAGTTGCAACTATACTGATTCTTATCAATCCATCCAACCATCCAGCCAGACAGCCAATCATCCACCCATCTGTCCGTCCGTCCGTCCATCCATCCATCCGTCCATCCATCTATCAACAACTATTATTGACCATGAACATAGTACTAGGGACTGCAGAAGAAAAAGAACAAGAAAGCCAAGGCACCTGTTATATTAGGCAGAACTGGCAGGTCTTAGTGACAGGTTGCTGAGGTATAAGACATATAGTGACAGGAGATGGGGTGTAAGACATCTGAGCCAGCTTTAAGTAATAGATGGGACGGTGGGGATTTTTGCTAAGACAGGGAGCCCAGGTGGTGGGGAGGCCTTGGAGAGATAGAAAGTGGGTGAGGCACGCTTCAAACTCTGGTGACAATCACTCATGAAGGGTCCTTGCCTTGACATTGACCTTGGTAGTAGGTAGACTCCGAATACCTAACCTCGCTGAACTTTTCCCAGATTTTGCCCCATTCTTTCCCTCTAACCAACCTGGTCTTCATCCTCAAGTGTGGTGCATGGGCCAACATCATCAGTATCATGGGTCTGGTTAGAAATACAGAATCTTGGGTCCTGCTCCCACCACTGAATCAGCACTTGCATGTATAAGGTTCCCAGGTGATTCTTGTGCGTATCACAGTCTGAGAGTCTCTGCGCTAGAGTCTAGAGCAATTCTTCCAAAGTCAATTAGGAGAGGAGGGAGACGTTCTAGAGAAAAGAGGAAGCCCAGGGTAGGAGAGGCCTCCTCTCATGAGGTCTAGGGTCATCCACTCCAGAAAGCACAGTGGCACTACCGGCCCCAGCCTAGAGGACCCACATGGAGGGCCTCCACCTCTTTCTTTGGCTTTGCTCCCTGCCAGCTCTCTACCCATTGCACTTACCCAGAAGTGCTCACCTAAAGGGTTAAAGGCAGGCAGCACCTCAAAAGTGATATCCTGGTGTTCTGTGGACAGCTGGATGGTGAGTCTGTTGTAGCGTCTCTGGATCATCATGTTAGCTGCCAGCAGCTTGTCTAATAGACATATTTCCAGCTGATTCTGGATTTTGTTAAGGATTTCATTTTGATTTTTCTTCAGATCCTGGAATTGTGTAAAATCACTGGCAAAGATGACAAGGGTGCCATCGGAGTTGCCCCTCAAGACTGTTTTCCGGCCATAGGAACCGCCCTGCCAGCAACAGAGACGCAGATGTGAGACTCTGGACGCCTAGGGTCACAGGGTACCTGGGCAGGTGGTAGCATTCTCAATGCAAACAAAGGTCACAAGTGTCACCAGTCTTGGCAGGTATCAATTTGTCTACCCGAAGACCCAAATTGGGTGCTCCTAGCAGCATTTTCCATACAAGCTTCAAGCTGGAGGCAACTGAAATAGCCATCAACAAGAGCATGGACAAGTGTGGTGTATTCACATCACACAATGAAACATAACCAATGTGCTCATGCCACAAAATGCTACACAGCAGAATGTGTTGATACAATGCAATGCTACACAATCAGAATGTGTTCACACCACACCACACAACACAACACAGCCAGAGTGTGTTCACACCACACAATGCTACACAGCCAGAATGTGTTGATACAATGCAATGCTACACAATCAGAATATATTCACACCATGCAATGCAACACAAACTAGAGTGTGTTCACAACACACAATGCTACACAACCAGAGTGTGTTCACACTAACAACAAGGATATGATAGACAGGGGTGTGATGAGTCACAGGAATCATACTAAATTCACAAGGTGTATAATTTCGTGCATATCGGGCGAACAACCCTCTGGTTTACCTGGGGCACAACCAGTTTTTGCACTGAAGGCCCCTTGTCCTGAAAACTCTCTGGTCCCGGGGGAACCGGGATAGTTGGTCACTTTATATTTATATCAAGTTTAAAGAACAGATGAAACGAATCATCTCTACTGTTAGAGGCCAGGAGAGTGGCTGCCTGGGGCTGTGACGGTGACTGGAGGCGGCCACGGGGACTCTCCTTGGGGACGGGGAACGTTTTGCTTCTTAGTTCGGGTGTGGGGTACACAATTTGTCCTTCATGGTAACCTATCAGGCTAGCTGATTACTTCTGTCCACTTTTCTTTCTGTATTTTTTACTTTAACTAGAAAAAAGTAGTTAATAGGAGAGCCAGGTGGTGCAGCAAGTAGGGGTGTGTACTCCCAGCAGCTTCCCTGGGCCTCAGTGCCAGGTCTGGTGCCAGCTACTAAATAGTTTCCCCAGGCCTCAGTTTCCCCATCGGGGCTGGGACAGGGGCTGCCTGTGTCCGGGTGTCTGTAGGCGAGGCTCTGGGGCAAAGAGTGTGTGTAAGGCAGACATCAGAAAGCACAGTGACTGCAGAGAAGTGGGGCACCTGCGCTGGAGAACATGGGGTGTGGGTAGGGATCTCGATGCCCTCCCCTCCCTAGGGTCCTGGCACCTTCCTGGCGCCCTGGCCTCCCCAAAGCTCTAGAATCTTCCATCTCAATTTTGTGATTGTGCGCATAGCACCAAAACCTTCTAACTGCTGTTGAGAAACCACAGAGCAGACTTAGGGAGTTTTACAGAAATCCTCTGGCCTCAGTTTACTCCTTTGTAATATGCAAAGGACAAAAACCCTAATAGTGAGTTATCAGAGCCCATCTGTGGAGCACTAGGTACCAGGCCCTGTGCTAAGAACATTACATGCCTGTCTCATAGTGCTCTGAGGGGATGTTATTCCTCTGCCGTTTTATGGATTCAGAGGCTGAGGCACAGAGAGGTTGAGCAGCCTGCCCCAGGTCACACAGTCATCGGGGCAGACCGGCTCCCCAGCCGGTGCTCCTAAGCTACACCACATGCTGTCATCTGCTCCGGCACGGGGAGGATGAGCTGACGTCTCGTATGCCCAGGGCCCACACACAGTGGGCGCTTTGCACCAAATAGCTCTGCCTTCCAGCGGCATCATGATCTCCTGGGCCCCACAAGCCCGGCCCAGCCCACCACTCACTGTGGCTACATGTCTCTCCAGGCGCAGCTCCTTGGCTTCCTGCAGGAAGGTGCAGAGTCTTTTCACAATCAAGTCGAGCTTTGTCTCACAGTTTTTGTGAGGCCTCAGGACAAAGCGGATGAACTGATCTAGTTCGTAAGTAGGCATTGAGATCTCCTGGAGCCCCCAGGATGCCATAGCTCCGTGGGCTGCTGAGTGTCCGTGGGTGGCAGAGCAGGAGGAAGAGAATTGAGCAACCCCGAGCTGAGAGCCGAGAAACTGAAACTCAAGGGCTCCCAGCTGACTTCCTCATCTAAGGTGTGGCTCGTCTGATTGCTGGGTTGATGCCAAGGGATCTGGGATTAGATATGCAGCCTTCGGGCGTGTGCCAGACCCGTGTCCTCGAGCATGCCAGCTGCCCTTTTGGTGCCTCGATGTCCCCAGCAGTAGTTAGGACAACCCTGGAGGGTTGATAGGGAGATGAAAGGGTCCCCCAAAGGGCTTAGCAGGGGGCAGGCGCTACAAATGTATTTCATGCATAAGTAGCATTTTCCGGCGGGGGGGAGGGGGGGAGGGGGGTGGGGTGTGTGCAGAGGTCATCTTCAAGGGCTCTTTCCCGTCCCCACTTCCAGGCAGGCGGGGAACTCAGACTCAGCGAGAACAGGGAGGGAAAGAGACCCAGAGAGGGCAGGGACTTGCTCAGCGACACACAGCAAGGGCTGGGCAGGATCCAGTTCTGCCAACGCTGCTCTTCCAGCCTTTCCCCCGTCACGCGTTATAGGCCGTTTCCTGGGAAGCTGCTGGAAAAGGGACTTTGGATTTGGGGAAGTTCCCCAGTGTCCTCGAAGTATTTTGCTGGGGCAGCTCGGGTGGCTCCCGGCTGGTGGCCCAGCACATCTGTCCCCAGGGACACCAGCCCCCGAGCTGGTCAGAACTCCTTAAGAAGCGTGTGTCCGCCTGACCGGTCCTGGTCTTGTGTGCCATGATTTGCTTTGTGGTTTGACCACCCAGGGCTACTAGGGAGCCCCGGGATACGTCTCCTAAGGCGGAGGCCACCTGAGATCACAAGGCGGGTCTCCCACTGGCAACTTCCTTGTGACTGGGCCTCCCTGCTCTTCCAGGGGACAGCATCACCGGTGACCTTCCTGGCCCTGGGCACCATGACCACCCAGCATGCCACTCCCCTGCCTCACACTCCCGCCTCCCTGCGATCCGTGCGTTCAGCTCTCACAGCACCCATTCTTTCAGGAGCCTGCCTAGCTGCAGGCTTGTGTCTTCTGGGGACTTTTTCAGGTGTGAAACCCTGCTGCACCTCCCACCGCAGTGATCTTAGGAATGGCTTTCGCCACGGTCCCTAGATCGAATGGCTTTCGCCACGGTCCCTAGATCCGGCTGGGCACCAGCGCGCGGTGGGAGAACAGCCTGAAGCAGAGGAAGTGCAGCGGAAGCTCCCTGAAAAGGCAGAAGCTTATCAATAGATAACGACCACCAAGAGCCACTACAAGAATGCTAAAAATCCTATCCCGTCTTCCTAGAACTACAAACTTTGATCCCTTATCTGTCTTTCTAAACTCCCTCCTTTCTTCTATAATGGTCATTGCTTGTTATGTAGATCACCTCCCTGATAGTGATAGACTGAGCCAGCGAGCAAGCTAATTTCTTTGATATTCATTCCTGTGCTTTTAGAAAACATATATATACTAGTCACAAACTTAAGGAAAATTACACTCAGATTTTCACTCTTGAAGTGTGTCTGTGTGTCATTTCTTTCGCCGACGCCCTGACCACCCTGCACGCTTCTCTCAACCCTGAGGTGGCCTCATCATCTACTGCTGTGCTGGTCCGCGGCAAAACCCCAAATTCCAGGAGAGAGCTCCCCAGTCAATGAGCCCTTCACATCCGATCTTGCACACAGCCTCTAGACCAGCGCCCTGATATCCACATCTACACACGCCCCCTGGTTTCTGCTGGGACGCGTGACTGCCTCCTATGCCTACTTGGGACACAGGCCTTTCCCTTCCCCAACCATTGCCCAGCATATTCCCAGCTGGGTGGTGCTGGGACTTAACCCCAGTCACGGGTCTAGTGGGTGGGAGGAAAGGCAGGCTCAGATCTTGCGGGGTCTCATGAAAAGAGGCCTCAAGAGGGTCTTCGCACAAGGGGCAGGCACTAGCTTCTAGCAGCAATGAGGTGGGAGGGCTATTTCTGCAGCAATGAAGTCTTGGGGGCATGTGGGAATTGGAGATTTTCAGGAACTTCAACTCTTAAGCCCGCAGGCTAGGAGTCAGAGTCCCTTTCTTCCTAAGGCCCATTCTTTCCTGACTGTGTTTAGCAGACCTGATTCCTCTGAGAGTATATAACTTTCTTCCACACCCACTACGGCCATAATGAAAATGATGGACAATAAATAGAGTGTTGCAAGGATGTGGAGAAACTGGAAGGCCATGCATTGCAGGTAGGCGTGCAAAGGGTGCAGTGAAAAGCAGTGAGGTGGGCCTAAAAAGGCTCGACAGAGAGTTGCCATCTGACCCAGCAAGTCCACTCCTAGGTACAGACCCAAGACAAAGGCAATGAAAATATAGGCCCACACAAAATCCTAGCAGCATTATTTACAATTGCCAAAAAGTGGCAATAACCCAAATGCTGGTCAATGGAGGAATAGATAAATAGAAAGAGGTCTACCCATGCAATGGAATATTACTCAGTCATGAAAAGGAACAAAGCCCTGGCACCAGCTATACCACGGATGAAACTTGACAACATGAAGCTGAGTGATAGAAGCAGACACAAAGGCTTCCTTAGCCTGTGATCCCATCACATGAAATGACTTTATTACGGAAAACAGAAATATGGTTGCCAGGGATTAGGGGGTGTGGGGGCTGGAGGGAATGGATGGGTTTCAGGTTTCTTTTGGGGGTGCTGAAAATGTTCTAGAAAGAGCATGGTGATGCACCTTGTGGGTGGCTTGTCTTGTGAGTAGATGAAATAGAAACCTTGAGATAGGCTGACAACACTCAAGTTCGTGCACTTGCAAAGGGTCATGTTCCTGGCACATGAATTATATCTCAAAAAGACTTTAAAAAATTATATTAAAAAAATTTATGTCCACACTTTCTTTGGAGTTTTATGTCTTGCCACGATCCTGGAGGAGGTGCTCACTTTTCTCGGCCTGCTGGTTGAGGGACCACTCACTGCCTTGCCCCCTGCTCCCAGGAAGGCCCTCTGTTTCTGGTCTCATTTAATTCTTTGTTATTTCTCCTCCTGGAGTCGGGCACTAGCTGCCCCCCTGGCCAGTGTAGGTGGTGCTGCCTCGTTGCTCAAACACAGAGGCATCCTAGCTCTTCGTAACACTGCTAAGGACTGGTCCCTCCCTGGGGCTCCCCTTGCCATATTTTCCTAGTTTTTCTTGTCCGTAAATTTTTCCATAGGAATTTTAGCCTCCCTTTGCCTCGTTCCAGAGGAAAGCACATGTGGGTATTTTTAGGGCAATCATGAAATCTATAATGGACTTACACATACACAACTTAGGGGAGCCGACGTCTAGCTAAGGGTGTGGCTACATCAGGAGGCCCTAAGTGACAGTGGAACACCTCTGCCCACTTCAGGGGGCCGATGTCAAAGATCGAGGGGCTTGCTGGGATCAGCACAACCTCCTGTCTACCCGCCCACATGACGAGCGCCCCTCACCCCTACACCTTGAGCCATCCTGCTGTCCACCATTTCACATTTATCCTAATCCTCCAGCCATTTCCAGGGGAGGCCTAGAGTCCATGGGTTGGGGATGGGTGTTACCAAATGGGCACAGGCCACCTGGTCCCCATGGCATGAGAACCAAAGGCTCACGATGCCCAGGTCAGAGCCCGATCTGCTGCTGGGCATACCTCTGCCCAAGAGGTACTCACGGTGCTCACTGGACATCTACTCCCCCCTGTGCTGCAGGGGCTGGGAGATGCACTGTCCACTCCCAGACTAGCCAGATTCCCAGCTGCCATTGGGTAGTGCTGAGGGAGGGCAGCAACTGTCACTGTCCTGCAGTGCTGGCAGCTGGCAAATCCTGAGATGTTGGTGGCCACTGGAGTGCATGTGCCAAGGTTTGGACCCCAGCTTTGTGGGTGTGAGGGAGTAGGGGCAGCTGCAGGGGTGTTAGCAGAAGCAGCAGCAGCCTCCTGACTTCTGATTGGGCCACTGTGCTCTAATCTTGAAACCAAGAGTCCCGAGTGGCCCCCACCTTGTGCTCCTCTGGTCTGTCCTTGAGCACCTTCTGCTCTCTGTGCTGAGCCTTGGCTAAGACAGGCACTGCTGCTGGACTGGAGGCCAGCAGCACTGCCTGCATGGGCCTGGTGGGTTTCCTCTGGAGGGCAGAGAGAAACAAGCTGAATACTGGCATTTGGCCATTGGCTGAGGTTTAGACTTCAGGACTGCAGAATCACATGGCATTCCTGCAGGTTGGAGAGAAGGCAGGAATGCAGTAAAAATTCAGGAAGGTGAAAAGGGCCAGGCATCAAAATGTGCAGACTGGGTGCAACAGGAAGGGTGGAGGGAAGGAGGTCTCCAACATAACGGCATCTGATTAGGTGTGCAAGGAGAGGGTTCACGTAGCATGTATGTCCCCAATCCCTGTCTGTTCAAGGCAGACCAAGCTACTGCTCTGGGCATGCTTTTCTGCTTGTGGCTTAGCTCAGCCATGGTCCTCAGTAATCTAGACATACACTGTAGACTGGTGAGCACTCCTTCTGCATCCAGGCCAGCCACTGATAGTCGATCATGGCACTCAGACCATCAATGTCCTTTCCTGCATCCATGGCAGACGTCACCAACTGATTAGGTTGCGCTTCTCAACTAAGCCTCCATTCTTTGGAATCCTTCAGAACACAAGGCTCCAGCAGCCACACCAACTGATTATGGCTGACAAATGAGATGGAAACTCTGCCATCCTGTAAAAAGCTCTTCAATTGGGGAAGAAGAGGCCACTGGGAGGTGGGGGATGGGTTTCAGCAGAAGGGAGGGTGTGTGCTGGTGTGGGAGGGAGAGGTGAGGATGAGGAGGACATTCTCGCCAGGGTTTTGGGTGCCATGTGGGAGGTAGGAGTCATCTCCGAGAGAGAGAGAGAGAGAGAGAGAGAGAGAGAGAGAGAGAGAGAGAGAGTCACATGCATGATAGGAGAAGCTGAAAATGCAGGCGGCTGTCAACCTCGGGAGTCTGGACTCCAGTGTGCAGACCTCAGAGACCTCAGAGAGCAGGGGAGTATGTGGGCTGGGGAGTGCCCATTTGACACAAAGGGTGTTCAGTGAAGCTCATCCAGGCCAGGTAAACAGAGTGGACTGCCTGGAGGAGAGGGCAGGCCTGGGTAGTAGGGACAGCAGTTGAGAGAATGGATTGAGGAGGAAAGCAGGTCCACTGAATCTCTCTTGCTCACCCCCACACAAAAATACATGTGCACACACACACAGCAGGTGACCCTGAGTCTCCCCATGATGAGGGCTGGTGTCCATATGTCCATCTGTTCATCAGGTGTGACTGATGATTTTCTGGGCTTCACACAGCAGCCTGGGGGAGGGGTATAGAAGATGCTGGTTACTCCTAAGCTGGAGAAGCTGAGGCCACAAGGAAGTATGGAAGCACATCAGGGGCCATGGTTGGGCCCTGCCCTTGTGAGATGAGCCAGGCCCTCCCCTGATCACACTTTCCCCCGACACTCCCAAAAGGTACTCCCTGTTATAACACAAGTCTCTCACCTTCACTGGCCATGGCTCAATGGGGGTGCCATCCCTGTCCATGCAGCACAGGGCAGAGGCGCAGACTGCAGCTTCCTTGGCCAGCAGGTCCCAGCGGGCGTTGTGACCCAGGTTGCCTGTTGGGTCAGCCGGATCCAGGATGATGGGCCTGCAATTTCCAACCAGGGTCAGTCTTTCCCAGGTAACTTCTAGGTATCCACCTATGGGGTCAGTTGGCGCTTTCTCTTCCCTCACACAACACTACAGGAGGCAGGGCAGGGCTGAGAGGCTCCTCTGTGCTCCAGGCACACCCTCAAGGTGAGGGATAGAAAATAAGTCACCCATGGACGTGTCTCCCTCTTGCATCCAAGGCAGACGTTACTAATCAGCCACAGAACTCAGTCCAGGTATGGTTAATTGATCACAGCACCAGTTCAATCACCCTACCTCTAGCATCCACAGATGTCACTAACCGATTAGACTACTTTTTTCATCTGAGCCAAGAAGAGTCAGTGTCTTTTCCAACGTATCACCCTCAGGAGCTACTACCTATAATAGCTCCCAGAATACCCATAATAATAAGTGGGGATGCCTTAGGAACTTGTCAAAGCACCTCTGTCATCTCTGTACCCTTGCAGAAGTAGGCAGGATCTCAAAGAATGAGACATGCTTAATTACCTGGGGGTGGGGGTGGGGTGGGATGGCAGGTAGGGTTGCCAGATTGAACAAACACAAATAGAGAATGCCCAGTTAAACCTGCACTTCAGATAAACAATGAGTAAGGTTTTTTTTAGCATAAGTATATCCAAAATACTGCACGGGACATACTTATACCAAAATATTGCTCATTATTTATCTGACATTCAATTTAACTCGGAGTCTTGCATTTCATCTGGTGACCCTATTTATAAGTGACCGGGAACCTGAGTACCTGTCCCTCAGGTGCTAGGGATACCACTTCTAGAAAGGAGCCCAGTTCTAGAAAGAGGATTTTCCTGTCTCTGCTCTCTCTATACTCTCAGGAGGGGGTGAGTGACTGGATCTGAGACTCCAGGGTCTTGAGGGTGGGCCTGAACCTGGGCTTCTGAAGCTGCTGTTTCAGGAAATCTCCAATGGTTTTGTCCTCGTTGGAGTAGTTGACGGTCCAGTAGACACAGAGCTGGCGGTACTGGCTGACCAGCTCCAGGACTGTGCGGAAGCCCTTAGCCATGTTGAACTGGGGGTCCTGGCCGCCCTGCTCCCAGGCGTACACCGTCAGGAGCTCCAGCCCATGCTGGGGCGGCAGGGAGCCCTTCCCTTTGGGCATCTTGTTGCACTGGAGAACGGAAAGAAGGCTGTGTTGGTCCAGATGGGCAATGAAGAGGCACGGGAGGGACCCTTCTGGAGTCAGCAAGCCCACCCCCAGCATCCACAGTGCTCTGGCATGGGCTGGAGGCCTTGCCCGGCACGTTCCCTGGATGTAGTGATGTCAACTCCGTTTACAGAGAAGAAAAGCTAAGCCCCACAGCCGGGAGTCAGCCCTCTCTCTGCTCCAGCACCAGGGCCTGGACAGGAAAGTGCTCGAGACGGAGCCCAGGGCCACTGGTGGGGTGGCCCATCCCGGTGCCCACCTGCCGGTACCAGTGCTTGACCAGCCGGATCAGACTCTTGAGCTTGGTGGGGCGGGAGCTGATGAAGTCGCGCTGCAGCTCCGTGAAGCAGCAGGAGTACTCGCCCGCGTTGTTGTAGCTGTGGATGAGGTCCACGTAGACGCGAGGGCTGGGCCTGGCGCCCGAGGGCAGCTGGCCTGGGGACGAAAGGGGGAGGTCACCAGGGCTTCCTTTCCCAGAATGCCGCGGGGCCCACTGAGAAGGGCCTTGAGCCCTCCTACCTGGGCCTTTCCAGAGGCCTGGGACCCCGGGGTGCAGGGCAGGGGGAGGCGGGCACAGGAGTTTGTGGGTGGAATGCAAGACCAGAGAGGTCCCTGGTGACAATCTTATTCTCCTCCCCCCTTTCAACCCACCTGCTCACCCATCGCGGAGAAAGTCGCTGCGGGAGCTGGCCTGTCTCTAGCGCTCCCCACCCACACTCATCTCTGACAAAGGGGGAGCCGGTGTCCTCATGTCCACCAGGGAGTGGGCCTGTATGTGGCGGGAACCACCATCGCCATCCTGGTGGGATCCAGCTCAAGGGTGACCCTCCCCCCAGCCCCCCTACACTCGCTGACACCCCCCCCCCCCACCGACTGCAGATTCAGGTCTCTCTTGCTCCTTGTTTTCCAGAACTCAGGAACCAAGCACATTCAGAGATGGGA
Source organism: Talpa europaea (assembly GCF_964194135.1). Classification (NCBI taxonomy): domain Eukaryota; kingdom Metazoa; phylum Chordata; class Mammalia; order Eulipotyphla; family Talpidae; genus Talpa; species Talpa europaea. The sequence goes on along the minus strand of NC_140082.1, from coordinate 6,590,194 downwards.
TTTCCTCACCCTGCAATCTCTCCCGGCCCAACCCAGGCCTGCGTACCTCCCAGGGGATGTGTCTGTGGTTCCAGAGCATTTGCCTCAGGTGCCTGCAGACCGCAGGGCACAGGGCAGGTATGTTTATTGAATGGATGATCGGATGGATCTGTGGCAGGTGGGGGAGGTGGTCCCCAAGTACTCAGAGCTGGGGGAGGGGCATTAAGGCACTTCCCATCTCCTCAGACACTGGGGCGCTAGGCAGGGAAATGACCTTGACCCTCACTTGAGGTCATCGCGTGTGCTGGTGGGACCGTGACTCGAGCCCAGCCCAGCGGTACTGCTCGCCCAAACAGCACCTTTGGGTAAACTGGAAATGTGCCGTTTGCTGCAGACGCTTGGCAGGAAAGGAGCACGGAACACACCGGCACAGTGGAGAGTGCGAGCCAGTGCTTGGGCGTGCGCTGCAGGAGCTCTGCCCAGCTGTCCCCACGGCCTCCCCTGCTTCCCCCGGCTCAGGCCGGCTCTGGGCGGCTCACCGAGGGCGTCAAAGGCCGGCAGCACGTCGAAGTCCACGCTCTGGTCCAGCAGCGTGCGGGACGTCAGCGAGAAGCTCAGCACGCGGGGATTCTCCCACTTGGAGATCTCGAACTTCACCTCCAACTGCAGCTCCCGCTGACACGCCTCCAGCTGGGTGCGGATCTCCGAGATGACCTCCGCCCGCTTGTCGCCTTGCTCAGTGTAGCCGCTGAAGCAGCTGAGGAACACCACCAGGTCGGCGTCCGAGCGGCCTCGCAGAGCCGTGCCTTTGGCCGAAGAGCCACCCTGGGGAGGGCGAGGCAGTGGGTGACCCTGGAAGCGCTGCCTGCTGTCCTCCTACCAGAGTCTGTGCTCTGGGTTAGGAACCGGCTGTGTGACCTTGGGCCAGTCACCTAACCTCGCGGTTTTACATCTTTCATGTGTAACCAGTACATAGCATGACAGTGAGGAAAAGGCATGCCAAACGCAAAAGTTCTCCTTCCATCATGTTTGGGGGGGATTTAAGAGGTTTCTTTGAGGCCTGAGGTTCTCAAGCCTGTCTGCAGCAGAGTTTTTAAAAAATGACCCGACTCATATAATCCTGAGATTATGATTTAATAAGCCTGGGGAGGGACTTGGGCAACAATATATTATTTTAAAGTCTCTCTGTGATGCTAAGGGAAGCCATGGTTGAGCCAGGCTACCCCCCTAAGTGTTATGGAAGAGGCAGGCGAGGGTCACTGAGGGTCGGGAATCAGCCTGGGGGCACACAGCAAACCATCAGGCCTGGGGCTTCTCATTGGCTGCCACTATGCTGATGCTTTCTAGAACTGATGTGGGTCTTGCTTGTGACTCTCCAATCAGGGACTGGTCATACCTGGTGAGAGGAGAATGTGAGTTTTCGTAAAGCTCAGCACCTCTCCACCTTGCTGTCTACTAGCCCCAGTGATTGGTTCAGGGCTGGGTATGTTACCCAAACAGGCCAAAGAGACTCTATTCCCAGATTAGTATTTGAATTTTGAGAAAAGAGAATTCCCCTGTTGGAAGCCTGGAATTGCCAAGGACTATCATATGGAAAGGACCTGATCTAGGCAGAAGGCAGAGCCAGGAGCTGGGGGGGAAAGCTGGGTCCTGATGATGCTGCATGGGCTCCTGGATGTAGCTGTGCCTGAAGGTGACATTATTCCAGGGTTTTCCATTTAGGTTAGCCAATACATAGCAATACTTTGTTGCTTCTTTTGAGTTGACTGTCGTGACCCAAAGAGACTTGTTGGGCACAACTGGGCCCTCCCTCTGCCATCCACCCACAGCCACATTCTGTGGGTCCTCCATGTTTGCCCCGTGCTGGTAATGGCAAAGACCACAGAAGTGGGTCAGGCCTGGGCCTGGCATGGGAGAGATCACCACCCACCTCTCCCAAATCCCTCTGGGGACTCACCTTGACCACCTTGAGCACCTTGATGGGAGAATTCTGGAAGCAGTTTTCCCGCAGGAACGAGCAGATGGTATCGACAGCCTTGCTCACCTGAGTCAGGAACTGGCGGTTAGGCTGGAGAAACTCACAGATGAACTTGTCCAGGTGTCCGGCTGGGGTTTGGTAAAGAAGAGCCGGCTGCAGAGAGAATTCAGGTGGGACCAGCTCGAGATGGGATTCCCTATGAGCGTCCAGGCCTGGCTCTTGATAGGCTACGAGGCCAAGATGCCCAGCATCTCCCCTCTCTCTTCCTGCTCAGCTGGTTGGCAGGTCCTTGAGGTAGGCAGCATTCGAGAGACCTCAGTTCAAGTTCCTCCACCAACACACAGCCTCAGTTTCCCCTCTTGAATGGGGATGATGGTGAGGCCCAAGCCTCACTAGATAGACTTGAGTGTTAGACACTGGTTATGAGCTGCTGTTGCAAAACAGCAAAGGCAGTAAAATCATACCCCTTTGGGGCTGCAAATGACTATTTTCTTAAGTGGGGTTCCCTTGAAGAAGGGCCTGTGATAGGGGTTTGTGTGTATGCGGTGAGCTGGGGCAGTGTTTACAGGCGAAGGGGGCAGGAGAGGGAGCCAAACAAGATCAGGGCCTCCCTCAGCTGGACAACACTACTTCCGGACCCCACCGGCAGCTCTGGAACACGATTTGCCCCACAGAGCTGGTCCTGACTTGCAACGATGCGGCCTTTGCCCGGCTCTTACCAGCACGTCCCAGGGCTGCAGGGGCATCCCCTCTCCACTCAAAACGCAGGCCTGTGTCTCCAGGGTGGCCGCTTCCTGGGCCAGCCGCTCCCAGTTCCCCTGCCCCACGTTCCAGGTGGGGTCGGCAGGGTCCAGGATCAGGGGCCTGCAGGCAGAATGGATGGGCAGGCAGGTGGGAAAGTGGGGGTCAGTGAAGAGGCAGGGATTTGGGAGGGACAGGGAAGGGGTGTGGAGGCTGGGAAAGAAACTCTAGCCGGCCTGATCTCACCCAGGCACAGCACGACACCTCCCTTCCACGCCCACCCCCCCCAACTCCTGGCTGCCTTGGTCAGGAAGCTCTTGGGTGATCTCATAATTCTAGAAAAGGTTTTTATTGTGTTAATAAAACTGGCCTTGGCCTTTGGGACTGCTGCTCCCACACTTCCTTAGCAGAGTCCAGAGGAAGCAGTGTTAAAGGGGGGTTGGAGGACCAGACTTCGCCCTGGACACCCCCCTGGACACAGTGATCCAGGGGGACCAGGAGATGCAGGCGGTGATGGGGACGCGGGTGTGCACCTGGGTTTCCGAAGCTGGCCGAGGAGGTGCGTTCTCAGAGCTGGGTCCTCAAAGCCATAGTTGACTGTCCAGTAGACACAGAGCTGCTGGTGTTGCTGAATAAGTCCCAGGACGGTCCTCAGGCCTTGGGCCATGTTGAAACCATTCTCCTTGCAGCCCTGCTCCCAGGCAAAGATGGTCAGGAGCTCCAGGGCGTAGGCGGGGGGCAGAGTGGCACAGGCTGGCTGCTCTCCGATCTGCGCTTCCACCTAGGTGACCCAAGGCCAAGCACAGAATCAGTGGAGGTGAACACCTACTGTGTGCTAAATGTGACACTAAGCACTTGGAGGAGGAAGGAGATGCAAAATCACAGAACAAAAACTTGGAGATGGCCTGGCTCATACTTCTCACTTTATGGGGAGATAAACTGAGGTCCAGAGGAGTTAGTGACTTGCCTAAGGTTGCACAGGAGGCTAAGAAGTTCAGACTTGGCCTTTGTCTGGGGTCTCATCCCAAATGTTATATGAGGGTCACTGCATGGGAACGGGGGTGGCAATATGCTCATCTTGGTACCCTAACACCCAGCATAACAGCCGGCAATAGTGGGTGCCCAGCTGACAGATGTTTGTGGAATAGGAATGAAAGCACGTTGGCATTCAGAGCGCTTAGTGAGGGCACCGGACGGATGCTCAGGATTAAGAAGATGGCGGCTGGGAGGAACAGCACAAGCAAAAGAAAAGACAGGCAGAGCATTAGCAGTATGAAGAGGGGAGAAACACATTGGCTGGAGAGGAATGTGAGCCTTAACCACAAGAAATGCAGAGTTTGGTCTTGAAGGAGCAAAGCTGCTCTCGCTGGTCTGGAAAAGACACGGACGCTGGAGGAGGTAGTCGTTCCACTTGGGATGGCCAATGAAATGCCAACGAGGGAAGATGTCTGCTCAGGGGAGGAGCCGTTGGGCGAGGCAGTTGCCATGGCAACAGCTGCATCCAGGGAGGAGCACAGATATGGCAGCCTCACCTGGCGGTACCAGTGCTTCACCAGCAGGATCAGGGCCTTCAGCTTGACTGGGCGGGTGTTCACGAAGTTCCTCCGCAGCTCTGCGAAACAGGTCGCGTGCTCGCCTTCCTGGCAGCCGCTGAGGAGGAGGCGGGTGTAGACCCCGGGTTCAGGTTTGGCGCCAGACCTGAGCTGTCCTGTGGACATTGAAACACTCTTGGCGCACAATTCCAATCGAAGACAGCAGCAGCATTCCCCACCCCATGTGCTGACGTGTTCCCCATCACGGAGCCTCAAAGCATTAAAAGCAAAACTTTACAGAGAGAAACTGACGCATCTCCATTCAAAGCGGGAGTTTGTCAGGTTTCCCATTCAGAACTGATAGATCAGGCAAGCAAAAAATCAGTGGTGCAGATGTGAAGGCAGCAAACTAGATGGAAAGGCTGGAAGCAGAAACCCACGTTGGACAAGGGACAGCCAACATCTCTTCAGTCATTAGCACCCGAGGGAGTGCTCAGCAATTCTAAAGAACTGACACCACATAAGGTATATTTTTTGATTACAATTCAAAATAGAAAAAGAGAAGTAAGACAAAAGCAAACAAGGGAACAAGATCCCAGAACACCCCTTTGGAAGCCCACTTCCAAATATTTATGGATGAAAGAATATACCATACGTTCGCAATTTAAAGTACAAAATATTTAGACCTGAGTGATTAAAAAAATTATACATAGAAACCATTTGTCAGACACCTTTCGAGGTGCTTTAGGGAGAAACGTACACAGCATTTATGAAGATTATCACTACGCTGAGATTTAGCTCAAAAAGTGTGATTGGCTAACTAAAAAAGTTAACCTAAAAGTAAACCTCTCGAAATAAGGACATTGGGCCATACAATTTAAAAACAAATCCCAAGCAGACATGGAGAACACTTAAAATTGGTTAAATTGTGATTGGGGTACACGGGTGTATGCATGCTGTCGATGGTTTTCTGTATGATTGAAACATTTCATGATTAAAACTTCCATAGTTAAAATCACTGAATGGTTAGGAGTTGGTGATGACTTTGGTGAATCAAGAGTTTTCAGTGCTTGGGGAAGTAGGGGAATTAGGACCACCGAGAAGATGGCAGGCACCCCGTTCGTTGCTCCCTGGTTCCCTGGGGTCCCTGTTACTGTCCACGGCACAGGCTGGGCAGCCCTTACCCACGGCATCGAAGACGGGCAGCAGGCTCACATCCACCCAGCTCTTGAGGGTGGAGGACACCAGCTGCAACTGCAGAGCCTCGGGTGCATTCTGCTCGGGGAACTGGAGGCTCAGCCCCGGGACTGGGTCCTGCCAGCAAGATTCCAGCTGTGCCCGCATCTCAGCCAGGATCTTTGCACCGTGGGTGCCCTGATCCTTATAATCCTTGAAGCAGTTGAGGAAGATGATGAGTTCGGCATCACAGCCACCCCTGAGGTCGGTGCCCCGGCCGAAGGAGCCCCCCTGCAGAGGGAAGAACATCTCAGACCACCGGCTCTCTCTGAGCCCAGGAGTCAGGCTCTGAGCACCCCCAACCCTGCCCCAGCTGCAGCCTTGACACTGCTTTCTTGCTGATGTCCTGTCTGGGAGCACTAGGGAAGAGTCAGGATTCTTGAGCCCTGTGACCTCTGACCCAGAGAAGCAGGCAGAGTCAGAGCCTGCACCTGCCTCCTGACCCGAGCTGGCCCGGGCAGCCTGCATGGTCACACCAACCAGCAGGCCAGGTGACGGCGCTGGGGGTGGGGGTGGAGATCAAAGATTTCAGCCAAACAGCTGCAGCACCTACTCAGCACACATCTGGACACAGACTGCTGATTAAGAGCCCAGGGCCAAATGGGACCTGCATAGGTTCTCAATCCATTCATTTATTCACTCATTCATTCATTCAACCGAATTCATGGAGCTCTTACATGTACCAGATATGCCAGTGGATGAAAGTAACAAGCTCTCCTGGAACTTATATTCTGGCAGGGGGAGCAGAGGGAGGGATGGTTAGCAAGCAGTGACCCTCAGAAAGTGCTAGGAGGCCAACAGATCCATAAGGGGACTGGGAGGGGAGTGGAGTTTGTGAATTTAATTGAGCAGTCAGGCCTCTGTGAGCCCATCACATGCACGCGTGTGTTTAGTCTGGGGGTGGGGTGGAAGCCAGGGAATGGAAAGTCCACGGTAGAGATGGCCTCCAAGCCAGGATGAGCCTTGAGGGGCCTGGGATGTGAGTCACAGACTTAAAGGAGGGGAGGGGAGAGCCAAGTGTAAGGAGGCAGAGCATTCCAGAAAGAGAGGCGTGAAGGCAGATGTGTGCTGGGCAGCTCAAGAAGCCTGGAGGCCAGTGTGGAATAGGTCGAGGTCAGAGAGACCAGAGTCAAGATCGCATGGCCTTCAGGCCAGCCATGAAACCACAGAGGATTTTAAGCCCAGGAGGAAAGTGATCTGCTTATGGTAATAGTGATTTTTTTTTTAAAAGATTTATTTATTTATTCATACAAGCACTGGGTACAGTCAGAAGCGCGGGAGGGTGAGAGAATTCACCAGAGCCAGAGCGGGGAGCAGAGCAGGCAGAAGGACCGAAGTGCACTGCTGAGGGGAGCAGCGGACAGCAGGAGAGGTCTGCGCGCCATGTAGGACCCTCCTCTGGTGGCCGGGGAGCAGCCGGGGATCAAACTGGTGCTGCAGAGGCTGCGGGCAGCTTCGCAACCCAGCGCTCAACCGCTGTGCCACCAGGGAGGCCCTGGTAATAGTGATTTTAAAAGATTATACCATTAAAAAAATGGTGGCACTTAAATATATACCTTCTGGCCTGCAAATCATGCCTGTGTGGTGTCTACTTCCCTGCCAGCCCTCAGCTCAGCTGCATTGTTGTGGCCTGTTCCCTCCCCACAGGGGCTCCCGCAGGGTCCCATCAGTGTCCCCACCTGCCCGACTCACCTTGCTGACTCTCGAGGGCTTGTGGGCACAGTTCTGGAGGCAACGTAAGATGACATCAATGGCCTGGCCCACCTGCTTCTGGAACTGGGGGTTGGGTTTCAGGTGTTCCTGGATAAAGTGGTCCAGCTCCTTGGCGGAGATTTGAGAAAGATCCAAGACCCTCCCCGGCAGAGAAGGGGTGATGCTGGAGGCCCCTAAGGGGCAGGGAGCTGGGCGTGGAGGCTGCAGGCTCACTGACCTTGGGCACACAGCATCGAGGCTCCTGCTGTCCTCAGGGATCCTCTGGGCTGGGTCTCGCTGGATAGGGTGGTCCAAACCCAGATGGCTGGCTGATGGGAGGCCCTGGAAGTTTTTAGAAATCGCTGTCTTCTACAAACAGTGCAGAGATTTCCATGTCTGCTCTCCTGACACCTCACCCACTGTGCAGTCAGGGTGACGAGGCTCAGAGAGAGAAATGGGAAGGTCACTGCTAGCCCAGTGGCGCCCTAGGATAAGGGCCCTGCAGCGGGGCTAAGCGATGACCAAGTCCCCTGTGGTGCAGAGACAGCTTGGTAAGCAGACAATAGCTGCACAAAGACAGAGGTGTTCCTTCCTCCAGGCAGCGACTGGATTGGTGATCAGATGTTCCGCACGCCTGCTGCCCCCACTTTTCCCTTTCTGTTCCACACCTCCCAGCCCTGGCACATAGTAGGTGCTCAGGAAACACTGAGCATACACATCTGGCATAAAATCCAAGGCTCACTCACTGGCCCCTCCCAGGGCTGCACGGGTTCCCCAGCCGCCTGCAGAAAGCCTGGACGCTCACAGCAGGACTCTGCCTCCTGGGCCAGCACATGCCAGTGCCAGGTCACCCCATTCCCCACATCCCACGTAGGGTCAGCTGGGTCCAGGATCACAGGCCTGAAAATCCAGAGGACAAGAAGATTCCAGTTAGCAAGAAGGTCAAGTTCAGGGATGCTGGAGTCAAGTCCAGTCCCAACGCTGCTACTTTTCAGCTGTGTGACGTGAGCCTCAGTTTTCTCATCTTCAAAATGGGGATAAACTCAATGCCTGCCTGGTGGACTGTTATGGAGATTACACTGGAGCAAGGGTCCTCAGCTCTGGCTGCATATCAGAATCACAAGCTACCTGGCTCCACCCCTGGGGATGCTGAGTTACACCCTCAGATGATGTGTGTACCATCGCACACAACAACAACCCCACTTGTAATAGCCTTGGAGTAGAAACAACGCAGATGTCCATCAGCAGCGTGATGGAAAACATATCGTGATAAATTCACACGAGGGAATACTATTCAGCGATGAAAAAGAATGAGTGTCAATGACACCCAACTCCATGGAAAGATCTCAAGAACCTAATGTTGAGGAGCATCCAGACAGAAATGTACACACTGTGTGATTCTATTTAAATAATATTTAAAAACAGACCAAGTATAATGTTCATCATCAGGCTGGGCTACCTGTGGGATGCCACTGACTGGGAGAGGCAAAAGGGAAGCTCCTGGGGCTGGCGGTACCCTGCCTTGATGTGCTGTGGTTTCATAGGTGTCTTCTCACTTTGTAGAAAGTCACCAAAATGTGCACTTCAGACTAGGTAGACGTCATTGAAATGTTCACACCCACAGTGTTGTATGTTTAAAACTCTCCCAGTGATCCTAATTTGCATCTGGGGCTAAATCCACCCATTTAGAAAGTGCTCACGCAAGATTTGGCTTTGGCCCATGTGCAAGCCCTCAGTAGATATGACCTTGTCATTGCAGATTCTCTCCATGGCCCAGGGATGGGAGAGTGACAGGGGGCAAGGAGCGGGGTACCAGGGGGCACCTGGGTCTCTCAAGCTGACGCTGCAAGAACTGCTTGATGGCTGGGTCCTCAAAGCCATAGTTGAGGGTCCAGAAAACACACAGGTGCTGATACTGCTGGATCAGGCCCAGGACAGTCCGGAAGCCTTGGGCCAGGCTGAAGGCGTCTTTCCCGCAGCCCTGCTCCCAGGCGAAGATGGTCAGCAGCTCCAGGGCATAGGCCGGGGGCAGCAGCTCCTTCCTTGTCCCCGGCGGGCACACCTGTAGGATGGCAGAGCAGGGAACTCAGAGGATGAAGGTGGTGGGGAGAGCCCAAGGTCTCTGAAGAACTTTGCGGGATTGCTCAGTCTCCAGCGTAGGGACCCACAGGCTGAGCCTGGGACGAGGTGCTGTGTTCCAAGTATTCCAAGAGCAATCTGGTGTTGCATGTGCCGGGTTCAGCAAGTGCTTGGCTCCTAATTGGGAGGGGGGGTAGTGTAGCGAAGAGAGGTATGAGATTAAAGCATCCAGGACGGGGAAGCAGACTGGGAGAAATCAGGCATTGTCTGAGACTGTCACCGACCCCCCAGATACAAGCAAGGCAGATCTGGGGTCCCAGTCGAAGGGCTGATTGGCAAAGATGAGCAGTTTGGTACCCAAGGAGAAGGGCATCAGGTGGTCCAAGAGGAGACAGCACAGTGGATTCTTGCTCTGTCGTCCCTATTAGCCCCTGGAGCCTCTACCCTGACACATGTGTCTTCTGTCTGTCCCAAGTACCTGAGAGCAAAACCCTCTGGCGGCCTCACCTGGCGGTACCAGTGCTTCACCAGCAGGATCAGGGCCTTCAGCTTGACTGGGCGGGTGTTCACGAAGTTCCTCCTCAGCTCTGCGAAACAGGCCGCGTGCTCGCCTTCCTGGCAGCCGCTGAGGAGGAGGCGGGAGTAGACCCGGGGCTCAGGTTTGGCGCCAGAGCTGAGCTGCCCTGTGGGTGTGAAGCCGCGAGTCAGGAAGGGTGCTGAGCACACAGGATGGGGGGCAGTGTTGGTGCTGGACTCAGCTGGGGGTGTTGTGAGGCAGCGGGGGGATTCGGAGAGTGGACTCTGCCAGCCTGGGACTGGGGGCTGGGAGAAGAGCCTGGAGCTTGTCAGGAGGCAGGGAGGAAGGTTGTGCTCCAGTCTGCAGGGGGCCCCTTCCTCCTGAAAGGCCAGGCAGCCCCAGGACTGGGCCAAAGAAGCCCAGCGAAATTCCAAGGCAGCTCAACAGGAAAGAGGCTCCCTCCTGAGTTGGGAGGACCTGGTCATTCTCTGCTCCCCAGTCCTCCCTCCGGCCAGTTCTACGGTACTTCTTAACCCTCGCCCCGGGGAGAAGACGACAAAGCTGGAGGACTGCAAGGGAAGCAGTTCTGCTTCCTGTGCTGTGGCTGCTCAGATTTTTTGAGTTCTAATCCATGCCGGGCACCATGCTGCCATTTCACACGAGCCCCCTCAGTGTCTTCCAGCCAAAACCCTGGGAGTTTACATCAGGGGAAATGAAGGTGCTCTGCCCAAGGCTGGCCAACGAAGGGGCAGAAGCAGAACTCAGGACTGGCTGAGATTACACGTGTCCTTCATCACGCCCCACAGCAGGGCTTGGGGAAGGTAAACTCTATTATTTGAAGGTCCCTGCCATCACTTGCTGTGTGACTGCAGGAGAGTGACTGCATGTGCCTTAGTGTCCCTGTTGGTAAAACAGAAGATAAAATAGTATAGAGCTCATAGGTTTGCTTTTAGGAGTTAATGATTTAAAACATGTCCAGTGTTTGGGATAGTTACTGTCTAATCAGTAGCAGAAATTATGATTTGGATATCCATAACCAGAGAGTGGGATTGCAGGTGTGGGGCTGTCTGCTAGGATATTGTAACCCTGGATAAACTCAAGATAGCTATCTCCGAGGGCATCATGGTAACTAATAATAATAATAATAATAATAGAAAAATGGTAATAGTAATAACAGAAATGAGAAAAGCAAATACTCCTATAGCCCTATCAGGCACTGTTCTAACTTCATTACATGTATTAACACACAGTCTTTCCAACAACTCAACAGTATAGACAGATTTCTATCGTCCTGTTATGATTATACTCATTGGACAGATGAGGACACAGGGGCATATTATTGCATTCAATCAAGCACGAGTCTATAACAGAGAATGCAAAAACCACATTAATGTTTTTGAGATAAGAGAAGATTTTGCAGAATTCTGGTTTGTTTCCAGATCACTGCTGCCTGCATTTTTTTTTTTTTTTTTTTTTAGTTAGTTGCCTTTGCTGTTGGGGTATCTGCAGAAGGGCTGAGCAGCCCTGCTTGAGGAGGAGGTTGAAGGCAATTTTCCAGGGATGTTTAAGCCAGGGCCAAACACCTTGGCAGTGGGACCACAGGCCTTCCTGGCCCTTGTCTGATCCAAACCCAATATGTTTTGACAAGAAACTGAAGCTCAGAGAGGGTTGCCAGGTCGCACAGCAAGTAGGTGGCAGGTTTAGAACTGGGAGTCCTGTCTTTCTCCCAATGATCTGGCCCTCAATTCTGGAACGGGCCAGACACCCCTTACCCAGGGCATCAAAGGCAAGCACCAGGCTCACATCCATCCGGTTTTCACAGTTTGTGGATGCGAGACAGAACTGTAAGACTCCGGGCATGTCCTGCTCAGGAAGCTCAAGGCTCAGACCGGGGATGGGGTCCTGCGACCAGGATTCCAGCAGGGCCCGCATCTCATTGAGGATCTCTGTACGGTGAGTCCCCTGGTCCTCATAACTCTTAAAGCAATCGAGGAAGATGACAAGTTCAGAATCACAGCTGCCCCTCAGAGCTGTGCCCCGGCCAGAGGAGCCTCCCTGTGAAGAAAAAACAAACAAACAAACAAAAAAAGCAAAACTCAGAATCCTGCACACTCCAATCCTGGTGCCCACACTGCCTGGCAGGCAACTTGATTGAGGCAGATGGGCTGGGTGGAGAGTATGGTCACACAACTCCAGGGATTTGGAGCCAGGCAGGAAAGTGGGCCCAGAACGGCTGGGCCCGACTTTTTGAGAAAGGCAATTTTCAGATATAAACCCATGACTTTTAAAGGTTGGCAATTAACTAAAAAAAATTGCGGGTGAAACAAATTCTGGTTTGCAAAACACGTTGTGACCTTTGCCTGGGATCAGGACACAACCTTGATAAGATTCGATGAACTTGTGTGTTTCTTTCTGCAGCACTTCTAGCCTGGGCACTTGGGAAGAAAACTCATTATCAGAACTTCTGCTTTGTGCCTGGCACTCTGGCAAGTGTCTGAGACCTGTAATCCCCTTCCAGTAGGCAAGATCTCCTGGTTGCATCGGTTACATGTGGGTGAGGCTCAGAGGGGTGAATCCAGTAGCTTAACCAGTGAGAAGAAATGGGATTAACCCTGCAGAGGCCACTTGCTACCAAACTGGGCTTGGCAATTACTCCAAATTGGTTCTTTGACTCCGACACTTGCACGTTATGAGCTGCCAACAAGACAGGGGTGGGGGTGCGGGCAGGCCAGAGCACAGAGGAAGATCAGAGACGGAGGCTTTGCACACAATCATCTTAGCTTTCCTAGCCAGGCTCTGACCAAATCGACCAGGCAAGGGCAAGGAGGTTGCTCACGCTTCCTGGCCCCACCCACCCCAGCAGAAGTCACCCCAGGAGAAGGATTTGAACGCAGGGATCAGCTTCCAAACCCATATTCTAGCTTTCTCCCCATCCATTAATTCACTTAAAATAGTTTTTATTATGAAAGTTTCTAACCCTATTATGAAAATTTCTAGGAAGAGGAAATTTTAAAGTTTTTTCCCCCCTGTGCTCCAGTTGTTTGACTCCCCTGTCTCCTCTTTTTGTGGTTTTAACAGAAATTCCAGCCTACATGTCATTTCACCCCCATACATGGTGAAGTGAAGGGCGATTTCCCCCCAGAGAACACTTGACAGTGTCTGTGTAGTAGGATTCCCTCTAGTTTTTAAATAACAAAGACAAACCCTAAAAGTTTAGGAATAGGCAGAATTAAACCCTGACCCCCAAATTGTATCTCCTCTTTAGGATTAATTCTTAATCCAGTGAATCGCATGTGCCCTACACCCTCTCTTTTTTTTTTTTTTTTTTTTTATAGAGGCATGCTTTATTTATTTGTTTGCTGGTTTGTTTGTTTGTTTTGTTTATACATGCACTGGGTACAGTCAGAAGCGCGGGAGGGAGGGTGAGAGAATTCACCAGAGCCAGAGCGGGGAGCAGAGCAGGCAGAAGGACCGAAGTACACTGCTGAGGGGAGCAGCGGGCGGCAGGAGAGGTCTGCGCGCCATGTGGGACCCTCCTCCGGTGGCCGGGGAGCAGCCGGGGATCGAACCGGCGCCGCAGAAGCCGCGGGCAGCTTCGCAACCCAGCGCTCAACCGCTGCGCCACCGGGGAGGCCCCCCTACACCCTCTCTTCATGATCAACCAAAACTGGCTCCAAGTACATTCTCGGAAATTAAAAAAATTATGCTACATCCCTGGTAAGTAAGATTCTTTGTGTGCCCCTGGGGTTGACAGTGGCATCAGAAACACCTACAGGTTGCTGAAGGGAACCCCCTGCTGGGAAAGCCAGACACCTTGTCTCCTGCAGGCTGGACTACCCACCCCAGGACGAGCAAGGTGAGGGTCCGATGAGGAAACAGTCCTGTAACTGACCATGCAAATTTCAAAAGGCTGGAACCAGAATGTGGGGAGTGAGGAGGAAGCAGAGATGACTAAAGGTCCTTACAGCAACCCAACCCCACCCCAGAGTGAGACATTCCACAGAGTGAGAAATTCCACGAAAGAACAATATAAAAGACCACCCCAGCCCCTCACGAAGGCAGGCTTCACCCTCTGTCTAGGCAAGTGTCTCTTTTTCTTAATAAGCCTGCGGTGTGCTGGCTAGGGTGACTCTTGAATTCATACTTGATGGAATCCAAGAACCCCCTACTTGTCCCACATCATCTGGAGACATTACTGGTGGTCAACACTGGGGCCCATTCACGCCAGCCCCAGGGAGGTCCTTAGGCCATAACTCCCGTCACCCCTTCTTTGCTTTCTGATCCAACCAGAGCCGCAGGCTCTTCTCAGAGATTTCACTGCAGCCCTGGACTCAGCCATTGCTCCAAGTGTCCTTTCAGGGGGACTAGCGCCTCCAGACTGGACGTGAACCCACAGATCTCCCCACTTAGCCAGTCCTTCTTCCAAGCCCCAAGTGGTCATATGTCCATCAGCTAAATTCAACCGTGGCATCTGTTGCAGGTTTCTAGGGAAGCTAAGGATGCCGAGGTTTTAGAGACCCGTAAATGCTTGCTCTGCAGAAATTCCCCGTCCGTCTCAAAGGCAGAAATCTGCTTCCACGTAGCCTGGGTTACACGTGTGCCCTCCTGGCCCCCTCTCCAGCTCAGGTCAGCTCTGGGCTCCCAAGAGCTGCCCTTTGGCACTCTGCCATGCTGGGGCTTCATCCCTTCCCCAATAAGCTCCAAGTTCCCCTGCCCCACCAGGCTCCCTCATCTAGTTTGGTTTCCCTGGGGACATGGTAGCGGAGGATTTGTCTCCTCCCTGAAACACTGGGCATCCTGAGGTCACAGAGGCAGTGAGATCTTCAAATGACAGACTGGCCCAGCCAAAAGGGCCTGGGGCCATGACTTCATCACACTCAGCCTCAGTTTCCCCATCTATAAAACAGGGACAACAATCCTATTTCGCTGAATGTGAGGACCAAGGGAGAGCATACTGCGTAATGAGCTCTTGTCCATTATTTGTGGGTAATTCCTCAGTAAACTGGCCGTCCTGGCTACTACAGAGCAAGTGCTATTACTTTCGCATCCTTCAGGGTCAGGCACAGTGCAAGGCCCACAGTCTGTTTGCTTGAGTGAGTGAGTGAATCAATGAGTGGATGGATGAGAGGCGGTCACTACAAGCACAGACGCAGGTGGACCTCTTACCAGTTTGGACATGACACTTTCTCCGTGCCTCAGTTTCCCCATGTGCCTCTGGGAGCAGTACGTTTCCAGGGCACTTGGAGCAGCACTGGGGCAGGGCAAGTGTGCCGGGGAAGTGTTAAAGGCATGAGCAGAAGAGCCAATAAAACCCTCCCCATCCCGCTGACTCCATTTCCATGTCTCCAGCCCTCTCCGCGGACTGCTCCAGGTACAGACGGAGACTCTGAGGTCAACCCCGGCCCCCTCCGGGCCCTGTGCCCCGGGGCGCCCACCTTGACGGTTTTCAGCACCTTCCAGGTCCGGGCGGCGGCTCCGGGGCGGCCCCCGTGCGCTCTCAGCGCCGCGTCCAGGGTGCCCAGCGCGCGCCGGGCGTTCTGCAGGAACTCGGGGGGCGGCTGCAGGCTGCCGGCCACCAGGCGGTCCAGCGCGGCGGCGGGGGTGCTGTACACATCCATGGTCCCGGGAGGGGCCGAGGCGCCCGCGCGCCTGGGACCCCAGAGCCTTCCTCGGGCCCCATTGGGCGGGAGAGGGAGTGTCCTGCCGGGCCAGCCTCCTGCGCCAGCCCTTCCCGCTTTCAGTTTCGTTCCTTCTGGGCTCTGGGCCTTTGCTCCCAGCGCCCTGCCCCCTTCTGTCTGTGGCAAGCGTCAGGTTTACCTTCCACCTCCAGCCCCCTGGGGCTCATCGCAACCCAGCAAAAGGCCTCTAGCGCCGCAGGTCCGCAGACACAAGCCCTGGCAGGGGTGACGCTCCCTGAGCATTTAGTAAAGGAGCAGGATTTACGGGGAAAAGTGGCCATGGCCACAGCGAGTGGCCCCTGCCTGCTCCCTGGCGCAGGCTGCGCCGGCACAAGGGACACTGGCTTGTCACTTACCATGGCCCGGAATCCTCCCTGCCCCTGCGGGGGAGGCTGTCACCATCACCCCCACCTGACTCGGGAGGATGTGAAGGGACAGAGAACCTGAGCATCCAGTCCAAGGCCACAAGCTGGCCAGTGGTCCGGCTGGGCTCAACGCGAGCCCAAGCTCAGAGGACTTTCTCTGTCCTCACAGGAGTCAGCTCTTCCGAAGTCCCCTCTGTACTCAGTGCAATGCCAGTAAAAATTCCTTTGTAAAAATTCCAAACCCATCAGGCTGAAATAAACTCTGTCTGCAAGAATTAAGAATTTTTTTTTTTTTAAGCAGGAGTCATGAGAAGGGAAATCAGCTTGGAACGGCACCTCGGGTACACCTGAATCATCACCGAGCTATGAGAGTTCGGTCTTCTTCCACCCAGGCGCATGCGGAGCTGCAGAGGGGACACGTGAGTCCAGCAGTGGCCCTTTGGCGTCCACCTTCACAGGGCCTGTCCTGCCTTTTCGGCTGCTTCCCCCTCACTCTCCCACCCAGGAGACCAGAACCTGCTTCCTCCTCACCTTTAACTCCTCACCCCTCCCACTCTGCTCTGCTGCCCCCCTGGGGAGGGCCGAGCCAATGAACAGAAGGTCCTTAGCATGAGCCTGGAGAAGCCCCTGAGCTCGTGATGGTGCTGGGGGTGCAATGAGCTGCCCGGGGCTGGCCAAGCCCAACTCAAATCCTGTGGCTAGCGGGCCTCATGGAGAGAGGCCCAGGGAGAGTAGGTGATCCTTCCACACTCACTGTGTGGTCTCTGTGTGGGAGTGACAACCCACAGCCTTTGCCAAGACCGTGTAAATAGGGGACCTGTCAGGCAAAGCGCCTGGTCTGAGTCTGGAGGCGAGAACTGCCCCCCATCTTGTCAAGCTCACTAGCATCTTCAGAGATGCTGGGGACCAGCTGGCTGACCAGGAGTGTGTGTGTGTGTGTGGGGTGTGTGTGTGAGAGAGAGAACCCCAAATGAAAGTGGGTCTTACCAAGTGAGTGTATGCAAGCGTGAGTTTTTTGGGGCACCCCAAGGCCTGTGCTGTGTGAGGAAATGCTATCGGATGAGGCCTGTGGCAAAGGCCTGTCTCCTGCTAATATGCTCTGATTTTGTCAAATTAATTCCGTAAGAGGCCAGAACCAGGCTCTTGAGGGTCACACTGATGTGGGGGCTGCAGGGAAGCTTAGACACCCCCAGCTGCAGCTGCTTGGGCACACCCACAGCTCCTTGTTGACAACACCCTCTCCAGCTTCCCGGTAATGTCTCTCCCCTCCACACTGCTGCTGGCTGAATTTCTTCTGGGTTCCCCAAGGCACAAGTCATTCTCCCTTGCATGGAATGCCAGGAATGTCCTGCCGGCTGTCCCCTGGGCTGAGGCTCACAAACTCCTCTGCCCATGGTTGCGTTCCTGGAGTGACTGCTGACAGATCTCCCGGGCTGGGGTGGTAGCCCACAGGCTCCCATCACGTTACAAATAAACCTCAGAGAGAGGCCCTCTCCTACCACCTCACAGCCCCAAGTCCAGGGTGGGGCCAGGGAACGTCCCACCCCCATCAATGTTTTTCACTCATCAAAATAAGTTCTAGCTGCTGCTGCTTCTTTTTTTAAAGAGT
The DNA here is from genome assembly GCF_964194135.1 of Talpa europaea. Taxonomy (NCBI): domain Eukaryota; kingdom Metazoa; phylum Chordata; class Mammalia; order Eulipotyphla; family Talpidae; genus Talpa; species Talpa europaea. The sequence continues at coordinate 6,572,788 of NC_140082.1, read as the reverse complement.
TTCTTCTTCTTATTCTTTTTTAAAAGATTTATTTTTTTATTTATACAAGCACTGGGTACAGTCAGAAACGCGGGAGGGTGAGAGAATTCACCAGAGCCAGGGCAGGGAGCAGAGCAGGCAGAAGGACCGAAGTACACTGCTGAGGGGAGCAGCGGGCGGCAGGAGAGGTCTGCACGCCATGTGGGACCCTCCTCCGCTGGCCGGGGAGCAGCCGGGGATCGAACCAGCTTCGCAACCCAGAACTCAACTACTGCGCCACCGGGGAGGCCCAGTTCTAGCTTCTTTTAGGATGAGCTGGATGCCAAGTGCTGGCCTGTACCCACCCCGCTTTAGCTTATCAAACCCTCCCCAGACCCACAAGCTATTGTGGTGGCCTCACTTGACAGAGGAGAGCTGCTTACCCGGGCATTAAGTGACTTGCCCAGGGCCACCACGTCAGTCAGGTGTGCAAGCCCAAGCTGTCAGACTCCAGAGCCTGAGCATCTGAGCTCAGGGGAGGGGCCTGGGGCTTGCAGCTGGTGGGGGGGGGGAGGTGGCACCCACAGACAATGGTGCAGGACGTGCAGGGAGAGGCACCGGGGAGCACTCACCCACTGCTTCAAGATGGCCATGCAGCTGACTCTTGAACACCTTGGGGGTTAGACACCTGGACCCCAGGCAGTCGAGAATTCACAAATAACTTTTGACCCCCCAACTTAATTACAGTCATCCCTTGGTGTCCAAAAAGGAGTTGGTTTCTGGACACCCCTCCTGTGTCCCCTCAACCCTTCCCCCAAATCCACCCAAGCCCAGGTCCCGCAGCAGCCGGCCCCCCGCACCCCTGGCTCACACAGCTGGTCGGTGGAATCTGGAAGGCGGAGCCCAGGGACAGAAAAGAATCCTCCTGTAAGAGCACCTTGCAGTCAAAGCCTTGTTCAAGGTCAACTGTACACTAAGATTCACCTCTGGTTCAGCTGGGGGACCTCTGCACGAAGCTGAGGACACTGGGGTTCCCCCATCAATGCTGGACCTCCAACTTCACATCACCCATTTCCTTTTTTTTAAAACTGAAGTCACACTGGTTTATAACATGGTGAAGTTTTCAGGTGTAGACCTGTGTGCGGCAACATCTGCGTCTACTACGGCTTGCTCGCCGCCAAGCCTTGTTCTGCCCTCGCAACCGTACACCGGCTCCTTTCCGCAATCACCCTTCCTTCCTGCTAATCACTGTTTTGTTGTAGTGGAGTAAGCGTTGTTCATGCTGGCTGTGCCCTCCACCGTCTCTGCTACGCCTTAGGTTTCGTTTCCTCAGCAGGAAGTTGCCCATAACGGGGCCTTATCTCTGGTGACTCATACCCGCCTGCCTCAGATGCTTCAATTCTCATACAGTAACACCCACCCCCCTCCCACGCCAGCTCCCTGTGTCCAGAGTCCAGACCAGATGTCAAGAATCTGTCCTTGAACAGCACCTCCAAACCCACAGCCTTAGCTTCTTGTGTATAACCTGGGGCTGTGGGCTCTGCAGACCTTAGCAGAGCTCAGCTGGGAGAAATGCTTATGGGGAAAGTGTTTGCAAGAAATACCGCTTTGGGGGGCCTCCCCAGTGGTGCAGGGGTTAAAGTCTCAGCGCTATCAAGCTATCACCAGCCACTGCAGCACAAGTTCGTTCCCCAGCCAGGGAGCTACCCACATGGCACAGCAGACCTCTCCTGTCTCCCGGCTGCTCCCCTCAGCAGAGTGTTTCAGTAGATCCACCTGTTCTGCTCCCCACTCTGTCTCTGCTTAATCCTCTCACCCCCACACCTCTGGCCTACACCCCAGCTCTTGTATGCATAAATAAATAAATCTTTATTTTTTTAAAATAAATTTTATTTTTATATTCCCCATACAATTGCAACCCCCTTATTTTGACCCCAATCCTTCCCCTCCCTGCCCCCCACCCCCCATAGAGTGTCTCTGGTTCATAGTTTTTTGTTGATTTTGATTTTCACTTTCTTATAGTTATTCATTTTCCTGGTCCCTTATTTAAGTTTTCTAGATCCCTGCTATGAGTGAGACCATCCGGTATTTTTCTTTTTCTTTCTGGCTTATTTCGCTGAGCATGATCCCTTCCAGCACCATCCATGTTGCTGCAAATTGCAAGTGTTTATCTTTTTTGAACGCTGAGTAATATTCCATGGTGTATATGGACCACATTTTCTTGATCCAGTCATCTATTTTTGGGCCATAAATAAATCTTTAAAAAAGAAAAAGAGAAATACTGCTTTGTTGTTTCTCATGGTCATACAAGTAACACAAGTTGACTCAAAAGGTGAACAAAATCAGAAAATTTATTTATTTATTTTTAAATAGAGGCATGTTTATTTATTTATTTATCTGTTTGTTTGTTTGTTTTTGTTTATACATGCACTGGGTACAGTCAGAAGCGCGGGAGGGTGAGAGAATTCACCAGAGCCAGAGCTGGGAGCAGAGCAGGCAGAAGGACCGAAACACACTGCTGAGGGGAGCAGCGGGCGGCAGGAGAGGTCTGCGCGCCATACGGGACCCTCCTCTGGTGGCCGGGGAGCAGCCGGGGATCGAACCGGCGCCGCAGAGGCTGCGGGCAGGTTCGCAACCCAGCGCTCAACCGCTGCGCCACCGGGGAGGCCCCCAAAATCAGAAAATTTAGACAAGTAGCATCCATAATGCTGTAATCAAATAATATACTATTGATGACACGGCTTTATTGGGGTCTCTGAATGAGAGGCAAGGCGTGGGATGCAGGCTGAGGATTGGCCAGTTTGGGTCATTTCAGTGGCCCCTGGAGTGTCAGGGCTACCCACCCCCCCCCATGACCAGTACCTCCCCTTGGGTTCCTGGGTGTAAGAGTCCTGTTACAGCCCATTGATTTAACTCAATGTTTACAAAATAGTCATGCCATCCGCATAGAAGATTATGCCAAGAGTGTGGACAATTCCTTTTGCTAAATCTTTGAAACCCCTGAGGTATTTCACACTTGCCCCAAACCTCAATTTGGATCAGCGACATTTCAAATGGTCAAGAGCCACACATGACTGGCGGTTACTGTCCTAGGGTAGTTCCAAACTTTTTCCTAGATAAACAATCAGAGGTGCAGACAGAGGAGGAACCAGAGATATTTGTCTCTGGATTTTTGCAACTGAAAATTGGAAGGATCCTAAATTAGCCAATATCAAAATGTTCCACAAGAAGGTCAGCTCCATGAGGCAGGGATTTTTGTCTGCTGTGTTCATCGCTGTGTTCCCAGGGCCCAGAGATATTAGGTGCTCAATAAATATATCAGTCAATGAATACACACATACGCACACATGCGTAATATGAACAGAGATATTTCTTGGTGATCTGCTTTGCACTTAATAAATACTTCACAATACTTCCATTTGCTATTATTTTTATTATTTTTGATAATAAATTGGACCATAATCTTCCCACCAGGCATGCAGAAGAAAGTCAGGACAGGGGTCACACTCATTTGTCTTCCTTGTTGTCTCTCAGGGAATAGGCAGGGATGGGGGGCTTGTGGGGGCTGCAGGGAAAGGTCTATTAAAGGAGAACACTAGAAATGGGGGGGGGGGTCAAAGACTTGGATTCTGGTCCTGGGCCTGTCAACTCACCGCTTCTCAGAATAGACAGTCCCCCCATCCACTGGAAATGAAGGGGCGCTGCAATCCCTGCCGCGGACTAGCCCAGCAGCGGCGGGGAGATCAAAGCAAATTATTTGGAGCCATAAGAGTATTTTGTGGCACTGGATTTTGTCTAATTTCTGTACTCCTATAGATATCAGCAATGGCATCCTCAAAATCACTCTCATCTTCCTCAGTGCCGACTTCTGCATATTCAGGTTCCCTAGGGTGCTCAGTCACAAGTTCTTTTTTTTTTTTTTAAATAATAAATTTTATTTTTATATTCCCCCATACAATTGCAAATGCCCCATTCTGACTCCAATCCTTCCCCTCCCGCCCCCCACCCCCCAAAAAGTGTCTCTGGTTCATAGTTTTTTGTTGATTTTGATTTTCACTTTCTTATATTCATTTTCCTGGTCCCTTATTTAAGTTTTCTAGATTCCTGCTATGAGTGAGACCATCCGGTATTTTTCTTTTTCTTTTTGGCTTATTTCGCTGAGCAAGATCCCTTCCAGCGCCATCCATGTTGCTGCAAATTGCATGTGTTTATCTTTTTTGAATGCTGAGTAATAGTCCATGGTATATATGTACCACATCTTCTTGATCCAGTCATCTATTTTTGGGCATTTGGGTTGTTTCCAAAGCTTAGCTATTGTAAACAGTTCAGTCACAAGTTCTTCATCTAAAACAGGTGCGGAAGGAACGGCACCCAAATATGTTCTAGAGGTACTAGCGAAAGGGATAGCTTCCTGATCACTACCTTCGTCAGAGATTTCACCCCTCCACAAATCCGCTTCCGTAGTATCAACTAATAAATCTCGAATTTGCACCCATAAAGGAAAAGCCTGAACAGGTACCTGTGTAAGACCATTCTGATTGTAAAATTTTCGTATCTCTTTTCCTACACGCTTCCAATTTGTTAAAGACAAGCTTCCCTCTTCAGGAAACCATGGACAGATTTTCAAAATAAACTCATGAAAACGGAAAGAAAAAGTCCTCTATCCTTAGAGTGAGAATGTCCCATTCTCAAAACCTACTCGTCCTCTTTAACTGGTCAGCCTTTACCAGTGGGCCCGCAGCGCCCCGACGAGATCCCTATCCTTCGACTAAATTACTTGGAGGTCGTTCTTCAAAACACGTCTTCTTCTGAGAAAATACCTAAAGAAATTTTTGCCTAGAAAGCGAAACTAAAAACACTCAACAGTGCTCGGCTGACCGTACTCCTCGCGGAGTATTAGAAAGCCTTGGTATAGGGGTGACCGTATAAGCCCCGGTCTTGGACTCCGCAAGGAGACCCCACTAAACCTTGTGGCTTTCGCGGAAATGCAGTTACGAGCCCACACGGGCTCCGCGGCTTTCAAAGCCTTGGAGCACAAACTCACTCTCTCACTCAGGCACACACACTTGCACACAAAGCAGAGAGGTCGAATCTTCCAGCAAATGAACCCCACCTTTGGGAGGTTGAGCCCCACCAGCAGCGGCGGGGAGATGGAGGCAGTCTCCGAGATTGAGCGAGAACGAGCAAGAGGTGGCCGAAGGAATTAGGGCGAGGGACAAGAAAGAATGACACACAGACACACTCTAAGGGAGTGAAAATCTGGGTGCAATTTATTATAGTTACCATTTTCCTTTTATACATTTCTGTGGTCATTACATAAGATAGTTTTTCACACTATGTGGTTAATCATACACTAAATCATTACATTCAGTGAAACATAACAAAAACAATATGCACCATTCCCAGATTCCGATCATGCACAATTATCAATAAATCAAGTACATACCGAGACCTTTGCTAGAGGTCCCTGACCTTCAGGCCATTGTAATTAACCCTAGATTAAACATTGACCCCACTCTCAAAAAGATACAGTACTTATATGTTTCATAATAATATACCTATTACCGTAACTATTTTGTTGTTTATAATCATTATCTTAAGTTCCCAACACCCATTAGATTCTTCGTTGTTTTTTGTAAGTAGTCAAACCAGTTTTACAGTAACAACTGGGCAGTGAAGCACAAATCTACTACACTGTTAGTTAACAATTAGCGGTGTGGTCTCAACTAACTGGGCAGCATGTACTGACATAATTTGCTAGCGGCCATCTTTTTGTTAGCCAAAGAAGGGGTTTTTATGATTCCCTTTGGGGACTGTGCCTGTCTTAGGTTGCCAGGAGCTACAGACATTGTCTGTCCCTGATCTTACCCGTCATTGGCTGACCAGTCCAGCACACAGGGGAAAAGGGTCTTATATATTCAAACTATTGAATACAGCCACTCTTTGCATTTAATTACTGACGTACAGTGGCGATAACAGACACAGAGGCAGGAGCCGCCACAAATCCCTTCTTCTGAGAGGCACCAGTGTTCAGAGGATGGAGCATGACCAGCCTTCATTTTCCTGGGGAGAGTGCTCCCAGGGAGTGTATGTGTCCTGGTGTGAGCTGAAGGAGCCGGAGACCTTGTGGTGCTGCTGGAAACTGCAGAATGGAGATCCGCTGCCAGCCCAGGCCTCAAGGCTGCTGCCTGCCTCAGGCTGAAAGGGGAAAGCGTGAGATGACATGGGATGTTGGTGACACTGGGTCTTAGTGAGCATTTATGGGGGCACTGTGGCATGCCACCTGGATACCCCAAGGGAAGGAGGAGCAAGTCCCAGCTGTCCGGAGTGGCAGTCCCTTTAGGGGTGGCCTGGCTGCAGATGTGGCCTGTATTGAAGCCACGGCCCTTCCCGAGGTGCCCACACTCAGTGACTGGTCCTTGTGGGGGCAGAAAGGCCTGGTTACCTCAGTCTGCTGAGGTCAACTCTGAAGCCACTGGAGCTCCAGGGCCTCCAGCAGGGTGGGCTGAGATGGGGCTGCACCCTAGTTTGGTGTCTCCCTTTGCTGCGCCTGCTTCCTTCTCTCCCTTCCACAGGTGTTAGTTCCAATGGGACCTCCCTGCCCCCCAACGTCCTGCACCCTAAATTCCATCTTAGAGTCTGCTTCTGGATGCCATCAGTCCCCCTCCATGAAAGAGACCCCTCCCCTGGGAGGGGTGGAGCCAAGCTCGGTTCCTTCTGCCACTGCCTAGTGTGTGGTCCCCCAGGCCCCCCGGCTGCAGAGACCCCACCATGAAGCAGCCTGTTTAGCTCTGGCACCGGCCTGTACCGAGTCTCCATCCCGGGTGTGCCGTGCCCCGAATGCCCCTCCCTGAGCAGGCGACTTCCCTCTCTGTGTCCCCTCTCCTCCTCTGTGAGGCACAGAAAAGGCTTTGGACAGAGTCTGAGCCAAAGCAGACACTCCATAAGCCGCGCTGGCTGGCGCGCTGCTGTTCCTGCAGCAATGGGCCAACCAAAGCTGAGGCCTCTGGCCAAGGGTACATTAACCATAAACTCCAGATAAACGGATACAAGAATCCCAGAGCCCCTCCGCCAGGGCGGAATGAATGACTGACACACGGACCAGGGCGTGAAAACAGATGACGACGGCGACGTCGTCGGGAAGAGTGACCACCAGCTTCGCACCCTACGTTGCAGGGAAGGGGTGGGGAAAGAAGGGAGGAGGCAAAAATTCTTACCGGCACGTTCCAGGCCTGGACTGCAGACCCATCCCAGTTCCTGAAGCATGGGTAACTCAGCCAGGTAAACGCCTCCTGTGCCAGCCGCTGCCAGGCAAGTTGGCTCTCACCAGCCACGTTTCCTGTGGGGTCAGCAGGGTCCAGAATCACGGGCCTGGAGGGCGACATTTAGAGAGAGACAGGTGAGCCGGGCTGTGAGCAGGAAGCAAAGCCACGGGACGCTGTGCTGAGGGCCCCGCCGCCAGAGGGCAGGGAGCACCACGAGTCTTACCCTTGGCCTGGGAGACTGGGTTTCAGTCTCACCAATGCCCTTTGTTAGCGGTGTGCCCATGGGCTTCTCCTTCAACCTCGCTAAGCCTCAGTTTCTTTATGAGATAGGAGAGAACGTGCCCATCTCAAAGGGGGTGGTGTGAGAGTCCAGAGAAAGCTTGGAAATGCCCAGCCCAGTGACTGCAGCACGCCAGGGCCATAGAGTGCCAGTCATGATCACGCCCACCCTCCCTGCCCTGTGGCCATCTGACAGCAGGTGCCTAGTGTCTGGGAGCCATTACTGTCACTGCAACTGTGATTCCAATTCACAGCGCAGTATTTCATTCCCTCTCTGTCCCGGTGTGGACAAACCCCTTATTCTCTGTAAAGCGGTTACCACCATGGCTGCCTCCCGGGACGGGGTGGAGGTTCTTGTTTAAATCAAATGGTGGCGCCAGGGGTTAAGCATAGCACTGTGAAGCTGTCTGCAGCCTCTGGAGCACGAATTTGATCCCCGGCCAGGGAGCTACCCACATGGCACAGCAGACCCCTCCTGTCTCGCCCGCTGCTCCCCTCAGCAGTGCATTTCAGTCAGTCTGCCTGTTCTGCTCCCCACTCTGTCTCTGGTAAGTCCCCTCACCCCCTGCACATCTGGCCTGTACCCCAGTTCTTGTATGCATAAATAAATAAATCTTTAAAAAAATCAGTCAATCAAATGGCGGCAGTCAGATGCCAGCACAATGACTGGTGGGAAGAGTGTTCCTGAATACGGAGCCCTCCTCATCCCCTGCCCTCCACTCCCAAGGAGCTGTCTCTGGGGTTCCTTTATGCAGGGAGCGGAGCCAGGCGGGGAGAGCTTACCTGCGCCTCTTGATCATCTTCGTCAGGTATTTACTGATGGAAGCGTTTTCAAAGCCATAATACTTTTCCCAGAAGATGCAAAGCCGTTCATGTTTCAGGACTAATTCCAAAACGGTCCGGAATCCCTGAGCGGTGCTGAACTCTGTTTCCCCGCTTCCGTGCTCCCAGGCATATACCGTCAGGAGTTCTAGGGCGTACTGGGGGGGCAGTGGCTTCCCAAGCTTCTCCTTACACTGAGAAGAGAAGTGATGAGCAGCTTGGGCTTGTCCAGCTTTTGTGTAAAGCACATCTCCGTGGGCCGAGACCAGCCTGTCACTATTTTTGCAAGTCAGTCATCCTGGAACAAAGCCAGGGTCATTCATTCATCCAAAGAGCGTACGGGATGCTTGTCACAGATTAGCTCAAGTCTTGCGAGTGAAGACCCAAATTCAAATAGTTCTGCTGCTTATCAGTTGAAAGAACTGGCTTATAGTTCTTTCTGTAAAATGGGTTTAATAATAAAACCTGCCTTTACCCAGATCACAGAATCATCATCAAGATCAAGTAAAATGTAGGATAGTCAAAAGTAAGGAGAAGAGCATATCACATTCACAAAAGATTTGATTCGACACGCCTGGCACATCACACACATTAGCTCTTATAGAGAGTACCTTGACTAGGGCCAGCTATAGACCAGGCACCTGTTACATGCATTGCTAGTGCTATGCCATGCTGCTCTTTGCAAATGAGAAAGCAGAAAGCACAGAGAGGTTAAGTCACTTGCCCAAGGTCACACAGCCAGGACGGGAACAGAGGGGCTGTGACACGTTTGTTTCAACGCAGTCCTTTCTCCCCAACTTCTTCTCTTCTTTTTTTTAAGATTTATTTATTTATTTGTACAAGCACTGGGTACAGTCAGAAGTGCAGGAGGGCGAGAGAATTCACCAGAGCCAGAGCGGGGAACAGAACAGGCAGACTGATGAAGTACACTGCTGAGGGGAGCAGCAGGTGGCAGGAGAGGTCTGTGCGCCATGTGGGACCCTCACGCGGTGGCCGGGGATCGAACCGGCGCTGCAGAGGCTGTGGGCAGCTTCGCAGCCCAGCGCTCAACCACTGCGCCACTGGGGAGGCCCTCTCCCCAACTTCTGAAGAGTGTGGTGGGCTCTGTGGGGGGGTGTGTGCGGGGGGGAGGGTGATTGTAGCATTCATGAACTCACTCAGCGATTACTTACTGAACACCTACTAAGTGCCAGGCACTGTTCTAGGGTCTGTTGTGAATGGGAACGTACAAATCCCTTCCTTCCTGTACATTTTTGTGGGAAGACAGAGGATAAATAAACATAAAAGCAAATGCAAAGGTCCAGAGGTGGGAGGAGAGTTTCCTGTTTAGAAGAACAATGAGGGACACCAAGGCCTGGGGGTAAGGGGTAGGGATGGGGGTTCAGAGAGGTGGTAGTAGGTCCTAGGAGCCCTGTCCTGTGGGAGGGCATACCTGTTGGTACCAGCACTTGACCAGGCGGATGAGGCTCTTCACCTTGGTGGGCCGCCACTTCAGGAAGGCTCTCTGCAGCTCCGTGAAGCAGGGGGAGAACTCACCCTCTTTCCCCAGCCATTCGCACTCTTGGATGAGCCTCACGTAGATATCAGGGTCCGGTTTGCCGTCTCCAGACCACTGACCTGTTAGGACAAACCCGTTGCTTTAAGGTGCCAGCTCTTCCCTGAGATCCCTTTATGTGTCTGGGGAGACAAGTTCACAGGGCGTGGGGTACAGTGGGAAGGGCAGCAGCCTCAGGTTCGGAGGTCCGTCCTGGTCTCCATAGCCCGTCCAGGCCACACCTGCCCTGTCAGGATGGTGGCAGAGCCGCTCATTGGTTCCTCCATAATCCATCTCAACCCAGCACTCAGAGGCCTTTTTTTTTTTTAAAGATTTATTTATTTATACAAGAACTGGGGTATAGGCCCGAGGCATGGGAGGGTGAGAGGATTCACCAGAGACAGAGCAGGGAGCAGAACAGGCAGAGCTACTGAAATACACTGCTGAGGGGAGCAGCGGGTGAATCAGGAGAGGTCTGCCTCGCCATGTGGGATTCTCACTGGCTGGCCAGGAATTGAACCCGCTCTTCAAAGGTTGAGGACAGTTTCACAGCGCTGCACTCAACCTGCTGCACCACTGGGGAGGCCCCCAGAGAGGCCTTTTAAAGTGTGGCCAGGCCATGGCCTTTGCACTTGCTGCTTCCACTTCCTGGAACCTCCAGATCTTACCACACTGATCCCTTCTCATTCCTTGGACCTCCGCCAGATGTCACCTCCTCAGAGTGGGGTCCTCCCTCCTCAGCCTGTCTGAGAAAGCCTCCTGATCCCTTCATACTATGTTATATCTCTCTGTTTAGTTCTTTTTCTATAATTGCATTATTTTTATTACGATAGCCATGGTCTACAACACTGCATATGCTTTGGGGTTCAGGTTCACACCTCCTCAGATACATGTTCCAACACCACCCCCACCACCAAAGCACCCATAACCCTCTACCACAGGCCATTGCCCGCTCCCCCCAACTTTGCGCTCCATGCCTCTCCCCCTCTGGTAGCCTCAATTTCATCATGAGATTTCTAGGGTTTGCTTCAGTTTTGTTCTGTCAGTTCTTTTGTTTAGTTTCTCTAAAGTCCACACAGGAGTGAAACCAACCAGAATCCGCCTTTCTCCTCCTGTTTGGTTTTATCGCAGCAAGGATCACTCCGTTTCTCTTGTTTATCCTCAAGGCCAGAAGAGAGGGTGCTTGTCTGGCCCACTCCTGGCCCCAGCACAGTGCCTGCACGTAGTAGGTGCTCAGCGGAAAGTCTGCTTCTGGCCGCTGCTTGGCTGTTCCCCGTCCGCCCGTCCTGCCTCGCCTCCTGTCTGCTGCCCACACTCGGCTGGGCTGTTCTTCTAAAGCACAAACCTGGCCGTGTTACTTCTCCACTGGAAGCCCCCATCACTGTGCAGTGTGTTCGTTCCAAGCGACGGCAGGATCAGCTGTCCAGGTGCATTTCCAGGACACGGCCTGTGTCCACCCTGCTGACCACGGCGTCCTGCCGCTCCCTCCCTACATGGACCTCCTCTAACCCCTTTACCTGCCCTGTTCCCGCCGGCAGGACCCTTCCTCCCTCTCTCGTTTCCTCTTATTGTTTGGTAGCCATCGTACATCAGCACCCAACACAGGACACGCCACAAACACCCTCGCTCCCAAGGCCTTTCTCAGTTCAGCCCAGACAACTTCAGGGCAGCAGTTTGCGTGATGTCCGACAGGTGTCGCCGTTTCCCCGGAAAATTTATTTAAAATTTTGTGTTTCTATGTTTTGACATCGTTGTTCATTTTTGTGCAACGTTTGATTTCCCCTCTCAGGTGTTATCCCCATAAAATTTCCGCCACCAAGACACCATAAAGCATCACCACAGAGTCTGTGCTCTTCCCTCTCCTGCTGCTCCTCTCCCTCCCCCTGCCTGGCTGAATGTCTCTGAGTTACAGTTCGCCTGCTAGTTCTGTCTTTTTTCCTGGAACAAGACAAGGTCGTCCACTCTCACCGCTGCTTTTCAATCTAATGCTGGAAGTCCTAGCTAGAGCCATTAGGCAAGAGAAAGACATACAAGGAATCCAAATATGGAAAGAAATAGAACTTTTACTATTTGCAGATGATGTGATAACATATGTAGAGAACCCTAAAAAACGCCACAGAAAAAACTAATTAAAATAATAAACCAGTTTAGTAAAGTAGCAGGTTGCGAAGTCACCAAACAAAAATCAGCAGCCTTCCTATATGCAATCTATCCGAAGAAGAAGAAATCAATAAAGCTATCCTGTTCACAATTGTTCCCCTGCCCCAAATTGAATACCTGGGAATAAAATTCCCTGGAAAATTTAAAATAGAGACGGTCCCCCTGTGGTCAGGGTGGTGTCCTGGGGTGCCTTGGTGCACAGTGCAGAAGCTTGTATTTTTCTTTAAAGATTTATTTATTTATGCATACAAGAACTGGGTACAGGCCAGAGGTGTGGAGGGTGAGAGGATTCACCAGAGACAGAGTGGGGAGCAGAACAGGCAGAGTGAGTGAAATACACTGCTGAGGGGGCTAGCGGGGGAGACAGGAGAGGTCTGTCGCACCATGTGGGTAGCTCCCTGTCCCTGGCCGGGGATGGAACTGAAGTGGCTGCGAATAGCTTCATAGGCTTCCTGTTAACCCCTGTGCCACCAGGGAGCCCCGGGAGCTTGTATTTTTGATACGTACTATGTACCCCAGGCCCTGAGTCAAACTTTAATGCACATGATCATTTAAAAAATAGTATGACATAGGTCATGCAGTTGCACCAGTTTTCCTGATGGGGAAATTGAGCCCCAGAGAGGTTATGCTTCCTGACTAAACGTCCCTGCAGATTGTCTGCAGACCCCAACCTCATCATAACTCTTAATGTTATGTTTCAGATAAAAGGTGAACGCAAATGAACTCGACTTACTGACTTTATGCCAGGTCTATGCTTCCCCACTTTTAAAAGTAAAATTCACATACATTGCTTTAAGTAGAATCGGTAATCCTGGCAGGCTTCTTGTGAGAAAAATCTGTCCCCAAATCGGGTCAATTTGCTGCTTAATGTCACTTCTATGGCTGATTATGACCGTGTTCATTCTTGCGCCAGTCACCTCTCTGCCTTGAAGGGATGCCCTGTTCTGGCAAGACTTTCAAACTATGGAAGAGTCTACTCAGAAATATGAAAAGGAAGAAAGAAGGCCACACCCAGCACAGAGGCTGAAGGCTCGGGAGCCTGAGAGCACTCACCAAGGGCATCGAAGGCGGGCAGGACATCAAACTCCACGCCCTCCTGGGCACAGATGGGGGACATGAGGGTGAAGCTGAGGGCACGGGGCCTCTCCCTCTCGAAAGTCTGGATCTCAAATTTCACTTTAAACTTAAAGTATTCCTCTCTTTGACAGGCTTCCAGCTGTCTCCTGATCTCCTTTATGAACTCTCCTCGGCGCTCCAACTGCTTCTGAAAACTTGTGAGGGGACTGAGGAAGACGACAAGGTCAGCATCAGATCGACCTCTGAGGGTCGTGCCTTTGCCCGAGGAGCCACCCTGAAACAAGTGATGAGGATGAGAATGAACATTTATTGGGAAGAGCCTTCCAAAATAAAGTGATGTGAACAATCACTTAATCTGCCTGGCACAGCCTGGAGGGGTTACCCATCTTGATTCCTATAATATTCACAAGAACTCTATGATTTATGGGCTATTATTACTAGTTTCCTCTTTACAGAGACACTGGATTAGCTCATTCCCACAGCTAATAGCATGTGAAGAAGTGATTGGGACTCTGGCTGCATGTTCCAAAGTCTATCTTCCTTATTCCCTGTCCTTCACCATCTTCTATTATTTTAACCTCTGGACTGGCTGGAGCTGGGTGAGGTACATGCATTATTTGACTTAATCTACACAGTCCTATAAGGTATTAGGGATTGTACTTGAGGAAGTTGAGGCACAGAGAGGTTAACTAACTTGCCCGAGGTTGCACAGGCAGTAGATGCTAAATGCCTTCAAGTTATACTTTCTTACCCTGCCTGCGAGCTGTCAGGCAGGCTCTTATATCTTCACTGCCGGGTCTGGGTGGCGTTTGGTTTCGATTTCCCTGGGAAGGAGGAGCCCTGCACTGCACTTCTGCAAATAATCCACTCTTTGGTTCCTGCAACTGCCCTCCCCCAACTTTCCCCACTTCCAGAACTTACTCAGTCCATGAGCCCTTTTTTCAGGCTGCATTCTAGAAATGTTGCTTTTCATCCCCTATTTAGTTCTGCACCTAAAATAAAACACACAACTAGAGACATTTTACTTCCTTCTTTGTTGTTGTCAAGTCGGCTTTGTAGTCGCCTGTGCCCTTCCTAACCGGGAGCGGAAGATCAGGAAGCAAGGAAACTGTGACGCTGAAACACAAAGAAAACCCTGTAAACACCTGGATGGAGAGATTTCAGGTATTTTTCTAGGTGACCATACACGTTCATGTACACACACGCCCAGCTCTCTTTTCTTAATAAATGGTGTCATGCTCTAGTTTACCCTTTTGGTTAATGGACTTTATTTCTTACAGCAATTTTAGCTTTACAGAAAAATCAGAAGACAACACAGAGTATCCACATGCCACTCTCCTCTACAATTGATCCTGATGTTGTGATTAGCCAAAATCATGCAAATACTTTCACTGTTCTAAAAATAGCCTTGCTCCACCTGTTCATTCCTCTTTGCTTAGATCTTTCTTCTTTTCTCATCTATTGCTAGAAACTTCCACCCAGGCATCACTGGCACTGCATCCTACAAGTTTTAATAGGTTGATTTTTCCTTTCATGCAAAATATTTAAAATTTTCTCTTGAGATTTCTTTGGATTAGTTAGAAGTGTGTTATTGATTCCCCAGATACCTTCCTTGTACCGATTCCTTGTTTAATTTCATAGTGGTGGGGAGGATACTTTGTACGAGGTTGCGTCTGTGGAATTTGATGAGGTCTGTTATCCGGCCCAGAATGCTATCCGTCTTAGTGACTATTCCATGGGACTTGAGAAGAAGTGTGCTCTGTTGGTGGATGAAGTTGTCGCTACATGCCAATCAGTTATCTTTCTTAGCCACCCTCCTGTTTACCAGCTAATCAGTTCATTGAAGGAACTGGCATCTCCCACTCCATCTGTACAAGGTGACTCAGGCAAAACGGACTCCTGAAGGACGGGAATGTCTACGGAATACTCACTTTGCTCTCCAGTTTGATTTCATGTCTAGCCAAGATTCTGTTTGCTCCCACATCTCTACTTGGCGGTTGCACCTGTTAATGAAATATCTACTTTGCACTAAATGTATAAACAGACCCAATATGGGTGACAAGAAATCTGTCCTTAGAAAACCAACATTGATTACTTTGGAAAGATGCGATAAAGGTAAGTTTCATACAACATGACTTAGAATTAGGAGAGAGTGAAGCAACTGAAAGATTGAGGAGGTAAGAGGACACACTCAGTGTAAGTTCTTATTCCCCCCAGAGAAACAAAACAGGAAATTCTAGACAGATGGTTCTTGTGTGTTTTATGCAAAAGAGGAAATGCAGGTCCCCATCCAGACAGGCTGCCCTCAGCCAAAAGGCCTAAGTCTTTATTGAATGAATGAGAAATGAAGGCATGTGTGTGGGCCCTGGCAAGTGAGTTAGAGAATCCTGAATCTAATATCCTACCAACAGAGTCAAAGACCTACAGGGGGAAGTGACTTGCTCAAGGTCACACAGCAAGTTTGGATCAGAGCCAAGCAAAATCGATCTCTCGTGTGCATGGACAGGGATGTGTTTCCATGGCGCCCAGATACATTACCATCTTATTAGGCCAATGGCCCTGGCAAATCTGATTGTGCCAAGGAGTCATCAGCTGGGCAGAGTCCAGAGTTCGAAGTGTTTGATAAAGTTGGCGGCATGCCCAGCGGGCATTGCTGTCACTGGACTCTTGCCTCCCCCTTTCTGGGGCTTCACTCTTGTCAGCCCTGATAAGAGACCAGGTTTCGGCAACTTGATGTCACCTCTGGATTTGGTTCTGGCCCCCATTTTTCAGAGGAGTAACTGAGACTCAGAGACGTTAGGTTCCAGGCTAGAAAGTGACAGTCAGGATGTGGAGCTGGAGCTGAACTGATTCCAAAGCAGGTGAGCTCTTTCCTGCTCAGGGGCTTTCTACTGCACCCCATTGTCCCTGGCAAAGTGTTTCATTGCAATGAGGGGACATGGGGGAGGCCACTTAGCTGAGTCAGGTGTAACTGACCTTAAGGAAGTTTCCTCCTGTATATTTGTCTGTCAGACGTGTCCCCCAAGACTGGGGAAGGAGAGCACCTGATGTAGAGATGGAAATTAGGCTTCATTTTCAATGGACTGGTGGTGGCTACCAAGAAGCCTGTGTTAGGGAGGATTCAGAGGCAGAGGTAGCTAGTGGGCTCTGAAGGAGAGATGCCATATTGATCAGTGATGTCTGCCAGTATGGCCCTAATTAGCTCTGTCGCCTCCTAGTGCCAGCTGGGGGAAGTGTAGGAAAAGCAGCTGGACTTCCAGGGCAGAGGTTTGCAAGGTCGTCATGGAGGTGGGAAGCCCAGGCACCACCAGGAAGTGCTTTCAAATATGCACCTTATTCCCAGGGCATGGTCGAATCTGAAGGGCGAGGAGAAGCTGGCCAGCAGCGCATGGGCCATTTGAGAATATAATCTCCCCTGGTGATTCTAACACGCTGACTTCTGCCCCAACGCTAAGAACCATCCCTTTGGGGGTGAGGAAAGGAAGTTGTCCCCACTTGGAGTCGAAGTTTTGCTTGGATAGAATTAACAGCTCCTTCTGGGAAATCACCAACATCCCCAACAAATTGCTGAAGCAGTACTAGGACAGATGATAATGGGGTTAAGAATCTTTCTGGGGCCTCCCCTGGTGGCACAGTGGTTGAGCGCTGGGCTGCGAAGCTGCCCATAGCCTCTGCAGTGCCAGTTCGATTCCCGGCCACTAGGTGAGGGTCCCACGTGGCACACAGTCCTCTCCTGCCACCCGCTGCTCCCCTCAGCAGTGTGCTTCGGTCCTTCTGCCTGCTCTGCTCCCTGCTCTGGCTCTGGTGAATTCTCTCACCCTCCTGCGCTTCTGGCTATACCCAGGGCTTGTATAAATAAATAAATCTTAAAAAAAAAAAATCTTTCTGGAAAGGTAGTTCCCTACACAGCTCACTTTCAGGGCCATTGAGAACCCAAGTGAGAGTCTATCTGTGATGCAGGATGGAAGGTGCTGGAAGACAAAGGTGTCTGGCGATGACGCGCGTTATTAGTCGGTGTGGTGGGAGCACTGCCCTGGGAGTCCAGTGTCTGGCTACTCTCCCGGCTCTGCTGCCAGACCTGGGGTCTTCCCTTCGCAGGGCCTCAGGTCGTCCATCTCTCAGGGAGTTGATGGAGCTCAGCCTTGACATGATCTGACTCTTGCCACTTGGGGCTTTTCCGGGAGGTGGAGGGAGGAGGGGGAAGATGAGGTCGCTGCTTCCCTGTTGGGTGGGCACCAGCAAAATGCACTCTGCCAAGAGGGTCATGGGGGCAGCCGGGTCCACCCGTGCCCACCGCCCAAGATGAAGTCCTCCAGGGAGCACACGCCACGTGGGCAGAGGCCACCTCTGTCTTGCTCGTGAGGTACCCCAAGGGGGGGGACACAGACGCTGACCACACACCTGTGATCCAGGGGGCAGCGGCCCGTGGGGAGGGAGACCGTGGGGAACCACAAAGGACGCACGCAGGCCGCTTGTTCTCCGGGGAACTCCTACTTTATTGGCTACATGATCACAGGGAGAGGCAGTGGGTTCCGCATGCATGGGGCCGGGTGCTCCAGGCAGGGGGCCAGTTACGCTGTCGGGGAGAGCAAGCCCCAATGGACCCGCGAGCTTGCCGCATGCCGATGCCAGCGCCAGTGCCAGCCTGCGGCTCGGGCAGCAGCCAGCGTGCCTCCTCCAAAGGGCAGACCGTGGGGGGGGGGTGGAGGGGGGCGCCGGGGGACTGGCCGGCATGGCGGAGGGGCAGCAGGAGGTTGCCGGCCACGGTGGGGAAGGCGACGAGCTTACAGTTTAGAAAATGGTGATTCGAGGCAAGAAATCCTGTCTTCTGGGGACCGGGGCGGGGAGCTGGGGCGGAGGCCCTGGGCCGCGGGGAGTGAGAATCTCGGGGCCATCCGTGGGGGACCTCTGCAGGTGCTGGTGGCCGCTCGGGCACACCGGGGTGGTTTGCACAGGGAAGACTGGCCGGACAGGAGGGGACCAGGCCTGCTCGCGGCCCCGACCGCCGCCCCAGGGCGGGTGGCTTGTCTCTGCTGCCCTCCTCCTGGTCTGTTTGGTTTTTTTTTCCTTTTTTAGGAAGAAAGACTGGACAATTCATGGCGCAACAAAAACCTTTGGTGTCGGGATCTGTCACTCTGAAGTTTCAGATCCATGATGATTTTTCCTCCTGACAAGCAGAGGACAGAGGGTGGAGAGAGAGAGGGGAGCGGGCCACAGAGAGACTCGAGGCGGTGCCGGCGGGAGGCAGGAGGAGGGTGGGGCGGGAACAGGGCGCCGGGCAGGACCCACTTCTCCAGGAGCACAGGAAGGAGGCCGGGGGCAGCCGAGGCCCCTCACCCCTCACCTCTGCTCTGAGTGTCTCCTGCGCCACCAGGGGAGGCCAGGGCCCAGGGCCCCCCACAGGGTGTTTACACAGCTTTTGGGGCACTGCCATGCACCGGGCGGTGCCAGCTGCCAGCGCGGCCCAGGGCTCCTGGCTCTGCGGAGGAGAAGGGTGTGGTTTGGGAAGCAGAGGCCGAGCGGCCTGCGGAGCTTTGCCAGTTTCTCAGAAAGTGCTGGTCGGCTGGCGCTGGGAGGCGAGAGTGATTTTACCCCCGTTGCTTGGGAGGAAGCAGAAGGGGGAGGAGCAGAGAGGAGGGAGGAGCAGCAGGGACCGCAGGAGAGCGGAGGGGTGCCGGAGAGCAGCCAGGAGAGGGCACACGTGGGCTCTGCTTTTGCTACTAAGCAAACAGGGGGTGCCCTGAAAGAGGGGGGCTGCTGAGGCCCCTCAGGTACCTGCGTGTCCATTTCTTGGTGTGTCCAGGGCCAGGAGGATGTGTGCCTGGTCCCCGGGGAGTTTAAACACGGGTCTGCTTCCCTAGCAACGGGGGTGCATGTTGCAGGAGGGGGTGGGAGCCGGGGGCTCTGTTTCTGTCACAGTCCGGGGGGTGCTGACGGCCGGGGGCACACGCAGGAGCCGGAGCTCTGTGCATCTGTCCACGGCCAAGAGGGTCTGAGACAGTCCCGGAGGGTGAAGAGCCTTTGTGGTCCACCCACTCGAGGGAGCTCTGACAGCCTCCCGTGGGGTCTCCCGTCCCTCCCCACCGCTCCACCCTGGGGACCGGACAGGGGCTGCGCCCAGAGGCTGTGCCTCAGCGTGAGGGGGGAAGGTGCCCACCGAGGGGCCCTCAAAGGCGGGGTCGGGGAGGCTGGAGAGGGCGCGGGCGTACAGAAGAGACCAGACAGCAGTGGGCAGCTGGGGCAGGCTGGGGGGACCTGGCGTGGGTGGGGCATGGGGCTGGGAGCCGGGGCTCCCCATTAATCGCTTGACACGTGGTTCTCATTCTGAAGCTGGTGCCAACGCTCGATCTTCTTGTCCTTGTTCTTCAGACACTCGTACCAGTGTTTCAAGCGCTCCCCCTTGGCCGAGATGCCCAGCTGGCAGCCTCCTGGAGGACGAGGGCGGGTGTCAGGGTGGAGGCTGGCCAAGGGGGTCGCTCATCCTGGACCCAAATGTCTAACTGGGGCAAAAGCGCCACCAAGCAGCGACCCTCCCTCCAGCGACTCGGCCCTGTTCCCCGCAGAGGGCTGTCCTGCGTCACCACCACTCACCCCCGCTGCCTGCAGACGGCCTCCTGGAGCACCCCAGGGGCTCCCGGCCACAGCACTGAGTCAAGGCTAGTCTATTTCCCGGGACTTCCCAATCGCCACTCCCGGACACGACTCTCCTGCTTCTGGGAGCCCGTCCGGGTCCAGAGTCGGTTTCACCACCGCCCAGTCCTGCCTCGACACCTTCGCTCACCTGTCCGCCTGCTGGCGCTCCCTCCCTGCTCCAACTTTAATGCCAGCTCATCTTTATCATCTGGAGGGGGGGCTGGGAAGGTTAGGACCTTCCTGGACTCACAAATAGGCTAAGGAAACTTCCTCTGTACCCTGATTTCTGCAGAGCCCACCCCTCTATGCCCCGCCCCTACTCTCCAGTGACCTAATTATCCCACCCGAGGACATCTGTGCAGCAGATGACCCATCCCGACCCGAGGTAAGCCCTTTCGTCCATCCGAGTGGACCCCAGTCGGCACACTGGGCCCAACTCGGTGTTTGCACAATGGGGTTGGCCAGAGAAAGGCGACGCTCTCTACTGTACCACCCTGAGAAGGCGCGCATCCCCTGGGAGGACGCAGGGGTTTCTCGGGGAGCCGGGAGCACTCACCGATGTAATCGTTGGCCTTGCCGATGTCATAGTCCCACACAGAGATGTCCAGCGACTTCTTCGCCAGGTCGCTATGCTTGATGTCGTAGAAGAACTCCTGGGTGTGGCAGAGGAGGGTGAGGGTGAACGGGTGCGCTGAGCCCTTGGCTTCAGGAGCCAAGAGACCGGGTTCTAGTTCCCAGGGGAGGACCGTGCACTGGGCTTGTGGGAGCACGGGCGGCCTTCCTGCCTGAGACTCTACCCCGAGCCCAACCATCCGCTTTCAACAAATACTCCGTGTAAGGCGCTCTCAGGCCCAGGGACTCTTTGCAGTGACTCTGTTTGAAATTGGGAGGGATGGTGGGGCTTTCTGAGAGGCGGCCTTGGTGAAGTTTCCTTGAGGCAGGTGGCATGAACTCAGTCCCTCCCCCCTCACCGGTAGCTTCTCAAGCGGGTTTCCTCGCTATCCTTTAGAGAGTCAAGGTAGTTACGGGGTTTGAAATTGATACAAGGTGCTTCTATTTCCAGAAAATCTGATTTTCTAGATACATTTTCTGCCCAATTATAAAATTTATTCATGTTCCTTGTTAAAATAAATGAAGAAGCGAAAAACAAAAGCAACCCAACAAACCAAAACAGAACCCAAACCTGTCATCTAACTGCCCAGGAATAACCACTGTCAGCAATCCCTGGGCGTGACCACACTGACGTGTTGAAGAGATTACTCAAACTGAGTCTCTCAGACTGTGACTTTTGCCATTTTGTAGCACGTGGAAAAAACTGACTGAGCATGCTGGTGTTTTTCCCAGCCTGGCATTTACCTGCCACCTGGCTGTACCATAACCTAATGCCCAGCAGCCGAATATTTAGGCTGTTCCCGGTTTTCATGATCATGAATGATATGATAGAAGGTCCCTTAAGTCACCATGTCCATCCACGATGATTTATTTAGGGTACACTCCAAGAAGTGGATTTCTGAGTTCATAAAATTTTAAGAGAGAGAACAGTGGCTATACACCGAGAAACTATTTGTGTACAATAAGAAAGTCCGCCGTGCATACATTTGGTTGTGGATATATTTAAATCCTGGAGCTGGATAATGGTGTTTCAGAGGAAAAGAAGTAGGTGCTGGAAGCTGGGGCAGGAGGAGAATTTAGAATGGACGCCCTTTCGTGTTTTCTGATATGTGACTATATTGCCTATTTCCCAAATAAATGAAAATTAAATTTCAAATTCGTAAGGCTCTTGAAGTGTTTTGACAAACTTCCCTTGAGAAGTTGGACTAGTTTGCCATCTCTCCTGCAGAGAGTATGTCTTTCCATACATATTCACCAGCACCGGGGGTCAATATTTTACAGTACTTTTATGCTGGTTTGTGAGGCGATAAAATGGTATCTGGTCTTGACTTACATTTTCTCAATTGCTAATGAGTTTATTGACCATTTGGGTTCCCTGTTTTGTGACTTGTTCATACTCCAGGAGAGGGGTGGATAAGTCAGCAGGAATTGGCTCATAACTCAAGAGTCATGAGTCAGAGCTAATAAACCAGCTGCAAGAGGAACCTGGGTCTAAAAGGGCTAAAGAAACTGGCCAGTGGTTTTCTGGGTCCTGCTGACACAGTGCATTCCCCGTGCATGTGCATATTTTGAGAAAATGCTACAACACAAAAAACATACATTGGAACATCCCTTCCCCACCTTGCAATATTTGGTAAAAACCAATAGCAGCCGACTCTGGCCTAAAGCAGATCATTATGTTGCACAGATATTTCTGGATTTCCAGTATCTCCAGCTTGTCATCAGATAATTGAAATCCAGAGGGGCAGCATAATTCAGAAGGATGCATAAAGCCTGGAAGCACAGAGGAAACATCTGCAGGGATTAACACACTGAGTCTTGAGGGTTGAATAGGAGTTTGCCAGAGGGAAAAGGAAGTGGAGGGAAGTCCAGGAAGTGGAGCAGCAGGTGTGACGGCTGAGAGGTGTGCTGGGACCTACCTACAGCTTAATGTGATTTGAGGAAGGGGGTATGAGGGGTATGGGGTGGGACATGAGTTTGAAAGGACTTGATTTCACTTTAAGAAGCTAGGGAGCCATTTGTAAGTTATTGAAGCAAAACTTAGATTCATTATTTAGAAAGTTCCTGCTTATGTGGAGCATGGGCCAAATGCAAGGAAGAGACAAGATTCATGAGTCAGAGTCTGCAACAGTCCAGACATGAAAGGCCTGGCAAGTAACGGTGAGACCACAGGAAGAAGCACAGTCAGTGGGTATCCAGACAGTGGCTGCAGTGGGCCTAATGCATGGATGGAGGCAGGAGTGAGAGATGAGAAGGAGAGGGTGGCACCACCTGGTGGAAGGTAAAGCGCAGCACCCCCATCTATGCCCTCACATTTCAGTATTAGAGATTATTAGACTTGGTAAAGACATTAGAGATGACTTAGTTCAATCTCTCCAAATGCAGCTCCTCCTGCAAGGCATTCCTAATCTATAGGCTTTTGATCTAAGCTTGCTTCTCTCTGGTGACAAGGAACTCACTACCTCCCCTCAATTCAAGCTGACCTATGAGAGGATGCTTTTTATTGATCTGCATTCCAACTTCCCCTCTCACATAGAGGACATATCCTAGAGCATGACAACAGTGGGACAGCCTTACCTCATTAAATTCAGGATTCAGGGTTTTCTTCTTAATTTGGGTCTTATGTTTGGCCTTCTTTCCCATGTCTGGCTTCAGCCACCTGAGAGGAGACACCGGAGGCTGCTATGGGTGAAGTTGAATAAGTAAGACTAGTCTTTGATGACCCCACTGATTCCTTCCAGTGTCAGAGAACAATCAATGAACTAATCAGAAAGTGAACAGACACTAAAGGTGATCAAAGTGCACTAGCACATCTCCCAGCGCCGGGCATGGTGCCAACACCTCCTTTTCAATCCTCCGCAAACTCTGGGCAGTAGAAATACAGCCACCCACTTTGCAGACAAGGCAACTGAGGGTTGAGAAGTTGAGATACATGCCTGAGGTCACACAGCTGGGTCTGAAGCCAACTACTGCCTCTAAGGTCTGTGGTCCCAGTCACCACTTTCTCCCAGTGGGTCAAATTGAGACTCTGGATGGTGGTGCCTGGTTTTCACCGTTGACCATCCCTGGGCTGCTCCCAACTTCTGGGGAGAGGCCATTTGTATAGACAAAAAGGAGAAGATATAAATTGAATTGTTGTCATTCTTCTGCTCAGAACTATTCTGTCCTGACCCTTTGTCCTCAGGTTCAGAATCCTTGGTGTGGCCTTCAGAGACTGTGTGGTTGGGTCCCTGCTCCAGCCCAGCCTAATCTCCTGCTCTTCACCCCACTTCTCACCCACTCTCCTTTCTACCAAGGCCTTTTCACAATGCATGGCACATAGTAGGTGCTCAATCAAGATTTTCTGGGACATAAATAAAATCAGCTAAAACCTCCTAACTGTCTGGATTCCGATTCGAGCTGCCACTAGCTGTGCCACGTCGAGCATGAGTACAGCTGCAGCATGCCTCACCTTCCCAAACTAGAAAGAGGGCAAACATCTCTTCCTGATTCACAAACCTGTTTTTGAGGATAATTTTCAAGAAGAGACACAAATGGGAAAACTGAAAGGTAGGAGGGGCTGAACAAAAATAAAGGGCAATCCTGACTTTCAAAATCTTGATTTGATCCTAAATTGATTAACAGCCTCCTGTTTCCTTCCCCACAAGGGCCCAGGGCAGCTGTTCCATTGCAACTCTAGCTCTTCTCGAGGGATGGCGTAGATGGGAGAAGGAGCTGGGAGGATGGTGCATGGGATTTAGTGGTGTGTAGGCCAGTAGCCTTGTGAGATAATTTTCTCTATTGGACCACATGAGAAAATAACATTAAATTACTTCTGGAAATCAACTCATCCCTGACATGTGTCCTTGTGTTGGCTAAATCACCATTCAAAGAAAATCAGGACAGTTGACCGACCTGCTTTTTGCCATGGGATGAAGGGGCTTTCTATTACCAGTGGGCGGAGAGTGGGGGAGAAGCACAGGGGGAATTGGTCCCAGACTGGAGAAAATATTAACAAATATTCTTTGCCATGAGTAAGAACAGTGCTGGTCGTCATTTATAACTGCAAAAGGCAGCATTATTGAGCACCTACTAGGTCCCAGGCCCATGAAATGCTCCATGATCTACAACAGCCAGGGGTGAAATGGATGGTCCAGTTGCTGGGCTCTGAAATCAGCACTGTGTTCTCACTGTTCTCAGCCAGTACCTGAGTGACCGGGACACTAGGCAGCCACCTTTCTGGGAGATGCAGGCTCCTCCAATAGCTGTTGCATTCAAGGACGCCCCACGACTCCAGATGAAGCTTTTTAGGAACTGCACCACAGTCTAAGACTCTTCCTTCCTTCCTGCCTCCCTCCCCTGCTCTTCCACCAAGACCAGACCTGCGTCAAGACCTGTTGTCTCCACCAGACTCCTCCAGCTGCCTCCCAATTTCCCTTTGCAGGCATCTCCCCCAACACATCCCTTGCATATCTTGTCCTGTCGGGGTGTCAGCTTCTTGGAAGACATGACCAAATACACAGTATAAATCTTCCCATTTTACAGATGAAGACATTGAGGCCCAGAGGTGTTAAGGTCCAAGCTGAAGATCACAAAGTTAGAGAAATTCTGAAGACACTGGGAGCTGAGATCCAACACAGGCAGTTTGGATCCAGAGCTGGTGCTTGGGGTTATATCTATGGAACACAGCTTTGGATGCCACAAGGCAAGGGAGAATTCCACTGAGGGTATCTAAACATTTCTGCACCAGGCTCAACTCTAGCTGGGTATGTATGTTATTTCATTTGAACATTTTGCCCCCCTTGGAAATTAGTGAGACTAGTGTCTTCATGTTGCTGATGAAGAAACTGAGGTTCAGAGAGGTTAAAATTTACACAGCAAACAGCTGGCAGAGATGGGAGTTGAACTCCATGATTTGATGGTGGCTGGAAGAATGTGCCTGGTAGACCTCTAACTACGGGGCCATAACTGACATGGTCCTCCATGATGACACTTGGAAATCCATGCCCATGGTGCCAAGGCCATGACCCCAGACAAAGGCTGGAAGATGACTGTCCCTTTCCCACTGGAGGATACGGAGCTGCACACCTTCTCAGATGAACAAGAGAGACACTAGTCAGTCTTGGGCACTAGTCAGTCCTGGGCACTAGTCAGTCCTGGGCATCTGTCTCACTGTGTGACCTGAGGTAGGGCCTTCCCTTCTCTGGCCTCAGTGTACTGTGATTTGGGGGAAGCAACCCCATTCTCCATTCCTAAGGATCTAAGACCCCCTCTGGGACCCATGCATGGCACAAGTTATTGACTCACAGCTTGACAAATGGGTCTGAGTAGCCATTGGCGTCCATGGCAGCCAGGTGCACGCAGCGTATGATGCCCACAATGAGGCCGCCCTGTTGTGTGCTGTACATGAGGGACACCAGGATCTTGCCACGTTCCTCGATGTCACCAATACGCTCCACCTGCTGCAGAAGGAGGAGAGGGGCGTGTGGGCCCAGGAGGGGAGGGGCCAGGCAACGTGGATGGCAAGCATAGGAAAGCACTGAGGGAAAGCGCCAGTGCGGGCAGCACCTCCAGGGAGGAGCAGGTGGGAGTTCAGAGGACCAGACCCAGACACACGGGGTCAGGGTTTACTTTGGCTGAGCCATGGACTGAGCTGTGACCCTGATGGATCCCAGGCTGATCCCTGACTCAGCTCAGACCCCCTCCAAGCCAACCAATCTTCTCACAAGAACAGTCCTGAAGCCACATGGGGATTTGGGCAGCGGACACCCATAATTTGCTCCACCACAGCCTGTGACACACGGCAAAGGGCCTGCCCTACATCTCCACAGAGGGAGCATGGCATTGCCCTAGTTCCTCGGAATTATCAGCACGGTCTGGAGAAGAACTCGAGTGTGGCCTGGGTATGAGAGGATGGGGCACCCAGATCAGGTGCTCCAGGTGTGGCGAGCAGCCAGCTAGCCTCAGTTCTAATGCCCTGGGCAAAGGCAGCCTTCACAGAGATCCAACACGTGCCTTTGGGAGCAAGAGTGGGGCGGGGGCCAAGGAGGGAGAAAAGGGCGATGCCACACCCCATGTGGCTCCACCCCCCATGCAGCGCTCACCTCCTCCTCATAAAGGGCCATGCCTCGGGCTGACCCAGTGGTGCCGGCACGCTTCATCTTAGGGGAAGAACAGAAAGGAAAGACAAGTCATCTGTGGGGCTCACCACCTGCACGAGAAGTTTCCCTCACCTCCCACCATGACCACCCAGAGCCGTGAGGGAGGGTCTCTGGGCAACTGTGGCCCTACCGCTCTTCCTATTCTAGGTAAAATTTACACAACTCTCACCATTTGGCGTCTTAATGCACGACAACCTGTCATGGAGTTTGTCTTAATGGCCCCGTTTTGCAGATGAGGACACAGAAGCTCAGAGGAGTCAGGCTACTTGCCCAAGGTTGCACAGTCAATAGCTGGCAGAGCACCCCATACCAAAACCAGGTAAGGTTTCATCTGCTGTGTCCCATGGCACAGGGTCCTGGGTGTTTCTTCCAAGGCTCCTAAGGCCCTTTTGCAGGATTCTAAGGCTCTGGGAAACACAGCTTGACAACTTGTTAAATCCAACCTCTTCCTTTTAAAGATGAGGAAAACTGAGATCCAGAGGACAGAGTACAGAAGCCCCTGTTTTTGGTGGGGCATGTAGGGGAGTTGGCAGTGGCAGGATTAGAGGCAAAGAGCAAAAGAACAGTTCTGTGGCCACTGCAGGTCTCGGCCTGTCCTGCTACCTCTGTGCCTCCCATTGGCGAAGACCCAGTTGCTGACGGTTCCCAGCAGGGGCCTGGTCACCCTCCTGATAACTGGACCAACTCAGTGAAGTGGGGGTGGGGGAAAGCGGAAAGAACCAGCTGTTATCAGGCCAAGACCCAGAGAAAAAGCTTCCTGCCCAGGGTTGTCTGTAAGGACGTGTTTGGCGCCTGACACGCAGTATAAATTCTTCCTTGCAATTTTCTTGTTGTGTTTTGTTTCTTCGCTTGTGCTATAAAAATATGGTATGGCACACGGCTACTCCATCCTGAGCCTGGCCATCTGGCAGGAGGACGCTGCAGGGATCCCCCTCGTGCCCCCATCGGCTTCCCCAAAGGTTGCTGGCCCGCTGCCCCAGGGGAGCAAACCGGCCGTGGTTGCAGGAGGGCTGGGCTCTGGCCAAGGCCTGACAGCACAACCCCCACCTTGCTGTGTGACCTTAGCAACTCGCCTCCCTCCAGTCTTTGTGACCCTCCTAGCCATTACCTCCATCTGTAAAGAAGGGAAAGTTGGAGCATCTTCAAAAATATAAATGATTGGGTCCCAGCCAACCCCATGAAGTCAGAATTTCCAGGAGAAATCGTCACAAGTCTTAGTTTGCAAGGCTCTGGTGTTAAAATATGCAGCTGATTCTGAGGTGTAGCCTAATTGGACAACCTCAATTCAGTTGGGGAACCTCAATGTGGCTCCTGTTCTTTCTGAAAAGGTGAGTACCACATCTAACAATAGTAGTTCCAGTGCTTTCCAGGTACTCTCACATTTAATACTTAAAAGATCCTATGAGGTTGGTACTGTATCATCCCAAATTATAGGTGAGAAAACTGAGGCCCAGAGAAGTGAACTAATTTTTTGCCACAGGTTAGATCAGAAGAGGCAGAGCCAGGATTTGAACCCAGGAAGCCTGGCACCAGAGTCCACGCCCTTAAGCACTAAGCTATCCTGCGTCCCATTTACCTGCATGGTGCTTTATGACTACATGACTAGCAGGGGGGGAAGGCAGTATTATCTCCTCTAGTAACACCAGGTAGCAAGCATGAGTGCTTATTACACGCTAGGTTCTGTTTGGGTCATGTCTTCCATACAACCTATGAGGCAGGCACTAGACTATCGACCATTTGATGGAAGAAAACTGAGGCCCAAAATAGCTTCATCCCTCAACCAAAGCCAGGGCAAGTGACAGAGCTGGGTTTGAACCCAGGCAGCTCACGCTGGCACACCGCACTGCCCTGCCCAGCTTTGCCAAAGAGCACTCTGACATTCAGGGAAGAGATGCTAACACAAGACTTGGAGAAGACCCAGCCAGGATTCAACCCCAAATGTCCTGGCCGGAAATCTTCAGCCTCGGGGTGACATGCCTGGTGCCTTGTAGGCTTATTCCCCCCACTTCTGCAGGCCTAAAGGAAGGGAGAACCCCCCAAAGTACTCCCCTACATCCAACCGCAGGCCAAAGGTACTCACTGGGATCACCCGCTCCAGGCAGATATTGAAATTCTTCCTCTGGTTGGGCTTCAGTTTCTTGAGTGAGAATCTGGTCTCGCCAATAAACTCGTTATGGCCAAATTTGTCCTCATCACAGACAGAGATCCTGGGGTTGACATCAGCGGTGGGGAGAGAAGAAAGAGCATGTACTGAGCTCCTACTTTGTACCTTGAGCTGTGGTTGAGCTGACAAGGACTGGGCACTGGGCACTGGAAAAAAACCCATTTCCTATTTACTGAGCATGAGGTCAGGCCCTTTATAGTCTACTTTGCTGCAGTATAACTTGTAAGTGGGAAAGTGCACAAGTCTTAAGTTTATAACCTGATGGATTTTTGCCTATGCATACACCCATGTCACCACCACTCACAAAATATAGAACATTCCAGTCCTTGTGACCCTCCTAGCCATTACCTCCCTCCAAAAAGAACCAAGATCTTGGCCTCTGGCACTTGCACTCATTGTCCTGTTTCTGACCTTTGTATAAATGGAATCGGATAGGATGCACTAAAGCTGAACGTGGACACACATGTACGTGCATGTGCATGTAAATGGATGGCTCAGTCATTACACTCTGTGGTGGACATGCAACAGAAATTCCTGCACCCAGAAACAACTTCTAGAATGTTCCTTTAAAAAATGTTCCCAAAGTTGCACGCCTATGTTTATTGCAGCACTATTTATAATAGCTATGATATGGAAACAAGTCAAATGCCCAAAAAACAGATGACTGGATCAAGAAGATGAGGTCCATATACACAGTGGAATAGTACTCAGTGATCAAAAAAGGCAAACTCATGCCATTCACAGCAACGTGGATGGAGCAGGAAGGGATTGTGCTCAGTGAAGTGAGTCAGAAGGAAAAGGGACAATACTGGATGTTCTCACTTATAGGAGGAGTACAGGGAAACTGAACAAAGGGTCAGGAAAAAAAGGCAAAACTTGCAGGCAGACCATAGATGTGAGGCATCCAGCAGGGGAGAGGGAAGGAGGGTCAAGCCAGGGGAGGGCAGAGCACAAGGGACTGTGTTGATGGTGCAGGGGTGATGGGGTGGGATAATTATGGGGACTGCAGCTGAGGGGACAAATCAAATATTGTATAAAAAAGAACAATGATATAAAGAAAATAAAGATGTTTAATCAAAAATAAAGAAACAAAATGAAGAAAGAAAAATTTAAATGTCCCCAGCAGCGCTATTTGTAACAGTCCCAAGCCAAAACTACCCAAATGCCCACTAGCTGCAGAGTGGATGAAGCTGTGTTACATTTTCACAAGGGAACACTGAAGTGTGATAAGAACGAACAGTCTACAAGGACACACAAAACTCAGATGAACATCACAAATAATAAACAAAAGAAGACAGACACAGAAGAGCCTGCAGTGCGCACTTACATAAAGGACCAAGCCAGACTGAATTAATCTGTCCTGGGAGAAGTGAAGACAGTGAATCCCCTGGGGGAGAGTCCTCACTGGAAGGAGGCCCCAGGGGCTGCTGTGGTTCTGGAATGTTCTGTTCTCTTATTCCAGTGTGTTCATTTTGTGAAAATGCATCAGCCTGTACACTCGGTATATGTCTACTTTCCTAAATGGATGGTGGGATGTGCTTGGAAGAACCAAGTTGAAAAGCAATTTGCATGTCTGTAAAATTAAAACACATACACACACACACACACACACACACACACGGACCCATGCAAATACTCTTCCTTGGATTCTATCCTAGCCAACATTCAGCTACACCAGAAAGTGTGCTAAGTACACCAGCAACTTCTTAACAGAGAAAATTTGGAAACTATCTAAACCCCCCCACCCCCTCCACCACGGGGAAGGAAGCTACACACCAGGTAAAAACATTTACACAAATTTAAAAACCTGCAAACAATACCATCCCTTGTTTATGGATACACAATCCCAAGGAAGCTCGGGAATGATAGCCACAGAATTCAGGATGGTGTTTAGCTTTGGGGAGGGAAAAAAGAGTGTGGCAGGGGACTGGGTTCCCCCAAAGAAGTTTGATTTCTTTAAAAAAAAAAAAAGAACTGAGGCAAATACAGCAAAACATTCAGCTATTTAAAAAAATTACGTATCGGGTTCGTGGAGGTAGGTGTGTTTCATCCTATTCTACACGTCTCTGTAGGTTTCCAGGGTTCAGTAATAAGGCGCTTGCACAGTCCGTGGTCAGTGCTCTCTGCAGGCAGTCTGCAGCACGTAAAGCTTGGTGGCTCTGTATGTCTCCTCATGCCTATCACCCCAAGATATGCTATTAAGAAAAAAGGTAAGTACCACACAGCCTGGTACTTCCGTGGCGCGAACACTAGCTTGTGTGTGTGTGTCATATAAACAGGCACACCCTCCCAGAAGGAGCAAAGAGACCCAGGCTGGAGAGTGGACTCTCATCTCCAAGGGGCTCGAATTACTATTTCTTTATACTTTTTACAAGCAGAATGTATTTATTTCCTAGATAATTTAAAATGCAACTTAACACAGCCCTGCAGAAGACTGGGAGAGGGCGCCAACATATTGCCAGATGAAAGAGGCTGATCAGCTCGCAGGATGGTCCATTGTTACAAACAGTCTTATGAACACTCAATTTCATAAAACAAACTTCTGCACACAGACACGCGCGCATCACAGATGTCCAGATGTTAATACCTAACATTTTCACTTATTTGTATTTGCAAAAGTTTCTACCAGAAAGATGTAATGTTTTGTAGCAGCTTAAAATAAACCAACCGAACAACCAACCACATACAGATATGTTTAAAGAGGGCATCCCCCACCCCCACCCTGGGAACTGCCCCCACCCCCCACCCCCAGCCTGCCCAGCCTCAGGCCCCTCCCAGCAAGCACCTGAGGGTCTTTCGCTGCATGTCCTCATCCGTGATGCCATGATAGACGAGAGTCTCATTCCAGATGGGATTCCGGGTGTTCCGTAGAGTTTTTGTACGAAGCTTATTGGACTAGAATCCAGAGAGATGGACAGTCACCTACCTCAGAGGGGAGCAGCTCAGAAGCCCCATCTTTGCAGCTGATTGGGGTGGGTGGGTGTCTTAGGCGCCCACTTCCCTTAGAGAGTCTAGGGACTCTGTTTCTCCCAAATGCAGGCTCTCAAGGAAAGGGGGTACGCTCTAGGCTGATGGCTGTCATCAGCACTAAGGCTGGACAACGGCTCACCCACCCCCTTTGAACTTCCATTAAGATTAAAAAGCAGAGATGTCTTCCTTTGAGAAAAAAAATCATCTATAGGCTAGGGAGGCAGAAATGAGAGTCACCTCTCCTAGGCAGTGAAGGAACAATTTCTGGGAATTATTGGGATGATTTCCTCTGTTTCTCTAAATAGCATTCTCCGTGCTGAAATTCTTTTGAGACAAAGTGTTCATTTTACTTGCAAAGAGGTTAGAAATACATTATACCCAGAAGAGATTGCCTGGAGACCAACCTAATTCATACTAACATGTAAATGACTGACTAGATTCTTTGGCAAAGCAGGCAAAGTTTGGATTAAGGCGTGGGTGATAGAGGGTCTCAAGGAGAAGCAAACATGGCTGGGAAGCTAGAAGGAGTCGTGGCCAGTGACTTGACAGCTGGGCCATGGCCAGGTGAAGAACTATTTTCCCTCGATTCAAACAAAGAATCATTGAGATAGTGTGTGTGCATGTGTGTGTGTGCATCTATGCCCTCTCTTCTGATGGAATGTTTGATACTCATAAAGATTTTTAACAGTCATTTTCCCAAGATCAAGTAACCGAGGGCACCTTGTTTTCAAGACACCATGTCCATTTAACACAACAAAGCAAAAAATAAAGACAGCATACTTCCGTTTCCAGCCACATGTTCTGAATGGGTCAATCCAGAGACAGAATTACCCCACTTTCCCTCCCCAGAGCAAGGGAATGATCAACAGGAAGGGCAGCGAGGGGCGGGAGGGACAGGGTACATTTTCTGTCTACAACAGAACAGTATCTAAAGGGGTTAGCCCAAAAATCTTCTATTGCAAGATGAGGAATGTTTGGTTGGGGCATAAAACGGGGGGCTTGATCAACACTGGGGAGTCACTTGAAGGAATCTGAGCAGGAGAGGGGCTGTTGGCAGCTCCAGGTTTCTGGGTTGGAGGTGAGCAGGGCCCCTGCTCCTTGAGGGAGAATAATTCCCGGGCCACCCCTTACCCCTTGCAAAGATTTTGTCATGTGTAGTGGGAGGGGGCATTCAGGCATTCAGGCAGAGAAGGCTATTTTAGGCCCTGAACTGGGAACCTTGGGTGCCCGCCAGGCCCATGTGCCTGGCTTGCAGTGAGGCCCAGGCCATCTGGTACCTTGCTGGCTCCTGGCAGAAGGTGCAGCTTAACATAGGGATCAGCCAAGCCATTGGAATCCATGGGCTTCAGTCCCTGCAAGAAAAGGCAGTGAGTGGCGTGAGGACTCAAGAGGGCCAAGCACTCAACAAGGGCCACAGCCCCTGGCATGTTGCCTGCCTGTGGGTCCACCTTGTGCACTTCCTCTCAGAAGATGGAGAAGGAAATGCAGGATCATGGAGAGAGTGCTGGAATCAGGCAGACAGGATTTAAAGCCTTGTCACTTCCTGGCTGTGTGATCTTAGGTAATTTTCTTAACCTCTCTGAGTCTCATTTTCCTCACTTGTCAAATGGGATGAGATCAGTGCCTGGTTAAAGCTAATTACACCTGTAAACTGCCGGCCTGTAATAAATGCTCTGTCGAGGCTGGCTGCTGTTGCTAGGACAGAAGAAACTGTTCCAGAACAGGAAAGGGTTGGAGAGAGGGACACGCCAGGGCAGGGAGACCTGGGTTCTGGCCCTGGCCCCTGCACTCACTTCTGAGACCTCAGATTCTCCATCCAGAGGATGAAGACCACAACCTCTGCTGACTCCCCACACAGGGATGGCATGAGGGACAAATGAGACACGGGGCTCAGACACACTCTGTCCCCCCCAAGCCCACCTCCAGGTCCCCACTGCCCGCCTCCCAGCACTCATCCGTGTGCTGTACCCTCTCATCTCCTTGGGTCTCAGTTTCCTCATCTGTTGAAGGGGCTGATCTAAGGCCCTGCATCCCAGGGAGGATGAAATGAGATCTCAGTGTGCAGACTGAGCTCGTGCCTGGCACACGGGAGTGTGAACAATGTTCACTATGACCAGGAGGGGAGAGGAGCCACAAAGTGGGACATGGGGTAGGGGGTGGCAAGAAGGCAGGGCAGCCTCGTGGGTGAGTCCAGACTGCCACGGTTCAAATCCCAGCTCCATCACTTCCTGGCTGAGCGAAAGGGGCATCACTGAAGAGCTCTAGGCCTCAGTTTCCCCATTTGTAAAATGGGAATGATGATAGAACCTTTCTTATAGGTTGTTTCAAAGATAAAATGGGACAAATGAATGTGTAGAAAGTTCCAGACTGTTTAATATGCGGAAATGCTACCTAGTTGGTTTCGTGTCAGTGCCCCACTGAGAGCCACGGGGGCAGGGCCTGTTCTTGCCTGCTCTGGCCCCCCAGCGTGCAGGCCCTGCCTAGGCAAGATTGGTGTTTAATAAATATTTGGAAGGTGAGGTTGCGAACAGGCAGATGCCAAGTTTTCAAATTTGAATTTGAATGTTTTGGGGTCAGGGCCCCTCTCCAATGTCTCTTTCCTTCTCGCCATTACCAGCCAGCCCATGAGCATATGGGCTTCCTGCAGCCCTGGGTCAAGGGGCCTATAGTGTGGCTTCTCCCCCCACATTTCTGCAGCTGGAGAAGGAATGGTTGGTTCAGGACCTAGAGGGGCTCTTCCACCAGAACTCACCTCCCTCGCGGCCTATGTGACGTCAGGCTTTAGCTCCTGAGCCTCGGCTTCCCCAGCGGGACACTGGGCTGATGATGAGCCCTTCTAACAATGACTGCATGAGGCCGAAACAAGATAATGCATGGACTTGCCTCACCAGGGTATGGGGGAGGGAGGCTAAATGCATCTAAGTGCTTTCCACAGTCACTGTACACAATAGGTACTCAGTAAATGCTTTCTGAAGAAGTGATGGGGAGTGTCAATCTAGGAGTTTCACAGCTCGATTATAATCCAAACTGGGACTCTGTATGAGTTGTGTGTGTGTGGGGGGAGCTCTTCATTTTCACAGCAGGTGACACACACAGGTGGGGACAGTATGGGGCAAACCAGGCCACGTGGCCACCTACAGTTAATACAAGCATCCTGTGGAGAGGCACTATCGTGGCCTCTAATTCATCAGTGGGTCCACTGGAACATGGAGAGGTTAAGTACCACCCCCAAAATCACACAGCTAGGAAGCAGGTGAGCTGGTATTTGAATTTGTGCCCAGGAATTCTGGTTCCTGAGTCTGCCTGGACCAGACTTGGGGTGGGGGATTCCAGTCAATTCTTTCCCGGAGTTCTCACCGGCAGCATCAGCTTTCCTGGCTCATGCCGCTGGAGTCTGCCTTGTGGAGATGCTCTTCCACCCTGGCTTGCCTTTCCCGCCCCCTTGGAAGGCCATACTGTTTCCTAGTATCTGCAACAACCAGTCTCTGACTCAGCAGAAGTTTCGTGGCCATGTCAGCTGTCAAGCCAGATTGTCATTGCCTCCCGGGCTACTCCTCTGTGGTCCCCTCCAGAGACAACGAGCACCAGGCTGAGCAAGATCCCGTCCCTGCCCTTGTAGCCCAACTGTCTCCCCTCCCAGGAGACAGCTGCAATTAAGCAAAACCCCTCTGGAACCATCCCCAAAGGAAGCCCTCCTCCAAAGGAAGTGGCCATGACTAATAGCTGCCCGCTTCTCATCA
This sequence comes from Talpa europaea, assembly GCF_964194135.1. NCBI lineage: Eukaryota > Metazoa > Chordata > Mammalia > Eulipotyphla > Talpidae > Talpa > Talpa europaea. The sequence goes on along the minus strand of NC_140082.1, from coordinate 6,537,434 downwards.
CTGTCACTTTCAGATAGACAAGGCAACAGAGAGGAGACAGGCCTGCTAATCCATGCCCTCCCTCCCCAGCCCCCTAGAAATGCTGGGGCAGCCCTAATGGTCCCCAACTTCACCTGCTCACCCACCTTAGCCTTTATGATGGTGCATTGTAGGGAGCTGTTGTCCTGGTCGTACAGAAGGCTGAACTCCAGGGCACCCAGGGTGGCTGAAGCGGGCAGAGTCAGGAACCAAAAGAACATTCATTCAGTCATTCAACAAACATTTCCCAAGTACTTACCATGTGCCCAATCTGGGCTAGGCATTGAGGAAGACTCAGACCCTGCTCCGGAAACCCCATCCTGGCAGACCCCTCTCTCTCTTGTTTGGCCTCCAGCACATCTGTGGTCAGTTAAACATATGTACAACTGCCCAGTTAATAACTTCCAGTCCCGGGAGATCAAGAGACCCCTGAGGACAAGGGTGGTCACTGTCTAGTTTACTCCAGCCTCCCACAGTGTAGGCCACGTGGCCAGTTCTCCCTTACTTGCTAAAGGAACAAATGGGTCTAAGCATTTGCTGTTGTCTCTGCCTGGAATTCTCTCCCTCTAGATCCTCACAAGGCTGGCACATTCTGATTATCTGTGTCCAGTTTGAATGCCACCTCCTCCAAGAAGTCTTCCCTGGACACTCCATCTAAAGCAGCCACTCTCTAGTCATTGACCCTATTTAATTCCTTTCATGGTGTTCTATCTCTACTTCAAATGAACCTTACATCAACTGTTTCTCTCCACCAGAATGTTAGTTCTGCTCGATAAGCCATCTTGTGTGTTGTTTATTGCCAAGGTATCCCTAGTGCCTAGAACAGTTTGGTGCGCCTAGTAGGTTTTCAATAAATCTTATCAAAAGTAGCAATGAGCAAGTAAGGAGTCCAGCACTGAATACAGAGACAGGCTTGGAACAAAATGTGAGGACAGCTCATAATGAGTCAGACACAGGATGAGAGTGACCGTCTATGCGGGCAGATGCAGGAGCAGCGGCTGCTGCGCCAGGCAGGAAGGCCAGGAAAGGCAGGGAGGTGGGACCGACAAGGAGTGTTTCCAGCACAGAAGCTGCCCAAAGCAGACAAGGGGGAGATGCACTCCCCGAGTCCTATCCCCTGAGACTGCAGACCCGAAACCCATGGGAGAACATGGGGAACACGGGCCGCTGGTGCTGCATCAGGTCTGGCCTTGACCTGCTACAGCAGTGCAGTCGGCGGCCGGGCCCTCACATGCTCGCCTGCGAGCCAGGTAACCTATGTGGCTGCGACTCTGAATTACAAGGCAGCTACTCCTAGTAAGAGCGACAACTGGGGAGATTAAATGAGCATTTAGAAAAGTGCCCGGCACAAAATAAGGGCTCCGCGAGCTTGACCTCCGTAATCGTGATGTGCGATGGCTTCGTGACAACTGCCCCTGGATACGCGTGCCTTCTGGGAACCGTGACCTCCCAAGGAAGCGCTTCAGTTCACCCTCGCCCAGCCCTGCTTGGGGGCCGTATCCTGCTTCCCATTTTACAGGAGGAGGGGGCCATGCCAGGCCACGCCGGGCCCCCTGGACAGCCACTGGTCCACTCCTGAGAGGCTCCCGTCTCCCGACCATCCAAGGATCGGAACACCCCAACCCCGCACTGACCCTTGCATGCCTCCCTCCAGCTCACCACGGTCACCCGGTCACCCCACAGCTCCCTCTGCTCCCAGCACACCCAGGCGCAGCGCTGCAGGCCGGAGTGTGGGACAGGAGGGGGAGCGGCAGAGGCACGGGGCAGGCCCCTCATAAATCACCGAATGAACAGACACAAGAGGGAATGTCTGGTAATATTTAAAACATGGTTAAAAAACTACACGTGGATGACACACATGAATGAGTTTGGGAAGCTGTTAAAATGCATATTCATATATATGATGTTTCTCTGATCAACCTGTGAACCCCTGGGCGGGGCATGGGAACGCAGCTGTGCTGCAGTCTTTAAAACAGTTCAGATGGAAACGCTGATATTCTGTGTATTTTGCCATTTTGCTGCGCGTGCACACACACACACACACACAGAGCACCTCATCTTTAAAGAACTCAGTTAATGCATGGGGTCTGGGGGTACACCAGGCTGTCCCTGGGACCATTCCCGTTTCTTCGGGGGCAACCCTTGAAGTGAAACTTCCAGACACTCTCAAAAGGTGCCACCTACTTGCTTCATCCGAGTCATAGCTGTTGGCTTCCTCCTCCTCTTCCTCCGGTGGTGGGGGCTGGCGGGCAGGGGTGGCAGCAGGCTGGGGGGCAGCTACAGATGCTTGGGAATAGGGGCCAGATGGGTGCCCGGCTCTATCCTCTCTGGCTCCAGCTGCCGAGTAGCCCCCAACTCCCCCGGTTCTCTCCTCCCGGGCAGGGGCGGCTGCCCCTGTATAGCCGGGGTCACTTGGAACTGCCTCTGCAGGGAAGATGAGGGAGGGCGGGAAGGAGGCAGGTGGCCCCCAAATCTTAGCAGCAGCAACCACTGCAGGGTTAGCACAAGTGATGATCACCTACTATGTGCATACCAGGTACCTTGCACCCATCACCCTGTGACAGAGGGTCATCACTTGCAATTTACAAAGGGTGGGGCCTTTGTAAAGCCACCTGGGGAAGCGTGCTAAAATGCAGGTTCCAGGGCCCCACCCAGAATGAGGGGCTGCAATGTGGGGCTTTTGAATCTGTTTTATAACAAGTCCCACAAGGCTTCAGATGCAGGCAAAACAGCCTCACGTTGGGGGTGGGGGTGATCAGCAGGGTGGGCTCTGGAGCTGGACAACCTGAGTTTGCATCTCAGTTGTGACCTGGGGCACGTGGCTGGTCTCTGAGCCTCAGTTTCCTCATTTGTAAAATGGGAATTCTGACGCCCGGAGGAATGAAAAGAATGGTAGCTAACGTTTTAAAAACGATCTACTATTTGTGCAGCACAGCACAGGGCCTGGTTCGGTAGGAAGCAGTAAGTAGCAGCGGCTTCTGACCACGATGCAGACAGCATTTGTAAGAGTCACTGTCACTTAGCGTAGCGTTAGTATCTTCCCGGCCCTGTCCTGAGGTTGTTTTTTTTTAATGTATCAGTTTGTGGCAGCCAACCACTTACTCTGTGGAGTAGGTCCTAGTGTTATTCCCATTTTAAAGATAAAGAAACTGAGGCTCAAGGAAGCTAAGGGACTGGTCCGGGCCACAGCTAGGACTGGGAGCAGGGGTTTGGGTCCAGCAGCTTGAGCTTAGTCACCATACTTGGTGTCATAGTCCACGTGTCTATCCTCAGCTTGGACTCTTTAGAGATCTGATAATAGGGAAACGCCCTAGAGCAAATCGACTGGGGCTCAGGGTGCAGGCCAGGCCAACATCTGGCAGCCCCCTGCTTTCTCACGGGGACGGGGGGAGGTGGCCACTTGGGCAACACTTGCCTGGTCTCTGGTCTGGGAAGCGCCCTGCTGGCGCCGGGCTGGGCCTGCCCCCTCCTGGAGGCCCTGAGAGGGGGAAAGAGAGAGAGGGAGGCCTGGAGCGGAGTAGGCAGGGTCACCCTCAGATCCGCCCTTCTCCCCTGGGGCGTGGACACAGGCCCGGGGCCACAGGGGCAGAGGAAGGGCCCAACTGGGGGATTCTGAGGTCAGCAAGGACGGAGTCAGGCCTCCCTGCTTCCCTCCTCTGTGAAACGGGAGTGGGGGCTGGGCACGTCTCGCTGGCTGTTAGGAAATGGATGAACAAGGCGGGCAAGCCCAGCTCGGAGCTGGCAGCAAGTGTAGGCTTGGAGTCCTCCATGGCCACAGGGTCACTGTCTGTGCACGGGATTCCTCACGTGGGCACTCCCGGAAGCACAGGTGTGGGGCGAGCCAACTGGGATGGGCCGAAATAACAGTCAGTGCACTGAGATCAGTGCCTTCCATACGGACCACTCCATCGCGTAGAAAGTCTCACGTGGTGCTCCTTTGTCCTTAACACCACTCTCCCTTTCGTGAATTTCTCTTTTTAACAAGAGAAAAGAGGCTTTGGGCTCAGCCCCTGCAGAGGACCGGAACACTGGGGTCACAGTGAGTGAGGGGCTGGTGGGTGGGTGAGTGGCAGGCTACCTGGTTCCATTTCATCACATTAATTTTTATAATTTCCCTCTACATTGGGTCAGATTGTGTTCCCCAAAAGAGGTGGAAGTCCTAACCCCCAGTCCCTGTGACCTTATTTGGAAAGAGGGTCTTTGAGATGATCAAAGATGGTCAAGAAGAGGCCATTAGGGTGGGTCTTAACCCAACATGACTACGTCCTTATAGACATTTGGATGCAGAAAGAGGTACAGAGAGGACGGCGCCCAGGGAGGAGACCATCTCCAGGCCTGAGGCCTCCAGAAGCCAGGAGACAGGCCTGGGGCACTCAGGAGGAGCCAGCACTGCCAACTCCTTGATTCTGGTCTTTCAGCATGTGGAACTTTAGGCAATAACTTTCTGTTCTTTGAAGGTATCCTTTGTTCTTTGTGGTACTCTGTTATAGCAGCTGCAGCAAACGAATACACTCCACTCTTTCTGGGATGGCATGATGGCTTCTGACTTATGTCCCTATTCTAAGCTTCCTTTAAAATCACAGATTTTTAGCTGCACCAAGTAGGCATTATTTCTATTGTTTTATATACTCCTAATTTGTTGCGCTGTCCCCTTATTACTAATCTCCTTGCTCACTGTTTTTCCCTGAATCTCACATAGCCTTCTGGGAATATCTACATTTCTATTCAAGTCTGATGTTCCTAAACTTTCTCTGAGAGAGCTGGTGACGGCGACTTCCCTCACTTATGTTTTTATAGTGAGTCCATTCAAACAAAAATATTAAGGAACTAGGAGGGTGGGTGTTAAGAGCGTGTGGGAAAAGCTGTCTAAGTGGAATGCCGATTGCTGAAGGTGGGAAACGCCGAGAAAGGAGTAGTCAAGTAGTCACTTCCGGCATGGAGGAGGAGAAAACGCCTCCCCTTCTGCACCCCTATTCCCCTACTCCCCGCTTGGCTTGCCAGCGGAAGGATTACTCATTGTGAGGGTCTTAGAAGTGCTTAGAATTCGTATGGCTACAGCTTTGCAGAAAGCCTGGCAGGCTCTGCCAGCGAGGATGGGAGGATGGGAGCCACTGGGGTCACAGCTGAGTGAGGGGTCAGTGGGTGGGTGAACAGCAGGTTACCTGACTGCCCTGGCTGTGCAGGCACTGGGCTCTGCATGGAGGCGGGGCCGGGTCTGGGGGCCTGGACTGAGTTGGCCCGTCTCAAGCCTGCAGGGAAAAGGAAGGAAAATAGTCTGTCATGTTACATACACATGCACATGCACACACGTATACACACATGTCTGCACACGTGTGCATGTACAAACCCATATGCACACATGTAACATTAATGCACACACTTGCACACAGTGGAAGCATGAAGAAGTTTGCTACTGGTCAGCCGACACGAGGCAATGCCTTCTGAATTACCAGGGTCTGTGCCCAGAAGGCCAGAGGTCCTCATGCGTCCTGAATATTCACCCCCTAACATTAGAGCCGGTCTCATTCCCTCTCCACAGTAAGAAATGAAGCTGCTCTGAGCTTACACACAGGGTTCTGGGGCAGCTCTTCCCAAGCTAGCAGACACTTCTCTCCAAGTCCAGGAACCAAGGGCTCCAGCCAGTGGGTTCTCTTGCCAAATAAATCCACCATGAGTGAGGCCAAAAGTTTGGCCCCTGCTGGGATGAAACCACTTATGGGTGCTGCCCTGGCCTTGCTGACTCAGCCAGGCTCCATGGACTGCTCCATGGACTGCAGCAGCCACCTGGCAAGGGAAGAAAGCACTTGGGTGGACCTGTGAGAAAGAAACATCTTTACTTCACTCAGAGTCAGTGGCATGTTCCCCCCGGGGCTTCTTTGGAAAGGAGGGAAATCGCAAATAGCATTTGAGCAAGAAAAGGCTATAACTGGAATCATGGTAGAGTCAGAATTGCTTCTGAACCCTGTCTTTCCTCTACCATGGGCCAGCGCCAGCAGTGAGAATGAACACGGCCCATAGTAGGTGCTCAATAAGCACTGGGCAGCTAAACAAATGGAAACACTGTCCTGTCCATTCTCTCCCTTCTCCTCCTCCAGGACGCTGTCTGGCTTTGCCCCACTCTCTCACCTGCTGGGGTCCGGCTGGTGTCACCTGCAGCACCCCCGCCGTGGCCTTGGTCCCAGCTCTCTGGATCACGGCTGGATGAGCTCATTCGTGCCTCAGAGGCCCTGCGCACAGGAGGCCCGTGGCTGCCTCGTCCAGGAGCAGAGGCCGGGTCGGGGCCTGGAAGGGAAGCACGCGGTGATGAAGAAAGGGCACCGGAGGGAGGGAGCAGAAAGAACAGCCCATTCCCAAGGGGAAGACAGAGTCAGCAGAACCCACCTGTCTTCTGACCCAGGCCCCGCCTGTCCTCAGTGTCACCTGGAGAGAAAAAAATGAGGCGAGTACTTGTTTTATGGTGTCTGGCGAGCTCACAAAGGGGCCCCCCCCCACCACTTCCAAGAAAATTTTTTAAAAATTAAGTCTCCTCCCCACCTCGCCTTGGATGTAGCTTGTGTTTACAATTTCCTATATCTCCCTTGCAGATACAAACACAAAGGCGTGCATTATAAAGAACCAGCTGGGATCACTGGCTATGTACTCTTCCCCAGGACTGATGTCCCCCAGGACTCAGTAAGCAGCCTCCAACCTCCAACCCTTTGCACTTGATGGCCCCGCGATTCCCACTGGGCACCCTCTATCACTCAGCTGGATGTCTCCCCAAACACTACCTTCTCTCACTGCCCTTCTCTGGCCAAAATGGAGCTTCTCATGACTACCTGTCCCCTTTACACGCTGCATTTTCCTCCCCAGCACTTAGTACTACCCAACAATACAATGCATTGATATTTATATTTGCTGTTTGTTGAGCATTTACTTCCCCCACTAGGATTTTAAATACACAAGGGCAAGGAATTTGTCTGTCCCATTCACCTCTCTATCTCTAGGGCATGAACTGGAGCTGGCCCTCCACTGGAGGTGTTCAGTAAATGTTTGCTAAAAAAAAAAGTCAAAATCACATATCAAGGCCAGGACCGTAACTCTATATAATATGCTTTTACATTATTCCAGCTTCAAAGATGCTTAACACACCATGGTGTGGATATATTACAATCCATTCAACAATTTCCCTATCAATGAACATTCAGGTTTCTCCAGTGTTTTTGCTGCCACAGATAATGAGGCTATAAATAGACTGATTCAAGTATCTTTTTACATTGGTACATTTATTGCTGTTAGATGTATTCCCAGAGAGGCCTTGCTGGATCAAAGGTATTTACACTTCAAATTTCAACTCACCTCCCATATTACTTTCCATAAGCTTGGAGGTGATAGTTATAAAGTATCTACCTACATGCATTCTCCAGCACTGAATGTTATTACCAATAATTTTTTAGGGGTCACTATGCAATGTTTGTGATGTTACTCCTTTCTAATGGGGTAACAAAAACCATATCATCAGAGTTGACCTGAAAAGCTAATCCTGACATTTATGTATGTACATGTCTGTGTGGAAGCGACTGACATTATGTAATGTTAGCTAATGTTTCTAAGCACTACACTCTGCAAAGCACTTCATATATAGTATGTTATTTATTCCTCAAAATAACCTAGTGAATTACTAACCCCACTTTTATTTTTTTATTTTTTTAAAGATTTTTTTATTTATGTATACAAGAGCTGGGGCACAGGCCAGAGATGTGAAGTGGGGGGCGGGGAGGAGTCACCAGAGACAGAGTGGGGAGCAGAACGGGCAGACTGACTGAAATACACTGCTGAAGATAGCAGCGGGCGAGACAGGAGAGGTCTGTTGAACCATGTGGGTTGCTCCCTGGCTGGCCAGGGATTGAACTTGTGTTGCAGAGGCTGTGTATTGCTTCATAGTGTGGTATTTAACCCCTTGTGCCACCAGAGAGGCCCCACTAACCCCAGTTTTAGATGAGGAAAGAGTCTCAGAGAGAACAGGCCACTAGTCCAAGTCCACATGGCCAGAGCTAGAATTCAAATTCAGGTATACTGGGCCTCAGATGTCTGAGACCTTGATAATTATGCTATACAGTCTTCTTAGCCTAAAGAGAACAATGCTTAACAAGGAAGAAGGGGCTCTAGTTGTGGAAACTAGGGGGTTCCCTAGGAATTCAGGGTGTACAGAGAATGCGGCCACTCTCTGCAAGGAGAAGTTGCTCATGCCTTGTCAGGGAGAAAGTATCTGTTGGATGTCTTTTGGGACCAGGTGCTGTACTGGGTGTCTAGAGAAGTTACTTTTCTAGGAAACAAAGTTGGGAGTTTCAGATCTTGAGACCTTCGACTATAACCTTCCTTTCAGAATTACCGCCTGTGCTCAATTCCAGAACTGTCATTCAGGTCAGATTTTATCACCGAGGATTGATTGAAAATACTGCGAGGGCTTTATCTGGTCAGTCCTAGAGGACTCATTCTATTAAAATGTCCTTTCATTGTGGTTGCTGGTTTCCTTCTTATTATTGTGCAATTACCCTTAAACTGTTGTTTTAATAATTAATAAGAATACTTAGATAGTGGTGATCAGATGCATAGTAGTGGTAATTGAGGAATTTCCTTTCTATTCATTTATCACTTTTAATTAGTTCAGTTTCATCTTTTCTGGTGGTAGACTGCAGAAATTTCAGGGACCGGGAAGGACCAAATTCCTTCCAGGTTCCAGAGTATGATTTGGTGGTGGGTGTTTCTCAATTCCTAATTTTAATCTCCACCTCTGTTGTACCTATAAATATTCCATCTGAGATGATAACAAAGCCTTTTGGCAGCCTGGCCTTGCTGGAGGGTTCCCTGTACCACCCTCTTGATAAAGTTCATGGTGAGCCGTGAAGGGGACATCAGAGTCCTAGACACAAGCCCAGAGGTTGTCTGTCCACCAGCTGGGTAGAAACAAACATGGGGACAGGACACCTTCCAGGTAGATCTGTTAGCTAAGATCTGTCCGTGGTCCTGAAAGGACAAATCATTTTGCCCTACCTCGTGTTGGAGCCCGGACTGCGTGCTTGGGCTCAGGGGTGGCCTGCTCGGGGGCTGTAGACTGGCTGACTGGCTGCTGGGGTTTGGCCTTCTTTATAGGCATAGGCTGTGGGAGGACCTGTTTGGGGAAGCCCTTGAAGAACCATGCTCCAGAACGCTTCCACACCTGGAGGAGGAGAGAGAGAGGATGAAGATGTGGCAGTGAACACAACCGCTCCTTCCTTCATGAGTGCCCTCAGCACACTGACTCAGTAGCCAGCACACATTTCTTACCAGTATGTAGCATTACACAGTTCCTATTTGAGTCATACAAGGTCCCCAAAAACTCAATAGAGAGGGCCTACGCATATCCACTCTCTTGATGAAGAAACTTGGATATCAGAAAGGTTATGAATGGGTATAAGATCACCCAGTCACAGAGTAGAATGGGCAAAGACTGGATACCAAGTCTTCCACCTTTTAACTGAGGTATGCTCCCTACTTCTAGGAAAATGAAAATCACAGAAACAGGAGAAAAGAGACTCATTCAAACACTCGGGGACTACCCCACCATGTTCTCTGCTGACCTGGTTCCTCCCTATCAGCCCCTCAAGACACACGCCTGGCCACATGCTCCAGCCCTCACTACCCCATTTCCCTGGTCCTGGACAGGAAGGAGGAACTAAATAGAAAGGGAGAGTGCTCTAGAAGCCAGCTGGGACCAATCCACTCACCTCCCTCTGCTCGATGCAGATTTTGCAGAGCCACACGGAATGTGGGCGGTTGTTGGAGGTCTCCACCCCGCACTTGGTGCAGACGTTCTGGGGACAAACATAGCCCAGAGCACACTCAGACAGGCCTAGTTCTGGGCTGCCCTGGATCTGGGGAAGTGGCTGGGGAGGGTGGTGAGGAGCCCCCTTCTCCCTGGTGGATGTGACGAACTAGGACTCCCCTTTTCTCACCTCCCTTCCAGGGCCAAGGTCAGTTAGAATGAAGTTCCAATTGGAGCTTTAATTTCCAATACCAAGAACTAGAGTCATTCCCAAACACTGATGGAAAGGATTCTCTAAGAGGCCCTGTGGGGTCTGAGTTTTCAGCCAGATTGATATGATTGACATATTTTTTTTAAAAAGGAAAGGTCATATAGACATTTTATCCATTAATTTATTTCTCCTTTCTTCCCAAATGAATCCGAGGCAACCCAGACTAGGACCACAAATTCAACTTCTCGAGGAGAAGGGAGTCATCTGAATTAATGTCAGGCTGTGATGGAACATTGTACCTTTGGCTGAGTTCCCTGGCAGGCGAGACAAAAAGGAAAACCTAATAGGTCCCAACATTCTCACTATTGATTGACCGCAGCAGACAAGTTTTTTTTGGGAACAGATCAAATTTCCCCAATGTTCCACTCTAAACGCTAACTGGGACTCCAAGCAGGAAATGCCAAGAGACATCATAGAGATCTCCAGCCAGGTTTTTCCCCTTATTTCTTTTTTGGGAATCAGGCAGACCCAAGGACAGCCATGTCTGCTTCGTGGAACTTCCAGGTGCAGACAGCTTGAGGAGAGGGTGAAGGGCAAAGCAAGCAGGGAGACACCCCAGGAGAATAAAAGCCCAGGGTGGTTGTAATCGTGTGGAGAGTGTCTTTTTAAGTCACCAGTGCCAGAGCCCAGCGTAAGGCAATGCTGGGTAAGCCCTCCCAGGACACCCACGTGGAGACACATGCCCAGCACGCGCTTCAGCCTGACACATGACCTGAAAAGCTAAGCCACCACCAGCAAATTTGCAGGCTCAGCCACAGCCCACGTCCTGCCCCAGGGTCCCAAGTTCATCCTGGATGGAGCTGAGCTCCAAGGGTCAGAGTAACCTTGAGGGAGGAACCAGGATGAGAGTCACCTTGGAAACAGCTGGGCATGGAGCATCCCAGGATGCTCTGGCCACCACCCTTCAGGATCCAAGCTCTATCCTGAGACCAGAACCCCCTGGCCACAGCCAAGACCCAGCCCATCTGTGTGTGGTGAGCAGGGAAGTGGGCAGGCGGGCAGCGGTACCTTCTTACAGTCCTCACACACTACGCAGGTGGAGCCCAGCATCCCCAGCTGTTCCCCACACAGGATGCACCGGTTCACCCCGTCCCCAGCCACGTTCTTCCTCATGTTCTCCAGACGGTCCACCAGGCGCCTGTAAGCAGAGGCAGAGATGTGAGGACTCCACAGGGGCACCCGCAGCTGCCACAGGAGAAGGCTGGGGGTCTTGGCCATCTTTGAGTCAGGGAGCCTTCAGTGCCGCTGATGGTTGTTGGGCCCCTCCCCAGAAAAAGGCACATGCACGTGAAGTTCAGATACATTTTTCAGGACATGCCAGAGCCCAAAGGGTGAAAGACCCAGCCCTCCCACCCACTGCGATGAACTTCAGATGAAGAATCTTATCTAGTCCCTTCTGTCTCGTGATGCCTCCCAGAAAACTTCCCTCCAGGCTCCAGATCTAGTTGTCTACATGGCATCTTCACGGGCATCTCCAAGGGCATCTTCAAGGGCATCTCGAGCCTGTGCTTTCTGCGGGCTCATCACATGCTGCTCTCCACTCCATGCCCAGCAGATCTGCCCCCACTCTAGGAAATGGTGCTGCCACCCGCTACCTTGCTCATGACAGAAACCCGGGGCCTTCCTTGATCCCTCTCCTCCCCTGACCGTCAGTGACCCACCCGATCACACCCACCTCCCTAGCATTCCTGGGATCCACCCACTTCTCTCCATTTCGACCCCAGCCAAGCGACTGTCCTCTCTCTCCTGGGTAGCTAGAGAAACCTCCCCGGTCTCCCCACGGCCTTCCTCCATCCGTTCTCCCCACCGCCGCGTGGTGCTGGTTCTAAGCACAAATCTGATCCTGCCCTGCCCCCTCCACCGTGAAACCTCTGTCCCAGGTGAGACCCCAGACGCGTCTCCCTCCTTGGTCGACTGTCGACGCCCTAGGCCAGAGGTTCTCCAAGTGCGACCACCAGGCCCCCTGCTCAGCAGCACCAGGGAACGTGTCAGAAATGCAGATTCTTGGGCCCCACCTTAGACTCAGTGAATCAGAGACTCGGGGTGCGGCCCAGCAATCTATTCTGACAAACCTTCCAGAGGATTCTGGTGCTCAAGTAGCCTTAACTGCTGGCCTCCTTATAGTTCCAGTTCTCCCATCGGCCTCAGTGCTTTTGTACATTCTGTTCCCTACGCCTAGGATATGCTCTCTCAGGCGCTCTCTCTCTCTCTCTCTCTCTCTCTCTCTCACACACACACACACACACACACACACACACGTACACACACTTTCCGGCCCGCATCTTCCTTACCCTTCAGATCTTCAGATCCCCTGACTCCCTCTCAGCAGCCATCTCTGACCACCCATTTTCTTTGCCCTGACAGAGCCCTACACCTCTGTGTGGTGCTGGCCACGTCTGCAAGCGTTTGTGACGTGACCTGCACTGAGCAAGCAGCTCATCCGGGGTCCATCTCTGGCTGCCCCTCTGGACCATGACTCCCCTGAGCCTTGTCTGTCCTGTCCCCTGCTGTGTCCCCAGGGCCTGGTCACCCAGCGAGTGACTGAGTCGGCGCATGAATGAAGAAGGGCGGCCATTCCCCGAATGTGTCTCCAGCACGAGGGAGCCCAGCTGAGTGCCGAGCAAGGCAGCACAGCCTCCACTTGCACAGCACATCCTGCATGCCTGGGGGAGTGAGAGCTCTGCTGCCCCCACCCCCACCCCAGAAGGCAGGCGCTACTCTATGGCCCTGCTGCAGGTGTGGGAAGGAGGCACAGATGGCTTAGCTCAGGGGCCCTTGCTGAGCATGGAGCCCAGGCCAGAAGGAGGATGTGGGGTGGGATGAGGAGGCCTTCCTTCTCTGCTCGAAGATGGGGGGACAGATTTCCTGCAGCTCATCCTTTTGTAATCTTCCCTGTCACCCCAAATGCTAGGGCCTTAAATGGAGGGTCCAAACAGGCTAAGAGCCTAAGCTTGGAAATAAAACTTTGCAGGCAGGTTGGTCAAGATTATGTCATGGGAGACCACGAGTCACAAATGGGCCTTTATTGTGGGATAAAACATTTCCACTTCTTCACCCCAAAGAAGTTTGGCAGGAGAGCTGGTCTTGGCAGGAGAACCCCAAGTGCCTCATGGAAGATGCTCCCAAAACTCACTGCATGTCAATCACCCACAGAGCATAAAACGAACCCAACTCATGGGACTCCAGCTCTAACGGGACCCCAACTTGAAACCTTCTCAGCCCCGATACCAATATTGCAGCAAGCAGATCCAGGAGGACCTACTGCCTGGGGCACATTCCCCAAATTGATGGTGCCTCGAGGTCCCCCACACCATTCAGGCAGTGAGCCTGGGGGCCGGGGGCCTGGGAGTCTGCATTCCAAAATGGCTTCGGTGTGATCCTGGTGCTGGTGTACTTGGAGAAAGGCTGCAGCAAGCAGGGAAACAGCAGTGCCAGTCACTGAGAAAGTCCTCCCCTTGTTATGCTAAGTGGAGGAGGCCCAAACACCAGTGTGCAGAATCGGGGTCAGGATGTGAGTTTGGGTCTGGGACATGCTTGTCTGAAAATCTTCATGGGGGACAAAAAAATAATGAGGAAAGAGACACCCCAAAATAGTCAGTGATTACTGCCAGGAGCTGGCATGGTGAGTAACTTTTGCTCCCTTCTGGAATGCCTCCGCCAACCCCTTCCCTAGAGCCCAAGTAGCTGCACTTCTCTACACGTTAACTTTCCCTTATGTCTGAGGAGAAAGTGCATTTTTTTTTAAATAATAGATTTTATTTTTATATTCCCCATACAATTGCAACCCCCCATTTTAACCCCAATCCCTCCCCTCCAACCCCCCACCCCCCAAAAAGTGTCTCTGGTTCATAGTTTTTTGTTGATTTTGATTTTCACAGAAAGTGCATTTTTGAAGACAGAAAGCAGATGAGTCAGGGGTTCAGAGACACGAGCTTGAATCCTACCTTTTCTCCAGTCAATGACCTTGAAAAGTCCTTGTTTTTTGGGTTCCCCTTTTCCAGGCTATAATTTGGGGGCTTAAAGGCTTAAACTTGCACCTCAAGTTTCCCACTGTGGACAACCTTTGGGGAGTCTCAGACCCTGAGGCTGAAACATGAAGATTTCCCCCTCTGTTCTGAAAGCGAAGGTCCCTCCGTGACTTCAAGAAGCACCGTCTGCAGGGCAGCTGGTTTGCCTGCCTCGCGTCTGTGTGTTAAGTGGCCATTTAGCTGGACACTGCAAGTGGCCGTCACTCTCTAGCGATGTCTTTACACGCCCGATTAGCTTTACGAGTGCTGCTCTGGAAACACATCCATCCCGCTGAGCTGCTGGCTACTCGGTGAAGTGGGTGGGCACCTCCCATATACCAGGCTACCCCTAGAAAGGCGGCCCCGCAGATGACTTCTGGAGGTGATGGGAAGAGGAGCCCCAATTTGGTCTGACTTTGCCATCTGAATGGATGCAGATGGGCCATTCATTCATTGGACCTATATTTATGGAGGAGTTATTATGTGCCAAACAGTGAGGACCTAATGGGGAGCCAAAGAGACAAGGCCTAATGGGGCCAGCATTCTAGTGAGGACTCAAAATGATTTCAATGACCATCCTAATCACACTCAGCATAAGTACTTCAGGCCAACTCTAGGCAGCTATGAGAACCCAGCAGAGACAGACATGAACGGTCGGGGGGGCCTCAGAGGCAGTGACCATTGAGTTGAGACCTGAGGGTGCAGAGGAGCTGACTCAGTAAGGAGGGCAAGGAAAAGCATTGCAGGGAGAGGGAACAGCATGTACAAAGGACTGAAGAGATGATTGGTGTGGCTGGTGGGCTGGAAGGGTGGTCAGGGGGTGCTCCATGCAGGATCTTGAATCTAGGAGTGATGGGGCAGCATGAAAGAGCTGTAAGGAGAGACTCATCCTCCCCCCCATTTGATGTGGGAACCTCGGAGTAGTGAGATGCTGCAGGGGCTCCAGTCAGAATGAGGTAGGCAGATCTCTGGGTTTTGTCCCCATGTGAGACTGGACCTGGCCTCTTGATCTACAGGACTGTCCCGAATGGGTCTCACTCAGGGTTTGGCCCTCACAGGAGGGCCAAAAAGCACCCCATGCAGGGGAGCAGACCTCAAGGAGTCAGCCCACGTCAGTTTCCTACTGCAGCTGTGAAAATGACCGCAAACAGCACGCACTGCACCTCAACAGCCAGGCTAAAGATGCAGCCAGGCCTGTGTTCTTTCTGGAGTCTCCAGGGGAGACTCCTCTCCTGGTTTCTAGAGCTGCCTGCATCTCCTGACTCGTGCCCCCTCCCCCCTCTTCAAAGCCAGCATCTCACAGTTTCCAGTCTTGCTGTGAGGCTAGCCCCCCTGCCCCCCTCTGATAAGGATCCTCCTTTCTTGGGGTCCACCAATACTCCAGGACCATTGACCCATCTCAAGAGCCTTGATCACACCTGCACAGTCCCTTCTGCCACTAGAGGCACCTATTCATGGGGCCTGGGGATTAGAAGGGAGGCCTCTTGGGGAGGGGGCATGGTGCCCACCAACCCGCACCCCTGCCCCATATGCACCCAGCTTCTGTTTCCGCCTGATTCAGCTCCCACTCAGCTCGGGTTCGCCTGTTTGCAGCAAGGCTTGGTCCTTTCTTCCTGCCTGGCCATGGCCATCGGCCTCTGTGAGGTTCCACTCACCTTCTCCGGGGCTCACATTCATCCCCAGGAACATGTGGACTCCTTACACACATGTGCACACACACATGCACACACACTGCACACGTGTTTGCAGAACAGAGGGGGCATTGAGATGCAGGGGCTGGGGTGCCAATTCTGGAGTGAGCTTGCCTGGGCTCATATTTAGACTTTGCTCCTTCTTAGCTGTGCGACCCCCAGGAAGTGACTTAATCTCTCTGAGCCTCCATTTTTCATCTGCAAGTTAGGGAAAGCAAAGTCCTGACCTCCTAGATTGTCGCCAAGATAAAATGAGAGGTTGTTTACAAAATGCCCAGAACACAGTAATGGTTGCTGCTAATTATTTCTCCTGGAAATGTGTGACTCTCATAACTCCCTGTACTCACATTCTTCCTGTGCTCACAATATCCATCTTTCTAAAGCTTTAAAGGGGCTGCAATGCTGGAAATTGAGACTCAAAACACACTCACAGACACCTGTGCACGCTCACCAGCACTCACCTGTAAAGGCACATGTCGGTGTGCTCCCGCATGGGCGTGTACACATCAGGCTCATGTGTGACCAGAACCGCATGTAGAACACACCTGCACATGCACTGTCCACGCTCTGCCCTTGCGAGGGCCCAGCCCTGTGGCCGCCCGCTGCGGGTGCAGGGAGGAGCCCAGTGGGAGACTGACAATGCTTGTTTGTCAAGCTCAGCCTCCCTCAGAGTCCAAAGTGGCTCAGAAACATTCAGGCAAACACTCCTGAGCTCCCCAAGCAGCCTCGCTGCTGTGTCTCCGAGAACAGCAGAGGGAAAGCTAATGCATGTGCAGCTGAGCCAGGAAGGAGGTGCCTCGTGGCGTGCACTGAGGGCTCCTGGACTCACACTCAGGGAGGGGGGACCTGGCAAAAGCTGGGGTCCCAGTACTGAGGGGGTGGGGTCGGGGCAGCTTCCTCAGCATAAATTCATCATGAGGGTAATATGGTTCATGAAAATAGCAGAATGGGAGAGCAAATGTGATGTCTATCTCTTCATTTCTGCTTCCCCCCCCCTCTCTCTCACACACACACACACACACACACACACTCACACAAACACACCATCAGTTCTGGAATCAGGCTGCTCTTCCCTTCCCCTCACTGCCAGGGGAGGGGATATTAGCTTTCCGTTTATTAAACTTGGCATTCTCTGAAGTCGAGACGGGCCATCTGCTGTGAACGGGACACGGCTGCTCCAGGGGGGGCCCTAATGGCAGGGTCCCTCGGGAGCCTGTCCTTAAATGACAGCCGCCGTGTCACGAAGCCCCGTGCCTGGCTTGTGGGTGATGCCTTTCAGACTCATTAATTCTCACTGTTGTTTATTCCTGGCACCACCTGGGGAGCTGCTGCTCCTACTCCCTCTCCTTGATGGATGGGTGCAGAGGATTCTTGCCTGGTCTCAGCATGTGGAGAGGGGGTGGGCACACCCCCCAGAGTTGGAGACAAGGGACCAAGAGAAAATCAGCCAGAGGGCTCGGCCAGGAGGTGCCGTCACTGAGAACAATCAGCAATAGCAATTGCAGCCAGAGGCGGTGGTAAGCACTCTACGTGCATTGTTATCTTGAAGGCGTACACAACTGGTGAGACCCAGTCTATGATTCATCCCATTTTACAGATAGAGAAACTGAGGCATAGAGCAGGGATGTCACTTACCTAAGGGCACACACCTTGGGAGTGGCAGAGACAGAATTGGAGGCCATATCTAGATACCCAGACTGTGACACCTCCTTTAGAAGAACAAAGTCAGGCCTCCTGGTGGTGCAAGGGGTTAAGTTTCTCAGCACTGTGAAGCTGTCTGCAGCCTCTGCAGCACAAGTTCGATCCCTGGCCAGGGAGCAACCCACATGGCGCAGCAGACCTCTCCTGTCTCCCTGCTGCTCCCCTCAGCAGTGTATTTCAGCAGATCCACCTGTTCAGCTCCCCCTCTTTCTCCAGTGAATCTTCTCACCACCTTGCACCTCTGGCCTACACCCCAGCTCTTGTATGCATAAATAAATAAAATAAATCTTTAGAAGAACAAAGTCTTGGTTTCATTTCTGTGCCTCTGTTGGGGCTCCTTCAAACCCCTCCTCCTATCACAGACACCAGGCAGATCCAATCTCCAGGAAAACTGAGGCCCTACTCACTAGTTCTTAACATGGGGAGCTTCAGGGTCCCCCCACCCCAAACCCAATGAAATCTATTAATATTTTTTCCTCAAAAAATGCACAAGACACAGACAATAATGTGTGTATAATATCAGGATGATCCAAGGCAACTGAGTCCTCTCCACAGAATGTCAAAGAGTCTATGTCCAAAAAGTGGGGTGCCCTCCTTGAGAAAGCAGAGTGTGGCCTGGCTAATTGTCAGCTCACCTGCCCACAGGAAAGATGCTTACTGACCAGACAGAGCCCAGTGCCAAAAGCTATCAGTCACTTCTCTCTCAGTCCACATTTTGGAAAGATTCTGTGCCAAAAATGTAAGGGGTGGTGACAGGAATCCAACAGACTCTGTCAACAACAGGTCTCCCCGTGTCTCACTCACTTCCTCCCCCATCACAGCGTCTGGACACCAAGGTTAATGACAAACCCTAATTACTTTTTGGGCCCATCTGTTTCGGGAAGCTGACCTCAAATGGAAGCCACCCAGCTGCCTGTCCCCCCGCAGACAGGACTATGGGCGCAAGAGCCTTTGAGAGGCTCTGGGTAGAAAGCAATAGAGTAAGGACTCAGAGGAACCTACCACTGGGGAAAAAACAAAAAACACAATCACAATTTCCCCAGGCAAATGTTTACTTCCAAATTTAATACATTCTAAAAATCCTCTGCCACCCCCAAGTGTCCATCCCCCTCCACAGGCTACCACATAGGGGAGAAGCGCGTCCAGCCAGGCACCTTGGGCTGCAGCTGATTGGATGAGGAGCGGGTTTTGTGGGTGAGCTGGGCCAATCAGAGTTCCTTCCCTGGGAATTTGGAATTAGGACTAAGATTAGGTGTAATCTAAGAAGCACCCTAACAACTGGGGTCTTTTGCTCATGGTCGGGGTGAGAAGCAGAACTTTTATGAGTACAGGTTGTGTTCCTACCCTCAGATCCCTTGAGATATCTCTGAATCCTGGTATTAACCCCTCGTTTTGGAGACTGATGTGGTCGAGTCTCCAAAGATGGCTCCCATCAACACCTTCCTTCCCTGTGAGACAGTGGAAGTGAGCAAAATTACAAGTAGGATGAGAGCTACCTAATGCCCTGCTTTATCTAACACCTTGTTTGAACAGGTGGATTAGATCTCGAGTTGGCAGGTCCTGCTTCACATCCTGTTTAAACAACTTGGCCAACCAGACTGAACTAGGTAAAAGGTGCTGTGTCCAAGAAACATTAATTCCAAAGAGCACCTGCACCCCTATGTGTATAGCAGCATAATTTACAATAGCTAAACTTTGACAACCCAAATGCCCAAAAATAGATGACTGGATCAAGAAGATGTGGTCCATATACACCATGGAATATAACTCAGCAACCAAAAAAGATAAACTCATGCAATTTGCAGCAACATGGATGGCGCTGGAAGGGATCATGCTCAGCGAAATAAGCCAAAAAGAAAAAGAAAAATACCAGATGGTCTCACTCATCGCAGGAATCTAGAAAACTTAAATAAGGGACCAGGAAAAAGAATAACTATAATAAAGAAAATATCAAAATCAACAAACAACTATGAACCAGAGACACTCTGTGGGGGGTGGGGGGCGGGGAAAAGAGGAATTGGGGTCAAAATCAGGGGGGTTGCAATTGTATGGGGAATATAAAAATTAAAAAAAAATAAAATTATTTGAAGATTAAAAAAAAAGTGCTATGTCCAAACTAATTATTGTTTCACAATTTCCCAGAGAGGGGGTGGCTGAAAGACACACATGTGCAGTCAGTAAAATTCCTCACCGAGAATGACCAACCTCAGCATGCTAACATGCACGTCCCTGAGTGGAGACTTCATATGCTAATAAAACACGCATTAGATGAAGAAGTATGTAACCCATTTGGGCAGGCCCCATTGTGGCCCAGTCCAGAACATGCTATGACACTGCTCCCCTTCGCCTACGTTGGTAAACCCACTCCTAGATCACACTTTGCTCTTGAATAAAAACTAGGGAGAGTGCAAAATGAGGTTGCCAGATGAGTCTGCTTTCTGACCATCATCAGTCCCCATGGGGAATGCTGAAGAGCTGAAGCTGGGTGAGGGACTGAGAGTTGAGGAAAGGTTTTGATGCTCCCTTGGACAGAAGCAACCAGGGAGGCAGCTGGGTCTGCCGAAGCACCTTGGGGTCCCTGGGGTGCTAATTCTAGCATAATTGTTCCAGGGAGGCAGAACCTCCTGGGAGGTCTGAGAGCAATTATCCCTAGCCTCTCAGAACCTGGAGACCAGTTCTGGCAGTTTGGGAGGGACAAAGGGGTTAATAAAGCTGGAAGATACAGGACCAGCACAGGAGCAGCTCCAGTTACCAACTCCCAAAACGTTCCCTCCAAACCTGAGCCATCCAAATTTCCATGTTCTGCGAGTCTAAGAATTTGGAGCCAGGTTTTCGAGAAAGACTTGTTATAGGTGAAGAGCAAATTTTTGAGTCATTCAGACAGGGTCATTGATCTTGGTTCTATGTGACCTACAGCAGGCCTTGGTTTCCTGCAAAATGGGGGTGGTCATAGCACCAGGCTGGTAGAGTCAGGAGGAGCAGTTAGTCAGTTAATCATAGGAGATTTTAGGGTCAGTGCTTGGCACATAGTAAATGCTCAATAAATGATGCTCATGATGATGATTTACTGTTCTTTAACAGAGATCTCACACCTCTCCTGATGGCTTTCACTCAGGGAATAGAAGGAAAGATTCAGCAGGCACAGAGCTGGTGTCTGGATCCGGAAGGGGACACTGGTTATTTGCAATTTGAACACAGTTTGAAGGAACCTGTTTGCTAAAAGGTGCAGCCAACAACAAGGTATGGAGTTCCCCACCAGACACCCCGAATACCATGGAGTCTGGGCAGGAAAGATCCTGAAATTCAGTCTAACTTGCCTCATTGGATGTGGGGAGACCCAAAGATTTAGGGTCTGAAGTGCAAGGCCCGGTGGCACTCCATTTTCAGCCTCACTCCACATCTGATGCGTCCTTTGCTTTCTCTTTCATCTGACGCCACTCTGATCCTGTGCCAGGGAAGCAGGGGCTGAACAGGAATGAGGGCAGGTTTGAGCTCATAAGACTCAACAGCTCGGGGCTCGCCTCTGGCGATGCCACCAGTGAGCGCTGACTACAGGGAGAGCTGAGCACAGCGGAGCTGGCATCTCCCAGGCCCTTCCCACTCTGGACACTGGACAGAAAGCTCCCAGAGGTGTGCGGTCGCCACAGATTTGGGCCTGCTTCCCTGGAAGCCTCTCAAATTTCCTTCAGGGGAACCCAGGGTCTGCTAGAACTCCAGGGCTTGCCAAATAGGAATCTCAGGGCAAAATTCTAGAACAGAGGCATGGGTCAGCGCCCAAAGCTAGGCTTCCTCAGCAAACTCACCGCTAAATGATTGCCAGCATTTATTGACTGAGCTCTCTGGGTCAGACGCCACTGTCCTCCATTGCATGCTGATTAAACACTCACCAAGGAGTGTGGGCTAGTGCTGTTCCCATTTTGTAGATGGGGAAACTGAGGTTCAGGGAGGTAGAGTGGTTGATCCAAGGTCACATAGGGAGTAAGTGGCGGAGCTCAAATTTGAACCCAGGTCCTTCTGGATGGCAAGTCATGGAGGACAAGGCAGGGATCCCATATATCCTGTTCTAGAATGTCCAAGTTGGAATCCACTTAGCCAGACTCTCCCCCACTTTACTCCCAGACCAGTCAAGTTTGTTCAACACGGTCCAGCACTCCTGCCACAGCTGACTGGACCAGTGGTGGCGCCTGACATCAGCCAACCAATCAGGGCATCTCCTCTGGGAATCTGGACCTTGCCTGGGAAGATCCAAAACTCTCCAGTCTCTTGGCCATAAGAGATGTGGAAAGAAAGTGGGGTTACATCCTCTGCTATGTCACTTATTCATTCCACAAATATTTTACTGCACACCTACTATGTACCAGGCTCGGTGGATTCCAGGGTGAAGAAAACAGGCAAAAGTGCCCAACCTCAGGCATCTTATAATCCACAGACAACTATCAGATGGAATGTTCAAAATACAAAACGTGTTAGTTGGTGGTAAGTGCTATGCAGGAAAGAGGTTGAATTCTTGCTTCTAAATGTTCATGTTAATATCTATTTCCCACCTTCCCATGAGGCTGAGGCTCACTGTTGTGTGACGTGCACACACACCACATATAAGACACACACTCAGACATACTCGCACACACTCACATGCAGACACACACACTCACAGACTCCAGCCTGGATAACTTCCCTCCCCGGATGTATATTTTTAAAAGCCAAATAAAAACTCAGCCCTACAAGCAGGTCCTTCAAGACTTCTGCCTCACCGGCGAGGGCCCCACAGGAAGCTGTGGTGGCATTTGGCATTTGTGAACAGCACCTCCGATCTCCCCAGCTCCCCTTGAGGAGAAGGATCTGCAGGAGCTCAAATCAAAGGCACCCACTTCCACGTGTTCGCAACATCGTTTTCCCTCCAAGAACCTTGGCAGCCCCGGCTGAGCAAGTGGCTGAGGAGACACAGCAGCTGCAAGTGGCTGGCACAGCTGTCCTGACAGAAGACACCAGGGAGGAGGCTGGGGTGGAGGAGGTACCCCCATACCCCCTCCATTTCCTAGCAGAGATTCCAGTCTTGGAGGGGCCTTAGTGTCTTCCCTACTCCTGGGGGCCAGCTCCCCCCTGTGCCGAGCACCCCCACGCACGCAGGCTCACCCCTGTCAGCTCATTCATCATCCCTCTCCCTTCTCTGGCCATCACCCCCCTCTCCCCAGGCCTCCCTCTCACCCCACCTATTTATGCTCCCCTCACCCCTAGCACTGTCCTTCCTCATCCACCTTGTCACTCTCTTGCACACACATCACACACACTTCTTATGTCCTTGGCTTCTCTCCTGCATGCATTTTCGTCCTTCTGCCCTCCAAAGGCCTCTTTTCCTCCTCTTCTTCCCATTTATACAACATGAAGTATCACCAGGGCCTGGGCCTGGAACTCCCTACTCTCTACAGCAATCCTCTGGGATGGCTGCTGGGGTTCCCGTTCTGTAAATGCATAAGCTCGGCGGAGGCCACACGCCTAGACGCACATGTCCAGGGCAAGCGGGAGCTGAGGTGGAAATCCTGTCCTTCCAGTTCCCTCAGGCTGCCTCCACTTTTGGAACTGACCTCTCCCCTTCTCCTCCACAATTCATTGCCAAGTGCTCTCTCTTTTACATGCTCTTTGCTCATGCTCCCTCTCTGCCCTACCTCGCACTAGGCCTCCGTTCTGGCACCGACACAGCCCAAGTCTCTATGGACACAGCTCCATGCGGCTGAGTTGGCTAAGAGAGCCTCTGCACACACACCCATGACAGTCTCCCAGCTCCCTATCTCCCAGGAGATCCTCCCTTGGCTCCCTTTAAGGCTCCCCAGCCAGCCCCCTGCCCCCTGCCCCCTCCCTACCCCCTTCCATTTGACCAGTGACCTGGAGGGTCATTCATAACAAACTCCACCCAGCACACCCCCTGCTGGTGCTCACTCCTCAGAATGCTTGGGATGACCAAGAAGTGTCAGGCTCACCCAATTCGCTCCTGCTCCATCTCTTCCATTTTCTCAGCGCGAGCAATCACGCTGTTGATGATTTCCTTCTCCTCATCCGTCAGCTCTTCCTGCTTCCTCTGTCTGTCCGGCTGCCCACTGGGGTGGATGGGCCAGCCTCCCTGGAGCCTGAAAGGTGATTTGGGAAGGCATGAGACTGAGAGAAGCCCAAGGGTCAGTGGAGAGTAAGGGTTGTGTCTGGGAATGGTTCGAGTCTAGGAAACTTCCATTTAAATCGCTGCTGGCCTGGAGGCGCCGGGCAAAAGAATCATCTCTCAGGGCCTGCATGTGCTCCTCTGTGCAATGGGACACATGCCTCCTTCATAGGGTGCTGCTGTGGTTGTTTCATTAAGTGCTTAGCACATGGTAGGCACTCTACCTTGGCATGTGCTGGAGGCTCATGGAGCCTGGAGGGTAACAGTGTCCTGAGGAAAAGACTCCATGACCACACATGTCTAGGGCTGGAGTGGAAGCACTTTGGGGACGATGAGGTGATGTCCTGGATCCCACACTGACACCAGCCCCGGGCCCTGGCACGACATTGCTTTGTGAGGGTCACTAGTTTAAACAGCGCCAACTAGTCACCACTAGGTTTATAAAAACCTCTTGATTTCACAGAAACATCCAGATTTCTGGCCTCAAAAGCTCCCATAGTATTCTGAGTTCCATTCTGTGTTCCTCTTGGTCTTTCTTCCTTTTTTTTTAAGCAAACACTGGCATAGCACCTGCTGTCTGCCCACATCAGCTCATTGACATCATCCTCCCGTGTGCCTGTATCACCTCATTGAACCCTCCCAACATCCTACAGGGCAGGAATTTCAATTGTCCTTATGTCGTGGAAAGGAGACTGAGAAATGGAGAAACTAGACTATATGTCCAAGGTGACCTGACTGGGAAGTGGCAGAGGTGGGATTCGGACCTGTGCAACCTCTACACATTTAATTCCACAATACAGATACAGCTGAGTGCCTGCCTGCATGGCCCCAGTAGTGGTGCAGAGGGTCAGAGGCTTGCTGGGTGGGGAGCTAACACTGTGGTCCATAGCAAATTATTATCATCTTCACTAATAACACGGTTCACGCCCCAGGGCACTGAGGTGCATCACCTCAGAGGAAGGCAGAGCCAAATACCACTAGAAATTCTCATCCCTGGTAGGAAAAAAATCAGTCACTCCGAATCCTCTCGAGCCAGCAGCCCATTAACTGCCAGCCTATTACTTCCACCACTCTAATCACGTCGGCAGGCATGAAATTGCCTTTTGACACTCAAAGTTGGATATTAAGGGCCCCTCTTCTTCCCTCTTCTCCCTCTCCCTTACCCTCACCCATTTCAGCCCCTCTCAAGCGCAGAGGGGGAAGAGTTTGGAAGCAAAGGGAAAGCAGATGTCTTGGGGTCAGTCTTTCTTTTGGAGAAAGGCAAAGAGGAGGTACTCTGGGAAATTCTGGTGGACACGTGCCTTGGAGCGGGGGCCTCTGGGGATGAACAAATGCTAAACAAGCTCCCAGGGCTTCCTCTCGACTTGCAGTGAAACCCAGAACTAGAGAGAGGTGTTTGCTGCACACCACGTGAATGTGCTAAATGCCTCTGAGCTGTACATTTCCAAGTGGTTCCTTTCATGCTATGTAGATTTTTAAAATAAAATGTAGTCTTCTTGCCCAGCTGCGATGTCCTTCCTGATCTGTCCCTAACCTGCCCCTCCATTCTCGTGGTCCTGCTCACCCTTATCACTACACTCCAGCCACACTGGTCTCCCTGCTCAATCTGCACCCGAAATCCCCATTTCTGCCTCACGACCTTTGCACTTGCTCTTCCCTCTGCCGGGAACAGTTACTTCCCCAGGTGTTCCCTTGGCTGACTCTTTCCCCTCATCCAGGTCTCAGTTCAAACATCAGTTCCCCAGCGAGGCCGCCCGTGATGTCCCTGCTTCATTTCGTCATCACACCCGTTACCAACTGAAATCATTAAAAAAAAAAAAAACTTTGTTGGTTACCTATTTACTGCTTCTCTCCTCACTCCCCATCAGAATGCAGGTTCAAGGAAGGCAGGGATCTTGGCTGGGTCTGTGGCCTTTTGCATAGTGTCTGAGAGCAAGTGCATAAAGCATTTTGGGATAGGAAAGTTCTTCGTGGCCTAAGGAATATGCAATGAATGTTGCCTTAGTGGGGAGACAGAAGCAATGGAAGTTTCTTAGCCTGTGGGATCGACGAGGGAACCCAAGGGATCACCATCCATACCGAGACCACAACGAAGGTCATTGCTATGAGGCTGGGGAAGTTTAAGGTTTGTGTGCACAGACACTGCCTGGGAGGGACCTGGTCACAATCACGTGATCAGAAAAAATTGCCAATCAAGATAGTTTGTCTTCTTTCTCTTGAAGAGGGTCCCTAATTTAAAAAAGTTTCAGGCCCCACAAAGCCATGACTGGTCCCTGCTGAGCCTCCAAGATAAGCCGTCATTGTGACAGAAAGGTAGAGGGAGGCCAAGAGTGAGGGGAAGTGAAGGAAGACCAATATGGTGGCCACGAATATTGGGGACAATGGACCCCAAGAGCCCCCATCTCCTGGTGATCACAGCCTCAGGTGTAGTTCCCCCACACACTGCCTCCCGGCTTGTTCTGTGAGACCAACTAAATACAGAGGAAGCGAGAGTGTGACTCCCACGGTACGTGACACTACAGCTCCACCATGGTCTCTGGAATCACTCGCTCAAGGGGGAGCCAGCTGCCATTTCTGAGGACACTCAAGCATCCCTGTGGAAAGGTCCTGTGTGGAGAGGAACCGAAGCCCCCCCCCCAACAGAGCACCAGTTTGCCTGCCATGAACGTGGATCCTCACTCCCATCCCATCAGGCACCACGGCTGACGGCAGTCCCCACCAAGGGCCTGTTTCTGCAGCTCACAATCAGGCCACAGACACCGTCTGCTATGAATGGATGATGATGCCAGCGCCTCTGTGGCCACCATGCAACTCATTGGGTGCACAGGAAACAGGCCCTGCTGGACATGCTCAGCTTCAGAAACATGAGCAGAGGTGGGGGTCCCCAAAAGCGCCCCATTAGGAGAACCACCCCTATCTGCAGCTGAGCGGAAGGTGGGGGGAGGCTGCCAGCATGTCTGCAAACCCTCCCTATGCTGCAAAACACGCATTTGACAAACAGCTCATCCAGTGTTTGAAAATGTCACCGATTGGTCTCAGTAGGGATTCACAGGTCTCCTATGGCTTTTCATGTTTTAATTCCGAAAGCGAGCAGAGGGAAACTAGATGCTTTTCAAACCACAGCCTATGGTCTCTCTCTCTCCAGAGAGAAAGTGGGTGTGCCTGGGTCTCCCCTGGGTTGGGGCCTGGAGAATGTTCCCAGTGACAGGAGGAGAAGACGTGCAACAGCCTCAGGCACAGGACTTGAGCACAGCCAGAGCCCAGGGTTGGGATCTGGTTAAAAACCAAAACTGGAGGAAAAAGGACAGTCAGTCCTCATGTAATGTCTCCCAGAGATTCTTAAAAACGGCAGATGACATTCAAAAAGCCAACTGTGCCATAGGCTAAGAGACATAAGCAAGAGTTAAGTTCCTGTGACATACTTCTAGTCACAAAAACACCAAACATGTAAAGAAAGACCCAAAACGCGGCTGAAATTTAACAGGAATTTGTCTTCATTCATTTGCTCATTTTCCAGCTCACTCATTCCAGTTCAGAGTCGTGGGAGGCCAGAGCCTCTCCCGGCAGCTCGGGGGGCAAGGCAGGACCCAGCCCACCCTGGACAGGATGCCTTTCCATCGTGAGGCGCAGCGTACCCCAACCACACTCATGCCACGGGGACAATTTAGACCAGTGCTCGGCAAGTGCTTGCCTTTGGGATGTGAGGAACCTGGACTTCCCGGAAAACCATGCAGATAGGGGAGAACGTGAACCTCCATGCAGACAGTGGCCCCATTTAGGAATCGGGGTTTTTCTCATCACTGTAACAATACTGATGGAAGCTGCTTTCGTGGACCAGTCCTCAGAGCATTGCATCCCGTCCAGAAAATACTCAGCATATTACTAGGCACCAGCTTGACCTGCAGAGTAAAGACGGGCACCCGGGATGTGTGGCCTACTAGCCGGGGTGGTGGTGGCGGGGTTCTGCAAGGCTCTGAATGCAGCTTCCTGATCTGCTGCATGGAGTTCAGCAGGATCTGCGTCGTCAGGCCACTGGGAGGGTAACTGTGAAGACGCACAATCCCTGCAAACAGTAGCTTCCACCATTATGACCAACCTCTGCACCGTGAGGAACGTCTTAACTTTCCAGCAAGGGATGATGAGTCAAATTAATGGCCAGAAGACCTGCTGTGTACTGGGGGCTTGGGGAGGCGCTGTGATGTCATGTTGGGTGCTAAACTTCCTGGGACTGCCTCTCGGGGGCGTGCTGGCGTTTTCCAGACTAACTCTGACTAACTGGCTGCTGTCTGGGTAGGCCGGCCACCCGAGCAGATCTGGTGCTGCGAATGATCATAGGCTGGAAAAGTCACTGCCCTGGCTCCTGTGAAGATGCAACACCTACGGGAGGGGGCACGGGGTAAGTTCTGGGGCCACACTGCCTACATTCCTTCCCTGGCTCTGCTCCCACTTGGGACCTCAGGAACAAGCACCTGTTTGCTCCTCTGTGGAAATCATCCCCAGCGACCTCACGGCACTCCCGTGGGCGTTAGCTAGATCGTGCATGTAAAGTGCTGAGCGCAGACCTGAGGACTTGGTAAGTGCTCCGAGAAGCTTTGCAAAGATTCACTTGTTTCTCTTCCTCCTTCCCCACCTCCTCCTCCTCCTTAAATATTTTGGTGTGAAAGAGCGGCTTGTGGCGACCATTCAGCGGAGAATAACCTAACTGCGGCATGTGCAATGGGCACACGGTTAGGATGCATGAATGAAGGCTGGGCTGGGGTGGGGTCAGGCGGAATGGATGGACTAGGATGGTTTGCCAGGGAGACGAAAGAGTGTGAGCCCCAGAGTCGGTGGGAGAGGAGCAAATAGAGCAGAACAAAAAGTGCATGTTGAGTCGTTAGCTGGGGCCTTATATTTGACACTGGGGACTTCTTTGCACAGCTGTGGATACCTCTAATGTCATGGAGATGGGAGTGTTGCTTGATTTAACTCTATGAGAGAAAAGAAGAGAGAGAGAGAAGGGGGGGGGGACGGGGGAAAGAGAGACTATCAAGAATTTCCAGGTAACCTCCTGGCCTGACTCTAAGTGGCAAGAAGGCTAGAAAAAAAAATTGGACTTTCATAAACCTTCCCTCCTAGGCTAAATCTCACTGCAGCCTCCAGATTTCCTTTCTCAGTCTGGGATATTTGAACCTATTGATAGATCTAGAGAGTGGGACGCAGTGGAAAAAAACAAACAAGCAACAAATGAGCTTTGGATTCAGGCAGACCTGGGTTTAAATTCCGAAGCTGTGTGACTTTGGAAAAAGTA
The DNA here is from genome assembly GCF_964194135.1 of Talpa europaea. Taxonomy (NCBI): domain Eukaryota; kingdom Metazoa; phylum Chordata; class Mammalia; order Eulipotyphla; family Talpidae; genus Talpa; species Talpa europaea. The sequence continues at coordinate 6,508,524 of NC_140082.1, read as the reverse complement.
CCACATCTCTCTGAACTCAACTCCCTCAGCTTTACCGGTGATACTATTTATCACATAGAATTGACACACATTCTCTCACTGAATTTTCACAATATCTCACAGGGTAGATGTTATTCTCGCTAGTACGCCAAGGCTCGGAGAGGCTCATCACTTGTTTTAGGTCACACGGTGAAGATAATCTTGTTGGGATGGCCGAGCTCTGAACTGCCCTGCCATGCCACCTGTCTGAAAGCAGCAGACTGACCCAAACTCATTCTTGTCCCCGAGCCAGCCACAGTGAGCTGATCCAGACCCGCCACCCCCTCGTCCTGATAGCACGCGGCTCTTGAATTTAGAAGCTGCAGTTTCTCAGTGAGACTTGCAGGAGCTTCTGAGTGTTGGTGCCAAATGTCATTTTTCTTTTTTCTTTTTTGGCTGGCTTCCTTTTGAGGTCCACGGTAGGGCAGTCTGATTAGAGACATGTAAATTACGGAGCCAGGAGCCCAGCCCTGACTTCCCTGCAGATGGTGTGTGTGGTGGGCAACGGGAGTGGAAATACGAACTTTTCCCCAAGTGTGGAGGAGACCGAGGCTCCGCGGGGCTGTCTGCAGCTGGCGGGTCTGCAGAGAACTGTTCACGCCCCGTGCACAGGATAAAATGCTCGGGCCGCCTTTGCAGTGGGGCAGGCGGAAGAGCCGTGGGGAGGGAAAATTCTTGCCATTGACAGTCACACACCCTCTGCATGAGCCACATCTGCTGCCGTTTCAGAAGGTGTTTTTCTGCCCGCCCTCCGGCTCTCAGAGCCTTTGTGGAGAGACAAGTCCGCAGCTATGCTAGCACGGCTGGTGACCTGGGATGAGCTCTGTGGCTAAGAGCCCCTGGGAGGCCACGCCGAAGTACGGATTTCTAGGCTCCACCTGCAGAAGTCTGGAGTCAGGAGGTGTGGGGAAGGGGGAAGCGATGCTCTGGGGGTGCTCTGACCAGTCGGCACTGATGGAGCCCGCGCTCCTCTCACGCCATCGCCAGGACAGACCCCGGGCTGTCAGGCTGAGGCAGGCTAGGGCGGAGAGGACTGTCTTTCTCCACTCTCACTCACGTGCTCAGCACAGTGCACCCTGCAGAGGCACGGGCGGGCCCTGCCTCCTGTTGCCCCAGTTGTCTCAGCTGTGGGTTTGAACAGAGCTCTGCTGTCCCCCCTAGGAGCCTAAGGGGGCTCCCGAGGAGAGGGAGGTGGAGTGGGCAGGGACCAGTCTTCCACCCTGCTGGATGGCAGTGCCAGGTTCCTAACACTAGCAAAGCAGGGACACCAGGAAAGTGGAAAGGCTTAAAGAATTTAATACCTGCTATTTGGAAATAGGGGTTATTGCATTGATGGCCGCAGTGCTTCTCCCTTCTCTGGATCCGTGCCTCTGCCGTGTGAATTTGAAATTGTTCGCACCAAAAAGTAAGCCTCTTTCTCTGCCCCTTGAATCCTGCCTGAATGCACAACTTGCTTTGGTCAATGAAATGCTGGGGATGAATCTGGGTCAGTCCTGAGGCTAAACCTCCAAAGACGGTGTGTGTGTTTCTGCTGAGGCACTCGGACCCAAGCGCCATCACCACGACAACAAACCCCTTCACTGGAGGATGAGAAACATCCAGAGCCACTCTAGATCAGCCAACACTCGGATGCTGCAGCAATCCCAGCCAAGATCAGCAGAACCATCAGCCGAGTCCCGATCCCTGAGAAGCAATAGCTGTTCTACCCCGCTGAGTTTTAAGGTGGTTTGTTACACAGCAAAAGCTAACTGACACAGTGTCTGCTACAGCGACAACAATAACTGAAACTCGCCTGCTCCTCACATTTCTTTTCACAACTTGGCATTTTTATTTTACAGTGGCATAAAGCTCACCTGAATACATTCAATGCTCTCGACCACTCAAGACTTCTATCCAGATCCACTCTTGCCTGTTTCATATATTTAGCTTCTGGATAAACTATTATTCAAGAAAGAGTATCGCTGCTAACACAAATTCTCAGAATCACTGTCATCGACTTGCTCATTTTCCAGATACATGATGCTCAGAAGAGGGAAGGGAAACGCTGAGACATGTGTGTGGAGCGGACAGTCAGAGACCTGCGAAACCAGCATCTACCTGCCTCATCGGCTACTGAATGTACCTGCTTTGGGACATCTAGAGAGGGTCAGAGGGAGCCTCCTACACAGACCAGCGGCAGTGGCCCTTAGCCCTGACTCAGGCCAAAGCCGCCCCCACAATGTCTCTCCCTAAAATACAGCAAAGGGCAGACTCCTGCTTCTTCTCAGCCTCACACCTGACTCCTCATTTCATCACACAATCGTCAAGCAACAAATATCCGCCAGATGTCTCTATTAATAAATTATAACTTCCCAAAGGAGTGGGATGATGGAAGTGCTGTCGGGCTTGCAGGCTCTGAAGCATTAAACAGGGGTGCTATGCAGAAAATTAATCAAACTTTTTCTTTCCTTTTTCCCCTCCCTCCACCCCCCAGGATGCCACCATAGACAGGTGTTGGCATGAAGCCTCTTTGCAGCTGGGTGAATAATAATGAATCCTGAAGGAAAGAGTGGGGAAGGAGGAAGCCGGGCCACAGAATGTTTTTGCACATGCCTTGCAGGTATAAAGGCCCCTTTGGATGAACGTTCCCCCACCAAACTAAAGGGGTGCCAGGGGGATCCTCTGGTTCCTCCCCAACTTGGGATTCTAAGGGGCTCTCAAGTCAGACTGAGTTCCAGTCAGTTCTTCCAAAGTCCCCTGCTCTCTCTCATACTCGGACTTTGCATCTGTTGTTCCCTGCCTGGAACTGCTGTTTCTTTTCCCTCTGCTCCTCCTTCACATGATCACCATTTACACATCACTTCTTGCAGGGAGCTCTCCCAGCACAACTCCCCTGGTTTGGGGGAGTGAGAGCCTGGCTGTGCTCCCACAGCTCCTTGCACACTGGAGTAGATGTGTTGGTGGCCATCTGTAAACACCACTGGACACACACCCATACTTTGGGTATGCCTGTCCTCCCTGGTGATTAGGTCAGTGCTTGGTACTTAGTAGGTAGTCAGCACATGTAAATGAAGCAAGGGAAGGAGAGGGAGGAAGAAGGGCTAGGGAACAGTCATATGCTCTACCTTTTGACGTTCAGCATCTAAGAAGCCTCTGAGAGCCTTGGAACCCTCCAGAATCACAAACTTCTCTCTTGTGATGGTCCTATCTATCACCTAGCACCATTCTAGCACCTCTCCCTTGCGTAACTGAATAATAAACTAGTGCTGCTCATGAAAAGCAGATCTTATCTGGCCAGTCTGACTTGCCAACAACAGAGATTTCTGGACATTCACATGGCCTTTAGCTCTCTGCTTGTTCTAAGTTCCCACTTGACAGACAGAAAAACTGAGGCATGGAGAATTCCCCCAGATGACCTAGGTCAGTGTTTATCAGCGTTAAAGTAAACCTTTAGAGGGTTCTGGGCCCGAGTATGGAGTCCACAAAGCTGAACAAATTATGCAAGTCTCTCTCTGTATATGCAAGCTGCACATACACACAATGTCCAAATGTCCAACACCCCCGTGTTGGCAAATTTGGGACTCATACCTTTCTCTGACTTTGCCTGGTGCACCACAGTTTATAAAGTTTCCCTCAGGAATCTCATTTGACTCCACCATCCCTGGTGGGGGAGGTCATCAAGCCCATTTTGCAAAGAAGAGAGCCAAGGCTCAGGAGGTGATGGGCAGTCTGACGGCCACACGGATGCTGATGGCCACACTGACTCTGATGGCCACACAGACGCTGAAGGCCACACGGACACTGACAGCCAACACTTTGCTTATGTGGGTGACAACCTCCCCATCGCAGGGAGGGTAAAAATGACTCCCTAGTTTCTGCATGTGCTTGGTCTGCTTTGCAACCTGACTGTTCACTTATGCACGCACATGCAATCTGTCATGCATATTTAGGAAACGAATCCAATTTAAAAGGCAGAAGTTGTGAGCAGATAGGAGGCAGCGACATTTCACTGGGCAATAGGCTGACCTCCCCCGAGGTGACCCCGCCTGGTCCCTGGGCACAAGCCTTCCCCCAAGCTCTGTTCTGCTCAGCGTCATCTTTTATTAATGAGAACAGTTATTTGAGTTAAGATTTTCTTTATCGAAGAACAATGTCCCCCAGCAACACGCTGCAGAAACAGGGTACAGGGTGGGCCATAAACTCGCTGAAATCCCACAAATTATTAATAACAATTAAGCTGAAGGCTCATCTAAGGAACATTTTGCATCCTTTATCAAGTTTTTTGTTTAAATTTCATAAGTCCCAGCGCTATCACCCCAACAGCCCGAGTTAGACCCCGGCCAGGGACCCACATGGCTCAACAGACCTCTCCTGTCTAGCCTGCTGCTCCCCTCAGTACTGTGTTTCAATCAATCCACCTGTTCTGCTCCCTACTCTGTCTTTGGTCTCTGTCTCCCCACTCTGTCTCTGTCTCTGTCTCTGGTGAATCCTCTCACCCACCCTCATACCTCTGGCCTGTACCCTAGTTCTTCTAGGCAAAAACAAATAAATAAAATCTTAAAATAAATAAATAATCTGTTTCTCAAGGCAAGGGACATTAAAATGAGTCTTAATAACTTGGATTTGTTGTTGTTGTTGTTAGATAAAATTTGCTGCTTGCTTTTTTAACCATCTCTTTTTAGGAACAAACCATCCTGGTTAGAAATGAGCTAAAATTCAGTCTGTAGAAAAATAGAAGCATCATCAGATACTCACTGTTCTTTATCACTGTCAGAAGGCAAAGAAAGGAGAGAAAGGAAAGTAAACAAAGTTAGAAATGAAATATCACAATACCCACCCCATCTGGATGCAACCACCACCTCATTTTAAATTACAACGACCTACTTCCATATTTTTTAGTCATTATGATCTTATTTTAGCAGTGCAGGCTTGCAAACTTCACAGCTTTCAGTAAAATGACCAGTCAGCTCAGCCTGTTAACTGACAGTGCTATCACTTCTGTATTTGAACGTGGGTCTACTGCACTCAAGGTATATCACTTAACCATAGCAAGGCCACCATCACTCTGGGTGTCTTTTTTTTCAAACATGGGGGCAGGGGGGAGATCAGAAGCACATTAAGGCAAGGGTAATGAACCCTGAACAGGGACACGATCATCCAAAAGTAGAACTGGTACCCCAGTTTGGGGGAGCAGTTTCTTCCATTCTAGAAAGGAGGCCAACATCCCCATTTACAAGGTGTGCAACCTTACGCAGGTCTTGGGTTCTCTTTGTGCCCAAGTTTCCACCTCCGATCTCTGGCTTGCAGACTTTAAAGCTAAAGGAGCTGCCCATTCTCAGAGGCCAGCTTCTCATCCCAGCTGTTCCCAAACAGAGGGCTGAGCCACAGCCCTGATGGTGCCCACAGCGCGGGTACTCACATCCCTCACACACAATCAAAGCAGTGTTCAAACACCACCCTTAGTTTTAAGAGACCGAGAGGAAGGCATTTGAAAATCACAAAGGCGCTAAGTGTATCTGGCCAGCCAGTGGTTAATTACGACTCAATTTCTTCCCTTACTGGAGAGAGACATTGGAAGCATCCCCATTAGTACATCACCCCTGCAGCAGACCAGATAGCCTGTGTGATGACTATAATTCACCCATTAACATTTATTGGAAAATAATTTTAATATCTGAAGAAACTGCAGTAGCAATCAGACCAGCCAGATGCATGCAGAATGCCAAGATGTTCCGCAGGAGCCCTGGAGCACTTTAATGAAACTGCGTCCACACTGTTTAAATAATTCTGATTTAATTGTAAGGCAAATTGTTTGGCTTCATATGGACTAAAATGAACTCTGATGGATGGGATTTTAATTATCTGACATTTCTTAAATAAAATAAATATTTTACCCCATCCTCCCTCCAGGCAACTGTTTATCTTACAGAGACACACTTTTTTTTGGCTGATGGAATATTCTGTGCAAAATAAGTTTGGCTCCAAAAGGAAATCATGGGAAAAGGTGGTAAAGTAAGTGTTTCCTTTTGAAAAGGAAAGCAGCAGAGTTCAGTCGTGTCTTCAAAACTATAAAACTTGTAGGACTGGGGGAGGTTTAAAGTAGAAATAATAAGTAGGGCCTTTTGCTTCAGAAAATATGGGAAGGATCCTTTGTCAATATGAATTAGGTCTGAGATAAATCACAGCAAACCTTTTTAATGCAGTTCTGGGGTTGCTAGAAAATAAGGGAATTCAATAGTCCTACCCCCTTCAAAACAAATAAATGAAATTGACTTTGTCAAAATCAAAATTTTCCTCTTATGAGAAAGAAAAGGTGAGGTATAGACCAAGAAAATATTAATATTTTCAAAATGCATATCCAACAATTGATATATTTTAAAAACTCGTAAAATTTAAGAAGAAGATACTGTGAGTGATCTGATTTTTAGATAATCACAAGTCTTGAAAAGACATTGCAACAAAGAGTTTGCATGAGTGGCAAAGGGACAAGAAGATAGTCAATGTCATCAGTGGTTGCAAAGCAAAACCACACAGAAATCCCAACATGCACACAGTAGGACAGCTCAAATGAGAGAGACTGTGCTGGTGAAGAGGCAGACAAGCTCTCATCCACTAGGGTGGGAGTTTAAAATGGTACAACCAGTTTGGAAAGCAACCTAGCAGTTTCTTATCAAGTTAAACACACGCCCTAACATATGACAGAGTATTCACCCGAGAAATGAAGGCACCTCTGAACCAAATTTTATCTGTACGAGTCAAAACAGGAAACAACCCTCAGAGCTGAAAGGCTAACCACACTGTGGTATATCCATACGAGGGAATACTGTTCAATAATAAAAAGGGAAAAGTGACTGATATGCAAAGCAGGATGGAAGGATGCTGAGAGGCTTGTGTGGAGTGGAAGAAGAGAGACACTATCTCACCAAACGAGCACACACTGTGTGATTCCATTTTTGGAAAATTCTGGGAAAATGCAAACTAATTTATAGTTACAGAAAGATCAGTAATTACCTAGGGATCATTACTAGTGGGGGAAGAGAGGGCCAGGGACAAGCGACTACAAGAGGGAATAAGTGTATAGGTAGGTAGGTAGATCGACACATAGATATAGATATATCTAATATATATTTTACCCCATCCACCCTCCAGGCAACTGTTTATCTTACAGAGACACACTTTTTTGGTTGATGAATATTCTAGAGGGTAGATGGGGTTAAATACTTATTTTAGATACAGGTACAGATAAACATCAATAGATATATAGAGAAATAGATATTATATATTACATAGTGTGTGTATACACTATGCATATATATTTAAATGATCAAATTATACTTTAAATGTGTACTACTTAAGACATATTATTAGACCATTACAGGGCAATTTTTTAAAAAAGTAAAAAGGAAATCCCAGGGGCTGTGAGCAGTAAGCCAATGTGTGTGCCAGCCCTGTGTTCCAGAGGCTGATCCTGAGCTCCTAACAGGTTGCAGAAACTGAATCCAAGACACCCACACTCTACCCACCTCCCCCACATACATGCACGCAGAGCCAGGCCCCTCAAGGAGAGCTCAAGTGATCCTGGGTGAGCAATATTCTGACTTCCACCAGAAGCAAATGCAAATCTCTAAAGAAAAAGATCCCCAAGGTGGAGCCAAAACTCATATCCCCATAAAAAATTACCACAGGTTCAAAGAAACCCATCATTGTGGGTGAAATCTGCAGGGATGATAAACTACAGATTTAGATGGTGAAGGACTGGAGGCCTGGGTTTGTGAGTAGATGTTTAACAAATTAATCAGCATGGAAAGCTCGCTATGGCTGATGCCAAGTTCCCATAGGAGGCCACTGAATGCAGAACTGGGAAGAAATACGCAGAAGCAAGCCATCGTGTAGTATTTCACCATCAACTGTAATAGACATACATAATGCAGAGAGCAAGAAAACGTAGTAAAGTAGCTAAGAAATGATTCATCTTGAATATTTATGAAAATTAATACTCTAAAATTGATTTGTGATCATGGCTAAACATTTTATGGACACTATTAATAAACTTGTTGTACGATGTCTGAATGACCTTACCTACAATAATTAGAGGACGCACATTTTCCTCGTGTCCCAGTGAATATATCCCAAGTCATAAAACAACTCAGCACAATTCAAAGAGCCAGTAATTTGTTCTCTGACTACAGTGCAATTAATAACAAAAAATAATCACAAATTAGGAATGTTCAAATATTTGCAAAGCTTTAAAGGCGTCTCTAAATATCTCTTGGATTAAAAGGATAAATGAAAGTTTGCAATCCATAGAAATGAGAAATAATGAAAATCCTACATGAAATGTAGTATGAATGAAAATACTATTGAAGCTTGTGGGGTAATTGGAATGTGAAACCATGTGGGAAATTCATATGTAATTACTAACATAAGGAAAGAGTGCAGGTTTATTCATGGGGCAAATACACAATCTAAGCAGGTAGATAGTATCAAAACAGCATAATAAAAATAATAATAATAATAAAAATAAAATAATAATAATATAGAATGTAATGAAATAGTAAGTGGCAAGGCGGTATTGATAAATACTGGCAAAGACAAACCTTCCATTTTCAAACTCCTTTTTAACCTTATGGTTACTTAAGGAAAGGGTCTCTATTAGGTGATGACAGGTCTTTACCACCTGTGCTTCACATGCTGAGCTCCTTTTAGGAGAAATGGCGGGCCGGGCAGCTTCAGAGCCTGGGGAGGCCACGTAGTTGGACTTTAATAATGCTGTTTCATTTCATTATATTTATCTTTACAGTTGCATTTGCTCATGGGAAGGTGAACTGATTATCCATTTACATCCTCTTGGGATCTCAAATGCCTTGTTAAATAAAGGTGTGGACATTTTGAGAGCAATTTAGCAAGAATAATAGTGATGTTTCATAGATGAGACAAATGATGAAGGTAGAAACTCTGGTCTCCAACAAGGAAGGTCTCCTGTTAAAGGTCCTTTCCAGGTGCCTTGGCCAAGCCACAACCATTGGCAGATAACTACAACCTACATTTATTCCTTCCATAAAAATAACCATATTCTGGGCCTCCCTGGTGGCGCAGCGGTTGAGTGCTGGGTTGCGAAGCTGCCCACAGCCTCTGCAGCGCCGGTTTGATCCCCGGCCACCAGCGAGGGTCCCATATGGTGTGCAGACATCTCCTGCCACCCACTGCTCCCCTCAGCAGTGTATTTCATCAGTCTGCCTGTTCTGCTCCCTGCTCTGGCTCTGGTGAATCCTCTCACCCTCCCGAACCTCTGACTGTACCCAGTGCTTGTATAAATAAATAAATAAATCTTAAAAAAAAAAAAAAACAGTTGCAGTTAAAGAAACTTGGAAAACATCCATTTCATCAAATTCAAGAGGGATGAACAGGTAATATAAAGTAGGCTGAAGTAGAGATACAATAGGGAATGGTGAGGACTGTGGAAAATTAGAGAGCACTGAAAAAAAAAAGAAAATTTGAGATGATTTGCCAATCCAAAAACTAGCAGCTATTCAGCTGCTGCTGAAATGTTGGCATGGTAAAATTTTGATCCAGTGTGATCAGGTATTCCAACTTTTGAAAGACATGCCAGCTATTGAGACAGTGAAGTGAAATTTCCCAACTTTTTAATGATCAGTTTCCCAAAATGAAAAGCACACCTCTGCAAGCCAGGGTCAGTTGGTGGCCTGCCAATTCACAACTTCTGATCGAGTTCCATTTTCTTATTTGACTGACAGGAAACTGAGGCCCAAAGGGGTAGAGGTGTGCCTGTGATCACACAGTGAAGTAGCTCAGACCGAGAACCAGAGCCAAGTCAGGCTGTTCACCAGGCCAGGGCTCTTTCCATCCACCAGGCTGCCCATCCTGTGGGTCAGAGAGCTCAGGATTGAACCTGTGGCCCCAACCTCCACAGAGCAATAAAAGCAGTGGAGAAACTCCCACCATTTCCTTTCCCCAACACAAGAAGGAAATTCTGGGCCTTTCCTTACTAGTTCCTTTCCTCCTTCAAGCAAAGAATTATCAGGACTGCTCTGAACCCAAACAAGCCACTTCCAGGAAGATGCAGCCACTTACTTTGATTGCAGGGGCCGGTCACTGGGACACATCCAGCGGCTTGAACTGTTGCTGAAGACGGTGTCCGTCATGGTGGAGGTGCAGTGGTTCTGGAAAACACCAACCCAGAGAGACATCACCCAGATAGTCCAGCCACCCCTTCTTGCTCAAGTGCTACTCAATGCTGAGCACTGCAGGGGACACAAAGAAGGAAGGGACCTTCACCCAGTGTTACCATTCTCCACCGGGGAAACTCGGGCTTCAAAAGAAAGTGTCTGGTGGGAAGGGACAGCTGCCAGGCGGCAGAAGTGGGCCAGCATGGAGAGCTCCCCTCCTTAACTGTGGTTTTCCTATTCCCAGTGGACACAAGACCACATATCCAGAGTGGGGGTGATCAGTTCTTAACCCCCAGTCCTGGGTGCTTCCACTAGAACATGGCATCTGACTCATCGACCAGTCAACTTGGCCTTGATCAAGGAAAAACAAAAAACAACCCCCAAAACAAAAACACTTCTCAGTGTTTTGAGGCCGCAAATCCTGGAGTCACCCATAGCTTTTTATTTGCTTGTTTGGTATATTGTCTTCTCCCAAGCCGTCAGAAAATCTGTTGGCTTGTCTTAGGAAACTTTAGGTGATCCGTTATAAGAGGAGTCCTCCAAAAATAATAATAAGTTAAACAAATAAATAAATATAGAAATAAAATGTGGATAGGGAAGGGGTTCTAAAAAATGAGTAAAACAACTTTTATTTTTATACCATTTTTAATAACTAAAGAAAGCAAGAAGATTTATAGATAATACAATTTTCATGATGCACTGAAAATATGTGTTCTTATAGCAGCTGTGTTTATCACTCAATTTCATTATCTTAATATCTTAAAATTGCTTGACAAAAATGAAAAAGATGGAAGAGTGGCCAAGAGCTTTCCATCTTTTTCATTTTTGTAAAACAACTTTTAAAGACCCAACTTCTTTTTCATTTCAAAAGACAAACAGGTAGTGACCCACAGGACAGACAGCTTTGAGTCCTGCCTTAGTGTCCTCTACCGGGTGTCTTTATCCACTTTTTTCTTTATCAAATATTTTCAAGTCCCTGTAATGCACAGACAGTCCCTTTAGTTATTATCCCAAGAATTTTGATTAATAAACTACTTTCATTATAATTCTATTTATAAACAATAATTTTATAAATTTATTTTACCCCAATAAACAGTAAGTTATTTCTTTTTTAAAGATGTATTTATGCATTTATGTATAAAAATTTATTTATAAAATTTATACAACAATTTTATATAAATTCTATTAATAAAATTTATTTATAAGAACTGGGGTACAGGCCAGAGGTGTGGGAGGTGAAAGGATTGACCAGAGACAGAGCGGGGAGTAGAACAGGCAGACTGACGAAATGCACTGCTGAGGGGAGCAGCAGGCAAGACAGGAGAGGTCTGCTGTGCCGTGTGGGTCACTCCCTGGCATCCAACTCGTGCTGCAGAGGCTGCGGGTAGCCTCATAGCACTGCAGTATAACCCCTTGCACCATCAGGGAGGCCCCAGTAATTTATTTCTTAACCACAGCAAAATAGATTCCGGTTGCCCTCTGCCCCCGGCTGCTCTGCTGATGCAGCCACCACCCTGCCTGGCTTGCGACATGGCCTCAGCGTCAGTCTTTCTGCTCCTGCCCTTTGTCAACTTCAGTCTGTCCCGGGAGAGCTTTCTGGACATGAATCATGGCTGGTAAGAATAGCACCCCCACGGTTAAATAGTTACCCAGGACCCAGCCATTCCACCACCTAAGAGAAAGGGAAACCTATTTCCACATGCAAAGAAGCATCATTCATAATATTCGAAAGGTAGAAACCACTCCACCAACCGATGGATGGATAAACAAAATGTGTTAAATCCATCAACAGGATGCTATTCATCATAAACTGGAATGAAGTTCTAACATAGGCTCAACATTCTGCTAAGGGAACAGAGTCATAAGAGGTTACATAGCAGAGGATTCTATTATTAAGAAATACCCAGAATAGGCAAATCTATAGAATACGGTTGGCAAGGACTGGGAGAGGGTGGGGGGACTGTCAGGTGATGGTTAAGGCACGCAGGGTTTCTTTGGGGCATAAGGAGAATGTTCTAGAACTGATTGAGGTGATGGTTGCACAGCTCCGAGAATCCACTAAAAGTTACCAAATGGCTGAACTGCAGGATATGTGAATTACAGCTCAGAAAATCAGGATCAGTGGTGCCACCACTTTGGAAAATTGGCAGATCTATTAAAGGTAACTATTCATCTACCCTATAGCTCAAGAATTCTACACTTAAGTAGACCCCCCCATGAAAGTGCTCATGTTCTAAGACACAGGTGAGGATGCCTGCAGCATCTCTATTTACAATAGCTAAAACCTGCAAACAGGCAAATGCCCAAGAGGAGCGTGGATAAAGAACTCGTGGTCTATTTGCACGCTGGGATACCGGCCAGTGATAAAGATGACAGCAAGGACGCATCTCACAGACATTGTACATGGTCCTCAGGAGCCAGGAGCAAAAGAGAATTCTCTACTTGCTGGTCTTCACATGAAGTTAAGAACAGACAAAGCTGTGGATAGTGATAAAAATCAGAGACCAGAGCGTGTTCCCGCATCGCCATTTTGCAGCAGGGACCTTTCTTGCTGGAGACTATGTGAACCCAGCAGAAGGCTTACCGAGGAGACAGAGGTAAGCTGGGAGGCTTGCCCATGCTGGGCACCTTCTAGCCTGCAGTTCCAGCCCAGAGAGGAGCAGCACCCACCGCTGGGGCAGACCGGGCATGCAGGGGAGCGCGTTCCCGCATCGCCATTTTGCAGCAGGGACCTTTCTTGCTGGAGACTGTGTGAACCCAGCAGAAGGCTCACCGAGGAGACAGAGGTAAGCTGGGAGGCTTGCCCATGCTGGGCGCCTTCTAGCCTGCAGTTCCAGCCCAGAGGGGAGCAGCACCCACCGCTGGGGCAGACCGGGCGTGCAGGGGAGCGCGTCCCGGCACCGGCATTTTGCAGCAGGGACCTTTCTTGCTGGAGACTGTGTGAACCCAGCAGAAGGCTCACCGAGGAGACAGAGCAGGGACCTTTCTTTGCTGTAGACTTGTGAACCCAGCAGAAGTTCCCCAGAGGAGCCAGTGGTGAGCTGGGAAGGTCGCCCAAGATGCCGGCCAGTACCAGCAACACAGTGTCACAAGGAATACGGCAAATTAGAAAACAGGCAGTAGGGAGTAGAAAAACCACATGCAACCCAGCAAATCCTCAGCAAAAAAGCACACCGCAAAAAGAAAACAATCTACCAGATTGCAACGACAGTAACTTGGAAGAACTTCTGAGCCTTCCCGATAGAGAATTTAAAATTGCTGTGATTAAAAAACTGACAGAAGTCATAAAGGAAAACAATGATAAGGGGAAAATAATTAATGACCAGAAGAATGAAATTGAGTCCCTAAAGAGGGAAGTAAAAGAAATGCAGGAGATCAAAGAATTAATGGAGACGCTAAAGAACTCTGGGAAAAGCAATGAAAGCAGAATAGATGAAATGGAAGAACGAATAAGTACTCTTGAAGACACAGAAATAAAAATAACTAAAACAGAAAAGGAAGGAGAAGTACACATGCAATTTGCAGCAAAATAGATGGCGCTGGAAGGGATCATGCTCAGCGAAATAAGCCAAAAAGAAAAAGAAAAATACCGGATGGTCTCACTCATAGCAGGAATCTAGAAAACTTAAATAAGGGACCAGGAAAATGAATAACTATAAGAAAGTGAAAATCAAAATCAACAAAAAACTATGAACCAGAGACACTTTTAGGGGGGCGGGGGTGGGAGGGGAGGGATTGGGGTCAGAATGGGGGGGCTGCAATTGTATGGGGAATATAACAATAAAATTTATAAAAAAAAAAAAAAAAAAAAAAAGAAGTACGAAGGAAAAAGACCGAAGAAAGACTTCGGGAACTATCTGACTCCATGAGGAAAGGAAATATAAGAGTTATAGGAATCCCAGAAGGAGAGGAGAGAGATGTAGGAACAGAGAAAATATTCATGGATATAATTGAAGAGAACTTCCCAAACGCGAAGAAGGATCTGAAAATTGATATACAAGAAGCAAGAAGAACACCAAACTTCCATGACGAAAGGAAAAATACAGCAAGACACATAATAGTAAAACTCCCAAGAATCCAAGACAAGGAAAAAATAATGAAACTAACAAGAGGGAAGAAACAGATAACATTCAAAGGGAAACCAATCAGACTGACATCAGACTTCTCTGAAGAAACACTACGGGCAAGGAGAGAGTGGAGGGACATAGTCAACAGACTCCAAGAAAACAGATGCCAACCAAGAATACTCTATCCCGCAAAGCTCTCCTTCCTCTTTGAAGAAAGAATATGGACCTTCCCAGACAAACAGAAACTCCGGAATTTCATTGCGACTAAACCCCCACTCCAAAAAATACTACAAGGAGTCCTAAACCCAGAACCTCAGAGGGACGAATAACAACAAAAGAAGGCCAAAGAAAGTTATTAAAAGAATAAATAAATAAAATCAAAGGAAAGACAAACACAATGGCAAATACAGATGCTAACATATCAATACTAACTCTAAATGTAAATGGACTAAACTCTCCAATAAAAAGACACAGAGTCGCAGGCTGGATTAAGAAACAAAACCCAAACTTTTGCTGTCTCCAGGAAACACATTTGGCTGCAAAAGATAAAAATAGACTTCAAAGTTAAAGGATGGAAAACAATTCTATAAGCAAATGGACCAAAAAAGAAGGCAGGAACAGCTATACTCATATCAGATAAAACAGATTTCAAGCTTAAAAAGATAAAAAGAGACCCCAGTGGTCATTACATTATGATCAAGGGGACAATACTTCATTCAAGAAGAAATAACACTCATTAACATATATTCACCAAACGAAGGAGCACCAAAATATATCAGACAACTATTGGCATCTCTGAAAACAGACATCAGAGAAAACACATACGTAGTGGGAGACTTCAACACACCACTATCAACAATGGATAGATCAACAAGACAAAAAATAAGTAAAGACTAAAGCTCTAAATAAGGATCTAGAGTGCTTGGGCTTAACAGACATATATAGAACACTAAACCCAAAAAAATCTGAGTATACATTTTTCTCAAGCGCACACGGATCATTCTCTAGGATCGATCATATACTGGGGCACAAGACAAACATCAACAGATACACCAAGATTGAAATCATATCAACCATCTTTTCTGACCATGAAGGCATCAAACTAGAAATAAACCATAAAAAGAAGGCAAGGTACTCTCCTACCTCGTGGAGATTGAAACCCACACTACTGGAAGTCCACTGGACTAACGAGGAGATAAAAGAAGAAATTAAAAAATTCTTTGAATTGAATGACAAGGAGGACACCAATTTCCTAAATGTATGGGAAGCAGCAAAAGCAGTAATAAGAGGAAAATATATAGCAATAGATGCTCACATCAAGAAACAAGAAAGAACTCAAAGAAACAACCTAATCTTGAAGCTCAAAGATCTAGAAAAAGAACAACAAAAAAACCCCAAAACCAGTAGAAGAAAAGAAATAATAAAAACCAAAGCAGAAATAAATGAAATCGAAACTAAAAAAACAATCCAAAAAATCAATGAAACCAAGAGCTGGTTCTTCGAAAAAATAAATAAAATAGATAAACCCCTAGCCAGGCTCACAAGGGCAAAAAGGGAGAAAGCACAAATAAATAGGATAATAAATGAAAGAGGAGAAATCACAACGGACACAGCAGAAATCAAAAGAATAATTAATAACTACTATGAACAGTTATATGGAAACAAGTTCAACAATCTAGAGGAGATGGACAAATTCCTACAACTCTACAATCACCCAAAGCTAGATAAAGAAGAAATAGAACACCTAAACAGACCAATTACAACTAGCGAAATTGAAATGGTAATCAAAAACCTCCCCAAAAACAAAAGCCCAGGACCTGATGGATTTACAAATGAATTCTACCAAACATTCAGAGATGAATTGGTGCCTATCCTTCACAAACTCTTCCAAAAAATTGAGAAGGAAGGTATAATACCTAACACATTCTATGAAGCCAACATTACACTAATACCAAAACCGAACAAGGACAACACAAAAAAAGAAAACTATAGGCCAATCTCCCTAATGAACACGGATGCAAAAATCCTCAATAAAATTTTAGCTATCAGAATCCAACAGTGTATCCATAAGGTAATTCACCACGACCAAGTAGGATTCATTCCAGGGACACAAGGATGGTTTAACATCCGAAAATCAATCAATGTTATCCAACACATCAACAAAACGAAATATAAAAACCATATGATAATATCAATAGATGCTGAGAAAGCTTTCGACAAAGTGCAACACCCATTCATGATAAAAGCCCTTGAAATTCTTGGGATACAAGGAACATACCTCAACATCATAAAGGCCATCTATGACAAGCCAACAGCCAGTATCATTCTCAATGGTGAAAAGCTGAAAGCAATTCCATTAAGATCTGGAACAAGACAAGGCTGTCCACTCTCACCACTGCTTTTCAATATAATACTGGAAGTCCTAGCCAGAGCAATAAGACAAGAGAAAGACATCCAAGGAATCCAAATAGGAAAAGAAGAAGTCAAACTATCACTCTTTGCAGATGATATGATAATATACATAGAGAACTCCAAAAACTCCACAGAAAAACTAATTCAACTCATCAATCAGTTCAGTAAAGTGGCAGGTTACAAAATCAACACGCAAAAGTCAGTAGCCTTCCTCTATACAAACAATAAATCTGAAGAAGAAAAAATCAAAAAAACCATCCCTTTTATTATTGAAACAAAAAAAATCAAATATTTGGGAATAAATCTAACAAAAGAGGTAAAGGACCTATACAAAGAAAACTATAAAACACTGTTAAAAGAAATAGAAGAAGACACAAAGAAATGGAAAAACATCCCCCGCTCATGGATTGGGAGAATAAACATTATTAAAATGGCCATCCTACCAAAAGCAATATACAGATTCAATGCTATTCCAATCAAAATTTCAATGTCATTCTTCAAAGAAATAGAACAATTATTGATGAAATTCATATGGAATCACAAAAAACCCTGAATAGCCAAAGCTCTCCTGAAAAAAAAAGAAGGGAATGGAGGCATCACACTCCCAGACTTCAAACTCTACTACAAAGCCATAATCATCAAAACTGCATGGTATTGGAACAAGAACAGACATACAGACCAATGGAATCGAATAGAAAATCCAGAAATAAACCCACAGATTTATGGTCAACTAATCTTTGACAAAGGAGCAAAGACTATGCATTGGAGCAAAGAAAGTTTGTTCAATAAATGGTGCTGGGAAAACTGGGTCGCTACATGCAAAAGAATGAAGCTTGACCACTACCTCACACCATACACAAAAATCAACTCAAAATGGATTAAAGAACTAGACATAAGACCTGAAACCATAAAATACATAGAAGGAAATATAGGCGAAACACTACGTGATTTGCACATCAAAGACATCTTTACAGACACATCACCCAAAGCAGTGATAGTGAAGGCAAAGATCAACAGCTGGGACTACATCAAATTAAAGAGTTTCTGCACAGCAAAAGAGACAATAACAAAAACAAAGAGAAACCCCACCAACTGGGAGAAAATTTTTGCACACAACACTAATGATAAAGGACTGATCACAAAAATCTGCAAAGAACTGATGAGAGTCAACAACAACGAAGAAAATAATCCAGTCAAAAAATGGGCAGAAGAGCTAAAAAGAAACTTCTCTGAAGAGGAAATGCGAATGGCCAACAGGCATATGAAAAAATGTTCAACATCACTTGCCATCAGGGAAATGCAAATCAAAACTACCATGAGATACCATCTTACACCAGTGAGAATGGCACGTATTAAAAAAACTAGCAACAACAAATGTTGGCGAGGTTGTGGAGAAAAAGGAACTCTTCTGCACTGTTGGTGGGAGTGCAAACTGGTCCAACCACTATGGAGAGCTGGGTGGAGATTTCTGGACCTACTAAACATAGAGCTTCCATATGATCCAGCAATTCCACTCCTAGGTATTTACCCAAAGAACACAGAAACATCAATTCCAAAGAGCACCTGCACCCCTATGTTTATAGCAGCACTGTTTACAATAGCTAAGCTTTGGAAACAGCCCAAATGCCCAAAAATAGATGACTGGATCAAGAAGATGTGGTACATATATACCATGGAATATTACTCAGCATTCAAAAAAGATAAACACATGCAATTTGCAGCAACATGGATGGCGCTGGAAGGGATCATGCTCAGTGAAATAAGCCAAAAAGAAAAAGAAAAATACCGGATGGTCTCACTCATAGCAGGAATCTAGAATACTTAAATAAAGGACCAGGAAAATGAATAACTATAAGAAAGTGAAAATCAAAATCAACAAAAACTATGAACCAGAGACACTTTTTGGGGGGTGGGGGGCGGGAGGGTAGGGATTGGCGTCAGAATGGGGGGATTGCAATTGTATGGGGAATATAAAAATAAAATTTATTAATTAAAAAAAAAGAAAAAAAAAAAAAGAAAACCTGCCCTGTGTCCTCCTGCCTTTACATACTTGTACCCAAATCAATAATCAAAAATTCTGAAAAAGTAACATCCAAGAACTTTGAATCTTTCTAATTAACTTTGCTTTTTATTAAAATGGTACGAAAAATCCAAAAAAAAAAAAAAAAATCAGAGACCATCCACAGCTAACTTAGGGGAGTGCCCTACCTGGGGAGGGGCAGGACGGGGCCTCTGTGGCTGAAAACATTCTGCATTTATCTGGCTGGTCATTCAACAGGTATATATATCTGCAAAAGCATCAAGCTAAATTCTGAAGACATTCAAAAGTCCTCCATGGCTCCCGATTGCTCCTAGAATCAAATCTAAACTCCTAAGTATGGCTGAGCGCCCTGTGCTCATCTCCATCCCCCCATCCCCCAAACCCCCAACCCTCTCTGCCCCAGATTAAGCCCAAGAGCAAGGAGAAAGATCATGGAGATTATATTTAAGTTTCTTTAAAAAAAACTTGAGAAGGCAGATTAGTACACTCAGTGTGTTCTCAAGTCCCTGCAGGTCTTGTTACAAAGCAGCCGTGTCTTTCTGGAAGCGGAGAGATGAGAACTGGGGATACACCTTCCTTCCAGCCCTGCAGCCTGTGCAATTAGTAAACCTTCAGTGGAGGAAGCCAGAGGGGCTGGCGGTTGCACACGTGGGAGAGAAGACCCCAGTGGAAAAGCCACTTCACTGCTCCCACATGGTTGACATAATCTTCCCAGATGAAGAGGAGCATTTCAGTGTTTCCACTTCAAAGAGGGAAAGGAAGGAGACACAGGTGGTCTGGGGCCGCGCGCCTACCTGCTGGAGAAGCCTCAACGGCTCCTCGTGGTGGCCTGTGCCAGGATCTGAGTGTGGCTGCCCCGGGCCCCCAGGGCCACCGCCGGGTGCCGAAAATCAGTCCCAAGTAACAAACTTCCTGGGCTCCCGTGGTCTGAGCGGCTGGACATTTAGTTGAATGTTCTGCCTCCTTCTTTGCAGAGATGAGACAGGCCCTTGTGGGGCCCTGGGAGGGTTGGGGCAAGTGACAGCTCCCTGAGCTCTGATCTCCAGCTCGGGTTGGCCCCGAGGCAGAGCCCGGTGCCCGCCCTCCCTGCGCTGTAAGAGCCCATTTCCTAGTGAAATTCCAACAGCAAAGTCCAAGCTTTCTGGCTGGCTGCCCAGCGGAACCACCTAGCTCTGCCCTCCAGGCCAGAAGCCACACTGGACAGCGCTGGTCAGTTCAGCAAAGCACTTAACATTCCTGGAGTGGACTCTGGGCCCTCGCCTACTCCTGGGCCAGGAGAGGGGGCTGCTTCAGCTTTGGAGGCTGAGAGAGGAGGTCGTGTGTCCACCAGCAGATCCAGGCTGGGAATGGAGATGCAGGGAGCCGGGGTGGGGGGGCACACAGCTGACTCTGTGGATGCCTTTAAGGGGGTGTACCCACCACCACCCCAACCCTCACCACCCCAACCCCCAGGAGCATTAGCAACTAGGGCTGAGAGGAGGAACACTTTCCAGAGACCCGCCTTTACCCAACAGAGCAGCTACCGCCTGGAGATGCCAGCAGCCACCCATCCTGGGGGTAGGCTCCAGCCAGTAACTCACTGGTAAGAGGAGGGTACAGAGCCCAGTCCCCTTGGGTCAAGGTGGCACAGCTCGGTGGTGCCAGCACCCTTCTAAGCTCCCAGTGGGCTCGGCTGAGGCCAGGCTCCAGCAGAAGCCACACCCCTGCCGGGGATCCTCCACTGCCTTGTCCTGCACCCTCTTCCCTGAGGGTCCTCCTGGGAGCACTCCCCAAGTGCTGCGCTAGCACGGAAGGCTCATCACAGCTTATGCTTCTAGGGAACTTGGCCTCGTGTGGGAGGAGAAAGGAGGATCTTAGGGAAGGAGGCTCTTCTGATTGCCGCGTCCATCATGTCCGCAGCCTCTGCAGCACCAGCTTGATCCCCAGCCGGCCAGGGAGCTACCCAGATGGTGCAGCAGACCTCGCCTGTCTCGCCCGCTGCTCCCCTCAGCAGTGGATTTCAGTAGATCCGCCTGTTCTGCTCCCCACTCTGTCTCTGGTGAATCCTCTACCCCCTGCACCTCTGGCCTGCACCCCAGCTCTTATATGCATAAATACATCTTTAAAAAAATTTTTTTAAAAACCCAGTCCTGCAGCAGCAAGTTCGGAAGCATAAAATAACTGCCTCCCCTGGAAGCCAGAGCTCCAGTTATTTTCCTGGGTGTAAGTTTCCTCCGGGGCTGGCGCAGGCCCCCCTCACTCTCCTCCTTCCCATCCTGTTCTGCCTGCGTCCCCTCGACTTCCTCTCGCACTGTTGGCTAGAATCCCTGTCTTCTGCAGGTGTGAGCTGAAGTGATAAAACAACTCTTAAAGTCCATTTGGCTTCAGCGCTGCAGGTGCCCAAGCGCGATTCGGCGGGGCGGGGCAGGGCTGGCGGGGCCGTGGGCCCTTCAGGGGGCCGCAGGGAACCTGTCCAGCTGCCCGCCACTGCCTGCACGCAGTCCAATGGCACAGTCAGCCTCCCAGGCCCAGCCTTGGAATGAAACCAGATGCTCACAGCAGAACCTGCAGCCGCCAGCTTGGACAGTGTCCAGGGCAGCTCTACCCCTCTGTCTCTGTTCTTGTCCCTCCCCGCCTCCCCCGAGTCCAGTCCATCAGTGCTCAATTAGGGGCCCGGAAAAAGTCACTCCAACTCTCTGAAGGGTGGGAAATACAACTTACTCCAAGGGCCTCAAATGAGGGTGGTGTCAGGGGCCGGGAGTGGGGGCGCCACGAACAGGATCCAGATGGAAATTGCTTTGTTTGGCCCATGCAGTATCTTTTTAAAAGGAAAATTAAGCCAATATTTTGAAAGTGCCGATTTAATTAAAAATGCAGCTCACTAGCTTCTCCTGAGAAATGGGAAGAATCAAAAACGGTTTATGGAACATTTATTCCTACGTTCCAGACGCTATTCTAGGCTCTGGGCTGCGTGAAGACAAATGAACAAAGGAGGGCAGGCAGGCAATAACCCAGCAGGTCAAATGGGAAATGCACCAGCTGGGGATGAGCTTCAGAGAAAACTAACACAGAGGGGGGCTGGGAATTGAGAGGGAGCCTCACCAAGAGACGACATTGAACAAAGACCCAAAGGGGGTACTGGAGTGAGCTGTGCGGACATCAGAGGCAAATATGTGTGGCGATTCCAGGCAGAGGCAAAAGCCAGTGCAAAGGGCCTGGGGTGGGTCTGTGCTCGGCATGTGGAAGAAACAGCAGGAAGAGCAGAGTGACTGGAGTGACGAGCGGGCGAAGGGGAGGGAACCGAGTGGTCCTGGGAGTGGTCGTGGGAGTGGTTGTGGGAGGCCATAGGGGGCACCAGACAAAGAGGAGCGTTCAGGTTCCTGTCTGAGTGATGAGGGCCCTGAGGAGGGTTTTGAGAGGTGATGAATAGATGCGATTCTGGCTCAACCAGGCACCCAGCTGTGACTGCTTGGCACTTGGGGCAGAAGAGAAAGCTGGCCATCTCCTGCCTGCCCCCCACACCTGGTGAGCTGCTTCTCTCTGTTTGCTGCCCGCCTGGCCACGCCAGCCCCCTCTCCCAGAGCCCCAGGGTCCCCTGCACGTTAGCTACATCCAGCGTGCAGCTGCTGTTGGCTCCTCTTTGTTCCAGAGCCCCCTGAACCGGGCCAAGGCTGAAACGACAAGGCTTGGCTCCTTCTACACCGAGCTGGTCGGTGCCCAAGACAAAGACGGAGAGAGCCTGAGAGCCACTCGAGACCAAAGCACCTTTGCGGTCCCTGCCACCTCGCTGTCCCCTCCGCGCAGCTCTCCCATTGCCACTTAGCGGTGACAGAGGGCTCCTGCCATGCGCCTCCAAAGAACCGCACGGGACAGTCCCCATCAACCGGCTTTGAAGGCAGGCCCAGGGCCCAGCCGCCACTGCTCTGGAGCTTACAAGCCCGTGGTGTCTGGCAGGCACTGACCTCTGGGCCTATTTCCTCTCACTAAAATGAGGATGGCAATTATGTGCTGCAGACGTGCCTGGCCCCGGGCTAAGTGCTTTCTGTGAATGACCGTCTCCAGTTCTCCCGGCCCCTGTTAATAGTATCCCCAGCTTGTGTTTTGGGATACTGAGGCTCAAAGGATTAAGTGACTTGCCCACCCAGTAGGTGATTGGCAGAGTTAGGATTTGTACCCACAAACTCTTGCCCAACCATGCGCTTTACACTAGACTGTCTCCAGGGGTGCTGTAAAGAATAAGGTGTGACATGCAGGCAAGACAATCAACATGGCACTTGGAGTGTAGTGTGTGCATTTATCTTCCCTTTGGGGGGTTACCAGCACCCCAGCTTACTTTTAGGAAACCATCCCGCTCACCATCAATCTGTTTGCCTCAGGGGGGCTCACCCCCAGGTGGTCCCTAGAGATGGGACAATGATCCAGACAGATCTGGCTGATGTGTCTGTTACTCTCCTTGGGTACAACCAATGGTTCCTGAGTAGGCACATGACCCACTCCTGGCCGGTGAAGGTCTGCCCTGATGCTGCCAGCCTCTATGGAAAGGAGCCCTCTCTCTTCACGGGGGCGGCTACCGATCACTTTTGCCACCCGAGGGGAAAGGTGCAGAGAGCCACAGACAGAGTCTGATGATGCTGCTGAAAGGCTGGATCCAGCCACACCTGAGCCTATCCTGGCCTTTTTGGCTACCACGAGTCAGTATGTCCCTTTTTTCCCCAAGTCAAATCTGAATAGATTTTTCGCCATTGCCACCCTCCTGAGCTGCCCTTGTCGGAAGAGACACCTTGCGGCAAACGGGGAATCTCAGGGCTCTCAGGAATGGCTGAGGCCTGGAAAAAGATTCACCCACCTCCATCCCCCCTGTGAAACCTCCCATCCCCCTCTTCACAGGCACTGCCCCCCAAGCTGGGGCTTTGGAGGGACAGGAAAAGTTTGTAAAGCATCTTCACCAAGGCCTGCTGAGACCCTGCACTGACAATTAAAATTCAGTGACAATAAACAGCACTAATTAAAAGCAAAACTAAGTACTTAATAAGACAAATGAGGTGGTGGTATTAATAGTTGGGATGAGAGAGCTGGCATTAATTAAAAACAAAGCCTA
Organism: Talpa europaea; assembly: GCF_964194135.1. Classification (NCBI taxonomy): domain Eukaryota; kingdom Metazoa; phylum Chordata; class Mammalia; order Eulipotyphla; family Talpidae; genus Talpa; species Talpa europaea. The sequence continues at coordinate 6,484,743 of NC_140082.1, read as the reverse complement.
ATTCTTCCCTCCTCTGAAATGTCTGTGTGCGGATGTGCGAGTGTGTGGCTGCTCAGAGAAGGCTTAGATTTGTTAATGCCATGAGAGCAGACAGATTAGGGGACTGATTCTGCCTGGGGGCGGCTTGGGGAGGACCTTCCCTGAGGGAGGGAGATCTGGGCTGGGCCTTGAAGGGTGAGCTAGAGTATGCAGGAAAGGATGGAGGAACCGAGTGAGCAAAGGCTCAGAGGCATCAATGGACATGGAGTGTTTAGGGAGTGGAGAGATTCACCAGGAAGCCTGGGGTGACTGGGGGCAGGCAGGGGGGCAAACAGGTCAGAGTGGGGCCCGTGATGAATCCCTGTTGTTGTAGGTCAACAGTGAAAGTACATGTGTCCCCAGCACTGTCCTCCCAGACACCTCCATGTCCAGCTAAAGATCCAGAGGCCTCAACCATATCCTCTTAGCAGACAGTCCAGCAAGGGGACAATGGGTTTGGGGGCCAGGCCCACTCTGCTGCTCATCAGCCTGACAAGTCTATTCTCCTGTCTGAGCCTCGGTTTCTGCATCTGCAGAGGGAATAATCAAAGGGCCCATCTCAAAATAGAGTTACTGTGAGGATTAGATGAGATGAGGCAGTCGAAGCCAGTGGTCCAGGGCTGGGCACAAACCATGACCTTGTCAAGTGGCACCTGTCATTAACTTGCTATTAAAAATAATGATGTTCCTTATTGTAACCATGTGATACGGAAAGGGGAGGTTCCAGGTTCCCTGCCCCACCCCAAGGAAGGGCAGAGCTGAGCAGGGAGGTGCAAGCAGAAAAGACTGAGAAGAGGAAGAGGAAACAGAGAGGAAGCAAGAGGCAAGAAGGAGCCCTGGAGGAGGCATGGGGAGCAGAGACACGTGAAGAAGCTGCACTTGCTTCTCGGCCTTGCCTTGTCCTGGGAACTCGGGGCACATGGGAGAAGACAGTGACGTGGGTGAGGGGACGGCGGAGAGGTGGACAGTGGCAGCCTTTATCTCTTAAAGGTTTTTGGGTTTTGATTTTGCTCTTTTCCTTCCACACTTGCCTGGCCCCTTCTACCCCTTTCCTGAGGGTTCCCCCAGAAGGTGCCTCAGCCTTATGGCAGGCTTTTGGGCCTCAGCGGCTCTGCTTTGGGCCCCCCCTCTGGCTGGGCATTTGCCCACGAGGGAATGGGTAACTGGGTGTTTCATTTGGACACTATTTTAACTCTATTCTTCTTATTTAACTCTTCTCCTTATTGCACACTCATTGTATACAAGTTTGTTTTTTTTTTCCATTGAAAGTCTTCCATGCTAGAGGATATTTTGTCTTGATACAGCAGATGGCAGAACCCATCTAGAGCAGGCAGATTTGGGGGTCCCGAGGTGCCCCTCCTTCTGCCCAGTAACATTATGTTTTCCTAGAGAAATTGGAGCCCAACTCCTGCACAAGAGGGAAATGATTCGGTTTCTAGAAGCTGAGTGTGCATCCAGGCGTCGCTTAATTTGCTTCCGTCAGCAGCGGCTGGGTCTCCGCAGTGGGCCCACCTAGGGGTGTCACGGGCCACACCATCCGCGGGTGTGTAATTACACTCCAGTGTTCACACGACAACAAAATCACGTCTCGATGGATTTCCAAGGATGTATCCATGTCGTGAGAGAGACATGACTGCGCATGAGGCGTGATGAGGAAAGAGGGCAGAAATAACGTGTGCCATGTTCTCGTGATGGCAACGTCACTGCACTAAAGCAAAGGTCACTCTTGAGCGCTGCGCTATTGCTGATGACTTAATAATCTGGCTTCCCACGCATGGCCGGGGCACCCCACCCCTCCCTGAGGAAGCGGGGAGCGGCTGCCCGAACTCTCTGGGCCAATGGAAGCTCCAGGTAAAACTCAAGACCAGGGCAGACTTGACCACAATCCCCCTTCCGGTCTGTATGTACATTCATAGATGTAGGCGAGGGAGTGCCCCTCATGTGGGTCCCTGTATGAAGACAAAGGCAGAAGAGTCTCTCCCTGCCAACCCACTTATGACCAGGCAGAACCCACAAGAAACAAGTCTCTGCTGTTTCAGCCAATGAAATTTGGGGGGTTGTTTGCTATTGCAGCACACCCCAACTCACCCTGCCTATGCGTACTGCTGGCCAGGGGCTGTGCTAAGCGTTTCACATGAGATTTCTCATCTGGTCTTGATAATCATTGAGAAAATAGGACCTTTTAGTACCCAGACCAGAGAGGTAAAGTCATTTGCCCAAGGACACACAGCCATTTAGCCAGAACCGGACATGCATCCGAAATGAGTCCACAAGAGAAGCCCGTGACATACACGGAAGGCAGAGCAGAGCTTCCAGAACTGATGTCCCTGGGAGAATGTTCCTGGGCACTGGGGTAGCTCACTTTCCCGTCCTCCCCTGGGTTAGGTACCCCTCTGAGCCCTGAGTCTACAAACCCCAAGACCAAAGTACAAAACCCAGATGCAGGTACTGTTAAGAGCACACTGCAGGGCTCCCTGCCCAGTCCAGCCAATCACCCGATTCCTTGATAATGTGGAAACTCGCCTTTGCTGTGCTGTTAACCGAGCTGATCTCTGCCCTGCTACGCTGCAGCGAGCGAGGAAAGGCGGACAGGCTCCGGACCGATTTCTGCATTTGTGTGCACACACACAGACACACACACAGACACACTCACCCCAAACAGGAAAATGCAATTAGGTCTGCGTGCTCAAACAAGTCATTTAGCTTAATGGCCCCTGGCTGCCACTCACACCCAGGCTGCAACGAACCTCATTCCAATTAAAACTCAGCTGGAACTGAGTTATCTGCAGCCGTTAATCTCATCGCACCCCCGACACCACCCGTGCCCCCCCAAACCCTGCTCTGTCTCAGGCACCAAATGCTCAGAGCAGAGAGAAGTGTTTGCCCCCTTCAACACGGCGGCAGCCCCCTCCTCCCATCGGGAGGGTCCTCACCAATCTCACGCTCTGTGGATGAGAGATGGCGGCCCCTCTGGCGGCCCCTCCGTCCCTGAGGCCTGGGTTTGTCAAGGTCACACGGATCACGGTGGAGTATCCAGGGACTCAGACCTGGCCTTGTATACATGAGCCTTCGGACAACACTGCTCCGTCTACCACTGTGCTCCCCTCAGTGTGACTGAGGTGAGCAACTCAACGTGCTGCTCCCACACAGCCGCAGGCTGCCCAGAGGCGGCATCCAAGGTTCCACCTCAGAGTCAACAGCCTGCTGGAGATGTCCTCGCCTTCCTCCCCTGCTCCCTCCCTCCTTTCTTGCATGCAGGGTTTTCCCCCAATATACTTGCATGTTTTAGTGTAAATTTTTACATTGTGGCTACACTGGTTTCCAGCACTGTGATTCGGAGGCAGTCACCCCAGCACACCCCACCCAGCACCCGGAGTCCTCCACGACAGTCCCCTGCACCTCCACCCACAGCTTTTCTCCCCTTCCCCTCCTGTAGCCTCAGTTCCACTGTAGGTGTCAAGAGTTTGCTGTTGGTTTGGGTTTGTCGGACCCTTTGTTTAGTTTCTCCCTATTCTGCATGTCAGTGAAACCATCTGGCATTTGTCTTTCCGCTTCTGATTTATTTCACTGTTGCTGGACACTCTCTATTCACCCCTCGGGATCCATTCCCTCTGTTCTGCCCAGTGCCCAGGTAGGCTGAGCTGTGGGGATGGAACCAACAGGGCTCTTGCCCCTTGACTTCTGGTTGGGTTTGCCTAGTGGGGGGCACCGGTGGAAAACTGACTGCAGGGAGGGCAGAGAGCGGGGTTGGGGATGTCCTGCGCCCTCCTGCGGGGCCCCATGGGCTGGCTGCGGCTCCCTATTGAAGGTCACAGCTCTTGACAGGAGGACATCTCGATATAAGCCTTTCTTTCCTGGGTCCAATAATCATCCCCACTCCAACCCCTCTGAGCCTGGAGATGGTGATGGCTCCCTCTGTTGGGGTGTTTCAGCACCCCAGTTTCCCTTAACCTTGTTAGTTTGTGCAATTGTTTATAAACAATCTCTTCATTAAACTCTCCTCACTTGCCCATGGGGTGAGTCACCAGTTTGAGTACCTACTATATGCCAGGCACTGCTCTAGGCACATAAATCATTAATTCCTACAATGACCCAAGACATGATGATGATCCCCCTCTCAGAGGTGGAGGACCTGAAGCACAGAGAGGTTAAGTAACTTCTCCAGGGCACACAGCTAGTAAATGTGGGGGCCACATTAGGAACCTGGTGGAATGGAATCCAGAGCCTGACTCTTGACTGGCTCACTACCCTGCCCTGAGGTTCTATACTCAGCAAAGATGAAGTAGCATAGAAATTAACAGCAGCAGTCTTCAGCTGGGCCATTTCCATAAACCACCCCATGTTATCTCTAACACTGACCTGTGAGGTAGGCTCTGAGGTTATTCCCACTCCCAAGACAAAATGCAGAGCGGCAGATTCACCTGTCCAAGGTCCTGAGGCATGTGGAGCCAGCCACAGTATAGGCCAGGTGTGTGTCACCTTAATTCCTACACGTTTGGCTGCTACTTCAGACAGTGCTCGTGACAACCCCTGGCAGACCTGCCACCAACAGGCAACTTGCACACTGAAGGAGTCTGCCTTAAGGTAATGAGCTATTTTCTATCCATTAGCAGTATCAGAAAGAGGATGTGCTGTTTTGAAAGGTAATGAGGTCCCAGTCACTGGAGGTAATCAAGCACAAGCAGCAAAAGGTCTGTTGGGGCTGCTAAAAAGTGGGCAGTCTGCTTTCTGAAATAGTCTCCTTCTGCATTTGGAAAGGACTGGCTCAAGGTCATGGGCTCTTCCCTCTTACACGTAAGCTGTTCCTTGCACTTACTCCTTGACTTGGCCAGACTCTCTTGTCAGGCAGGCGGAGCCATTCTTTTCGTAGTACAGAAAGACTAAATATTCTTTAATACTTAGATATTCCCTGTTCAGGAAAAATGCATATTTTCAATTCATCCTTGTGAACAAGAGGCAATCAGGGCCCAGAAAAGGGTTCTACTTGTCTTCTCGCCTTGCCACAACACACACACACACACAAACGCACACACACAAACACACAAATGCGCGCGCACACACACACACAGACTCCTTTTCGCCCATACTACAATTTTAATGACAAAATCTCCCATCAATGGGGCCTCCCCGGTGGCGCAGCGGTTGAGCGCTGGGTTGTGAAGCTCCCCACGGCCTCTGCGGCGCCGGTTCGATCCCCGGCTGCTCCCCGGCCACCGGAGGAGGGTCCCACATGGCGAGCAGACCTCTCCTGCCGCCCGCTGCTCCCCTCAGCAGTGGACTTCGGTCCTTCTGCCTGCTCTGCTCCCCGCTCTGGCTCTGGTGAATTCTCTCACCCTCCCGTGCTTCTGACTGTACCCAGTGCTTGTATAAACAAACAAACAAATAAACAAATAAATTAAAAAAAAAAAGTCTTTTAAAAAAAAAATCTCCCATCAAGTGCTCAGGCTTTGGAGTGACACAGATCTGGGTAGTCTAAGTTTAGCCCCCAAATAAACTCAAGCTGGGAGAGCCAGGACACAATATTTAACTTCTCAAAGCCTCAGTCCTCCGCTGCAAAATGAGGTTAGGAACAGCATCTACCTCACAGGGTTGCTGAAAGGTTGGAGTGGGAAATAGAGTAGTAGCGACTGCCTCGCCCAGTGCTGACATAGAGCGAACCCTCAATAGGTGTTGCCTGAACCCCACCCCCCAAAACAACCTGGGTTATAGTCTCTGGTCAGAAAGGACACTTCTTGTCTTGTTCAATCAACCACGGCCATTTCTTTGGAGTATGGATTCTAAGAAACCCGAGACCACTTCAGAAAGAACGAAAAGCTCCTCTTAGTGCCCATGAATAATAGATCTCGAAGGCCCGCCTCCATCCGCTCCCGCTCCTGCCCAGGCCCGCCTGGCGCCAGGTGGAGGAAAGTAACAGCAAAATGAAACTGCCGGAGTTGGCGGCAGAACATGAATGAACCACAAAGTTCCTGCCTCTCTCTCCACATCCCCATGGAAACAAGCATCAGAACATCACATGTGGATGGAGCAATGTCTTTTCCAAAGCCTCTGGTGTTCACAATCTCCAGGCAGACAGGTGTTAGGACCCCCGTCGCTGGAGGCAGAGGGGTGCAGATGCTGAGAGGTGCCGGATCCAAACCCCAGCTCTGCTCCTCTCCAGCTGTGTAATGTCAGGACAGTGCCTAACCTCTCTGTGCCTGTTCCTCATGTGAAATGAAGATGATGACACCTCATAAGGATATTGAAAGAGCAATGACTTAATACCTGTAAAGTAATTAGACAGCGCCTAGTGTGTGATGTGTATTAAATAAAGAGGAGCAAGTTGTCACATTTCCAGGATACAAAGCCTGCAATAGCAGCTGTCCTGCAGTTATCATTCACTGTTGCCAAGGGCCACACTAGGTGATTTAAGAGCATTGGCTCAGACAACACTTGCTCAGAGACACCACTGAGCCCACTACAGATAGAAACACTGGAATTTCTAAAGGTCAAGTGGATTTTCCCCCCGACTGAGTCAGTAAGCAGCAGTGCTGGGAGTCAAACATAGGTCTGTCTAGTTCTGAGTCACCCCCGCCATTTCTTCCTCCACCCCGTCCTTCTTCATGGGAGCCTCAATAAATATACATCATTCATTTGGTCCTAGGCACATTGCTAAGTGCTTTGAACATAGCACAGAGTTATCTAATTTAATTCTTAACTCAATTTTAGTTACCTTTCACAACAAGAAATTGAGGCAGGAAGATGTTGAATATTAGTGTCCAAAGTCACCCGCTGAACAAATGGCAGAGCCTATATTCAAACTCCAGGTGTCAGATTCCATCTATATATACACCTTCCCCCCATACACACATGCAAACACACACACACAAACACACACACTACCTCCAAGTTACACCAGATGCGTCATGGTTTACCCCCCGACTTAAAATCTTCTGGGGAGACATTACATTAAAAGCACATCTGAAGCTGATTTACTTTCTCTTTTCTTAAAGCTACTCACTATAGCAGGTGAAGTGTGTATTGCATTGGGGTTGGTCATGGACATATACACCCTCTCAACATCAAACTTGCCAGAAATCATTTCCTTAATAGCCAGGACCTGGCATGTGCTCTCAAAAGTATATGAAGCCAGCAGCAAAAGTGGGGAACACAGGCTGCCATTCTTTTTGTACTGGGGCAGCAAGGCAGATGCTTAAAGTGGTGTCCCTTGATGAACATGCGCTCCATATTGTGCAGGTCTTTCCATGCTAACTCTGGGTTAGCATGTGACTCTGTGTGGTCAATAGGAAGCTGGTAAGTGTGACCAGAAGAAGCATGATAAGTGCTTCATTGGGGCTACCAATGTGTTAGAACTCTAGTCTACCCACATGGAGGAAAACTAAATCTCCCAGCCAAGAGTTCAGCTAATCACTAGATTGGCGAGCAAGACCACTTGGCACTATCTGTTATCAATCCACCATGTGACTGTAGCCATATGAGTGACCCCAGGCAAGACCAACAAATGCCATCCAGATGGTTCCAGTCAAAATTGTAGAATGGCAAGCAAATAAATGGTTGTGTGTTAGGCTACTAGTTTGGGGAGTGATCCTTTAGGCATCAATAACTAACTGACACTGGCAATGTACCATATTTTCTGCTTAGCCCTTGACATCCATGCTCCACCCTTCTTCTACCTGCATCTCCTTCCCTGGAAGTCTGGGTTGTCCATAATGCTTCAGTCAACTCCCTTATCTTCTGGTTTCCAGTTGGATTTGGCCCATGGGGAGCATTAGGGGACAGTGGATAGAGGGGGAAGCAGTGTTGTCACGGGCTGACTGCCTTCCTCAGCAAAGGCCAGGAGGTTGTCTCCTACAACTACATCTCCAGCCACCATCTGGTTTTTCCAATGTTATTTCTATTTCTCTCTCCGCTTTCAGGACTAGGGGTGGTAATCACTCCCCACTATTGCTAACTCCCTGGTGCTTCGCTAACCGTGGTTGTTTTTTCTTTAACCCTGCCAGTGCTTTTGTGCCTCTTAAGAACTCTCCCCAGTTTTATTCTGGGCCCCTGATAGACTTGGGAATTGAGAAAATTGCATACTTCTTATGGAGACAGAAAACAACAGCAACAATAAACTAGAAGGGCTCATTCCTGAGAAAGACCGCACAGAAATGAGCAGAGCTTCCCATCAGAGATGCGGCTCAGGACCCTGGACAGAGGCAAGTGTAGTGTACTTCACTCCCCAGTTTCAGTGAACTTGCGGGTGTGCAGAAAATAGATATTACATATGAGCCATATAGCATAATATCTAAACATATGTACATAACATAGAATGCTGTGTGTATGTATGTGTGTGTGTGTGTGTGTATAAACTCTCACCAGCAAGTGCTCCTGTATCTCCACTTTCCCTCTTACAACGAGGACTATGAAGTGAGACAAATGCTTAGTGCTTTGTTCTGTTTTCTATTTTATTTTTCCAAGTGTGGTAGAGGCAAAGGGCAGATAATAATTTAATTGCTGCAAGGAGGCAATCTGGGAGGAAAAGTGCCAAGAACCTACAAAGTACTGTCATTATGTCTTGTCTCCTGGCCAGCTTCTCCCGCGAGAAACCAAAGGTGCATTTGAAAACCTCTTCCTCCATCATCACCTTTCTGGGGAAGAACGAGGTGAATCTGAAGGATGGAAACCTGCCAAGAGTGAGCATATTATTGTCTTGGGGATTCGCCCGAGATGGAAAACTTACAGGAACCATCCAGCACACAGCCTTGCTGGAGTCTGATCGGATAAAGAACAAGAACTGGGCTTATAAGTACATATGCTGGTTTACAAGACTCAGAAAATGGGGCTTATGAGCATGTTTACAACCACAAGTGTCCACAGAACATCTGCAGAGGTGAGACATTTGCTGCAGACGAGGGGCGAGCCAGAAGTGATTTCTCTTAGTCAGGCTGCCAGCTGTTTCTACCATAAAGCGGGTCACTGATGAGGGCTGATCTGAGGGAGCAGGAGGTCCCTCATCTTTCAAAGCTGAGGACAAGTGAGGATTGTGTCCCCTTGGCCTTGATTTCAGCTCTTCTTGGAGGAAAAAATTTAAAGCTTGAAGGTCATTTCTCTTTAACAGAGATGTTGCAGTTATTTCTGAGTTTTTGGTGTGGTTTTTGCATGGCCAAGCTGCCATGTGAAAACCGAGGAAGGAAACTAAAATGTATCCCACAAGTCTTGCTGGCTCCTGGGACACAAAAGCCTTGTGTGGAAACCAAGTTCTTGTTCCGTGGAAGTGAAGTCAGGAGGAGGCAGGCGTGAAGGGTTCGAATTCAGAGGCAAGAGAAGGTGGAGAAGGTGATGCTCCCCCGCAGTCCTTGCGCTGGTGTTTCTGGAAACATCTTCAGCATCTTATGACTCCTGGGAAGCCAACCTGTGTTTCGCTTAGGATTCTGTTTAGATGAAGTGGCCAAATCCAGACACTTCCCTAGAGTTGGTCCTGGCTCTGTCCCTTGCCAGCCTGAGGCCTTGGGGAGGGTCCTTAGCCCTTCTCCTTGCATCTCGCCCTTTGTCTGGAAAATGGGGTTACATTGTACCCTCTTCTGGAGGCTGGTGAAAGAAGCCAATGAGATGATTGTGGCGCTCCGAGCACAGTGCCGGCCCACATTGATGCTCAGACCCTGGGAGCTCTCACTGGAGATAAATGCTAATTCCAGGGTAAAGTCTTCATTACCGTCCACGCTCTGGAGGTTTGCATTTATACCCAGCTCCTCCTGTTTTTCTGCCTTCAGAGGCTCATGCCCACCTCCTTCTTCCTGGGGGGGGGGGTAACCTCCAAACTGAAGGGCCTCCTATGATCTTTTTAACATCTCAAAATGGGGAGCATTGCTCTGGCCCTAGTTCCCCGGATGAGAGGGGGCAGATGGAGCAGCCAAAGGAAATGGGCAAGAACTGTCAAAAGATGCTGATACCCTCAGGAGACCCTCCCCTCTCCCTCTGCACTGCCTTCCAGGCTTCTAGTGTCACACAGGTTTCACCACAGCATCTCTCTCAAGCCTCATCATTTCCTTGCAAGACACATAAGATGGGAGATTTAGGGTCCACTTCACTGATATCAACAACGAGGACACCAGAGGTAGGAGGAAAAGCACACTGGTGCTAAGTAAGAGGGATGTCACCCTTTGCCAAGCAACACACAAGGGTGTTGCTTATTCTAAGACCAAGGGTGACATCCCTGGTGGCACCCTAGAATCATGCAGGGGTGGGAGTGTCAAAATTCCTATAGGAGGATCCCCACAAAGCAAGAAGACACTCTGGGGCTGGGTCCCCACATCCTACTTTTGAGAGTGCTCCTGGTGATGCTAATGTGCAACTGGGGTTGAACACCATCAGCCTGGACCCCCTATTCCAAACCCCACCCTCGCCGCTTCCCTTCTGTCACGCTTGTACCCCTCAAACTTGAGGCCTTGAGCATGCATCAGCACAAAGAGCTCCTGAGAGCAGACTGGCACCCCAAGGTTCAGGTTCAGGAGTTCTGGACACAGCCTGAGAATTTGCAGTTTTAGTAAGAGGCTGATGCTGCAGGTGTGGGGGCCGCATTCAGACCACTGCTGGGCAATGCTAAGTGACCAGTGGCCAGAGACCAAATTCCCTGGTCTACAGTTCCTCTGTGGATCTAAGCGGGGATCTCTTGTAACTCAGGGAGATTGTTCAACGTCTACCAGGAACTGGGAAAATCAGGGGAGGGCGAGCACTCTGGGGTTTTTCCTTTTCTTGTTTCTCTCCTTTTAAAAATAACCCATCCTTCAGAGACGGTCCCTGGGCATTTGCTGCTTGTTCCTTCACATGCAGCCCAAAGTCTTAGCCTGCAATGCAGGGCTTCTTAAATATTGAATAAGTCTGATGCTTGAGCAGCTGCCGCGGCCAGGGCTGAGGTAATGTTGATATTGACAAAGGCGTAATGTGATTAATCAGGTTAGGAAGATCAGACGGCTGGACCGGTTTTATAAAAGACTTTCACTTTCTTCCCCATCACCCAAATCTCTGTGCCTCAAAACCTCCTCTCCCCAGCCCCTAGCACTTCCAGGGTTTGGGCCCCCTCCCCCCATTTGCTAATTTTGCTGGTGAATGAAGTGTTGGGTTGGTTAGAGCATTAGATTAACAGGTCAGCATTTATTTACCTACCACTTCTTGAGCACCTTCTGTATGTCTGACACTGGGATACAGTCCACTGAGCATACAGTGCTAAATAGAACAGGAAATATTCCTGTTCTGGTGGAGCTGACATTCTAGTCGGGGGAGACAGATAACAAACAAAATAGATAAGTAAAATTTAGTGTCACACAGTGCTAACTGCCAGGGAGAGAGACAAGATAGAGGAGGAAGTAGAATTCTGCGGAGGAAATGTACTTCTGATGAGATGATTAGAAAAAGCCTTACTGAGAGGTGATGTTTGAGTAAATGCCTAAAGAGGTGAGTTAGTGAGATTTTATCCTCAGCAAAATAATAGCTAATGTTTATTGAGCAACTACCATGTGCCAAGCGCATGTCTGTTCCAAGCAAATTCTATGTATACTGACTTGTTCAATTCCCAAGACCACCCAAGCACGTAAATGTTATCATTATCTCCATTTTCAGGTGAGAAGCTGAGGCACAGAGAGATTGAACAAGTTACTCAAACCCACACAGCAACAGAGCTGGGATTCAAACCCCGGCTGACTGGCAACCATCCCTCCCTCCTTTTCAAAACAGACTAGATCAGATTATACTTTTGTTTGTGAAACCCTATTGCTTTCAGAATAAAGACAAGCTGCTATACTGTGACTCTACCAACCTCATCTCACACCACCCCCAGGGCCTTTGCACATGCTATTTTCACAGCATGAATTTTTTTTCTCTTCTCTTCATTCATTTAACTCTTATTTAGCCTTAAGCTCTCAGGTCAAATGTCACTTCCTCAGGGAAGCCCACCCAGATTAAGTCAGATATCTTTGTAAGATGTTCTCAGAGACCTGTGCTCCCTTCTTTAAAATCCATGCTTCAAATTCTAATTATACATCCATTTGCAAGATTAGTGATTCATATTTACCTCCTCTAGAGAAGGTACCACATATAAATTGTTTTCTACTCTATCCCAGAATGGAGCACCGAATTTGACAAACGTTACCAATGACCAAACAGAAGGTGAGGATGCCCCAACCAAACAATTCTCAGAACACAGAAATGCACCTTCTACCCAGGTCCTTGAAGTGTTTTTCATGCTGTCAAGCATCTCTCAACATCCCTCTCAATTTACTTTATTTGAACAATGGAAGAGTTTATGTACACTTTTCAACCATCAGGCAACTCCAAGTGGTAACTCCACCTTTTCCTTTTCTTTAACAAAACATATTTGCTGTAGAGGACAGTTACCAACGTCATAAAAACTCTCCTTACTTCTCTAGTCTGTCAGTTGTTTTAAAAATATGCATCGTACTGGATCAAGATGTGTTACATGCACACAACAGAATACTACTCAGCAGTCAAAAAGATATACTCATGCCATTTGCAGCAACTTGGATGGAGCTGGGAGGGATTATGTTCAGTGAAATAAGTCAGAAGGAAAAAGAAAAATATCGATGGTCTCACTTATAGAAGGAACACAGGGGAACCAAATAAGGGATTGGGGAGGGGGGAGACAAAACAAGCAGGCAACTAGAAATCAGAGACATTCAGTGGGGGAGCGGGGAGGGATTAAAACAGGGAAGGGAAGCGCACAATAGACTATGGTGATGGTTTATGGGTGACTTGGAGGTGGGAATTTGATGGGGACTACACCTGAGAGGAGAAAGCAAACTGTTCAAAAATGAACAATGATGTAAAATAGAGAGAGAAATAAATAGAAAAAATATGCATCACTGGCAGAAAAATGTATTGATTATTTTATATAAAGTGTGCTTTTAAGTGTGTGTGTATAAAATGATTAATGAATCAAATATCATAAACGCCCACTTCTACATTCTTGAGAGATTCTTTTTTGCCCTTTCTTCCCTCCCGCCCTGTCTCCTTTCTTTTTCTCTTTCTTTCTTCCAGATCCTAGTAAGGTGCGTGTAACTCTTAGGTGGGTCGGCTCTTGGGTTTCAGGGATTTATTTCTTCTTGTCGCCCCAAGGCACAATGGCCAGGAGAGACGGAATCCGATCGAAGGCAACATCTCCACCAGCAGAAGGACAGACACCAAGCTCCCGGACCTACCAACACCACGCAGGCGCCTGGAAGGGCTGAGTCCACCCACATTCGAGCCAAGAGGATTCACCCACTGGAAAGAGACCCAAGGACCACCTGCACCTCAATCAGGCAGGTAACGCTTCACACTGAAGATTCCTGGGCACCACCCCCAGCCTGGCCAAACAGAGTTTCTAGGGAAGGACCATGAGAATGCACATTTTAAAAAATAGCTCCAAGGACTCTTTCACACTCTAAAGGTTAATATTCCCTGACCTTAATGACTGCACAATTAGCTCCAGCCCTTCGGATTTCCCCAAAGCCTCCCAAGGGCTGTCAGCTTTCGTTGTTGTTACTGCTGCTGTTTTATTTGTCAAGGAAAGGCAGTAAACATTTTTACAAAGAAATTACCATCAATTATTGCCCATTTTTCATTTTTAAAGAATAAATTTTAACATTCAATGAGTAGGGAAAAAACGATGTCTGGCTAAGGGAACATTTGCTTTAGGAAAATCTAGCAGGCAACATTTTGTCCATCTGTAAATGTTTCTTATTGCTCTTTTCACGGGGTCAGTGGGAACCTTTTATGGGTCGAAACCAGTAGCATTAAGTAAATGACCTTCAAAGCTTTCAAGATTTCAGGCTCTGAGGATAAGCTCATACTGGCTGCTAGAAATAACAATGGTGCTGATGATGGTGTCCTGGGCGCCTGACACGAATAAACCCATTTTGATCCTTACAAGAATCCCACAAAACAGATGCTGCCATTAAAGCATCCCCACCCCCTTTTACAGTTGGGAGAAAATGGAGGTACTGGGAGCTTTGGAAACTGCCCAAGTCCACACAGCTGGAAAGAGGTGAGGTGCAGATGAGGAACCAAGGGATCTCGCTCTCATTGCTGAGTTCCTGACTGCTGGGTTCCCCACTGGCATGTCCCCACTGGCACGAGTGCCTGGTACACACATACCCCGGGCCTGAACCAGCGAACCCATGGGGCTGAAGAACAGGGAGCCCAGAGGTCTAGATGGGACATGCAAGGGGGGAGGGACAGAGACTGGCAGGGTCCCAACTCCCCCCAACATAAGAAGGCACCTGCAGCGCCATCTGTCCCCTGGGCAGCAGGTGCCGCGCCCTTTGGGGAGAAGAGCTGCGAGCGGCAGGTGTTCTGTGGCCTGCAGCAGAGGTGTCCACTTGCCCCCACCTGAAAGGCCTCGGCTCCGCTGCTGGGCCCACCAGGCAGGGCCCTGAGGGCACAGAGGAGCCACCTGCCTCTCCCAGCCCGTCTTGTCATTTTGTTGCTTTCGCTCAATTTGTGCTTTGCCACCAGCCTGGCCAAACTGCCGTGCCCCAGGGCTCTGCAGGAGGCCAGTGTCATCCCTGAAAACTGAGCCTCCTTCTGGTCCCTAACTCACCTCTGGACCTTGGGAAACTGGCTCCCTGCTATGGGGCCTCCTTTCTCTATAAATGGAAGGAGCGATTCCGGCGCTCCCTTCAGAAGGTTGCTGGAAAACGACATTGACTCTAGAATGGATTTTTTAAATTCAAGTCCCAGACAATAATGAATAGACGACCTTTATAGTCTCCCGTGAACTGGGCGCCCTTCCAAGTGCTTGTGTACATCAGCTCCTGCGATCCTCACTGACGTGCTGTGCGGGGGGTGTTGTTATTATTACTGTTGTGATTATCCCCATCTCACAGGTCAAGAAACTGAGGCCAGAGAGGCCAGGTAATTTGCCTAGGGTCACAGGCTGGCAAGGGGCACAGTAAAATTCCAAGGAAGGGCCAGGCCTGCCTGAGCCGCCACCCACTGAGCGCACCAGCTCCTGCCTGTCAGCACAGGCCTGTCCTTCACGGCGAGGGCGGTCACGCCCCAGCAGAGCTGAGGGCTGGAGAACCCACTTCCGCACAGATTCATATTTAAAATAAAATGTCTCCGCTGCTTGATCCTTGCAAGCTCTGATCAGTAAGTGAAGGGGTGAGTATGAGCCATTTGCAGAGCAGAAGAATGAGAGGGTCTTGCCTCGCTGTGAAGTCAGTCTCTGACTTGGGTGGCCAGCAGCTCTGGGCTGAGTCCCCGAGCTCTACTGACAGCGAATGTGGCACCGGGGCCTCTGCCTCCTCTGCCGCCAGAGTCTGGTCTGTAAGTTGGGTGGGCTGACCACCTCCTGCCCAGGGACGGCCTATGGCAGCAGTGCACGGGGCGGCTCTGTGACTTGGGGTGCAAGCCCCCGAATTACTTGCTTCCTGCACCGAAGGGCATCTCAGGACTCGGCCACCACGGGGCACGGCTGGGCTTGAGCTCAAGTGGTCGGCACTGAGCTCAGGTCTCTTCCCAGCGAGAGGACCAGGGCACCGCCATGGAGACCTGAGCCCCCTTATAGTCTGTCGGTCAGAAACGACAGCCCCGAGGTGTCCGCTGGGATCAGGGCTCCATCCCAGACCTGCTGCCATGACAACCAGAGGAAGAATTTCCCAGAGCTGGGCCTGGGGGTCTCCCTGGCCCTTGAGGTCTCTTACTAGCAGCCTCTGTGGCACTTGGCCCTCTGAGGAAGCTCAGAGCCCAAAGGAGCCTTTCTGACCCTGTCTTCTTCCAGAGGCCACGTCACTGTGAGAGGAGGGGCCCAGGCCCCGGGGAGTGGCGGATAGACAGACAGACAGACAGAGGTGGTGCAGGGGCTGACTCAGAAACGGGAGCAGGATCTCTCACATGGAAGAGAAAATGACCAGCCTTCAGGGTGTCTGTCCCAGCCGCGGCCAGGAGACTATTCCCCAACACACACACATACACACACACACCACACACACACCACACACATCCCACACACACACACCACATATCACACACACCGCATACCATAGTGTCGCAGAATATGGAGAGGAGACTAGTATCTTCCTCACTAGCTCTCCTCCTGGTTGCCATTTTGAAGAGAGTTCTGCTAGACAGTGTGTTCTGCACCATCTCATTTCACTCTCATGCAACCTTATAAAATGCACACTATCATTTCCCCATTTTCCAGAAGAAGAAACTGAGGCTCAGAGAGGCAAGGTCATGTTGCCAAAGGTCACACAGCTGGTGGCTTTCAGAGTTCAGGTTCCAGCCCAGACACCCTAGTTTCAGAACCCCAACTGGACCCCCTCCCCCTTCCCTACAAGCCCAGGGGCCTGGTCTCGGGGGCGATGCTCAAAATTTGTTGAGCAAACAAACAAAAGGAAACTGCAGCGTCTCCCGCACCTCCCAGCGGGGTGAACTCTCTGAGAACGAGTCTCCCCGTCCGGGAAGAGGCCCGGCTGGCCAGCGCTGGGAATGGCCCAGAAATATTCCGGTACCTGGAGGGAAACTAAGGTAATGTTAAAAATTGGGTGGAATATGGGGGCCTCGCTCTCTGGAGCAGAAGCTCTCGGGAGTGCCGTCGCCTGCCACGCGGGGGGACCTCGCAGAGGGAGCGCGTGAGAAGCAGCGAGACCTGGGCCGGGACCATCGCTGTGAGCTCAAATACACGTCCCGAAGGTGCCCACCCGAGGAGAAGGTGCCCGATCCATGGAAGAGAGGCTGCCCACGAGGGCAGGGGCTGGGGCTGGCCATAAAGAGAATAAATAATGAAACAGTGAGCAGGGGGCCTGGGGGCAGGACGGCAGCGAACGAGAGACGAGCGCAGCCCCACGCCAGCACTCAGGGCCTCCCGCCAGCTCCCGCGGTGTTCCCCGCCCAGGCGAGGAAGCGGCCGAGGCTGTTCTCCATCATGGCAAACAAGGCCGCAGAGGAGGCCACCTCGCCTGCCGTATAATCAGAAGAAACTGCCGCCCTCCCAGTCACTGACACGTGTGCACTGTTTGTTTTGTGCTTGCCGCCTCTCCCCGGAGCACCCACACAGGATGGGCACAGCCAGAGTCCTCTGAGAGGCGCCAAGGCAGCTGGGGAGAGAGAAAGGAGAGCAAACCCAGCAGCAGCAGCAGCAGCAGGCAGCCCCTCCTGAGAGGCTCACACAGTGTCGCGGGTGGATCTTCAGCCTCCTGCTCCAGGGGTGCCTGGCCTGAGCAAGTGACCCCCCAAGTTTCTCTAGAGCCTGTGCCCGGTGCAGATGGCCCCTAATGGGCTGGGCTGGCCGGCTCTGGTGGGCATCAGGTGGCACCGGGAGGCCCGAGTGCAGCTTCCCATGTGGTCCAGTGCTTCCTCTCAGCCCCCCATCTCCAGGCCTTGGGGAGAAAGACTTGGCCAGGCTCACCAGGCTGACTGGGCGGGGGGTGGGGGGCAGCCACCTGGCTTCACCAAGTTACAACATCCTGCTTAACCAGCCACTGCGCAGAGAGAAGGGGCTGCCGCCATCCCCCTGGGGAGAGGGGACAGTGCGCGCAGTGGGCACGGGATGGGCAAGTTCAGGTGCCCAGGAGGGAAGGCCCCTCACTCTGCACTCCCTGTTGCCTCGCCTCTTAACCCACTGGCCCCTGGTTGCAGCCAAGGACCCCTCCATGTCCCCCAAATCACAGCTACAGGACCGCCGCCTGGACCAGGTACTGCCCTCTGGGTCCCCTTGGAGGGAGCCCTGCCTCCTTCCTGCCCCCACCTCCACACTGATCACCAGTAAGACTTGTCCATGCAACTGCAGACTCCCCAGAGCTGACGACCTGCTTCCCTGCCACCATCCGGAGCATCACTGCTCGCCATCACTGCTCTCCCTGCTTCCGTCCCTGCCTCTCGAAACCCCTTCTCCACTCAGGAACTGAAGAGCAATCATCACCCAAATGGTAAATGAGGGCGTGTCTCTCTCCCGCTTAAAATCTTCACCATGGGGATGCCATGTGGCAAGCCAGTGACTGCTTAATCATACTAGCCCAAGTTTTGGAAGTTGCTGCGAGAGTAGAGCTTTAAAAGTCTCCTCAGAAGAGAACAATTCTGTGACTCTGTGGCAAGGGATGTCCACTCCCCTTATCGTGGTGACTTTGCAAGTGATACAAATACCAAATCATTATGTTGTACACCTGAAATGATTATGGTTTATGTCCATTAAACCTCAAAAAAATTAAAAGTGAAAAAAAACTCCCCCAAATAAAAGAAAAGCCAGTTTCCTTGCCTACCCTGGCAGGCCCTGAGTGGCCCAGCCCCTCGACTCATCCCCCGACGCCCCCCACACTACACTGGCCTTTGTGCTATGCTTTCAGGACGCTACAGTGTCTCTGCCTCTGCACTTGCTGTTCCCCCCACTTGGATCATTCTGGTTCCTTCTAGAAACTCAACTCTCATTCCAAATGTTACCATCTCCAAAAGCCTCCCTGGTTGTCCTCTCTTTAACTAAATGAGCTCTTTTCCCGCATCCACCACTTGTCCTTTTCTGTCCTGCCGAACCATTTCCTTCATAGCATTTAACATATCTGAAATTCTCTTGTTTATGTATTTTCTCCTTTATCAGCTTGGTACCGCCCTGGCCTGGAAGCTCTAAGAAGGCAGGGAACCCTGTCTCCTTCACCGTAGAGTCTTCAGCGCCTGGAACAGCACCTGGCACATGGCAGGAAACAATAAACATTCGGGGATCAATCACTGGGAGGAATGAGTTTGCAGAAAGCAGTGGTTCTCAAAGTGGGGTTCCTAGAACAGCAGCATCTGTGGCATCCAGGACCTTGTTAGACATGCAAATTCTGGGGCCCCATCCCAGTTCCAATGAGTCAGAAACTCAGCGTTCTAACAGCCCTCTGGAGGATTCTGACACTGACTCAACTTTGAAAACCTCTGGCAGAGAACCGCCTTGTGATAAATAAGCAGATAACCGGGTGGTCAGGCTCACGGTGGGGGTGGGGGTGGGGAGTCAGCTCCCTGCCCTTGACCGACCACTGGCCTCTGTGTGCCCAGAGTCTTCACACGACAGAGCCACAAGGACCCCAAGGTGGACAGGCTTTGGGGACCCACAAAACTCAGAGCAAGGGGTTTAACACCGCAATGAGGTGACCGGCTCGTCCTGGATGACCACGGACGGCCTTTTCCAGTTTTAGCACCAGAGTCCCCCCAAGCCAAGAAGCTCCCTGTCCCAGGCAAACCTGAGGGTGTGGGCCCCACTCCTGAAAGCCACACTGGGCTGGGCAGTCGTGGTGTTCGCAAGGACAACGCTGGGCTGGGGGAGGGCAGGAAGGAGCAGGGAGCGGGAGAGAGAAGGTCAGGGCAGGGAGCTGGAGAGGCGGGCGGGCAAGAAGGGATGAAGACGCAGCTGCAGGAAGAGAGGGAACTGTAAGAGGGTAGGCAGGACGGGGCCTGGGGTGGAGGGGGTGAACGCGGGGAGAGAGCCAGAGAAGGAAAACGAGGCTTGGAGACACTGCGTGATGACGACAGAGGACGGACGGACAGGGGGCGGGGGGCGGGATGCAGGGCAGAAGGGGCGCACAGGCGCCTTCCATGGCGGGGCACTGAGGGCCTCCCAAGAACTTGGAGAAATCATCTCTCCCCTCCACCGCCTCGCCATCCGCGGCTGGCACCAAAGCCTGCTTACATAATCTGCCCTCCGCTGAACGCTGCTCCCATTCACAAGCCACTGCTTGTCATTGTGTGGGTGCATTAAAGGGGGAAAGATGGAATGAAAGGAGCAAAAAGGAGAGGAAAAGGCGGCTGAATGAACCCAGAAGATTATATTGAGCGATGAGGAGGGGATTTTTCCCCTGATTTTCCAAACAAATCCTTCACACACCAAGCACCATAACGCTGTCAGATGAGTTTCCCCTTGTTGATGAATTGCTGGGGGGTGGGCAAAACCCCCCCCCCCGGCTTCCTGAGGTGCGTTATCTTGCTCACTAGCTAGATTACTAAGCCACAGTCTGACGCAGCTCCAGTACAATGAGATTAAGCCGTGCCTCATGTCATTGAAACTAATGACAGCACGACAATTACTTCGAGGAAACCACGGTGACATTGCATGCGGCAGCCTGGTGCCTCAGCCTGGCCGTCTCGCCTGGCCCACATGGGGAGCCGTGCTGGGCCAAGACCCAGCTCTGTTCCCTGGAGCCCCAAGGCCACCAGGCTGAGCGCTGACCCCTGCCATCCAGCCACGGAGCCAAGAGAATAGCTGAGTCCCTGCGTCCTGCCTGAGAAAGACCCAACCAGGCGCGCTGTGAGGTTAGCAGGGAAGACAGCGACACCGCAGGCCCAGCTGGTGTTCCTGGGGAAACTGAGGAACTTATTAGCAGAAAGTCAGTGTTGTGAGCTGGGGAGGCGATGGACCTGGTTCTTGTCCTGGGGGAGGGTGGCAAAACCCTCCCACGCCTAGAATTCTGACTACTGACACCAATAAAAGCATTTTGCATTTCAAAAATCTCCTTTAACTATAGCAGTGGAGGCCAGTGATGGCCAGCCCCAGGGCCCCGCCTCTGATGGAGCAGGACTAGGGTGCAACCAAAAGTCTGCCTTTCTAGCAAGTCCCCGGTGATGCTGAGAGCCTGGGAGTGGGGGAGGGAGTGGGGGGGACACTCTGAGAACCATGGAGTCAGGGGAACCACTTGGCTCAGGCTGATCGGATTCTCCCGGGCACTGTGAGCTTTTCACTCCCCGAGAACGTGGGTCCAGCTACGTGTTCCCTTCTTATCCTCCTCCTCCTCTGATACCTGCAAGTCTGCGCAAACTCTACTTCCCACTCCAGTAAAGAGCTGCACATTTTGGAAAAGATTTTACAACTCCTTCTCATTAACGTGGAAATGACTAATGATGCCTTATCTCCCCCGAAGCACCTGTTCTATATCCAAGAGCAAAGCCTTAAGACAAAGAAAGAAACTTTCACGATGGCGTTTCAGATATCTAAGCACTGAGTGCTTTAAGATGACCAAGGAAGCCTTCTGCGTACCACTCCCCAAAAGATCACATTTTACTTTATTGTTTTTCACTTGCTTTATCTGAGTCCCAAAAGGCAATATGTCTTTGCCAACGTCTTATTCTGAAGCCCACCATGATGCCAGGCAAACTGTTAGGTGCTCACTAAATGTGTGTCGCATGAGTAAATGGCAGTGAGTGCCCTGGCAGGAGGAGACAGGCCTGCCCTCTGCCTGGAGCAGATCGGAAGCCAAGATCTTCCAAACTACTTATCGTGACTCATCACAATCAAGAAACACTAACTCAGCACCTACTGCATGCAGAACTCTGGCTGGATCATCGGTCAAAGGCAGCTCCCCAAATTGACCTGTCCACTAGTCAATCAACTGCGGTCTCATTCACTCACTCATTCATTCACACAAGTCAGTGTGCTAACCCTGACTCCAAAATGGAGATGACACACCCTTGGCCACTTAAGATCTCAGGGTAGCAATTAGGGCCCCCCATGCAGGAGCATCAGAGCAGAGAAGAGAGGGAAAGCTCTGGTCTTCTAGAAAAAAATTCATGGCTCAGAGCTGGCAAGTTGGGATGAATCAGCAAGTCTCCCAAGGTTTTGGAGGAAGAAAAGATTCAGAGTAGTTGATAGGGATTCTCCTCCTGGACCCTTCCTCTAGGGCCTGGCCACACCACTCACAACTTTCCTGTGTCTTTGGGGCCTCTCAAGCTTTAAGGAAAGGGAGTCTTTGTGCCCATTTCATGGATGAAGAAACTGAGGTCCAGGGGCCTCCAGCGACTGCAATCTCCAGTCCCCAAGCCACATCCTCTCCCTCCTGGACCCCAAGTCTGCACAGCTGTCCCCCATCTTTCCCTAGTCTTATTTCAGGGGTGATTACATGTTGTCATTAATAACATCATTCTACCGCTAACAGGTGTTGTACACCTGCTCTTTGCCAGGCTCAGCACAAACACTGTGCAGACATTAATTCTTAAAATCCTCGCAATTTCTTTATCATGCCCATTTTACAGGTGAGGAAGTGGAGGCCCAGAGAGGTACACGGCACAACCGCAGAGTGCTAGAATGAGGATCTGAATTCAAGAGATCTATTGTCAGTGCCCAAACTCTTAGTCACCACACTACACGTCCTTAACATACCTGAGAGAGAGAATGGAGGCTCAGAGAGGTTAAGCATCTTACTTGAAGTCACACAGCTAGCAAGCACTGCAGTTGGAATTCCAACTCAGGTCTGCTTGCTCCCAGAGTCCCACAGTGCAGGCTCCGGAGGCTCAAATAGTTGGCTAAGGTGGGGAGAGGAGAGGGGGCTCATTGGGCAGTGCCCCCTCACTATCCCAGCACAGCAACAATCCCCATCCTGGGTGGCAGCTGAATAATTTAAGCTCCTCGCCTCCAGCCCACCACTACTGGGTCCCAGATTTATTTTTATCCCAGGTTACAGCCACAGTGCTTAACAGAAATAAACCACACTGTTTGCTTCTCATCGCCTTCACATCAACTCCTGATTTGTCAGCATTTACAATAAAGAGGAGAAGACAGGTCCGTATGTCGTGGTGGTTTTTATTAGAAAGTCACAAATTCTATGAGGGAGGGAAGAAGGAGGGATGGAGAGAGGGGGAGAGAAAGGGAAGAGAGAGCGGCCTTGAACAGGCAGGCAGGGTCAGTCCGAAGGGGGAACGACAGAGCAAGCTGGGGAGACTGACTTTCCAGCCCCCCCTTCTAGAACTGCAGAATCTCTGGCCTCTGCGGCCCTCCCTTCAGCGAGAAAGGAAATGCCCATGTGTGTCTCCGTGGCTCTGCTTCCCAATCACCAGCATGGGGTGGAGAAGTACCTGCTGAATGTCCTCCCAAAAACCCCCCAGGAGCCCACACTGGGTGGGGCTAGTGGGGGTTGCTGCCACCAGGAGTGTGGGAATGACTCCTTGCTCTTCACGATGATGGGTTCATACGGTGTGCGGTGACTTGCTGTGTGGTCTTGGGCAAGTTGCTTTCCCTCTCTGAGCCTCCCAAGGGGTTAGGCTAGGTCAGAGTTTCTGAATTTGAGGTGTTAGGTTGGGCATTAGGGAGGGTCTGTGAGTCCCCTGATGTGGTGTGTTTGAAGGCATCTTATCAGTGTGAAGAGTCTCAAAGGGGTTTTGCTGCACCCCTGGGAGAAGTCTGTAGGGTCTTTGAGTGCTGCAGAATTTGTGCATCTATGCATCCAAATAGACCAGATCCCTCTCCAGCTGATGACAGGATTCTAAGAACCTAGTGAAGTTCTCACAAGAGACCCCTCCCCCCACATCCTGATTTACGCCCAGCAGGGCTTCCTAAACACATAATAAATTTCCCAGATTAGTGCAAATCTGTGTACCTTATTTTGGGGTACAGGCACACACACTATCACACAGTCACAGAACCTCAGAGCTGGAAGGGGTCTTGGGGTCATCTAGACCAACTGTTTCATTACACTGATGGGGAAACTGAGGCCCCCCAAAAAGGAGGTAGAGCTGGGGTTGGCACCCAGGTCTCCTGATCCAAGTCCAAGACTCTTTCCAGAAGCTTCTGCTTCCCTCTCCCTGGTGCACCACAATGCACCATTTCAGATGTGATGGGGGAGGAGGGAGGGCAGTCTCTTGGATCTTAGCCACTCCCAAGGAAGTAAGCTGGGAGGCAGCAAGGAGATGTTTAAAAAGCACCCACAAGTGGACAGCCCAGAACCATCTACCTCAGCTGGCTTGGTAGATGTTTAAAATCAGAACAATCCCCTGTACCAGGGGATGCAGAACTGAGGCCCCCGTGGCTTCCTTGATCATGCCCCAGTCTGCCCCGAAGAAGCTCCCCATCATCAAGCAATTCAAGGGTTAACACTCCATACAGCAGGGGAACCCTAAGCTCCCCCCACCAGCGCCCCAGCCACAGTCCAGTCTGAATAGTTAGTGCCAAAGTTCGGTATTTTAAATATCACCCAGGACCAGATCTGTGGGTCCTTCGTTGAACTAAATTTCCTCACATTCATCATTCACACTTGAGGCTGCCCAGGGAGCCAACTAAGAGATCTTTCTGCTCAAGGTCATGCAGCAAGGGAAGGCTGAGATCGCGAGGACCCAATCCTTGGCACAAACTAGGGAGCAACCCTCCCCCTTGCCTCACATGTCCTGTGTGAGCAGGCACATGGCCCCGGATCTCAGCATCCCCCCTCAGCTCCCGGGCTGGCGATGACTGAGTGGGCCCTGCTTACATTTCAGGCTTGCCAGTCTCTGAGGCTGATGTTTTATTCCTCCCACCTCCAAGAATGAGAACCTAAAGAGGAAATCCTTGGGGGTGCAGAAGCCTGAAGTGGCCCCTGCGATAATAGCAAAGATGCTAAAAATAAGGATCTTCATTTCCAGCAAGGTAGATGTCATCAAGGCAGACGGCAAAGAGAAATCCCCTCTTGTTGGGTCACAGATTAGCAGCAAAGACATTTTAAAATTAAATGTGAGTTTTAGGATTCAGTTACAAGGGACCTCTGCTTCCCACTCACTAACAGGTTGGTGCAGCCTCACCCCAGCAGGATCTCAGATAGAGAAACTAGTGCAGGGGTACAGTCTGCCCTGGAACAGATCTGAAGCTGGAGCCTGGAGCCCCTCCCTAGAATCTGAACCAACCCTGTCCCCTTATTTCCCTCTGTTGACACAGGCTCAAGGTTGGGGTGTCTGGGGTGGGTGCCAGGACGCACTGCCTCCAATCATTTACAGGTTATACCACCTGTGAAAATAAAACATCTTCTGCTCAGCGGGCCGCTGGCTGCTTCCCTCTGGCCTCCCCAACCACCCATTCTAAGCAAATCATGATCCTTTCATGGCTCCTGGGTATCTCATCACAGTAAGCTAGAGCAACCAATCTTGCAAAACCCACTACAATTAAATTACTCAGCTCTCCCTGGAAGATGGTACAATCTCAGCCCTGTCCTATGCAAGCCTCACCTGCTGTACCCGAGTGGCCCCTATGCAAGGATTAACCTTCCAGTCTCCGGTGACCCTCTCCCATCCAAGGCTAAGGTGCCCAGGCTCTAGATCAGAGCGCCCATGACCCTCCAGGCTGGTCCACCCCACGAAGGGTTAAGTCACTCAGAGAACTGCCAGTTACTTTCAACAGCTTCTCTGCAAGGAAGAGGGCAAATTGGGCAGAAGCCACAATTTTGATCTCAGTGCCTAAAACATAAGCATGTTTTACCAGCCCCCCCCCTTGGGCACCGAGCCGAAATCTCATTTGGCTTTGGGGGTGCCACTTAGACAATCAAACACTGCAGAATGTGGGCAAATAAATGTGATCGTTCCTCAGCACCCCTCACCTCCTACCTACCGCCATCCCACCAGCTCATGTACACACTTCATCGCAACTAGGATCCCAATGACCCTCGCCCGTTTGCACAATTAAAAGAGAATATCACTTACCACAACACTGGAGGATCGCAGGGGGGAATGGGTGAGCCAAATTCCTGCCAACTCCTCCCTTCCCTGCTGGGTGGGAAGATGCTAACTCCCGATGACTTGGTTTGAAAGCTCCACGGAGGTGCCTGGAAGAAAATTGTTCATTTGACTCTCCTACTCTTCCCAAAATAAAATCAAAATGACAATGCACACACAGACACACGCGCGCACACACACACACACACGCACGCATGCACCAACTACCCCTAAATCAGGCAGGACCAAGACGAAAAGAAATACCACTGCCAGAAGAGGAGAAAAACTCAGACCAGTCAGTAGCCAAGGCAAAGGCTGTGGTTCCCTCAGACTGCACTCCACATGGATGAAGGTTTTCCTTCTGTAAGCCTGCCTCTCTCTCTCTCTCTCTCTCTCCCCCCCCCTCTCTCTCTCTCTCTCTCTCTCTCTGCCCTCTCTCCCTCTTTCTGCCGTCCACGTAGGCAACTCCAGACTGCTGGCAGGAGACGAATCAATTGCTTCCCCAGTGCCCGAATCAGCAGCGACTGCCACCACTGCTGCAAAGCCCTGTGCGAGCAAGCGGGGGGAGGGGGCGAGCTTCCAGCGCAGGGGAAAGCAAGCCGGCCTCCCACCCGTGATTTATGTGAGAGATGCCTGGAGAAAGAGAGGTGGGGGGCCGGGAGAGAGATGGGGCGCACCAGAGATCCCAGCTGGTCAGAAAGGCAATCAGGAAACTGGCGATCAGCACCGCGGACAGCGCTAAAATGCAGAGGAGGCGGGGCCGGCGGGAAGCGAGGCCTCGAGCAGAGAAGTTAAGTTATTGGACAAGTAGGGGGAGTCCAGGGGAGGAGGGACGGGACTTGTCGACAGCACACAGTGAAGTCAGCGACAGCCCACCTGCCACACGCCCGTTCTAATATCGTCGCTCACTCCCAGAGCGAGGAAGCTGCAACTTCGCACCCCGGTGCCCCCACACACACCCCCCCCAGACCTTCACTGTTTATCTCTGCTCAGAAGAGTTTGACCCCAGTGTGAAAGTTTGCAAGCGTTACTCCCCCCCACCCCAAAGCAGTCCATTAGCTGTCCTCACCTCCACCGCTGCGGATTTCTGCCCTGTACCTCTCTCTGTGCCTCCGAGGCAGGCTTAGGAAATGGGAATTTCTAAGGGGCAGGATGACTTAGTTTAATAAACTTGCGAGATTTCTGGGAACCAGATTCAGCCCCCATACAACCTTGGAAAAGTCTCTGAGTGCCATCTGTAAAATGAGGATATGAATACCCAATTTTCCTCAAGATAGGAGGCAAGATGTTAACAGTAAGAAAAAAGTAATAATAAGAGTATGCAATTTTTGGTCTGCTCCAGCCCCATGATCCATAACCTGTCCTATGAAGCCAGTTGATAGCTAGCTGGGGTGGTGGTTTGAACAGGATAAAGTTGGGGGTTTCAGGAGGTCTAAACCCAACAAACGTGCCTTGATTAGGACCCATTCTTAAAAGGCCCAAACTGGCCTTCTGAAGTGAAATCATGATACAGACAAGAAAACAGAGGAATTGATACCCATAATTTCCAGTGTTCTAGATGTTAAGGTTTTTTTTTAAGTGTGGAGAAAAGATAGCAAGTCTCAAACAGAACAAGGTCTGTTAATAATTTCCCTGCAAAATGATGGTGAAGCTCTCTAAAGGCTGGACTCAGCTGGTCCCTGGTGAGATACCATATTTGTCATATAATTCTCCTTTTGAAATGTAGGACTTAAAATGTCAGAATCTTAGAGACATTTAGACCTTCCTTTCATATACGGTGATCACAGTAATCATGATTATTGTGTTCTTGACAGTGATAGCGGTGATGATGGTGGTGATGGTGATGGTGGTGGTGATGACAGCTCTCATTTACTGAGAACTTACTATACGCCAAACATTTTGCTGGAAACTTTACATGTATCATTTCCTTGAATCCTCACCGTGACCCTCTGGGGGGACTATTACCCCATTTTACAGATGGGTAAACTTTCAGTTACATAGCAAATGGCAGATACAGGATTCAAACCCAGGGTTGTATGATTATGAGCCCATGCTTTAGAGGGTCTCTCTCTTAGGTTCAAGTTCAAATATATTCCCCAATTTTTTCTGGCAGAATCTTGTTGAATCCTTTCTGGGAAGACCATATGATGAACCCAGTCCTCTCGCTTTACACATGGAGAAACTAAGCACCAAAGGGGACAACGATTTTTCCAAAGCTAAAGGGTAGGAAATGGCAGCGTTGAGTCTGGAACTCAGTCTTTTATTTTTTTTTTATTTTTTTTTTATTTTTTTTTTTAAATAGAACCCTTTTATTTTTTTTTAAATAAATTTTATTGTTATATTCCCCATACAATTGCAGCCCCCCCATTCTGACCCCAATCCCTCCCCTCCCGCCCCCCTAAAAGTGTCTCTGGTTCATAGTTTTTTGTTGATTTTGATTTTCACTTTCTTATAGTTATTCATTTTCCTGGTCCCTTATTTAAGTTTTCTAGATTCCTGCTATGAGTGAGACCATCCGGTATTTTTCTTTTTCTTTCTGGCTTATTTCGCTGAGCATGATCCCTTCCAGCGCCATCCATGTTGCTGCAAATTGCATGTGTTTATCTTTTTTGAATGCTGAGTAATATTCCATGGTGTATATGTACCACATCTTCTTGATCCAGTCATCTATTTTTGGGCATTTGGGTTGTTTCCAAAGCTTAGCTATTGTAAACAGTGCTGCTATAAACATAGGGGTGCAGGTGCCCTTCGGAATTAATGTTTCTGTGTCCTTTGGGTAAATACCTAGGAGTGGAATTGCTGGATCATATGGAAGCTCTATGTTTAGTAGGTCCAGAAATCTCCACACAGCTTTCCACAGTGGTTGGACCAGTTTGCACTCCCACCAACAGTGCAGAAGAGTGGAACTCAGTCTTTTAGATGCCAAGGCCAGCGCTCTAGTGTTCTAGCCTTGAACAGTGTCAAGCACATAGAAGGTCCTCAATAAACATCTGAAGAGTGGCTCAAGAGGCACAATCTGCTAGTAGCAGAATCAGTAGTTCCCAGGCTTTGTGGCTCCCAGCCTGAAGGAATGCCCACCCCACCCCACAGCTTCCCTGGCCATCAGGCCCATGTTTTAGAGGGTCTGTCACAAATCCCGATCTCCCTGAGGGGATGAAAAAGCTGTCATCTGCTAAAGGCTTAGACGCCCATTGTGCATCCGGCACTGCACTAAACCCCCACATTTACCATCTCCAGTCTTCACGGCTTCATGAGATGAGTGCTCCTATTGTCCTATTTTCAGATGAGAAGACTGAGGTGCAGGTAAATAAAGCAAAGCTGCAAAGCTCGCACAGGGAGGGGGGAGCAGAGATGCAAACCCAGGTCTGTCTGACTACAAGGCCTGTGCATCCTCCCCTCCCCGCCCCCGTTAGCTTGTGCTCAAACACGATCCCCAAAGGGGAGTGGGCGTGAAAAGGAGGCCTGACTTGCCCCCACACACCCTGGTTTCAACCAGAGCAGTTGTGCTTTTCACTGTTTTGCATACTGGGCATCTGCTCAAGCTTTCATTGAAACAGGGCTTTGCAGCAAAATTTTAAAATGACAACATGTTGGAGATCAGAGCTCTGCAGCTTCTCTGGTGACCACACCACCCAGGAGCCAGCCCTGCCTTCTCAGGAGGCTCTACACCAACCCCCTACCCCCCCCCAACCCCCTACCTCCTCACCCCCCCACCACATCCCTGGTCACACCTCCATGCCCCTCTTCTGTCCTGAAAGTTCCTGGAGAACTCTTCCTTCAAAGAACCAACCGCACTGTCAGCTCTGCAGCAGGGAGCCGCCTGCAAACCAGACAGCTCAGGGCTGAGCCCAGCCAGTTCTGTCCTCCCAGAGAGGGAGCGCAGCCACGGGATTTCTCCGGGTCCGGGATTCAGCAACTGCTCTGGCCCCTCCTTATTCTGTTGAGGCCAGAAGCAAACCCTTAAGACTCCTCATCGCCCCCCCCCCCCCCGGAGACAGGCAACGATGGAGTGATAGGATAACAATAAAAGCTGCATCCTTTGTCCTGGGTGGATCATATCCATCCTGTTAGGATTTCATCCTCACAGTAACCCTGTGTGTCCAGCTGGTAAGGGTTTTCATCCGCTGGACACATGAGAAAACTAAGCGCCGGGAGCCCAAGGCAACTATGCTGAGGAGATTTAGTTCATCAATTGTGGGTTTGGGATTTGCACTAAGGTCTCTGGAGTCTGTAACTGTTATGCTGTACGGCACCCAGTATTATCCGCGTCTCTCCCAGTTATCTGTGGGCGCTTATAAGTCACCGGGTGACATGTTTCATGGCCTGGCATTGTTCACGACTCCGGCGCAGTGGCGTTGTGTTACTTCATGAAACACATCCTGGACATGGGAAAACGAGACACACGGCGGTCAGATGATGTGCCCAGGGTAGCACAGCTAAGAAGGATGGGGCAGGACGTGAATCCAAACCAGCTTGTCTCAGGCTCACTGTGTTCCACTGTCCCCCAGGGGAGGGGCACTCAGATAGCCCAGAAAGAATGTTCCCATTTCACCCGGTAGCTGGGGCAGAATAATGCGTCTCAAGACATCCAAGCCCTAAGCCCCCAAAGTGGTGAATCTGGACTTTATATATGTGATTAAGCGAAGGCGCCTGAGATGAGGCGATTACCCAGAGTTACTTGGTGGTTCCAGTATTAACACAAAGGTCTTTCTAAGGAAGGAGAGAGAGAGAAAAAAAGCGAGGGAGGGAGGGAGCGAGGCCATGATTTTGGTTTTAAAGATGGAGAAAGGGTCACAAACCAAGGAAGGGGGCAGCCTCTGGACGCTACGAAAAAGAAACGAATTCTCCAGCAGAACCTCCAGAAGAAGCATAACCTTACTGTCCCGAGCTTCTGGCCTCTAGAACTGCAATATAATAACTGCGTTGTTTTATGCCACTGAAGTCGCTGTTGTCTGGTACAGCAGCAAAGGAAACTGGCACCGCAAGTCTGCCACAGGGACCGGCCACCAGAGTCCCACAGCCAATCAGCCTTAGGAATCGCCTGAGCGCTCTGTTGGCCAAAGTACCCAAAGCCTCCCATAGCCTGATCTGAACAACACTGCATGTGTGTGCGCGCGCGTGTGTGGCGCGTGTGCATCTGCTCTCACACACTTGCACACAGAGAAAAGACACCGGCCCCAGCTTCAGCCAGACAACCAGGCCCTGCGGCTGGACGGCTGCTAGGGCTCTGCGTGATGGATTCGCTCCCTCCTCCTCCTCCTCCAAGAGCCTCCAGGGAAACGCTATCATCAAGAACACAAAAGGGAAGAAATGTCACAGGGCAGCTTTCCAGGAGCCCAACTCATCACAGGGCATCAGTCAAACACAAAGCAAGTAAACTGGAGCAGAGAGACAGGAGCACAAGAAAGAGAGACATAGACCGAGAAAGCAGGACAGAGAATGATTGCTGGGTCCCCAAGATTGGCCTTTGTACCCCAGTCGATCCATTCCCACCAGGGAAGCGGCAAGTCTTGGGATGCCTGCGAGCCACCTTAGAAGAAAATCGAGTAATTCCAGAGAAGACGCAGCAGGACTTGGTGAGACAAGCTTTTAAGACAAGTCAAGGAGTGTTATTTTTTCATCCGTCAATTTGATGTTGTCCGACAAGGTGCCAGGGCAAAGAAATTTGGACTTGGCTTCTGGGGCTCTGAGACTGAGTCTTGACTCCCCACCCACCAGCTGTGTGACCTTGGACATGTCACTTGCATGCTCTGAGCCTCAGTTTCCTCAATTGTAACAGCAGAACAATTCCACAGCTATCTACATTGCGGCCAGGACATTTCATTGGCTAGTGGATGTGAACGAGCTTTGTATATGCTCAGTAATGAATAATGGCTACTATGTGTTAAGTGCCTACGGTATACTGGGTGCTTAACTAGACTTCTTTCTTCTTCAACAAGTGAAGCATCCAGCCCCAAACGACCATTAATGCTAGAGGAAAATCCATCGGCAGAGACAGTGAAGTGAAATGGCCAAACGGTCAGGTTTTCGGGGAGGCTGCCTGGGTTCCAATCTGGCTTGACTACACCCCAACGGTGGGAAATAGAGAAAACTACTAAACCGCTCTGTGCCTCAGTTTCCCTGTCTTTAAAGTAGGGGACCATCACAGCCGCTCCCCCTGTGGTTGCCAGTAGGATCACATTTTCTAGGATATGTAACAGTGCCTGGAGCCACGGCCGGCACAGACGAAGGCTTTGTGCACCGTCTTTATTTATTATTGCTGCTATCGTGATGATTATTTATTATCGGAGAGAAGCGTTTTCCATGTTGAGCTGAGATACCAAAGCTGATGTTAAGTGGACTAATGGGAATATTTTTTTAATATGTAGATGTTGCCTATTTATTCTAAAGTGTGTGAAAACATCGTATTTCCACTTCCAGCAGTGATGTTTTCTTCTATGCAAATGCCTTTAAGTTGCTGTAATGTAGGGCAGGAAGGAATGTGATTTTCTCCTTTATTTCCTGCACCTCAATAGCATTGTCTGCTCTGACATGAGCACTCTAGGCACCCTGGGTGCACCTAACCCCTCTTCCCCTTAGCAACTGCACCTCTGGGGTGGCCCCCCATTATGTCAGTGAGTGAAGAAGCACATGATGGGAGGAAGTAGGATCTTCCCTCTCCCACGTCCCCTCTAGAATCTTCTCCAGGCCTAGAACAAATAATTAACATTTATGAAGACTGGCGATGGGTAAGTTTCTCCTCTGAGTTCCTCCAACAGACCCGCACCCACTCCCTGGCTCCAGCCTGCATTATAACACATCTCCCCGACCCCCCAGACAGAACATTCCAAGGACCCAACTGGGTCTTGGGTACCTCTGAGTTCCCAGGGCCCAGAACAAGTGTGATGGTCGGTCACTGTCACAAGTGAATTATTCCTAGAACTTTCGCTGTTTGTACCTTTTCTCTTACTGGACACCAGGCCACCGAATCACATGTCTGTTGAATTATCATCAGTGGGATCCTTCAGGACTTTGGGGGACATTCAAGGAGCCCCACACCTTCAAGCTTCTGTGAGCTTTGAACAATTTGAGGAAGACCTGGCCTCTGCCATCAGGTTGCTGGCCACAGGTAGATGGTTCCAGAAGCTGGGAGGACCAGGAAAGTGCCTGCGGTGTGAGGTTTGAACAGGCTGAATGTGGACAAATGGAAAGGGAGGAGAAGCAGCTTGAGAACAAGGCTCAGCTGTCCCCACGCCCACTAAGGCATTAAGGGTGGAAGGGGCTGACATTTGCCAGAAGAATCTACATTTTCAAAGGAGCTTTAAGCTTTGATAGAAAAGGAAAGAATCCTTAACAGAGGGACCACAAGGCTTGTAGGTGGGGAGGCTTGGAGGGGGAGACCTATTTCCCATTAGGTCTTTTCAAAGTGCTGTCCTAAGAAGAGCCCTCAAACTCTGAGTTTGGCTTTTTCCTGGACATGAATAAACCACATTCCTCATCTCTGCCAGCACAGATGTCTGTCAAAGTCTCTCTTTCTTAGTTGGTGCTGGGGAGGGAGCCAAGGGGAAGCTGGTTCCTCATTTAGTGGCTCAAATATTCACCAAGCACCTCGCAGGATGATTTCAAAAGAATTGGTTCCTAGTCCCACCTCTTTTACTTAGTGGCTGTGTGACCTTGGGCAAGTTACTTCACCACTCCGAACCTCAGTGTCTTCCTCTGTGAAATAAAGATAATAATACTACTTACATCACTAGCTTATGGGCACCATTCAATGAGATAAAATATGCAAAGGGTTTTGACAGGGTGGAACGTGCCTGGCACACAGTAAGTGCTCACTGACTACATCAGCTATTAGTATTATTACTGTTGTCATTAGTATCATCATTATTATCTTCCTCATCTTATTCATTTTTTATTATTATTCTCTGCCAGATGTTGGAGATGGTGAAATGAGCAAGATTCCAGTCCTTCATGCCACAAGCCAACTGGGGGAGCTGGAGGGGGCCCCCCAATTACAAAAGTGTGAACAGTGCAACAAATGAGCAGTGAGAAGGACACTCTGGAGAGGATGCTGGTTTCTGTTCTGTGTGTGAGGTGGCGAGGGATCAAGATTCTCTCCAGGGAAGCAGGCACGGGGCCAATCTCCCATTGCCCCCCACTGCCAGCCCCAGAACTGCCTCCAACATCTGGGGAGCGTCTCTCCTCCAAGGAGAATTCTCAGCATCACACTTATGTAATCCTAACGTGACGGACAGAGATCCAGCAGGCTTGGGAAAGGGAGAGGTTAGTTCTCCCCACGATTGCCCTTTGGCCAGCAGGCCGGACCGAGAAGGGAGCTGTGGAAATGGTGCTGGTGTCTCTCAGCAGCTGAGCGGCTGATATGTAGTTGACAAGGTAAACTTGCACAGCCTTTCTGGAGGACAAGCTAGCCTGCGTGTGCAGAACCTCAAAAGCTACACACACCTTCCTATCATTTGACCCATGAGACTCTCAAGGAAAGATTATCATCCCAGCATAGCACATAAGAATGACCAACTGAAAACAACCTAAATGTCCAACAGTGGGAGGAGCATGTAAATAAATTGTGGTATATTACTTGGCAAGGAAGCAAAACAGCCCCACCCCACAATAATCCTGGTGTAATCCCCCCAAAAGTATAATCTCCATTTAAAAAAATACAAGCTGGTATGTGTATTTTTACCCCATTAATAAATATGGTCCCCAGGAAGAAACACCTGAAACGCCCTTCAACCTGTGCAAGGTATTCTTCCTTCAAGGTCCTGGTCATTCATTCATTCACTCAACAAACATATACTGGCATTCCACTTTGTACCAGGAGTTAGGGTTACAGAAGAACACAAAAGTGATACCATCCCTGCTCTTGCTAAGCTTGGAGAGTCAAAGGTCACTTCCTCCAGGGAGACCTCCCTGATTATACTAGCCTAGTCCCTCCTTTCTGATTCCTGGTTGTCCCCCAAGAATTTATGAAGGATGATAATAGCAGTTCCCCAAGACCTCTGCTAGGTTCTTTACAGGCAGGATATTACTCAACATAGCAATCCTAAAAAATCAATCCCTACCTCTAAACTGAGAAGACAGAGGCTCAAAGAGGAAAAGACTTATGTTCAAACTTACACAACAACAAGTAAAGGAGGGACTCAGCCCGGGTCTGCCTGGTATCAGAGCCCATGCTCTTAAGCTCCATGTGTGTGTTAAACAAACTCCAAAGGGCCAGCGTGGACCAGGAACAGGGCACCATCCCTTCTCCCCAGAGCAAGCCCAGTGACTGCAGACACAGCAGCACTTAGTTCAGCCGCCACCACAGCCCGTGTCCTGCCATCATGAGGGAGGGATACGTCTGACCGCCTAAATTGCCCATTGAGTTCCATAAATGGAATATGTCAGCAGTGGATGAGATTCAGCGAGGAACCCCAGGTCCGCCAGCTGCTTCCTCTGTGAAGGAATTTAGAAGGATATGGACGAGATCATCATCCCAGAAAATCAAGCAGGCTGCAGCTGGTTCTATCCAGATATCAATTCCTTCAGGACCAGGAGCACCTGCGTCTCAGGTGCCTGCTATGGTGTCTCCTACCACGGGGAAACATGGATGGATGGATGGATGGATGGATGGATGGATGGATGGATGGATGGAAGGATGGATGGATGGAGAAGGGCACCATTTTTTACCAGCCACTTATTTATTTCCTGAGTAAGTTTCTTCCTCTGGGCTGGAGACTTACAGCCCCCTGAGCCTCCCACCATCACCACCACACCCAGGGAATTACAAGGAAACCGAGCAGAAAGGAATTGCCACCACCCATTCACCCACGTCCCTCTCATGGGCGCAGGCCACAGGAAGAAGATGTTTGGAGAAAACACGGGAAGTGACAGTCACAGGGAGATGAGCTGCAAATCTCCTGCCCCAGAGCTGATGGTTTTAGAACCTGCTGCAGCCACATGGAACCTCCCTGCTCACTCAGACAGCAAACTCGGCAACCTCGGCCAGTCCTTTCTAGCCCAGGAAATAAAGAGAGACCCTGCCCCAGAACACCTGTCTGGCTGCCCTTGCAAATGGTGCTGGTTTGCCAGGGGACCCAGTTAAGTTCCAGAGAGAACTCTTCATAAGGTGGTACACGTCAATGCTGGAGGGGCCTTAAAGCATTGGCCCGTGCATCTATTCCCACAATCCACTGCCTGGAAAGAGGTCCTTTGCCTCTCCTGCCCTCCCTGTGAAAAGGAAGAAAGGATTCCACCTCCAGGATGTTTACGAGGATCAAAAGGGATTGAAACCCATGCAATGACCCAGAATAGAGTTCACCAACAGCAAGTGCGGCACGTGTCTGCTGAGTGTGAAGGTGTAAAAACATCACGATCAAAGCACCATCTGGAAGGAAGATGCCTTCCAGCCTAGCAAGATTGCACTGATCAGCTTATCCCCAGCAGGGAGAGGAGACTTGAGAGAACGGACGCAGGACAGGTGCATTTAGAGGGAAGAAGAGAGAAACTTAGGATCCTGGGTGCTTCGTCAGAGATCAGGCTAAGGTGGCCCCAAGATGAAAGACCCCGACATGTGGGATACAGAAGGGGAGGAAGCGGGTCCCAACAAGGACTGGGAAGGTGTACTGAAGGGAAGTTTTGCTTGAGAGCCCGGTGGGGAAACGCAGGATGTGGCATCAGATCTGTTGTATCAGCACGTATTTGGATGTAAGAAACAAAATCCCCTCAGAGGGGCTCGAATGAAAAAGGACATTTGTGAAGATGTGTGGCATGGAGCCCGGCCCCCAGAAACTCTCATCTGGACACTATGGTTGCCTCCTCCTGTTCGAGCTCCTGACGGTACATTCTCTTTAACAAAGCCAAGGGTAGAGCCTCCAAATCAAACCAATGCTCTGGAAACCTCCTCCGGAATCTTCCTTCTTCATTAAAAACAAAAAGCTTCCAAGTCCTCTATCACTTGCCTCTGACTCCCCTTAGGCTTCTTAGCCCTCATCGTCTATGCTTCAGCCTCAGGCTTTTGTTCCGTTTATCCAACACCCAAGTTTGTTCCCCCCCCAGGGCCTTTGCACTGGCCATGTCTTCTACCTGGACCATGCTTCCTCCAGCTCCTGCTGGCAGGTTTCCTTGTCAATCAGGTCCCAGCTTACATCACCTCCTCAAAGAAGCCTTCCCTGATCACCCCCTTCTCGTTGTCTATTTTAATTTTCTGCATTAAATTTATCGCCATCAGATGGTCTAATTTATGGAGATCAACAAAGTACATACAGTCTGTTTCTCTTACTACAATATAAGTTCCATGAGCTCAGACACCTACTAGTCTGTTCATAGCTATATCCCCAGAAACTAGAATTTCTAATATATGGTAGGTGCTTACTAAAATTTTGTTGGATGGATGGTGGGCTGATGGGTGGACAGACTGGATGGATGCATGGAGGGATGGGTGGGTGGGTGGGTGAGTGGGTGAGTGCATGGGCATGAGAGTGAATGGGTAGATGCATAGATGAAATTTATATAGATATGAAATCTAGCCAGACCTCATAGAATTTGGAAGAGGTCATCACAAACCAAGTTTCTCTCTCTCTCTCTCTCTCTCTCTCTCTCTCTCTCTCTCAATAATCTTTTTATTTTGTAATAATTTCAGATTTATAGAAAGACAAAGAAATTCACAGTGATGCAGTACCATTACCTGCTTTTGCTGGGATTTAACTACTGTGTCTTTTTTGACTGCTCTGGGACCACCACAGGCACCCCATCTCTTACTCTCCTCCAGTTTGTGACAGTTCCTCAGTCTTTCCTTGTTCCGTGACCTTGCTGCTGTTGAAGAGCACTTACTGCTAAGGGCATTTTGTCGAATGCCCTCCCAGTTTGGGTTTATGTGATGATTCTCATGGTACACTGGAGTCATGGGTTTGGGAAAAGAATCCTGCAGAGGTTAAAAGCCCTTCTCATTGCCTCAAAGCAGAGGGTACATGATAGCAATATGATTATGTCTCTTTTTAAGTCATTTTCCTCAGATTGCACATGACCCAGAACTTCTAGGCCTCAGATCAGACCTCAGACTCTGGGGCTTTGAATTTACCCAATCAGTGGAGCCCATGGGCTGGCTGGGGGCAGCATTGCACAGCAGGAACAGAAAGAACCAGGTTCTTTTTAGGACAATATATCCATTTTCCAGGGCTGCCATGCTAATTAGCACCAACAATTACCACCAACTGGATGGCAGAAACAACAGAAATTTATTTCCTTGAAGGTCTGGAGGTTGGAATTCCAAAATCAAGGTGTCATAGGAACCTGCTCTCCAGAAGGCTCTAGGGAAGAATCTGTGTCTCTCTCCCAGCTGCTGGGGAAACTGACAGGTGCTCCCTGTCTTGCGAGCCATCCCTCCAGGCTCTGCCTCCATTCTCACATGCCTCCTTCTCGCTGTGTCTTCTGTGTCGGTGTCCCAACCTCTTCTTAGAAGGACTCCAATCCTATTGGGTTTAAGCCCACCATAACCTAGTCTGACCTCATCTTAATTTAAATAGTTATATCTGCAAAGACCCTATTTCCAAATTAGGCTACATGCTGAGGTGCTAGGTGGACAGAGACTTGGGTGGAGGAGGGTTACTATTCAATGCAGTGCAGGGGCGGGGGGGTTTGATGTAGGGAAGCCATGGTCAGAGGTGAGTGCCAGTTCCTCACTGACTAGCAGGGTAGTGATCTCTCCTACCTCCTTCCCCAGCTGTAAAAGTGGAGAAGGTGATAATAATATGACTTGTATCCCAAGGATCAACTAAGCTAAGAGCAATAACATCACCTTTTCATCAATGAGATGATTTATAAATATGAGTTATCATCTGTGGCAGCCATGAGAATGTGCCCTGCGGACCTCCAGCTCCCAGAGCCTTAATTGACAGAGGGCCCCAGCTGCTGGGCTCTCAAATTCATCGGTGCAAATAAGGCCATGCTCCCCAGGAGCTGTTCCCAGCCAAAAGCTCGTGCAGCGGGAGCACTAAAACAGGTCTGATCCTGGGAGACACGGTCCCTCTGACAGACTGTGGCTGGAGGACTCCTGCAAACCTTGCTGGGCTTCCTTAGATATAGGAGGGATGTAGGATGCTCCCGCCCAACCTTCCTTCCCCTTCCCTCCACTTGGGGTCTGATGTCTCGCACCAAGCCTTCCCTTTATACTTTCTCCCATTGGGGTTTCCCCTGATCAAATCCTTGCACATGCAATCCCACCTTAGTGTCTGCTTTGTGGAGGACCCAGACTAGCAGAGGACCCAGATTATCCTCTGATCAGCACTCATTTTCCTGCTCCTGATTTCCCTTTGGGTAAATTATCCCTCCCCCACAGTCAGTCCATGAGGTCTTGGTTGGAGCTGATGCCAACCTCCCATGGCTGCCATGTGCCTAAGCCTGGTCAAACTATTTCTATAATTCCCCTGAACTCAGTATTTGGTACAGAGAAAAGCATGAGATGTGAGCCAGTGAGATCCCTATCTGAAACTTTACAAGATCTCTTAGGAATGAAATATACCTTTTACATAGGGTATTCTAAGCTGGTAGAATGAAAATCTGGTGCTACTAAGGAGCATCATTGCCACCCTCAGTCCAAGGCTGAAGTCCGAGAGAGAGAGAGAGAGAGAGAGAGAGAGAGAGAGAGAGACTCCTGATACCATTATTTAAGCACCTGGATACAGCTATACCTGAAGCTCCCATACTTTTCCATAATGTAAACCAATACAATTCTTCTTTTGTTTGTTTGTTTGTTTTAACTATCTGAGTTGAGTACTCCAGTTAAAAAAAAATCATAATATTTCCTGATACCATTCTTTAAAGTCAGGACTGGGGGAATAAGATCACAGCTTCTGGAGAGGAACTACAAAGTCAAGTAAGCATCAAGATGGACAAAATGGATTCTTTTAATTCTGTGTGTGAACTGCTTCCAGGGTGTCAGAAAGATTAAAGAGAAAAAAGTAACAACCAAAGAAATATCAGTGGGAGCCAGTTTGGCTTTAGGCTGCTTTTTAAAGAAAGCTTTCCACAGTTAGGGTTTCCAAATATAATCCCTCTGTCATTCGACAGGACCCAGTACCTAAACAGCTACTTCTGAAAATAAGAGAAATAAAATCTGTCTGTTTTCTGATGAATCACAAACTCATTTCCTCTCTAGCACTTCTTCTCTGTGGGTATGGAAATCAAAAGAAGGTGTTACCCTTCTTTTAAAAAATTAAAATTTCCGGGAATTTCTATCAATAAATTCATTCTGTTCTTCCTAATCATAGATTCCTTTTTGCAAATGCTGCTACCACTGTTGAGGTTTATCCTACATGGTGAAAAGCACCTTGGTGATTCTTTGCTTGGCAATAAACAAGAGCCCCAAACTAAGCCAAGACTCAATGATCCCTCATCTCTTAGCTCAAAGAAAACCTGGCCTGCTATGGTGTTGTCGGCAGGACTCTAGAACTTAGCAAGATTGCAGCCTTTGTGGCATTTCCAGCTCAAGGTTCAATCTCTCTCCTTTGGAAATAAAAACGAATAATAAACCATTAATGTTCAGTTGTCGGCATCGCTAATTAATATGAAGAGGCCACACTTCACTAGACAATTCATAACCCGTGCCTGAGTAAGTGCAGATGGCAAACAGTGGGCCCATCTCATGTCAGGACCCTTCTGCCCCTGTTTCAGATAAGTCTCCTTCCCTGGAACAGCTTTGATAGCAAAAAGCAAAGGCACCTACATGTTCTTTAAATAGATCTCTGCCCTGGCTGCCTTGACAGCTAATGGCCAAAGGATGTTAACATACAGTGGCATCTGTGTTCACAAAATCAAGGAAGTTTTCCATCGACCAACCTGCTCCCTTATTAAGAAGAAAAATAATCAGGGGTGAAGGAGTAAAGTTGACCAGGAAATTTGAACCTCTGAGTTCACTGAGCACATAAGCAAGGAAGAGATGGATTCAAATCAATTATAATAATATTTAATTATCACAGCAGCAGCAGCAGTAATGGCTAGCATTTGTTGAGTATCTCCTGCAAGCCTGGCTCAAAATTGCTGCTTTATATGCATGAGCTCACTGAATCCTCACAATAACTCTAAGGGGTAGGTGCTAATATTATCTCTGCATAACAAGATGAGTGTTTAGTAGATTGGCTGCAAAAAAAAAAATGGCCCTAATTCTTCCGCTCCCTGCACCCACGGTCCTCCAGGTGCAACTTCGCACTACAATGTGATTTTGCAGCTCAGTCCATCAAGAGATGGAGTCAATTTCTCCACCCCTATGATTTGCTTTGGTCAATAGAATACTAGGAGCCTGGATTTCAAGGAACCTTATAACTTCTTCCTCTCTTGAACTCAAGCCCAATAATAAACCCAAACCTGCCTGCTGGAAGATGAGAGGCCGCATGAGACAGAACTGAGCCCAGCTAAGGCTATCCTTGACCCATGAGCAAGTCCAGAAAAATTGGCCAGGTCAGCAATACTGCCCAGGGAACCCACAGACCAGTGAGCAATAATACATGTTTATTGTTATGTGCCACTGGGGCTTTGTGGTTGTTTCTTACATAACAGCTTTACAGGAACAGATGACTGGTAAAATGAGGAAATTAAATCATAGGGACATTAAAGTGAATGCCTAGCAAGTTTCTTATACATAGTAGGTATTCAATAAATTTTGATTGAATCACTGAATAAATGAGTTGGACATCATGTCCAGAGCTGTCTGACACCACAGTTTAAGTGTCTGACTAATAACTTTACCATAATGTGCATTTCTATTCTAAGCAAGTCTGTTTCCTTTCAAAAGCACCCTGCAACATATCTGACTCAATGAATGCTCTTCTATTCTTCTCTTCCATTCCTGATTTCTCCCCAGTCAATTTAAGTCAATCCCTGCTTTTTTATAAAGCCTCTGGAGAAAGTGGGAAATGCAAATATTGATAAAAGAAGTGTTTGACACCTTTATAATCCACCCTTGAAAAAGACCAGGTTTTGATTCAGCCTTTCTCTGTTTTAGTGTGTTTGTTAGATATAACTGGATTCTGCCTACTCCCATCTTTGATCTCTGTCTTTTACCTGGCAATATTAGACCATTTATATTTTTTATGATTGTTGATATACTGGCATTTCATGCTACCATCTCATTTTGTGCTTTCTGTTTACCCTGCTTTTTGTATGCCCCTTCTCCCTGTCCTTCAGTTTTTCTGCCTATTAATTTCCCTACTGGTATTTGGGAAATTATATATTCTTTCTATTCTTTCAGTGGTTGCCTTCCCTTTTTCAACATGCTTATGTGACTTAATATAAAATTAAATAATTTCTCTACCCTCTTCTGAGATGATACCTTAGAATAAGTTTAATTCTAATCTCTCCACTATCTTAGACATACAGCATTATTTTTCTTTCTTCCTCAAAGTAGTCGTCACATATCCCCAGGGCCTGGCACAGGGCCTGGCACATGGCACATGCACATTAAATCCTGTGGGATAAATGGATCCCTATTATCTGCTTATTATTACACTTTATACATAATTGTGTTTTGTATTCTTTAAAGGACCTTCACACTTATCAACCCAAATCTTGGAAGTTAAACAGAGGAGATAATCTAATCAGGATATGAGGCTGAAAATCTAGGCAT
This sequence comes from Talpa europaea, assembly GCF_964194135.1. Lineage (NCBI taxonomy): Eukaryota > Metazoa > Chordata > Mammalia > Eulipotyphla > Talpidae > Talpa > Talpa europaea. The sequence goes on along the minus strand of NC_140082.1, from coordinate 6,442,748 downwards.
CCTGGAAGGGTAACAAACCAGAGAAAGGAAGTTCCAGAGGGTGACATCAGGTCCCCACAGACTCTTTACCCAGTGCTCTCGAAAGTCTGCAGGACACAGGCAGCTGGACAAGGCTCAGAGTTCTCTGTTCATGAATAGTTTGTTCATGTTCAATCATCGTAATATTTTGGATTCCAGTGACAGTCCAAGAACCTGTCTCTGATGCCTGCGAGAGTTCTTCATTCCTTCCAAATCCTTGGCCCTTATTAAAATATTTGACTCCAAACTATCTATATCTCTATGCCTGTCACTATCTATCTATAAAGATAGAAACATGTATTTTTTCACAACATGCTGGTTCCTTTGTCAGGGGTACACTTTATACTTCTTGGCCTCCCTCCCCCTCCCTCATGCCTTTTATTACAAAGCAAACTTGCTACTTCATTTCTTGATTTTCCTCTCTGGCAACCTCAACCATCCCATATTCCTGCCTCTCTTTTCACTGCAGCCTGATGATGATATGGCTAACGGAATGATTCTGTCTGCTGACATCAGGAAATCAAGGAAGATTCTGTGTAATGCTAAATAATATATATATATATATATATATATATATATAGAGAGAGAGAGAGAGAGAGAGAGAAAGAGAGCTATAGATATACAGATAGATACCAAGATAGATACCCATCCCTACCCTCTGTAAAGTGCTTCAATCTTTCTCTTTGGAGGATTAAAACATTTCAAAGAAGCAAATGAAAACTCATTTAATCTGTCCATTCAAATATGTTCCATCAGCCTATAGATTATTATTATTAAAAAAAAAAGATGACAGTGCTGAAAGTGAGAAAAAAGAAAGAAACTCAATTTGTCCTAGCAATCAAATTTTCAAAGCTGGGGGTCAGACCTCATATGAGAAAAGAAAAGGGAGATTTTTGCTGCACCAGGGAACCAATTCCACTGTCATTATACTTGGCTTCTTTTTGCTCCTCTCACGGAGAGATCTTATTCATTTTCTCCTCCCCATTAAATTTCTCTACAAGCCAAGGAAGAAGTTGCACCAACCAACAATACTAATCAGTGCTAACGGTTATCAAGCACATCCAAGTGTCCCTCACCCACTAAGCCCTAGAGGTGTCAGGCACACATGCAATGTCCTGTGTCATGTGCACCATTATTATTCCATTTTACAGATGAGGGAGTAGAGGCTCAGTGAGGGCCATGCCTAGGGAGGGGAACAGGCAGGACTCAAGACCAGGGCCTCTGAGCATTCAAGCCCCCGCTCCTAACCACTCCATCCACAGTCTCTCAAGGCCACACCATTGCTGTCCCCTGAGAAAAATCACCCCCCACATCATCTTTCTTCCTTGAGTACTGTCCTCCCTTGTCCACCTGCATGGACTGAGCATGCAGGATGCTGACCTGCATGGACTCTTTTGTTGGGATCCTTGCCCATGGGTTGCAGTCCATGGCGGGGACCAGGCAGGAGATCACAGGGGAGGTAAGAAGAGGTTGGGGAATTTATTCTCATGACCCTTTCCTTCAGGGTCCCTTGGCCCAAGGCCACCCAGCACCCGGGGACCCTCTCTACTGCCTTGTATCTCAGGGTTTAGGGCTATCCCCCTCCCCTCACCACCAACATCTAGTGGTGAGAACATCCATCTGCGAGTTGCGTTGCTGCACCATCTGCCTGTACCTTGGGCCTTTCATTCTCTGCAGATTTCCCAGGTTGAGGGTCCCTCTGGTCACTGACCCAGCCACCTAGACAGCTCATCAGAATCACTTCACAGACAGCAGACCCCGCTCACCAAAGGAAAAAAGGACTATTTAGGACCTCAAGAAATGACCTTGAATAACTTTCCTGACTTATGCTTTCTAGAAACATCTTTGGAGTGCCTTCTAGATATTAGACACTACACTGCAACCACAGGATACATCTGTGGTGAGACAAACAGGAGAGGGAGATTCAGGTCCATGTGAAATAAATAAGAGGACCTCCCCGGTGGCGCAGTGGTTGAGCGTTGGGTTGCGAAGCTGCCCGCAGACTCTGCAGTGCTGGTTCGATCCCCGGCTGCTCCCCGGCCACCGGAGGAGGGTCCCACATGGTGCGCAGACCTCTCCTGCCGCCCGCTGCTCCCCTCAGCAGTGTACTTCGGTCCTTCTGCCTGCTCTGCTCCCTGCTCTGGCTCTGGTGAATTCTCTCACCCTCCCGCACCTCTGACTGTACCCAGTGCTTGTATAAATAAATAAATAAATCTTTTTTAAAAAAAAAAAAGAAATAAATAAGAAATAGAACATGGTGTTGCAACTGTGGAGAGAGAGCAACCTTCTAGCAGGAGAGGCCTTCAAAATGAGTCATAGACATGAAGGGGGAACAGAGGAAATGGCCAGCAATGTGTGTGTGTGTGCACACTTGTGTGTGCATATGGTATGTTGGTCTGTGCATATGCATGTGCTTGTGTGTGCAACTGTGGTGTGCTGTAGCATGTGTGTGCATTAGCTTTGTGTGTGCATGGTACATTGTGTGTGTACGGGTGATGTCTCTATGTATATGGTGTGCTTGTGCTGCCCATGTGGTGTGTGTATGTGTAAATGTGTGGTGTGTGCATATTTAAGGTATGTGTGGTATGTGCCTGCATATGTGCCAGTGTTTCACGTGTGTGTGTGTAGAGGAGTTGGGGGCTTATGGTGTCACAAAGGAGAGAGCAGCTCTGAAGACCTCAAAGCTGGAGGATCTTGAAGCAAAGGTGATTGAGACAAAAGCTGCTCAAATCCAACTAGTCACTGTTTCCAGCACCCCAGCACCCCAGCACTCCAGCACCAGGCTATGATCTGGAGAACTTAGAAAAGCAGAGAAGGGACGCGCCCTTTATCACACTCACCGGGACAATGCTCCTGGCATGCAGAGCCCAGGTCCAGGATGGGCAGTGGCCTGTAATGTGCAGGACAGGCCCCCACCCCCTGTGAAGACTGATCTGCCTGACTCTGAAGAACACTCGCTTTGTGAAACGGCAGCATCAGTCCCTTGAGAGGCTCTGTGGGGCGGGCGACATTACACCATCCAGACTGGCTCCGATCCTGACATGCAGGAGGTGAGTCAGGTGACTCATCAAGACAGGGCAGAGATGAAAGCAACAACAAGAAAGAGAGGATTTGGGGGGCTTAAAAAAGATTTAGAGTAAAAGAGAAGATTGTTCTAGAAAGTAGCTGCCATCATTGTAGAGCAATGTTTCTCAAACTCTTTAGACCAAGACTGATTTACATCAGTCAACCCAGACATCTCTCTCTCTCTCTCTCTCTCTCTCTCTCTCTCACACACACACACACACACACACACACACACACACACACGTGTGACTAAGCAAAAGTTTCACAAACAATACTTACCATAACGATTTTCTCCGACATGTCCTGTTCTACCCTCGAAACTGATTTTACAACTTACTAAGTGCATCTCACTTCCTGCTAAAGACACTAACTAGAAAAGAGTATATTAAAGATGAAAAATGGGATAATGTGTGATGTTGATAAGCATGCAGGGAAATGAGCCCTCTCGTATATTACTCGTGAGGGTGAAAATTAATGCAGTTCCATCGACGGGCCATGGCTGTCCTTACCAGTATTTTAAATGCATATGCCTTTGCTTCAGCAATTCCACTTCCAGAAATTTATTACAGATTTCTTCACACATGTGCCCACAGATGGATATAAAAGAACAGTCGCTGTAACATTTTTTCTTGTGATATAGATCAGGAACAAGATAAATGCCCATCATTGATCTGGTAAACAAATGAGGCAAGTTCACATAAACTGAAATGGAACAAAGTCCAAGCCGTAACACATAGGGAAATTAGGAGCAATATGCTGACCACTGCTAGGCTGAATGAATGATGCACGCACCAGAATATATCACACTGTCCTCTGCTTCTGAGATGTTCAAATTTTCCCATAGTTAAAAAATTAAAAAGACAAGTGTCTAAAATATGTTCAGGGTGTCATCATTTGTCTTTAATTGGATTTGCTATAATGGGCAAGAGGGTACATCAGAGAATGGAATGGAGGTAGTAAGTGCCTTTGGCACGGAAACCTGAGAACAGAAGGAAGAAGGAGTATCCTCACCTTATATCCTTTTCTCTGTTTTCATTTGTAACCATGGCTACCTGTGATCTATGGGTGTATTTACAATTAAAAATAAGACAGAAATAAAACTGGTTTGCCAACCTCAACAAGGATAAACACAAGTCTACCGGAAATCGAAAGAATCAAAACAAGACCAACAAACAAGCCAATTCGAAAAGAAAATATTCCCAGCTCTGACCCTTCCATACCCCATCTTATGAAAAAGTCTTTGGGGGTTTGCTGAGCAACCAAGTTTTAAAAAATGGAATTGTGTTCAATTACGTTTTCCTGTCAAGTTGTTACTTCTTTGAACTGACACAGAAAAAGGCTGGTCCACATGGGATCCCAATTATACGCAGGTTATGCAAGACAAGATTTAAAGCTACTTGGTGAATATCCTCACTTTAAGCATGAAGACTATGGGCCTCCCTGGTGGTGCAAGGGGTTAAGTCTCAGCACTGTGAAGCTATCCATAGCCACTGCAGCACGAGTTCAATCCCTGAGCAAGGAGCTGCCCCACACAGTGCAGCAGACCTCTCCTGTCTCATCCACTGCTCCCCTCAGCAGTGTATTTCAGTAGATCTGCCTGTTCTGCTCCCCAGTCTGTCTCTGGTGAATCCTCTCACCTCCACATCTCTGGCCTGGACCCCAGCTCTTGTATGCATAAATAAATAAATCCTTACAAAAAATGAAGACGATGATACACTCACTCCATTTCCCAGTCTCTACCTGACAAGATGGTCACTGCATGTCTCTCTTTCTTTCTCCCTCTTCCCCTCTCCCCCCGCCCCTCCAATAAGAACACAGGAAGAGAGTTACTGCCTGGGAGCCAGTTGTGGGCTCTCGCCAGGAACCAAATCAGCCAGCACCTTGGTCTTGGACTTCCACCCTTCCAGAACTATGAGAAATAAATGTGCCATTTAAGCCCCAGAGACTATCAGACTTATTAAAGCAGTCCAAGCTGACTGCTAGAAATACCACAAAGCTATTCATATAAAAAATAAATGTACTGGCATGAAAGAACTTCAATACATACTGTTGGGTGGAAACAGGGAGCTGTGGTTATAATATTACAGTGTTCTGAGATCACGTAAAATACACATTCATATAAATACATTCATACACATTCATTCACAAAATTGTAGAAAATTATCTGGAAATAAAAGCACCTTATAAATGATAGAATATTTCAGGAGCATGGGGTTTATAGTCAAAGAGGATGTTCATTTTCTTTGCAAATTTTAGTTTTTTGTAAAGGTGTATTTCTGCATTACTTATATATTTCACAGTGTATCCCCTCCAAATGGTTTGGAAAGAATAACCTGGCCATATGATTCATCAACTCAGAGATCTTTCTAGAATCCAGGTTCTAAAATCTGCTTCCCGATCTAAGATGTCTTTCCACTACCATTTAGTTCTCCATCTTAATTTTGAAACCAATAAAAATTACATGCGCCCACTCAAGAGCAAATAACACAGGACTTGCAGTCCCACCAGACACCAATGAGCAGATAATGTTTTTATGCACTGAACGAAACATGGTTAGATCTCAGCAAGGTTAGCGAAGGCAATTAATTTCAAAGCCCTCCAACTGACAGCGATACACAAATTAGCTTCCACGTCCACTTTAGGAAACTCATTTCATTACAGGGAAGAATTCAGTAGGGGGGTTGTGATGACTTTTAAAGAAGAAGAGGATTCACTTCAAAGTGAGATGAAACTAGTTTCTAGAACAACCTCATAATTACACCACAAGGACAATGTTTACCTCTAAAACCAACATCCAATAGCTGTTGGAAAGAAGAAGAAGAAGCCTCAAAGAGGTGTTGGGCTGAAATCTGCATGACACACCAACGGGAGGGAAATTAAAAGATTAAAGTTTGGGGAAGTTTATTATTAACTAAATCTAATATTTATTTATTTGGATAAAAAATATTGAGTACTGACTGTGCCAGATACTGTGCTGGGCACAAGACATATGAAAATCCTGCCTTCATAGAGCTGACATTCTGGCAATAAACAAGCACTACCATAACAGGCAGGGGGTTAGGGGGTAAGTACCACATCACCTGCCCACTTTTCCTTGCCTTGTAAGCCCTATTTCCTTACCTGCCCCCCCCTTTTCCCTGGGGACACTTCCTAATAAGACTTGTCACATCAGTTGTGTTCCAGGTCTGCTCCCAGGAGCCACACCCAGCCAGAAGGTGAGCTGGAAAGTCACGTCATCCTCACAATCGCTCATGTTAACTGAGCACTTACTATGTGCCCAGAGTTTTTATAAACACTTCGCCCCTTTTAGTTCATGGGCTTCATTCCACCACTGCAGGGCAGGGGCTGATATCAAGCCCAATTTGCAGTGAAGTGACTCCAGATCTACTCCCACTCCCTGCTTGGGTCATAAATCATCTCCACCATGAGCCCATAATTCAACCACTGAGATTCCTTTCCCTCAAAGGAAGGGCTGTTAAGTGTTGCAATGTCAAACTTCACCTTGAAAGATAAGAAGCGGTGCCGTATGTCGGAGGCATCAGTTGCTTTTATCTGTCTAGCATCCGACGTTTCTTGGGGAATTACGCATTCTCAGTCCCCATGGTTTCCCAAGGAATTAGCATGCAACCCAAACCTAGTTAATCAGCATCCTTGGCCTTAGTCCATGCTTAGTTTAATCTTCCTGGTCAGACTAGACTAAGCATGGACACATGACTGAAACTGGTCCAGTGAGAGGCAAGGCTGAAATCTCTCAGGACCCTGAAATGGAAAAGAGCTCTCTTTCTCCTGGTGTGGTCACAGGGGTCGGAGGTAACTGTGGATGAACACCTTGCCACTATCAAGAATGAGGTCAACACAGGTTCTTGTCATCAGCTTTGTCGTGGGTGACGGGAACTTGGCCTCGTCCCTGTTCTCCGCATCTCGGTTTCTTCTGCTTCGCCACGTCCTCAAGTTTTTTCAGGAGCAGCTGAAAACCCTAGGAGGACAGAAGTGAAATACCACCCCCAACACACAACTGTGCAAGGATAGATACCAGCTAATTATTGTGGATATGCTTTGTCAAGATCAGCTCAGGGGCTGAAAACGCTGCACCCTGCAGAGCCATGGAGGGCTGTACTCAGGAACAGAGGGAACTCCAGAGACTGTGTGAGGCAGGCTTTGCATCTCCTCCATCAAGAGGTGGAGATGCCCTTTGACTTCCTCGGGAGAAGGTGAATAGCTAATGGTTTGTCAGAAGCAAACAGAAAGCCAGAATTCTGCCCCAAAGAGTAATAATGAAGAAACACAGACACAAAAGAAGTGACAGATCTTAAAACAATCTCTACCCAACACACATTGTCTGGAAACACTGGAACACCCGGATCCTACAAACAAAGCGTATCACCAACAGCCAACCACTTCCATTGGCCTTAATAGGCCCACACCTGATTTCAGTAAGCACTGCTTGAAAAACCCGGAGGAAATTTGGCAAAGGAACAATGTGGCAACCAGCCACAGATAGACCCAGTAATTCCAAAGCATAAACTCCCAAGAAACCACAGATCTCTCACAAGCCATTCACCTAGTGGTTTCAAACCAAGACAAAAAGCAGACGCCCAAGAAGTACTCCAAGACTCAGCAACCATAACTACCGCAACCTGCTCATAACAACCGATTTTCAAAATTGAAAGATTCTTTCAACAATGGGATGCAATGCACTAGCATTCTGAATGAATAAAAAACAAAACTTGGTTACTTACAGTTGTGGAAACGAGAAGTTCACGAGGCAGGGCCTAGGAGGTCTCTGCACCATGGACAGGATAACAGCAACTGAACTTTGGGGATGAGGTGGGGTTAAATAGGTTTCACTGCTTCCTGTAATTGGCTAATTTGCATAATTATGCAGGCTCAGGGGCTTAAAGGGGCTGATCCTAATTATCTAGTACCCTGTCTTGGGATCATTGTTGGGGGGTGCATCTTGACACGGGGGTTTGAGAGCCCCATAAAGAAAGTGGTTGTGTATGTGTAGGGTAAGGAAAAATGTCAGGCTTTTCTGCCCTCCCACCATTAGGATAGATGATGGAGCCTTGCGGCCCTGAACGCATGCCTGATGGCGGGCACCTGGGGCAGGGTGTGGGCCTAGGTAGATGGGATTCACCTGGGCTGAGACTGGGCTTTTAAGGGCAGCATCACGGGGACGCCAGTAGCAGCTGAAAGAGAAGCCGAAAGAGAAGCTGAAGAGAAGCCAAGAAGCAGCAGAACGAACAGAAGAGCAGAGAAGCAGAGAGAACGCCAGAGAGCCCAGATAGAGTGAGGATTTGCTGGGGGCCGGGAGGATTGCCATCCTCCTGGCCCCTCAGCACCCTTGCCTGATGTGTACTGGGTAAATCCCAATAAAAAGACCTGCAAAAAGCCAAAAAAAAAAAAAAAAAAAAAAAAGAATGAGGTCAACACAAAGGGAAATGGATCTGAGGGAAAGAGAAAGCCCTGACGGTTTCATCTGAGTTCCTCGATCCAGCCATACCTGAAGTCAATAATAATAGCACCTTCAGTTATTTGAACAAATAAACTTTTCTGCTTCAGTGGCTTTATTTGAGCTTTCTGTCCCTTGACTGATAAAACAAGGAAAGGCAGAGGAAGTAGAATCTGCAAGAAGTAGGAAAAAGAGCTGCGCGTTCAAGGAACCACAAATAGTTTGATGTACTTGTGAAGGAGGGATTTGGATTGTCTAATTATTTTATTGATGAGAATACTAAGGCTCAGAGGTTGAGTCACCTGCTAAGTTCACACAATTTGGAATATGAATTTTGAATCCAAGAAGTTTTTTGCTGAGTAGTCACTTGAGTTACAGAACAAAAAGAAGTAAATAGAAAGAGAATCCAAATATTGAGTCTTCAATATATAACCAAACTGTAAATGGCTCTGACCGTGGTTTCCCTTTGGATGACAAGGCCTTGGAGGGCATAGCTGTGGGCACAGGTCCCCGTGGCGAACAGACTTCTACCCATCGCTGGGTAAGCATCAGTACCCAAGCTATCATTAGGGTGTCAGTACCAGGTAGATGGGGATCCCTCATGGGCTCAGGTGACATGGATGTGCTAAGGAGGCAAAGCTCATGAAAGGAGTCCCTGTTGAGTGTAGAACTTGAACTGCAAGAAGAAGGAGCAGCCACCAGCTCTTTCACTACCAGCCCTACCCCCAAAACCCCCTGGAAGACAGCACCTTTCCTGAGATTACGACCCCCTCCTGCAGGTACGGCAATGGACAGTCCCCTGGTCTCCCCAAACCACAGAGTGAACCACAGGGGGTGCATATGCTGTTACTTTTGGAGAAGGTAGATGGGAGTTCATTCTGAAATCCTTCCTTGCCCACCCACCATGCTTCCTCGAGTTCTTGGAACATGCACGTGCACACATGTGCACGCGCGCGCGCGCACACACACACACACGATTTTCTGTCATGCAAATGATGCCCATTCTTCAAAACTCCCTGAAATACTACTTTGTGGTTAGCCTTCCTTACTGGTTCCAAACTGGAACAACCTTTCTTGTCTCAACACCAAAAGTCAGCCACTGGGAAGAAACCAGGGCCCAAGAGATGACAGGACCTGAGTCCACATGGCACAGAAGCATCAAAGTCACAACTAAGTTCCAAGCCTCAGAATCCCCATCGCAGACCAGCTCTCTTCCATGAGATCTGCGGCTCTAACCATCTGTGTGCCTTTGCTGGACACTTTTTATGGCCTTAAATACCTTCTAACTGGAGAAGGCAGATCATACTCAGCACGTCAGTGCTGGTTGGTGAATAATGGTGGCGTGGAGCACGGTACTGAGAGGATGCAGAGGGTCAGCGGGTCAGGCTCAGTGCAAGAGTGGTGAGTGATGTCTGTGATGGACACCTTGGAAAGTGACACGCACACCAGGCATTCGCCATCTTTTTCTCCCTTGCGGAAGCCCCTCCCGGATGTCCCAGGCAGAACGAGCTGCTCCTTGTTGTGGATTCCCAAACCACTTCATGCATATCTGAGAACTTCTCACATGTGTCCACACTGTTTTGCTTGTCTCTCCCACTAGGCGGGGAGTTGCTTGAGATCACTAACATTTGTGCTTCTGCAGAGCCTCGTTCAGGGCCTGGCCAAAGTGGGTTCTTGATCACTATCTGAATGTTGCATTATTCAAACTTATTAATTATAACTTCGTAAGTGTATATCTACTTTAAATAAGTTTTTTTTAAGATTTATTTATGCATTCAAGAACTGGGGTGTAGGCTAGAGGTACAGGGGGTGAGAGGGTTCACCAGAGAGAGGAGAGCAGAACAAGCAGATCTACTGAAATACACTGCTGAGGGGAGCAGCGGGGAGACAGGAGAGGTCTGCTGTGCCATGTGGGTAGCTCCCTGGCCGGGGATCAAACTCATGTTGCAGTGGCTGGTGATAGCTTGATAGTGCTGAGACTTAACCCCTTGCGCCACCAAGAAGGCCCTCTTTAAATAAGTTTTATGAGAGCTGGCATCATATAGCACTGTGCTGAACACACATTTAATCTACTCTAATCTAATTTGCTCTCAGTACCGGTGTGCTTACCACATGCTAGGTGCTATGATAGGAGCTTCTATGTCTCTCCCGCACCCTGCAAAGTAGCCATTAACCCCATTTTACACATGAGGACACTGAGTCTCAGAGATTGCATGGCTCATAGGCAGCAGATCTTGGATTTAAATGTGGGTCTCTAGGATGGCAATTCTAGCTGGCTGGTCACCACAGTGATAAAGCAGTGGTCCGGGGAGGCAGAGAGAATGCCTGTGTTCAGTATGTGGAAACTGATGTGGTGCCCAGGGTGTCACATTCAGTCTTATTAAATGGGGTGTTTTCACCCCATTTAGAGCCTCTCTGGGGTGACCATCAAGGTCTGAGCCATGAGTGTCCACTGCCCAGAATTGGTCCAGCCTGATGACATGCAGAAGCTGAAAACAGGGGCCCCTGTAAATAGATGGTGTTCTCAGCTGGCTCCCAGTGACTTCCCTGTCCTGGGAGGGAGAAGCGCTGGGGCCTGCTGAGCTGCTGTGCCAGAGTGCAGCAGCAGGACAGCGGGCACCAAGGCAGGCAGGTGGTGGCTGTGATTCTGCTGGAGAATTAAGAGAATAGCCCAGTGCCACACCACCCAGAGGCAAGGGGTTTGTCTGCACCCATTACCCAAACTGGCCTTGTGGGGTGTCGTGCCTAGCTCCCTTCTTCCACCGAAGGCCATGCAGTGGTGTGGAGGAGCCATGGAGAAGGTGCACCAGGGCCAGGAGACTGAGGTTCAAATCCCAGTTTGCCACCAAAGGGCTGCATGACCTTGGGAGCCCTTCAACTCCATCCTCTCACCATCAGGGAGGCAGAAGACAAGCTGAGTGTTCTCAATGGGGGGCCAAGTGAATACCTGGGGTCCCCATAGCTTGAGCAAAGGCTACACAGACGAGAGAGGCAACTGACATCACTGCAATGGAACCATCTCTGAGAGGGAATGGGCGAGTGAGCTTCCCACCCTGTGCCACTCCCAGGCAGCCCCGGGCACCCTCAGCTCTTTGGCTGCTTCCTTGGGCCTCGTGACCTCAGTCCCTTGCAGAGTTGTCCACCAGGACTGGCATGGAAATCTGAGATCCTGGGCTTTTTATCCAAGAACACGATGAACACCACCGCCATGCCAAATCTATTCTGGCTTCTGCCAGCTTGGATTCGGGACACTGAGCCGAGGTATTCAGCGCCTCCCCTCTTGAAATTCATCTTCTTTCACTCATTTGTTTATACAGCAAATATGTGTCGAGGGAATCAATAAGAAAAACATCATCTAACAGAGAAATGGGTGAGGGGTAATGAATAAACAGTTTGTAGCAAACACAAACGACTTAAGCATTTGAAAAGATGCTCAAGCTCACGCAAAACACAGGAATGCAAGCTACGCTGAGATACCACTTCCCCGCCAGGTTGGCAAAAATCCAAAAGGTTAATAACACACTGTGCTGGCAAGGCTGTGAGGAAATAGGTATTCTCGAGCGCAGCCGGGAGGAGCGATCTGCAGCATAATTTGACAATATCTATCAAAATTATGAATGCACATCTTCTTTGACACAGCAATTCCGCTTCTGGGAATTTATCCTCCGGAGATGTTTGGACTTGTACAAAATGATGTATGTGCAGGGCTACTCACTGCAGCATTGTAAGAGCAAAACATGCGGAACAATCTAGATGCCTTTGAATAGGAGACTCGTTAAATAAATAAGGGGATATGCAAACAATGACATTCTATGAGATTTATTTAAGACTGAGATCTGGCACTAGTCGTTGATCTAGAAAGGTCTCTCTGCTACATTGGCAACTAGCAAGACACAGAGGAACACGGCTACACCATTCCCTCAATAATGCTGCCTAACAAGCCACCCCCAAACTGAAACAGAATATTATTCAGCAATCAAAAAAGATAAACTCATGCCATTTGCAGCAACATGGATGAGCTGGAAGGGATCATGCTCAGTGAAATAAGCCAGAAGGAAAAAGAAAAATATTGGATGGTTTCACTTACAGGAGGATTGTAGGAGAACCAAATAAGGGAGTAGGGAAAAAATAATAAATAAAAAAAAGGAAAAGGGATGAAAATGGGGCTGGGGGAAGAGCACAAGGGAGTATGGTGACAGTGCACAGGTGAATTGGTGGTGGGAACTTTACAGGAACTACACCTGCGAGGAGAAAGCATGCACCGTACAAAAATGAATGATGTTGTAAAATATGTATATATAAATGAGCATGATTTTTTTAAGTGAATTCATTCTCATGCTGATGGAACTGAGGGCTGGCTGGGGTCCTGCTGATCTCGTCTGGGCTCTGCTGCAGGCTGCAACTTTAGCTCCTGTTTGAGTGGGCTCCACACTGTTCATGTGAGGGTCAGGCTGAAGGCACAGTAGGGGAGCATGGCACAAGAGAGCAAGACCAACCCACAAAAACGCTTCCCACATCACATATTGTCAGCCAACATCCCATTGGCCAAGACAAGTAGCATTGCCAAGTCCAAAGTCTTAGGGTAGAGTAAAATCCTCCCACCATGAGGTCATCAGAGAGGAGAGTGGAGCTGTAACTCTACATAAGAGTGCGCAAGACCTCCCTGGTGGCGCAGGGGTTAAAGTCTCAGCGCTATCAAGCTACCCACAGCCACTGCAGCATGAGTTCAATCCCCAGCCAGGGAGCTACCCACATGGCGCAGCAGACCTTTCCTGTCTCCCTGCTGCTCCCCTCAGTAGTGTATTTCAGTAGATCCACCTGTTCTGTTCCGCACTCTGCCCCTGGTAAATCCTCTCACCCCCAACACCTCCTCTGACCTATGCCCCAGTTCTTTTTTTTTTTTTTAAAGATTTATTTTTATTTATTTATGCAAGCACTGGGTATAGTCAGAAGCGCGGGAGGGTGAGAGAATTCACCAGATCCAGAGCGGGGAACAGAACAGGCAGACTGATGAAATACACTGCTGAGGGGAGCAGCAGGCTTGGCAGGAGAGGTCTGTTGCACCATGTGGGACCCTCGCAGGTGGCCGGGGATTGAACCGGCGCTGCAGAGGCAGCTTCGCAGCCCAGAGCTCAACCACTGCGCCACCAGGGGAGGCCCTTTTTTTTTAAGATTTATTTTTATTTATACCCCAGTTCCTGTATGAATAAGTAAATCTTAAAAAAAAAGAGTGTGCACACGTGCACACACACATAATTACACACATGCCTGAACACATGAAACACACAAATATATTTACACCCAAACAGAAGCATAGACATAAACACGCATACGCACATACACATAAACAAACACATATGTTCATGTTTATTTATCTTTGCATAAAGATATCCTAGCAAGACTGTAACAATAATACCCTGTGCCGCGGGGCTACGGAGAAGTGTGAATTAGACAGAAGAAGGTAAGGAGGGGGACATCATTCAATAGTTTTTAAAATCAGGAAAATGGTTTACCTCTGCAAAAAAATGAATTTAAAATGCATATTTAGCACCTACTGAGTGCCAGGCACTGGGCCAGGTGCCCAGGAGAAAGCTGTAAATAAGACAGACCCGACTCCTGCCTTCAGGGAGCCAAGCATGGGGTTCCGTGCTCCTCTACCCTGCTGCCGCCAGAACCACCTGGGGAGCTTCTTAAAAATACTGAAGTTCAGCAGTACACCCCCCAGAGACGCTGATGCAATTAGCCTGGGGTGGAAGTAGGCATATGTTGTTTTTAAAAGGTCCCCAGTGATTTAATGTGGAGTCAGGGTTAAGAATAACTAGTCTAGAAAGAGGAGACAGATTTAAATAGGTAATCACGCAGTTATTTGGCTGTACTTGCGCTATGCACACTAAAGGAAAAACAGAGATTTCTTAACGTACTAAGAAAAGCATTGCTTTCCTTGAGTAGCTAAAATTCATCCTCTCTCCCCACCCCACTATTAATAAGCATAAGACTTATCTCCCTTTTCACTTTAGCTGCCAGGAAGCTCAGCACCTAATATGAAGTTCAATTGAAGCAATTCCTAAAATTTATATCGCCTGTGTAGTCTTTTTCCTGAATTGAATTTCTGCCCTAACTCACTTTTTTGTTGATCCTCAATCTCTATTTCCATTTTGTCATTGGATAGTGGCTTATGTTGTGATAAGGTGTCTCAAATCTTTTATGCTATGGAAGAATTAAATTAGTAATTATGATGATGATGATACATTCTGTTTATCTGCTGGCCCTATAATGCTCTAGGCACTAAGGTAGGCACTTTAAATGTTTTATCTCCAGTCATTTTTCAAAAATCCACAATATAGGTATCATTATCTTCATTTTATAGATAATAAAATGAGGCTCAGAGAGGTTAATAGTTTGTCTAGAGTCACACAGCAGTAAGTTACAGGGCTGGTATATTAGTTTTCTACTACTGCTATAATAAATGACCCAAATTTAGTAACTTAAGATATGCCTAAGATTTATCTCAGTTCTGAAGGCCAGATGCCGCAGTGGGTACTCAGGCTGCATTTCTTCTGGAAGCTTTCGGAGGAATCATCTCTGCCATTCCCAGCTTCTGGAAGCTGTCCACCTTCCCTGGTTCATGGCCCCATGTGATCTCTGTTCCCATTGTCACATCTTCTACCACTAACTCTAACCATCCTGCCCCCCTGTATAAGGACCCTGCCCTTCCCCTGGAAAAATCCAGGACCTCAAAAATCTTAACTAGATTGCATCTGCAAAGTCCGTTGAGAGGTCCCATGGAAAGCCTCAGGAAGAGGGATCTGAGCAGGATCCATCCCAAGCCCCTCTGTCCTCTCATCACGCGCTCTTTTCACTACTCTTCGCTGCTTCTACAAATCTGGGCCGGATTTCTGTGACATCATTACCCCCCTGGGCCTTCTTGGGTCTAAGGAGAGACAGAAGTATAATGCACTAGCAAAGACAAATGCCCCCCATTCCACCCAGAACCAGTGGGGCTCTTCACAAGGTAGGGTAGCTACGGATCTCCCCCAGCACCCCCGGACCTCCGGAGGTCAGCCAGATGTAACAGTTAGCTATGGTGAGCTTCCAGGAGTGGCTGTCAGGGGTTTTCTGCATTATTCACTTGTTTTCTTGTCAGTGGCCTCCTCCACTTGTGTCACCCCTCTGCTGAAAAAGGGGAGCAAGGAACACATCTGTCACACTCACCACAGTATCCCAGAGCCCAGCATAAGCGCCTGTTATAACAGCCAAGTTATGGCAACAACCTATGTGCCCAATGACAGATGAGTGAGTTAGGAAGATGTAGTACAGATATGCAATGGAATAGTACTCAGTGATAAAAAAGGCAGTCACCATTTGCGATAACATGGATGGAGCTAGAGAGGATGATGTTAAGTCAATAAGGCAGGAGGAGAAAGACAAATACTGGATGACGTTATTCATACGTGGAATATAGAGAAACAAAACAAAGGAACAGACAAAACTAAACCAAAATAAACCCTAGAAATATGGCTGCAGCACTGAGGCTACTAGAGGGGGAAGGCAGGTGGAGGTAGGACAAATCAGGGAGGGGGCCCAATGGTCTAAGGAAAAGGACGAGGGTGCTTTGGGGGTGAGGTGGGGTGGTGACATGCATCTGAGGAGGGGTGAACCTATTCCCCTAAGTCATCTGCAGAGTTGTGAACCCATGTTACCTCAAGAAAAAAAATTGCAAAACAATAAAATAAATATTTTACTATTTTAGAATCATTTTACCTTTTTAACAAAAAGTTATACATGGACATGGTTTAAAACATCAGAGAGTTTTATAAAGCTTGCTAAGGGTGGGACATGAAGAGCCCAGCACAGAGCTGACATTCCTTTGATAAATGCACACCCTGACACTGCCCTGATTGAGTAGACAGGATTTCACCTGGGTACAAAATTGGGAGGTGGGGGAGGGAACTGCATAAGCTCTGCCCAGAGCCCCCATCTTGGGAGGGGTGGATGTGAAGACTGAGGCCCCGATCAGGAGCATAATGGAGAGAAACAGGAGCAGGATGGTGTTTGCCCAGCTGTGCCCTTCTGAGAACTGAAATCACATTTCGCGAAGGTTCAACCTGAAACACTGATCGATCATGCTCAGGCGTCAATAACACTTCACCTATGAAAAATCCTCCTGCAAGGGCTCAAAGACAGATGTACAAGGTTATTTACTGTGTTGTTTGGAACAGCCGAAAAATGGACACAACCCAGCTTTCCATCGATAAAGATTTGGGGAGATAAATGATCAGGCAGCGCAGTGATGGAAGGCTAAGTGGTTGTTAAAAGAACGGGACAGATGGGGAAAGAGGTCCGGGGCACACCGCTAAGCAAAAACAAAAGTGATTTGCAGGAGACTTTATAAAGTATGGTTCTATGTTTTTAAAAAAAATAGCAGTCTATATTAAACGTATCAAACTACACACTTGGAGAACTTTGCATTTTGCTGTGTAAGAATTATAACTCAATAAATGAAAGCATTGTTCATGTAAATTCTGGGTCTTGACTTCTTAAAAGCAAATTTTTAACTTTTTTTGGAAATTAAGATGACCTTCTCAAATAATACAGCATCTTACATTTGGAGGGAAAATTTAAATCGAGAGTAGCTTGCCAATGACGGTGGTTTAGAATAAAAGAAATAGAAGACATAGATTAGCATAGACATAGAAAATAAACACGAGAGAAGTATCTGCAGAGAAAAGCTAAAAATACACCTATTTTTCAACTTAGGAGTGAGTAGAGAACGGAAGGTGCAGAAATGAAGTAATATATTTCTATAATTGGATTTTTTACTCGCGACAGGTATGACTTTAGTAATGAGAAACAAATTAAGGTAAAGGACTAACCCTCTCTCTGGCTCATCCCTTTGATAATGAAAAGTGAAACCTCGCTTGTATTCAGGAAAATCAGAGACACCAACGGACATTTGACGAGTTAACTGGTTGAGAGAATTGAACCTCATTTGTGTTTTTAAAATAGAAAGAATTTTGTTATTGTTTTCTGGTTATAAAAGTAACTCGTGTTCATTGTGTAACTGAACAGCCAAACGACGTGGAAGGCGGGCATGGAAAATTACCCAACCTACACAGTAGCCCCAGGAGAACAAATCTTAATATTGGGGTTCATGTCCTTACTTACAGAAGCAGTACCAGGCTTTATATGCTGCTTTAGAACATATACCCTGTTTTTGCCAATCAAGTAACGGTACAAACTATCATACATATATCATCCTTTTTTAAAAATTTATTTATTTATGCATATAAGAGCTGGGGTGCAGGCCAGAGGTACGGGGTGGGGGGGGTGAAAGGATTCACCAGAGATAGAGTGGGGGGCAGAACAGGCGGATCCATTGAAACACATTACAAGGGGAGCAGGGGGCGAGACAGGAGAGGTCTGCTACGCCATGTGGGTCAGCTCCCTGGCTGGGAATTGAACTCGTGCTGCAATGGCTGTGGATAACGTCATAGCGCTGCATCTTAACCTCTTGCTCCACCAGGGAGGCCCCATACATATCTCTTTAGGCACTTATCTGACTATTTGCTGAGTGTAAATTTCTAGAAATCCAATTTGCTGAGTCAAGAAGGCTGCCTATTCATATGGCCTCTGATCCATGTGACCACATTTTCTCTCCTCCCCATCAGTGCACACTGGGCAGCGGCTCCCCAAGTTGACCAGAGGGATGACGCTCCAGTTGCCCATAATTACAGGCCTGGTGAGTTCCCCTTCTGGCTTCTCTTCCTTTCCATATCCCCAGCCCCCTCCCAGCATTTCCTGGGGCCACCAGTAACACTTGAATCCCTGGCTGGGGCTCTACTTTGGGGGGACCCAAACAGTGATGCCACTACAAAGTCCACTACGATCTCCTTGCTGCTCTTTGTCTTGCTCGGGCACGTTCTAGAAGGGTAAAATTGCCTGCGACGAGACTGACGACAGATGGTCATGCCGTGGCGGCCCGGACTGCCGGAGGAGTAAGATCTAGCTCCAAGCCACCTCCTTCACCTTCAGTGTGGAGGAGAAGGGGGTGGCCCTTCCTTCAGGAACCATTTTGCATGCACAACCGCCTCAACAGTGACCAGACAAGAATGCATGATTAAGTACCCCATTGCGAGACTGTCCTGCAGACAGAGACATCTGGATTCCTTGGCAAGATTCCGGTAGGGAAAGAGAGAGCGAGTCCTAAACACTGACTCAGCCCCCCCAGTAAATCGGGGTTTTCAATATAGCTCTTTTTGGAATCGTTTGCTCTAAACAAACTGTTAGCCTGGGTTGAGAGCACAAAAGAAGCCTTCCTCAAAAGATGCCACACATTAATGCTAAGTTCATTCCTAAAAGATGTGATCTCCCCTCTCATGACTGTTAATGGGATTTGTGTGATGATCATTTATTTACTGATTTAATTAATTGCCATATAGCTTTGTATGGCTAGATGCAGCCTGGGCGAATGGCTGATTTCCATCAGGAAAAGATGGGTGAGCAATTTTATTTCAGGGATGAGCCATCAAAGAAGCATTGCTAGCTCAGAAAAGGACCTTTTCCAAAGGAAAAGTCTCTGGACCCTCTAAAATGGGGCCTGAAGCTCTGAGTCTGAGAGTAGGAAGAAAACTAAAAGGTCATGGTATTCAGCTGCCTCCTTTTTCAGAACAGAAAGCTGAAGCCCAGGAGAGAGAAACACCCCACTCTAGCACTGCTAAGTGGGTGCTTGCAGAGCCCAGGAAAGCGTCCAGGCACCCCAAATCCCAGCTCAGTGCTTATCCGACTAAGTCCTCTGCCCACACCCAGAGTGCTGGTGAAAAAGACCAAATGTATTTCTGTCCCCAGTGGGTGGGATTTGGGACTGTTGTATCAAATGGATTGAAGGCAGAAGCAGGAAAAATGCCTGGCCTTGAATGCCCTTGAGAACACATCATTCTTTCTCTCTCTTGCTCTCTCAAAAGAGACCAACTCTCAGATAAACTGGAATTCTTAAGATAACATGCAGAATTTTACTTGTATCAAGAGAATCAAATGTAGATGCTTTTAACTCCAGGTAGGCAACAAATGGATAGAAGAGGTGGAGGTGAACATAAGGGAGTGGTGGGGGCTGTGGTAAACATGAAAGCACATTCCTACCTAAAAGATGGCAGTGTTGCCAGATCATCTGAATTTTTGAGGGAAACCAAAAGTCTGCAGTATTATGTGAAAAAAGTGTCACATGATATCATCCAGCTTTTAAATGTTGGCAGTTGACACAATTTAAAATTTAAAAAAAAGATTCAAGTCCCATTCAAACTAAACAAAGCACATCATCTCCCAAGATATTAGTGTGTGAGGCTGGTGCAGCATCTCAGCACTGGTGGCAGATGTGATCATTCATTTATTCATTTATTCATTCATTCATTCATTCAAATATGAACTCATCAGTTCCCAGTCAATGGCTGTAGTTCCTAAGTCTATGCATTAGAGTCACCCAGGAAACTTGAAAATCCCAAGATGTTTTAAATACCCCCAGGTGATCCCAACATGCAGCCAGGTGCGGGAACTTCTGTTCAACAATATGCAGCTGTGGGTTAGCTACGAGGGACACACAAGTGGCCAGGACAGACGTGTCCCCCCACTCCAGACATTCTAGCTTAGTGAAGGATTCAGACAGGTAACCGGATCTGGCCATGGCTGCCAGCTGTCCACCAGAGCTGCTGGCCCACCAGCCAGGGCACACGCTGAACCAAACTTCCCAGCCTCCTCTGCAGTTGATGTGGCCACATCATCTGAGATCAGGCCAGTAGAATGTGCATAGAAGCCATTGTGGGACTTCCAGGGATGGCCCACAAAGCCCCCAGCCTGCCCCTCAGTGCTCTCTGATTCCCACTGCCACGTGCTGAGGATGCAGGACCCCTGTCTGCCCGGTCCATGACCTAGACCTACCCTGAAGTTTTTTTTTTGTTTGTTTGTTTGTTTTTTAATTTTTTTTTAAAGAGGCATGTATTTTTTATTTATTTATTTGTTTGTTTGTTTGTTCATTTACACATGCACTGGGTACAGTCAGAAGCGTGGGAGGGTGAGAGAATTCACCAGAGCCAGAGCGGGGAGCAGAGCAGGCAGAAGGACCGAAGTACACTGCTGAGGGGAGCAGCGGGCGGCAGGAGAGGTCTGCGCGCCATGTGGGACCCTCCTCTGGTGGCCGGGGAGCAGCCGGGGATCGAACCGGCGCTACAGAGGCTGCGGGCAGCTTCGCAACCCAGCGCTCAACCACTGCGCCACCGGGGAGGCCCCCTACCCTGAAGTTTTGTCGAGATCTTGTTAACCACAGTCTAGCCAGCACACTGGGCAGTTAGGACTCAGACAAGCAGCAGGACAGTACCAGTAGCAGAGGCTGGGGGCAGAGTGCCAGAGGCTGGGGGCGCAGAGCCAGCATGGGAGGTTCCAAGAGGGCCTCCTTCGTTCAGGCGCTCATTCAACATGCACTCGCTGTGCACCAGCACTGTCCTCGATGCTATTAATTAAATCAGTCAGTAGTAAATGCGAGCCCCATTAGAAACTGAGAGGGAGGCAGCATGAAAGGAAGGCTCAAAAACCTCAGTCCTCGGGAGTGTGAGCCAGACCTGAAAGATGAAGAAGGCAGGAATTCGAGTGGAAAAAAAATCACCCTGAGTAGAAAAGTAGCATGAATTTGCAGTGTGGAGGCTGAGAAGCAAACCAAAATGAGAGAAATTAAGAAGGAAGGAGGCAAGGAACAAGAACCTGGCCAGGTGGCAGCGGGTGGGAGCAGGTGGAAGAAGACGACTGTGGAGGTGTCCCCCCAGCCCCTACCTCCCCTACCCCCGCAGCCCCCCATTTGTCCCTGTCGTGAGAGCAGGTAAGGAAACTGACAACGCTGGACGTTCACTTCCAGCGCATGTCCTGTTTGGTCTTGAGCCCCTGTCCAGCTCGCCCATCTCAGACGTCAGTGAGAGCCGGGGACACAACCCTCGCCTGTTTTGGTGACTCTTGGGGGCTTGGAGAAGGACTATGTCCACGGTGAGACAGCAGAAAGACAAAGCTGAGCTAGCCCTTGAACCATCTGGAATTCCAAAGAAGGGGCCAAGCATCCAAAGCCCTCTGCAAATTCTCTGGTGAGTCCACGAAGGCACTGGACCCCCACAATACCTGGAAGGGATGATTTTGGGGATGATCCCACCAGGGTTAGGCCACCATCCTCATGCAGAGCAGGGCTCCGCCTGAATCTCTGCAGAGCCGGGGTGCAGTTACACCCCTGTGAGCCCCAGACTGTCTGTGGGAAGCTAAAAGGAGCCAACATCTGATATGTCGATTCTTGGCATCGGTAACTAAAGTTTCTGTGAAAGACACATTTATAAGATAAGCCAGTTTCAAGATGACACACGAGCTTTCAGGAGCCCCAAGAAATTGTGCGAGCTCAGCATTTTCTCCGCACCCACCTGGTTGTGCAAGGCGGGCGCCAGCTTGGCCAAGCCTGAGGCGCAGGCAGGAAGAGGGGAACAGAGGCTGCCTCTAATAGTCTCAGACACTGGAATGTGTTTTTCTGGTGATTTGCATTAATATGCATACGCAGAACCAATGCTTTTCAGAAAAGTAAAACAAAACTAGGCTCGGTGGCTAATTATAGAATGAATTATGCTCTTTAAATTGCTGAGACAAACTTGTGCCCAGGGTCTCCGAGCTCAGAAACCAGCCTCATCTGTCAGAAACTGAGCCAGAGTGTAACTAAAATTATCCTGTGTGATCCTTATAAATATCTCAGGTGGTACAGTTATTATTATCCCATTTGACAGGCAGGAAAACCAGAATTTGAACCCAGGTTCTGATCCGAAGCCCAGAAAACCACTGCTGCTTCCTCCCAGAGCCCTCCAGCCAGGTCGCCTGGAGGATGCTGGAAGCTTGGAGGAGCTGGCCAAGCAGTGGGAGGGAGAAGCAGGTGGGCAAGAAATACCCTGCTTTCTCCCTTCCTCTATCTCAATGCCAGGCCTCCCAGTGGCCCTGGTGGGCAACCTCGCAGGAGGCCAGCTGACCAGGAAGGCTAGGAATGCAGCCCCGAGGGATGACCCCCATCCCCCTGGACCAGGACACCTGGTAAGTAGCTGCAGAATTTGAACCCAGGTTCTGATCCAAAGCCCAGTAAACTCCCGCCCGAGAACACAGCAGCCCGCCTTCCAGGTCTTCAGGGGACACCCTCCCACATTCTGGGCAGGCCACCCTGTAGACACAGAGCTGGGGTTAGGGGGTGTCACTCACAGGCCTGAGTCCCAACCCCAGCTCGGGCAATGGTTCCTGCGTGACCTTAAACAAGCAACTTCACCTCTCTGAGCCTCAGCTTCCTCCTCTGGAAATGGGCAGTGGACACCCACAGCTCACAGGGTTGATTGAAAATTTACAGAGCACCTGGCCTCAGAAATTAGATCAAACGACTACTAGCCCCATTGCATATGTGTATGCTTCCAGAAGCATTCTTTCCCCGCAGGTCCCCTGGTGAGGAGACAGGGCCGGACAGAGAAAAACGTGAATTTCCCGGTCGTGTCTAAGAGCCGCCCTGGGCATTCTCTCAGAGGCTCCTCTGTCGCCAAGCAAAAGTGTTCAAGTTCATTACTACTCTGAGCTGCTCTTGGGTGGGACCACCTGGGATGCCTCCGATCGTTTATTCTGGTTCTTTCCCCTTAATCCATGCGCTTTCTTCATGCAGCGACCCTACTTTGCTGCCCTTAGAAAATTATCCCTGAGGGAAAAAGCAAGCCAAATGCTCATGCAAATGAACCCCACTGACAGCACCACGGTCTGTCAGGCATCCGTGGTTTCCAAGGCTTCAGGAAAGGCAGGCCCGAGGACCTTGCGGTGGGACCCGCAGGCCTGCAACCTGAGCTTGGCTCCAGGGCTCTGTGGCCGCAGGGTGGGTCTCCCTTGTTCAGTCCGCAATTGGGTGAGTCATCTGCTCATTCCAGCTGCGCTGGAGGTGATGTGGTTCTCTAAAGGACCCACAGCCACCTCCCAGAGGGTCCTCTCCCGCCCTCGCCCCATGCAGTTGATGTGGCAGCAGGCTGGAATCATCTAGGGCGGTGCTACTCAAAGTGTGGTCTAGAAATGCTTCTTCTCTGAGCCGGCCCCAGCAGTGCTGCCTCCACCAGGAGGCAGGGTCACCTGGGACTCCAGAAGCTGACCTTATTTGGGAAAGAAGTTGTGGGCAGATCCGATTCATTTCCATGAGGTCATACCTGATAAGAACTAAGTCCAATGACTGGTGTCCTCTAAGAGGAGGAGAAGACACTCAGAGGCACGCAGGGAAGATGGTCATGAGACCGCGGAAGTAGGGCTTGGAGGGATGCAGCCACCAGCCAAGGATGGCTGGGAACCACCAGCGGCCGGAAGAGGCCAGATGGGGTTCTCTTGAGTCTCAGCGTATACACGGCACTGCCAGCATGGTCATTTTGAACTCCCGGCTTCCAGTACCGTGAGAGGATGAATTTCGGTCATTTGTGGCAGCCCCAGGAAATGGACACGCTCTCAGCAAGCCTGTGACACCAGTGTGCAGGCCACACCCTGGGCAGCGATGACAGGGGCACTGTGGGTGTGGGCTCCTGCTCTACGGGGTGGCCTCCTCCAAAGAGCCTGTCCTGTTAGCTCCCCTGGACCTTGGCTCTGTCATTCTAGAGAGGTTTGGGATGGCAATGCCCCAAGAACAATGGCAAGAGGGGCACATTCAATCTAAGGTCCAGGGAAACGATTTCATATCTTTGACCCCATGGTCTAGCATCCCTCCCCAGCCCTAGAACTTCGTCCCGAATGGAGACCCCTAGGGATATTAAAGCCGAAGTTTCATGTTCTGTGCACAAAACAATCTATTGGTAGTGGCTGTCTGGATTGGCTAGTCATGTCTGTCTGGGACTGAAATGGGGGGCAGTGGCCTGCCTGAGCCACCCAAACATTCTCAAAAAATTCAACTTCCCTTTAGGGGAAAGTCCATTTGGGAGCCCTCATTCAAGAATAAATGTGAAAATTAAATGATGATGATGGTTATAGTTAAGACTGATGGGCTTACTATGTGCCATTTTACCTCCACTTCACCCTCACAATAAGGTGACAATGAGGTATTATTATGCCCATTTTACAGATGAGGAAACTGAGGCTGAGTATGTAACAGTCCAACCCAGGCAGGGAGACCCAGCGCCTTCAACCTTAACCACTGCCTGTGTATCATCTGTAAGCCTGCTATCTATTTACAGATAAAGAAGTGTTTCTTTCAAATAGTCCAAATTTACACGTGTCAAGCCTCCAAAGGGATCCCCCACCATTTCCACCTTACGTGTGCCACTTATCACCCAGCCTTTCTGAAAGAGAGAGCTCTGAAGAGTAAAAAAGAGAAAAAATAGCAATAGCAACAAGAGCTGTTATGTATTAAGCATCTTCTATGTATCGGGCCCTATTCTAGAGCTTTAAATCTCTTAAGTCATTCAACCAGCACCACTCCGTAGAGACATCACTATTATGACTCCCAGGGTAAGTCACTGCCCTTGACTTCATGGAGCAACACACTTCCAGAGCTGCTGTCCCTGAACGCCACATCATGGATTTCCATGTGTTCAACAGGTATTCATCAGCACTGACCATGTGCCAGGCCTGATACAGGGCAGCCCAAGCTGAATAAGTCCCAGTTTTAGTTTGGTGAGGGGACCAACAAGTTAGCAAACAATAAATACACAGAGAGATGATGTGCCTAGACAAGATAAACACCAGAGCAGCAGCTAACCCTGCCTAAGCAGTGTTCTTAAATAGGGATGGTGGACAGTCTAGAGGCATTTTTAGTGATCGGGACTGGCAGAAGTAGATGCTACCAGCACCTCATCGGTAGAGGCAATGCCCAGGACAGTCCCTACCACAAGGAAAAGTCCAGCCCAGAATGTGCCAATGTTGAGAAATGCTAAAGGAGTCAGAATTGAGATGAATTTGAGATGGGCTTTGAAGGATGAGTAGGAGTTTGAAGCATAGGGGAAAAGGTAATCCAGGCAGGAGGAACAGCCTATGCAAAGGCAAGAAGGTAAGGGAAGGACAAGAGGTGCTTCCAGAATGGAAGTATTTCAGTATGAATAGTAAAGCTGGGTAGGACTGGATACCAGTGAGCCCCACTAAGTAGTTTAAACTTCATCCTAAATGGGGATCCCCCGAATGTATTTGAGTAGGGTGGATGATGAGCAGGTCAGAACTGAGAAATAAGAACTAAGAATGCACAGGCAAGACCAGACAGGAGGCCAGGAAGCCAGGCGAGGTCCCCACACCATCTCTGCCCCAACCTCTGGCTAATCCTAAATTCCAGGCGCCTAATCTGTGACGGGACCAGCTGCAACGTGCCATTCCCATTCCAGACTCTGCCAGGCACAGATCCCAAAGGCAATTAGCCTCTACTGACAGGACAGTGACAAAGGCCTGCCCTCCCAGCAAAATCCTAACTCTGGCAGCAAAGAGCACAGCAGATTTACAAGCCCCAGCCCCAGGGCATTTCCAGACATTTTTATCTGGGAGAGTTTTCTTCCTCCTCTGTTTAACTGTTTAACTAGTTGAGGTAAGAAGACAGTCTAATATGAAATTTTGGAGAGAGACAAGCATACACGCGTGCACACACACACACACACACAGTTTCTAAGGTTCCATCCCTCTCCCTGCCTTTCCCTTCATTTCTGTTGACTTTGTTTGCAGAGAAGCCTCAGAGTCTCAGCAGAGCTCGAAAGCTATGCAGTCTCCTGGTTCACCCAGACCCTCCAGCTCCCAGCAAATCAGGCCATTTGCCTTTTTGCCATCAGCCCAGATATGCAATAACCACCCTCTGCTCTTGTTTCTCCTTGGGTGATTGTCCCCAGGTTTTTAATCTCTGCTCAGTGACAGCCAGGACCATGGGTGGTGGTCACAGTGGAGGTTCTAGTACTGGATTGAGGACACTTCTTCTCCATGTGGCTTGGGCAAGTGACCTCCTCCTGGGCCTCATTGTCCTCATCTGAAGGAGCCGATGAGCAAGGTATCCAGTTGAAAGAGTTTACATGGAGGTCATGCATGTCAGCTGCTTAGTGCAGTGGTTGGTACGTAATAATACTCAGCAGACCAATAGCGTGATGGAGTGATTGCCACCGGAGTCACCTACCACTGCATGTCCTCAGCACTGTCCTGTGTCTCTCTCAAATTCTGAACCCACAAGGGCCTCCTTGGTGGCCTAGGGGCTAAGTCTCAGTGCTATCACCAGTGTGGCCTCAGTTCAATCCCCAGCCAGGAATTTGACCCACATGGCGCAGCAGACCTCTCCTGTCTCAACTGCTGCTCCCCTCAGCAGTGGATTTCAGTAGACCCACCTGTTCTGCTCCCCACTTTATCTCTGGTGAGTCCTCTCATCCCCACACCTCTGGCCTACACCCCAGTTCTTACATGCCTAAATAAATAAATAAATAAACCTTTAAAAAAAATTCCAAACCCATGAGAGAAAATGATGGGAGGGAAGGAACACTGTTAAGGCCGTCTGTGTGCCTGCCAAAGCTCCTCCGTGAGGCTCACTCTCCTTTAAACCTTGCATAGCAGCCACGAAGATGTGCTCAGATATTCCTTTTAGAAAGAATTCCTTCAACTTTGAGAATTTCCAGATTTGCTGTAAAAGCTATTGAGCCAGGGCCACCTTCTTCCCAGGCAACCCTCTGCCAACAACTGAGCACGGGAAGGCCCCCGGGTCTGGCCATTTCTGTCCAAGATGCAGTTCCATTTATAGATGGTCTTTACTCCAGAGCGCCCCCTAGGGGTTGGTCAGATCTACCTCCTGGCTTAGAGCCCCTCCCTGCCCCATCCTGTCTCCTCCCTTTTATGGTTCATAGCGGTAACCCCAATAAACTTAATGCACCTCTAACTCTTTCTCAGTTTCTGCTTCTTGGAGGACCCAACTGACACATGACAATAACCTTTGACATGCACACCTGTGTGTGGCTCCTTCCTTCCCTGCTGCATATTGCATCATGCTGGCGTGCCCATCATCTGTCATTGCCTCGCAGAACAGAAGAGCCTCGTGCAGAATGTGAGGTGCTCCAGAAAGAGCCCGGGGTGGTGTCCCAGCACCCAGCACAATGCCTGGCATATTATAGCTCCTTACTGGTTTTGTGAATGACTAACAGAGGGTTGTAATGCAGCAGGCAACTAAGGCAGGGCTCTGCATCTTACAGAAGCAAAAAAAAAAGAATCCAAACAGTCAGATCCCCTTTTAGTCCAGACCCCACAAGAACACAAGCAGCAGCATTTCCTGAGAGCTGGAGTGGATACAGCGATGGCCACACAGATCCTCCTGCAGGAAGGACATGCAACCCAGCTGCAGAGCCACCTTGTCCAAGGTCACACCAGTGACTGGTGGATATTGTCGCCAGCATCGTCATTTTGGCTGGTCCAGCTCCAGAACTGCCGTGGGCTCAGCTGAAGCAATCACTGGGTCCGCATTGCTGCTTCGCCCTCTCCCGTGGCTTGCTCCAGCCCATTCCGCCCGCCCCTTCACTGGTGTGGACCCCCAGCCCTCTCCTTCATAAAACTCCTGCCCATTAATCTCCATCTCAAGAGTCAGTTTCCCAGGGAACCCAACCAGTGACAAGAGTTAACTTGCTGAGAGCATTTGCATGCACAAATTTCCTGGTTCTCACCACTGCCCCAGGGGGTAGGGATTATTCATTGTACTCCAGGGGGTGAAGATTATTAATCCCACATTGCAGACAAGACAAGACATCTGAGGCTCATTGTGCAAACAGAGCTGAGATTCCAAATGCAAATGCATTAGACATCAAAGACTGAAATTTTAAACCTTTGGAAGTGATGGTGCCACCCTCTACCTCCAAAATGACTCAAAATCGAGCCTAGCTCTCATAATAGCCAACGCAAGTGCCAAGGCCACCTGGCTCCCTCAAGCGTCACCAGAAGGCATCTCAGTGGGACCCCCCTCGAAGCAAGATCCTTAATCAGAAAGCAGGAAAGGTCATTTTGAAAGGAGTCCGAAGCTGAGCTGATAATGAGTTTTAAAGGATGTTTAATCAAGACTGTTTATCTGATGGAAGCCCAGACCTGAGAAGTGAGCCTGAGGCTTTTCACGGCCCCCTGGAAGCCTGTCAAAATAATCAAGTAAACACACAAAATATGTAGCTTCTTTGTGGATTCTTTTTGGATTTTTTTCCTCCATCTCGCTGGGTGAGAGAAAGGGAGCGAAAAGGCTGCGCCGATTTGATGGAAATATTTGCCGTCTTTGGGACCAACAGAAAACCTCTCTGCATAATTAAATGTCATTTTTCTGAAAGACTTAATTAGAAAGCCTTCAAGGGAGAAATCCCCCCAAAGGGGGTGACGGGATGCTACCATTGAGACTGCTAAATTAGAAATGGAAGCGGGGGGGGGCAAACCACAGAGACGGGGGTGACCCTGGAGGCTCCCAGAGGCCCTTCCACTCAGCAGAGAGGGAAGAAAGGAAGTGGAGAATCTTTTCCTGTTTCGCCGTTTGCTATGAAGTCTCTAAAAATGTATCCACAGGTGATTAAGCTTTTAGAATACAGGCATTTCCTCTCAATTTAACAGGCATAGAGAGCTGGAGATTGTTGAAGCTGAAATGCCACATAATAGGTTCTCTATTTTGGACATGACGGGGCTCTCTTGGCACGCATGGGGCTGGATAAAAGGCCAGTCACACTCCGACGACCCGGCTGCTTTACATCCCAGCTCTGAATCTTCTAGAGGCAGTGATGGAAACTTGCACATGCATTTACTGTCACAGTCCTCTCTCCGCCCCCTCTGCCTCTCAACTCCTCTTCCTCGCTTTCCCTCATACACACCCCATAAAATGAAGTGAGCATAGAACTTAGACCTTCCCCCAAAGTGAAAAACATTATTCTCCTATCCTCAACATTTAACATCTCAGAATATAACTGGCTGCAGCAAAGAACTCTAAGAAACTGTTCAACTGTTCTCTGGAAGGAAATTGCAGAGGATTTCATAGCGAAAAGATACATGCCTTCCCTGTTCAGCTATCACTGGGGGGTCGTAGCAGCCTGCAAGAGGTGATAAAATACACGGATTCTCAAACCCCCAGACGCCCAGCACAGCAGCCCGGGAACAGTTCAGCCTCCTCTCCTGCTGTGCTCTTCCCTCCTCCAGCCTCGCTGCCTTCTTCAGCGGTGCAGGAAGCGAATGGCCAGGGTCAGCTCTCCCCACCCTGGCTAATACTGACCAAGTGTGCAAAAGGCCGCCGCAGGGGATTCCAGGGTGTTCAGATGAGACCACGGAAGCCCCTATCACAAGTTGGGGTCTTCAAAAGGTGGCACCAACATGGAGTTTGGGTCCTAAAATATTTACTAGGGATTGACACCTGTCAAGGAAGCTGTAGGAAGCGGGATGGAGCAGAGACATTAGCCTGAGGACTGGCCAGCCCCTGGGGGACAATGAAGGAGATAATGCCCAGGGGAGCTGTCCCGGCTGAAATGACCGGGCCTCCCTAACCCCACCTGGCTCAGACTCCCGGGGCCAGCTTCCCCAGAAAGGCAGGGCCTCTGCAAAGGACGCTGCAGCTGAGGCTGAATCCCAAGAGCTGACAGCTGGAGGCCACCTACTGGCCAAGCTCCCTGGAGCTGGAGGGCAGGTCCAGGCATGCATCCGTCTGTCTGTCCCTCAGGTTCATTGGCTCATGTTAGTTTCACAGTGCTAGCATCACAAAGCACCAGACGGGACAGCTTAAACAGAAATATATTGTGTCATGATTCTGGAGGCTAGAAGTCCAGCATCAACGTGTTGGCAGGGCTGGTCCAAGAGCTGTGAGGGAGAAGCTGCTCCAGGCCTCTCTGAGTTTCTGGTGAGCTGCCACTGGTCTTTTGGGTTTCTTGGTTTCTGCTACATCACCTCATTCTCTGCCTTCGTGTTCACATGAAGGTGTTCTCCGTGTGTGTGTGTGTGCATGTGTATGTGTGTGTTATATACACACATATACACTTACATCTGTGTCCAACTTTCTCCTTTTTATAAGGACAACAGTTATATTGGATAAAGAGCCCCCTATGCAGTATAACGTCACCTTAACTAATTATATCTGCAATGATCCTAGTTCCACATAGTCACAGTCTGAGATACTGAAGGGTAAAGACTTCAACATATGAACTGGGTGGGCAGGGAGTGGGGGAGATGGGGAAGTGGGGAGAGCTGGAGTGGGGGAGTAAGGAGCAAAGGGGAACACAATTTAATCCATAACTCACAGAAAGGCTAAATAACATGTCCATGCTCACTCAGAATTTGTTTCATTTAATGTATTTCTGTGGCTTCAGGCAAGGTTTGATCTAGAAACCATATCATCAGGAGCCCTTCTTTCTGATATCTAGCCCAGTCTGTGCTACTTGACTTTACTCCTTGACTCTATGCAATGCCGCCAAGATTTTCATGGTTCCATCCCTTTAAGTTCAAGACCATGGGAAAGGAATCACTATAGCTCTCTCAGGAGTGTCAGCAAAAGTCTCACTGCCATAGTCATGTAGAAATGTTCCTTATATTTTAGAGATGGAAACTAAAGTAGATGGCAAATATCCGGGTCTGCCTTAGGAAATCTCAGCAAAAATGAAGAAATAAGGGAAAGTTGAAAAAAGTATGGTCAAACCTGCACGATTGTCTGGATAATGGGTATGTAGGAGTTTCCTAGGCTATCATCCCTGCTTTGTGTTCATTCACAGATTTGCGTAACAACATGTGTTCCAAGAGTCATCACATCTCAGCAGCACTGAATTGACCCTTTGTCCATCCCTGAGCTGACTGGTCACAGCTGAACTAATTTCCCACCCCGAGCCCAGGATGCAGACAATGTCACCAGAGGCATCCCCAAAGGGAAATCAAGGAGGTGTTATTTAGAGAAAGGGAACCGTCAGCCCTCAGAGACCTTAACCCGGAGAAGCTGATGGAGCCTCTGTTTTGGACAGCATCATGAGAGCACCTTCCTTTCTCCCATCTTCTCCAGCACTTCTCTATGAAGTCAAGAAACTGGCACAAGATCATGGAAAGAGCGCCCCTGGAAAGCAGAAGTTGATTCATCAACATGCCTTTATTATTTCCCTACCGTGTATCAGGCACTGTGCCAGCTGAGTTAAAAAATATATATATAGTTGGTGACTTTAAACAAGCACTTATCTCTGTGACTCCACTTTCTCATCTGTAAAATGGCTCAGCAACCCAAGAATATATACACGCAGATGCAAATAAAGATGTTGATGGATTCTAGATGAATACACACTGCATACATACATGTAGGTATATGTCAGGGATGTCAGACAAGAGAGACTAGATACAGGAAAGATTTCAGCAAATTGCTAAGTTGTCATTATTTCTCTTCTCTGTCTCCCCCTTCTCATTGATTCTTTTTTATTATTATTATGTTTGTTTAGGCAAAGTAAGTTTACATCACTGTATCTGCTCCGGGGTTACAGGTTCAAACCTCTACATATGTTGCTTTCACAACTTGCCCACCCCCAGTGCCCCAGCTATCCCCTACAGCATTCCATGGGGCCCCTTCCCTCTCTCTTATTTGATTCTAGTAGTCTCTCTCCTGGTACATAATAAATGCTTCTCTCTGACACTTATTTATTAAAGTGATACCTTTTTATTTTTAATTTTTTTGTTTTTTATCTATTATTATTCATTATTTAGCTGATAACTATATCAATTAAGGCTAGATTTTCTACATATCAATAGTTACAAAAATAATTAAAAATCAAACAAGAGAGAAGTTAGTTTTTCTCTTGTGTAAAACAAGTCCAGAGGTTGAGGGTCCAGGGCTATTATGACAGTTCTACAAAGTCTCCAGCAACCCAGGCTCCTTCTACTTTTCTTCTCTGCTATCTTTAGTATGTGACTTTCACCTTCAAGCTTGCTTCATAGTCACAAAATGACTGCTAGAGTCCCAGCCATCACTCCATATTCCAGGCAGTTTGAACTGAAGAAAAGGTAACAGCCAAAGGGCTTCTATCTCCCAACTGACTCAACTTTTAAAGCATTTCCCCAGAAGCACCACTCAACACTTTCACTTACATTTCATTGGCCACTCCTCTCCACAGTGAAATTGGGAAGTAAAATTTGGGTGTGTACTGATGCCCAAACAATAGAGGAGTGGAGCATGGATAGGGAAATTAGACAACTAGTAGAAAACAGCATTCCTTAAAAGGTGCAGATCTCAGAAACCACATTTTCAACTTTATGAGGCCACTTACTTATATAGTCTGTTGATAGTCTGAATTTTTTTATTACTGAGAATTTTTTCTTTTGGCTTCTGCATATTTAGTCTCTGATCTACCTACAGAATCCAATCAGGATACATCTAAATAATCACACATTCCTTTCCATAGGAAATGATTCTGATGGCCAATTTTCACATCTCAGAGTAAAACATGACCAGAGTTAAGAATCTGTCAGGAAAACACAAGAAGTTTAATGAGTTAAACTTCTTCCAATCAGCCTCAAATCCATTTCCAGGGCAAGGAGTCTCGTATCTTCTGTAAATGAGGGGGAGGAGACAGGGAAGATGTCTCTGGCCCCTTCCAGCCCTGATGTTCTTTAGCACTTTTATAAAGTCCATTCACCTAATCATCATGGTAGACTTTCTTAAAAGAGCTTGGAGAAAGGGAGAGTCACATTTTTTTTTATCCTTTTCAATTCTTCTTAATATTTTTTTTCATTTTGTTAATGGAGCTTGGAAATGCATAAAAGTCTGAGACATCAACTCTTGGATAAAAAGTATTAAAAGCTCCACTTCCCAGCTGTCTTATCGTCTTCATTTCCCTGGGTCGTCTGTAACTTGGGATTACAACATCTAATAGGGCTCTATCTCGAACGCAATTACCATGGCAGCGGTGGGTTCCATGAGTATGCATTACTGAGATTAGCAGCTTTTGCCAATGAGTTGGAATATCTAAATGAGGTAGACCACCTCTAGAAAAAAAAATATCCATTATCTAATCTTACTATTCTTTAAACTACAAAAGCTATTTAAGCACAGCAGGCAACTTTAATTTTTTTATAAATGGGTATTATTTTGCTTATAAATGTTAGCCCAACTAATTTAAAATATTTAACTTGAACAAATACATTCATACTTTCTAATGTCGTCCCTGGAGTCTAGTATGGTCACAATCTGGCCTTCCATCTGCCGGCTTCCCTGAAATATCGCCATCCTGAGCAACTGCTGGTGTTTGTTTTCCTGCTGATGGACGTGAAGCAGAGCACTCTTCTTGTTCCAAGGGTCGGATCTGTTAGCATCATCCCTTGCGACTCAAGCCAGGCACATTTGGAGATTCATAGACTCCCTCAGGCTACTGATACTACAGGAAGAGCAATGAAGTAGTCATTTTCAAAGTGGCCAACGTCAAGTGTAGATGTCTGGTTCCTATCTGCACCCCGGCAGCATTTACTGTACTATTTAGAACTTTTGTTTCCAGTTACAATTTATAGAGCATTTGCCACATGCCAGAAACCGTGCTGAGTGGCTTAAGTGTATCATTTCATGTAATCCTCACTACGACACCACACAACTATTATATCCATTGTCAGCTGGATGGGAAACCAGAGCTCGGGACGACTAAGTCACTTGCTCGATTCCTAATTAGGTCTGCCTGACTCCAGAGCCCCAGCGCTATGCACTGCGAGAGACAGAACTGCTGCCCCAAATCTTCACACACACCCTGCCCCTCGGATACATGCCCTCTGCAATCCCTCCCATAACAGGCAGAGTGGACTCCCCTGTCCCTTGACTTTGGGTTCAGCCACATGACTTGATGTGACCAATGTGATATGTGCAAATAAAACACAGCATAGGCTAGGAATATGCTGCATAACTGGGCTTGCCTCTTGAAATTCCACCATCGCCAACACAAGAACATGCATTAGCTGGCCTGCAGCCCCAGGAGGATAAGAGAGTCGCTCTAGCAAACTTGTAAACAAAAGCTCAGTTTGCAAGATACATAACTCACTGATACCAAGCTAGAGTTTACTGTCTCTTGAATATCATAGATCTGCATCAGGACTGGTAGGAAAATTTCATATTTTCATCCAATATTCACTGCTAATGTTTATAAAACAAAGAAATTATATAGCCACCAATATATGGGAGCCGTCACCTGATCTCCTAAGGCCTGCCGGCCTCCTGTCATTCAACATTATGTTTAGCTGCCGGTGAAACCTTTGAGTCTAACATTGAACTCAGCTGGATTTAATCAGTTCCCAACTGTATTACACACCATTCTATCATGCAGACCAGCTGATGCCCAAGTCTTTATTGAATGTCCATTTCATGCTAGAGCCACAATGGTGAACAGGACAGAGAGGAACTAGACAGCAGAGATGGGCCCTGCCATCGTGGAGTTTTCCATCTAGTGGGGGAGACAATTCGACCAGCTTTTCCATTGAGTGCGATGAGCAGCATTACTGGAGAATGAAGGGAACTCTAGAAGCAGGAAGTAACCTAGGCTGGGTTCCTCAGACGCGGACCTGAGATGTTTATTTAGGAGGCCATCCCAGGAAACACCAGCAGAGAAATGCAGAGAGAGACAAGAAAAGAGGGGCGATCCAATACAGGGCCCATTCCCCATCCAACAGCACTTCATTCTTCTAGAAAAATCTAGGAGTCAGTATAGAGCACGCGGCTTTGCTGTCCTGGCTGAAGAGTGAGGGAGCTGGGTCTGTGTCTCTCCCCTGCCAGGCACTGACCACAGCCTGCCTTCGTGCCTCAGCCCTGGGTGGCTGCAGGGCTGGGAATGTGAACAGGGGTGACTACAACGAGATACCAACTCACACCAGTGAGAATGGCCCATTTTAAAAAACTGACAATAACAAACACTGGTGAATATGTGGAGAAAAAGGAACTCTCCTATACTGGTGGTGGGAGTGCAAACCGGTTCGCCCACTCTGGAAAGCTGTGTGGAGGACCCTCCAACTACTGAAAATGGAGCTACCATAGGACGCAGTGATTCCACTGCTAGGAATCTACCCAAAGACACAAAAACATTCCTTTGAAAAGGAAACCTGCATGCTTATGTTTACTGCAGCACTATTTACAGTAGCTAAGATGGAAACAAACTAAATGACCAAAAACAGAGACTCGATGAAGAAGATGTAGTCTATATACACAATGGAATACTATTCAGCCATCAAAAAAGATAAACTCATACCATTTGCAGCAACACGGATGGGGCTAGAAGGAATTATGCTCAGTGAAATAAGCCAGAAGGAAAAGGAAAAATATCGGATGGTTTCACTTATAAGAGGCACACGGGGAAACCAAACAAAGGGTCGGGGGAGGGGGGAACACAAAACTAGCAGGTGAACTGTAAATTGGAGACATACAGCAGGGGAGCAAGTGGGGAGGGGGGAGAAGGATCAGAACAGGGGGGCGAGCCCAAGGGACTATGGTGATGGTTCATAGGTTTATATATATATAAATATATATATATATATATATATATATATATATATATATATATATATAAAAACAGGGCAGCCAAAGAGAGGCTTTGGGGAAAGATGAAGGAACCTCTGGAGGCTGGGCCAAGGTGCACTGAGCTGACAGAAGTGAGGGGTTATGAGTGGGTGCAAGCATCTCTTTTATATGAAAAAACTGAAGCACAGAGAGGGTAAGTATCAAGCTCAAAGTCACACAGAAAGAGAGTGCCAGAGCAAAGATTCATATCCCAGTTCCTACCCACCACACTCTACTATGGCCCGTGGCATGAAAGCTTCAAGAGCATTATAAAGGACAGGGGCAGCTACACAAGGGGTTTGCAGTGGGGCAGGGTGGAGGGAGGTCATGTGTTCACAGGGCTGCCTGAGAACAGTGCACCCAAGAAGGGCGGATTTGAGGAAACTGGGGTGACTGGAAGGACAGCAGAGGAAGCGGAGCTGAGAAAACCATCCTGAGGTCATTTGCTTCACAGCAAATACAACCGAAGACTTGAGGCCGAAAGTGGTTAAATCACAGCATCTTCTCTGAAAGGGCTCGATGTCTCCAGGCCCCTTGTGGCTCATCTGGCTGTGCTGTGCCCACAAGGAGCAGATTCTAAGTCAGGACCCCACGGTCAACACACACCTTCCCACTCAGTCTGACCAGTCCTTCCTTCAACTCTGTTGTCCCACAGAGTCATCCCTTAGGGGAACACAATGGCACTGAAGACCAGTCTTAGACTAGAGGATGGGTCTACTTCATTGCAATCCAAAGACCACCGGCAGCCTGCTTCCAGCCACCTGAACCGAAACGCTGACCTGGGAAACCAGGAGTGCTGGATATGAGAGGGAGCTAGCGCGGGTCTAAACCTCAGCACCCGGACACTTGAGAAGGATGATTTCCTGGGCATCGTAGGCTACTTAACAGCACCCTACCAGATGCCAATAGCACCTTTCCAACTATGACAACCCAAAGTGGCATCGCCAATGACCCCTGGGGAACAAAATGACCTCCAGGTGAGAACTGCCAGGACAGAATATTTACAAATTTGTCTCCAGTCCAGGAAAACCATCTCCAAGACAAAGCACCACTTTCATCCAATAGCATTGTTAACTTTGTGTAAAGAATAAAACCAAACACCTTTGGCCAGGTCTTATTTCAAGGAGCACAAACATGGGGTAGAGATCTCCTCATTATCTGCCTCATGCCCATGGAAGTCATGACCAATCAATACTGTGGTCTCTTCTCCCAAGCCTGGAAAGACCTCTACTCCCTGTGCAGCTCTGCGGGCAGCCACTGCCCATCGATTGAAGTTGATACGAAAGGATCACATGGACTGTTGTCTGACTGCTCTCTTCGCCATCCCTGCATTGAATCACACTTTGTTCATTCAGTTGGAGGAGGATTTCCATATCAGCAATAGATGCAACCTGCTCCCCTCAGCAATGCAGTGGCAATAACTGTCAACTGCAGGAGGGGCACACGCTCCCCCAGGGAAAGGTCCCGATCCTTGAGAAGGGTGTATACACATGTGAAAGCCCCCCCCAACTGATCCTGAGACTTCACATCTTCCCAGCTCCACCCCCCAGTTCAGAAACCTTGCTACAGACTGCTAGACATAGTTCCATGGGAAGAAAATATTTCTTTCCTTCTTGACATTTGTTCTTTAAGGAAATATGAAAATGTTACTTACGATATCAAATGTTACTTGATAGAGCCCATCTTCTTTAATCATCCAAGTGTGGATTTAAATATGTTCTGACTTGAGCAATAAGACAGGAGAAAGACATACAAGGAATCCAAATAGGAAAAGAAGAAGTCACTATTTGCAGATGATATGATAATATACATAATAGAGAACCCCAAAAACTCCACAGAGAAACTAATTCAACTCATCAATCAATTTAGTAAAGTGGCAGGATACAAAATCAACATGCAAAAGTCAGTAGCCTTCCTATACACAAACAATAAATCTGAAGAAGAAGAAATCAAAAAAACCATCCCTTTTATTATCAAAACAAAAAAAATCAAATATTTGGGAATAAATCTAACAAAAGAGGTAAAGGACCTATACAAAGAAAACTATAAAACACTGTTAAAAGAAATAGAAGAAGACACAAAGAAATGGAAAGACATCCCCTGCTCATGGATTGGAAGAATAAACATTATTAAAATGGCCATCCTACCAAAAGCAATATACAGATTCAATGCTATTCCAATCAAAATTTCAATGTCATTCTTCAAAGAAATAGAACAATTATTGATGAAATTCATATGGAATCACCAAAAACCCCGAATAGCCAAAGCTCTACTGAAAAAAAAAAAAGAAGGAAATGGAGGCATCACACTCCCAGACTTCAAACTATACTACAAAGCCATAATCATCAAAACTGCATGGTATTGGAACAAGAACAGATATACAGACCAATGGAATCAAATAGAAAATCCAGAAATAAACCCACAGATTTATGGTCAACTAATCTTTGACAAAGGAGCAAAGACTATGCATTGGAGCAAAGAAAGTTTGTTCAATAAATGGTGCTGGGAAAACTGGGTTGCTACATGCAAAAGAATGAAGCTTGACCACTACCTCACACCATACACAAAAATCAACTCAAAATGGATTAAAGAACTAGACATAAGACCTGAAACCATAAAATACATAGAAGGAAATATATGTGAATCACTATGTGATATGCACATCAAAGACATCTTTACAGACACGTCACCCAAAGCAGTGATAGTGAAGGCAAAGATAAACAGCTGGGACTACATCAAATTAAAGAGCTTCTGCACAGCAAAAGAGACAATAACAAAAACAAAGAGAAACCCCACCAACTGGGAGAACATTTTTGCACCCAACACTAATGATAAATGACTGATCACAAAAATCTGCAAAGAGCTGATGAGACTCAGCAACAACAAAGAAAATAACCCAGTCAAAAAATGGGCAGAAGAGCTAAAAAGAAACTTCTCTGAAGAGGAAATGCAAAGGGCCAACAGACATATGAAAAAATGTTCAACATCACTTGTAATCAGGGAAATGCAAATCAAAACTACCATGAGATACCATCTCACACCAGTGAGAATGGCACATATTAAAAAAACTAGCAACAACAAATGTTGGCGAGGGTGTGGAGAAAAAGGAACTCTTCTGCACTGTTGGTGGGAGTGCTAACTGGTCCAACCACTATGGAGAGCTGTGTGGAGATTTCTGGACCTACTAAACATAGAGCTTCCATATGATCCAGCAATTCCACTCCTAGGTATTTACCCAAAGGACACAGAAACATCAATTCCAAAGAGCACCTGCACCCCTATGTTTATAGCAGCACTGTTTACAATAGCTAAGCTTTGGAAACAGCCCAAATGCCCAAAAATAGATGACTGGATCAAGAAGATGTGGTACATATATACCATGGAATATTACTCAGCATTCAAAAAAGATAAACACATGCAATTTGCAGCAACATGGATGGCGCTGGAAGGGATCATGCTCAGCGAAATAAGCCAAAAAGAAAAAGAAAAATACCGGATGGTCTCACTCATAGCAGGAATCTAGAAAACTTCAATAAGGGACCAGGAAAATGAATAACTATAAGAAAGTGAAAATCAAAATCAACAAAAAACTATGAACCAGAGACACTTTTTGGGGGGTGGGGGGTGGGAGGGGAGGGATTGGGGTCAGAATGGGGCATTTGCAATTGTATGGGGAAATATAAAAATAAAATTTATTATTTAAAAAAAAATATGTTCTGACTTAATGCAGCCTAAGCTATAACTGGTTGGTTTGAATAGGTCAACACACACTGCTGGCTCATGGAAGCCAGATATTTCTCAAGCTTTGGGATGAAATAAATGTATTTCTCATGGTACTCTATCTCTGGAAAATCTAAAATCAGCATTGGCCAGGCATAATTAAAAGGGGGGGGAAATCCCTGTTACCTGTGCAGATAGCAAGGAAAGAGGGGGTTCAATCTGACTGAGAATCTAAGATGGTGCAAAATTATATAAACAGAATTTTGCTGTAAGAAGAAAGTACATATTTAAAGTGAGGACCAAGACACCTTCTAAACTGATAACAGTACTACATACCTCTAAGAGTGATGAGAAACAGCAAGAAATGACAACACCAAGGGCTTGTGAGGATATGGAGCACCTGGAACCCTCGGACGTGGCTCGGGGAAATACAAAATGGTAGTCACCCTGGAAAACTGTATGGCAATTTCTTATAAAGTTAAGCAAACATTTACCGTTCAAACTAGCAAACCCACTCCTAGGTATTTAGTCAAAATACCTAGCATATTCAAAATGAAAGGTGTGATCACACAAAAACCTGTATATACATGTTTATAAGGGCTTTAATCATAATTGTCAAAAAAACGAATCTGCCAAAGTGGATAAAGAAACTATGGTAAACATCTTACACCAGTGAGAATGGCACATATTAAAAAAACTAGAAACAACAAATGTTGGCGAGGGTGTGGAGAAAAAGGAACTCTTCTGCACTGTTGGTGGGAGTGCAAACTAGTCCAACCACTGTGGAAAGCTGTATGGAGATTTCTGGACCTACTAAACATAGAGCTTCCATATGATCCAGCAATTCCACTCCTAGGTATTTACCCAAAGGACACAGAAACATCAATTCCAAAGAACACCTGCACCCCTATGTTTATAGCAGCACTGTTTACAATAGCTAAGCTTTGGAAACAACCCAAATGCCCAAAAATAGATGACTGGATCAAGAAGATGTGGTACATATATACCATGGAATATTACTCAGCATTCAAAAAAGATAAACACATGCAATTTGCAGCAACATGGATGGCGCTGGAAGGGATCATGCTCAGCGAAATAAGCCAAAAAGAAAAAGAAAAATACCGGATGGTCTCACTCATAGCAGGAATCTAGAAAACTTAAATAAGGGACCAGGAAAATGAATAACTATAAGAAAGTGAAAATCAAAATCAACAAAAAACTATGAACCAGAGACACTTTTAGGGGGGCGGGGGTGGGAGGGGAGGGATTGGGGTCAGAATGGGGGGGCTGCAATTGTATGGGGAATATAACAATAAAATTTATTTAAAAAAAAAAAAAAAGAAACTATGGTAAAGCCACACAATGGACAATTACTGAGCAATAAAAAGGAATGCACTATTGACACACATGACATCAAAGAATCTCTAATGCACTGCACTGATGGCAGATGCCAGGTTCAAAAGGATATGTAGACAAAGCATGGAAGCAAAATGGCCCTGCTCTGCTTTAAAGGGATACATGACTGGCAGCTTGCAGCAGGCATTCCATTACCTGTCATTTCCTTACCCAGGACAGACATTACTAATCAACCACAGCTTTTTTCTTGTTGAGTTTTTCTTATTGAGTCTTGAGTGTGGCCTTAAATCCCCACCCATCACATCAATTCTAATCCACCCAAGTGGCATCCTTGGCAAAAATTCTAAGTCAGTTTGTGAATTCAAAGGCTCCCATTACAGCCCAAGAAAGGTGGAAGGAGAAAGTCCCATACTCGAAAAGAACATGATTGGACTTTAATGGTTTCTTGCAAGCAGCTCAATCAGGAGCCTTTATTCAGCAATGCGAACAAGCACCTCTCCCTTCGATCTGCACCACCGGGAGAGCTAGACCCTAAACTCAGACCAGGCTTTGCCCTTCTTGTTTTCCCTTCAGCATTTTGATCATGGTAATTGTGCCAGCCAAACTGTCTGGCTGGGGTGAACCTGAGTCCTTCCCTGCCTCCCTGTGATTTCTCATATCTGCCTGTATGCGCCAGCTCCTCGCCTCCTAGATCATGTTCTAAATCGTTTTCTTTGACAGTTAAGGTGCTGCCTCAAGGGTACCCCTGTGATTACACTATCCAATTCCAGAAGCAGGTGCCCTCCTGAATTGTGGCTGAATTGTGGGGTGCAGGTCTCAAGTGCCCAGGAGGCTTCTTGTGTCCTTTCCAGTCACCTGAGCTCCTCCAAGGTGGGACACTGGGACAGAATCTTTTTCTATATATGCAATTAACTTTTTCATTTTTTATTGGAGTAGCATTGGATTACACTACTGTATGTAATTCAGAGATGTAAGATGACAGACCCTTGAGAGATATGTTACCAACCATGCGTACCACAAGGCACCCAGAGTCCTTCACCACAGTCCACTGGTTCCCTCTCCCTTGGCTCTTCCCCTACCCCCTCTAGAAGCTCCAATTCTAAAGTCAGTTTCTAGGGTTATCATTGGTTTGATTTTGTCTGACCTTTTGCTTTGTTTCTCTATGTCCTGCATGTAAGTAAAAGCATCAGGTACTTATCTTTTTCCTTCTTATTTCACTCAGCAACATCCCCGCCAGCTCCAACCATGTTATTGCAAGTGACCGAGTGCATAGGAGGGGCTAGAAACTGGTCAAACGCTTCACACTCCAGCCTCCCTTAAGCCTTCTATTGTCCCCACTTTATGGGAGAGGAAACTGAGGCCCACAGAGGGCTCAGACAATTTGCCCACAGTCCCTTATTAAAACCAGGAACTGAACCCCAATCTCCGCATGGTACCCACTGCTTATTTCATTCCATTCTTCCATGATTTCTCACCCACACCTCCTCCTCCTTCCTATCACACAGTTTCATTCGAACCAAAGGGCAAAACTAATTTTAACGCAGAGCAACCTTCTGCCATCACTTGAGTTATTTCAAACTGGGTGCCTCTTCCCTCTAATTTATTCATGTAACAAACAATAACTAAACCCCTACTGGATGCTAGGCCCTGCCAGCTGGTGGGGTTCTGTTCTGACTTGGGACCAGGAAATGCTCTGACTCTTACAAGAGCATCCTGAGATGGTGACACAGCTCCACTGTTTGCTGTTGGGCTGTATTTTTTGCTGCAAATCTTAGGGAATCTTTGTCAATACAAATATTTTCCAAATATATAGACTGAAACAACCTTGGACGTATGGCTGGGGGATAGATCATAAAAATGAAATGTAGATCTTTTCCATGCACTGCTGATTTGACTGCAAATCCTTTCAGTTATTTGATTTTGAACATGCATCTACTGCTACATGGGTCGACATGAGTGAATCTCAACTGTGTTCAGTGAGAAAAGCTAATTCAGAAGGATGCGTGTGTTTCCTTACCATTTAAGTAGAGTAAGGTACAAAATAATACACGATTGTTTAATTGGGGCAAACGCATGAGAGATAAAATATGAACATTGGCACAAGAATTACTGGCACCACATTCAGGATGAAGGTGATCTCCTGCGGGGGCACCAGGGAAAGGGGACGATTATTTGATTATTATTTCTTCAACTGGATGGTGAGTCCATGGGTGTCTGTTACATTATTCTTTACACCTTTTTTGTCTGGGTGGGTATTTTATACATTTAGAATGGATGTCTGGATAAGCTAGGTGGTTTCTATTAAGTTGAAACATAAGAAATTGCACCATTCAACCATGTTTGACATACAAAAGGGCAATTTCGTGTTTCATCATGGATTACAGATCTGCCACGCATCAATTCACCCAAAATGAATCCTTCTAACAAATCTCCATTAAGAATAAGTAAGGATTAGGGCTCCCTGGTAGCACCAGGGTTAAAGTCTCAGTGCTATCAAGCTATCACCAGCCACTCACTGCAGCACGAGTTCAATCCCCAGCCAGGGAGCTGACCCACATGGCACAGCAGACCTCTCCTATCTCACTTGCTGCTCCCCTCAGCAGTGTATTTCAGTCAATCTGTCTGTTCTGTTCCCTACTCTGTCTCTGGTGAATCCTCTCTCCTCTTGCACCTCTGGCCTACACCCCAGTTCTTGTATGCATAAATCAATAAAAATGAATCTTAAAAAAAAGGAGCTTTAAAAAAAGAATAAATGGTAGAAAGTGTTGATCTGGACTGATGTATGTATGTGTTCTTACATTCCAATTAACTGCAGTTTTCAGAGGCCAGAACTAACATTCAGCTGAGAGTTCAGAAGTGCAGAGAATGGCAAAGGCCAGTTTTGCAGCAAAAAGTGGACAAATGTGGCGTCCACCCTGTTGACCAGCAGTGCCCACCCAAGGAAGAGCTGCCATATGCTTCTCAAAACTGAAGCCCAATGAGGGAAGTTCTTCATCATTAAAACCACAAACAAGGCTTCATTAGGAGTATAAAAAAGGCCACTCGTTTCTAAGGTCCTTGAGTAGATTTTCAGTATTTTATACCAAAAAAAAAAAAAAAAAAAAAAAAAACTATGTCAAGTAATGGAACTCACTCGCAGAACAGAGGCAAAGTGAGAAAACTCTAAAGCATCACTATCACTCACCACCTCCCAATCCTTTTCAACTGAGCTTTGTCCCCAAAGAGATATGCTTTTTTTT
Source organism: Talpa europaea (assembly GCF_964194135.1). NCBI lineage: Eukaryota > Metazoa > Chordata > Mammalia > Eulipotyphla > Talpidae > Talpa > Talpa europaea. The sequence goes on along the minus strand of NC_140082.1, from coordinate 6,398,398 downwards.
TTTTTTGAGGTATTAAAGAAAAAGGAAGGAAAAAAAAGGAACTTTTAATAGAAAGCGGGAGGGAGGCCCGAGATTGCAGCAGAAATGATCAAAGTGGAAAAACTACACACATAGGACAATTGGGGTGTTGAGTGCATTTGAAAGCACATAAGAAACACCCCAGGAGCTTATTAGAAATGCAAATTCCTGCCCCAGCCCAGGTTTTGATTCAGTATGTCTAGCTGTGAGGCCAAGAGCTGCTCGCTTTTTAATAAATAGCCAGGGAGATTCAGCCACAGTTAGGGACCTCACCAGGAGAGAACCTTGGCAGGAGGGCTTGGCCACCAGAAAACTGATCTGAATCCTCCCAAACACTGTTCTTGAGCAAAGAAAGGGTCGCTAGCAATGCTGCCTGTTTGGAGTTCACTCTGAACTACAGAAAGCATTTTAAGTCCATTTGTCCCATTTGCCAGCCCACAGAATGGTTTCATTCACTTATTCATTCAAATATTTATTGAACACCTACTATGTTCCTGGTGCACTGTTATGGCAAGAGATTTATGATCATGATTAAAGGAAGGGGGGGGGGGAGGTAAAGAAAGTGTGAAAAAGAAAACTACAGATCAGCCCCAAAAGGGAGGAAACCGTTTTGAAAGAATTTTTTTAATCACTAGACAGTCCACTGTGCTGACATAGGATATAATTTATAATGACTGCTTTGCACGCTTTCTGTTAAATACACCTAGATCCTTTTTATTTTCTCTTTCAGACAACAAGCTCCAGGCAAAACTATTTCATTTGTTATCTACAGCTGGAGACCATGCACATCTGGAAAATTCTTGCTTTGAAGGCCATATGGATGTGTCACAACAGCACAAACAAGTTGAGCCCGAAAGATTAGGAGAAGCCAGGCGCTGAGTCTGGGAACTTGTGATGACTGCCTGGGGACCTGACGGGGCATGGGAAGCAGGAATCCCTGTCTCCTGTCAGCTCCAACAGCCCCTCCATGTTTGCTTAAACAGCCCCATCGTGCACCCAAGGGTGAACACGCCTGTTAGTTCATGAAACACAGGCTTCCAGGGACATGGAGCTTTCAGAGCTAAAACCTGGAAGTCCTAAGGTCATCCTGAACAAGAGGGCCTCCAACCTGAGCCCCCTCCAACATGCAGAACACGTAAGCAGCACAGGGGCCTGGACACCGGGAGGGCTCAAGGAGTATTTGTGGAAAGAAGATGAGTGTACAGCCCCGCCCCGACACAGAGCGGAGCTGGCAACTTTTATTATTAATATTGGAACCAATAATTAAGCACCCAAGCATCCGTCCAGGCATTCGACTGGGCCTGTTACAAATCAAAATAGACTGCTCTCCCCTTCCCGCACACACCTTCCAGGTGGGCTGAGGTTTAAGAGAGTAAGGATTTGCTTGTGTTTTTGTTGTTCAGGTTTGTTGGCAGAGTCGGTGGGGAAGGGGGAGTAGCCATAAAATGGAAGGAAATCATTTGAGGGAGACCTTAGAGATTCGCTGTTTCTTTTCATTCTCTGTACAATGAGGGCCTTAACTCCCATAACTGACAGAGAGAACCCAGGTTGCAGGGACCGTCTGTCTGTCTCTCTTCACATCTCTGTATCTCTCCACAGGGTCCAGGTCTGGGAGGGGAAAACACCAGAACAAAAGCAAGAGAGCTGTGCGTCTGCCCCTCACTGCCCTCCCACCTGGCAGCTTCAGGAAGCTGGAGTTCCACACGGGGGTCCTGTCCCCTGGACAGCTTGAGAATTCCTTGAAATCATGAAAATCAGATACTCAGAAGTTCATTTAGCAACAAAGTCTTTTCATCACAAACAAAGCTGTCCCCCTCCATCCTCCAGTCCAAGGCACAGACCTCACTCATCACGGTTGAAGGCTGATGTCACGTGACGTCCCTTCGGCAAAGAATGGACCCAAACCCCCCTCCACAGGAGCTTTGCTCCCCTCCACCTTCCTCTACCCCACTGGGCGCACCCGGTCCTGAGTGGGCCACGCGCTCTCCACAATCACTTGTTGATTGGACAGATCGCTCACACCCCTTCCCTTTGATCTCATTAAGAGACCAGAGGCCATCTTGGAAGCCAATGCCAGTGCTGGCCCTACTTCTGTTCTTAGCATCCTTGGAGATGCAGCCATCCACCTGGGGAGTCCACTGGGGCTATGATCCCCCACCTCCCTCCTGGCCCTGGAAGGCTGAACTGTTAACACCTTCACTACCCTGGGAAAGAACAATAAAGGAAACTAAGATTTGCTACACTTCTGGGCCATATACAATCTCTGCCTGCTATGCGAATATCCCCAAAGGCCTGGTCACAATCGGATGGCAAATACCCAGTGATGTGAATATTGTAATTGCTACGATTTATTAAATGCCAATTATATGCCAGACACAGAGCCAAGCAATATACATATATCTTCATTTACCCTGACAACCGCTCTATTAGTGGTTAAAACCACAAGCTTTGAAGTCAGACAGTTCTGGGTTTAAATCCCAGCCCTGCGGTCTGCTGGGTGTCCTTGACCAGTCATGCAAACTCCCTGGGCTCCGATTCTGTTGCCTGTAAAGTGGAGGTAAAGGTACCTGGCTGAAAGGCAGGCGCAGGCGTCAAGGGCAGAATGCACCTGATGAAGTGTCACCGTTAATGTTTAAGGAATGGTGCTGATGGTGATAGTCAAGAAGAACGTGGAGGAGGAGAAGCCAATCCAGAGAGACAAATTAACTCAGCTAAAGTCACACAGCTAGTCAGTAACGAACACAGGATTCAAACAACTGCTTTAGCTCATTTTCGAGCCGTTTTGAGCACTAGGGCACTCTCTCCTGATATCTTACAGTTCTGAGCACTTGCATCCCACCTCCACAACAGCCCACTCTACAGAAGCTCCAAAGAGCATGGAGGGTGCCGCAGAGCACTGTTTGAAAAGCACTGGCCACCCCACTACCTCCAGCCACCTGAGGGGGTTGTGCAGCCAGCTGCTCTGCACCAGCTGACCACGGGGCCCCCTCACCCCCTGCCTCTTTTCTTCTCCACGTGACTTTGTTCCACTCAGTGCTCGGCTGCCTGCATTTTCCCTGGAGACTCTGACACCAGTTTAGCAAAGGCCCCCCCTGAGCGGTTCACGGCTTCCCCTGACTCAGCTCTTTTCCCTCCTTTTCTTGCTCAGCAGTTACAGCTGTTCCTTTAATGCAGGAAAATTGTACAAGGAAAACAGCGTGAAGGCTGGAGACATGTTCCCGGCCAGGCCTGTGATCTCGGGGGAGGGACTTGACCTCCCTGAGCTTCAATGTCTTCATGATGGAAGAGGGACAGTGACGCCTGCCTTCATCTCTGGTGATGGCTGGGTTAGAGCATCTGGGCAAAGCTGCTTTGCGAGGCCTGCAATGATTCCTGAGCAGACTTCTGAGCAATCTTTCAGGGTGCTTCTAATTCTGGACTCTGCTCATTATTAACTCAAAGAGAAGCTGTTGTTAAGTCCTAAGAGTCTGGCTACTTTTTTAGCCTTGACATAGTGTGGGAACAAGAAGTTATTTCTCTCACTGGATGAGTAAGTGGGGAGTGGAAACATGGGGGACATTTCCTGGAATATTCTGAAACCTAAGAGAGTCTTGGGGTGGCTTCTGACTCTAAAGAGAAACAAACCCAAGAAATGCGAACGCGGAGCCAGCTCAGCCAGCCAGCCAGCCAGCAACCTATGAAAACTTCTGTCCTCCAAACTTTTCCAGACACACGGGCAGCCTCGTTGGTATTCAGGTGGCAGCCATGCTCCCTGAAGCCATCCAGCATTCATCCCAAGTGGAGTCCCCTAACTCGCTCTGCTTTGTCCTTAATGCCCAAAATAGGAGAGCAGGGGGAGGGGAGCTCCTGTCTGAGTAATAGCACACAGTACTTCCTACAGCACGTGCACTCATAGCCCAAATTAGTTGGCATGATAATTGCAAGAAGGTGGGCACTGATATAAATTTCTAGGTGGACAACCTCAAAACAGGAAAGGTGAAGGGAGGCTCTTGCATCTTGGTTTTCCTGGCTTCTAACACCGCATCTCTTCCTCGCTGTCTCTCTGTCTGGAGCCCTTAGTGTCTCTGTACTGTGCCCTTAGGTCTCAGGTGAGTGAGCCCTCAGGACTGAAAGGGGCATGAGAACTTCTGCTTAACCACAGCATCCTGCCCTCTCCACCACTCCCCAATCCAAAGTTGAAATCCATCCACGAACTTTGGAGAACATCTTTCCCAAGTTCTCCTGCAATGCCTCCAGGGAACTCACCGCATGTCAAGGAGGCACCACCTGTTGTAAGGAATCTTCAGATCTACTTTCCTGGGTTGAATCCACCTTCTCCCAAGTTCCTTAGCCCTGACTCTGCTTACCAAGACCTCACAACTTTATGCTCTCTTTCTTGTGGCTGTACTTTGAAAATAAGGTGATTATCTCATCTTCCTGCTGAGAAGTTTTGGTCTACTGATCTTGATCCTTTTCACCTTGAACTCACCCCATACCTGGTCCCATCGTCAACCATCACAGCAGATTTTCCTTATACTTAATGAGTCGGTTGCCTCTTCTTCTGTTCAAAGTTAAACTTTCCACCTATGTTCTGACTCCATCTCCCCTGCCCTCTCTGTGGCCTTGGTTGCAACAAGACTTGAGATTTGATCCACACACCCAAGTGTATAGCATGGGCGACTAGATCAATTAAACAGGGAGAAGAGAGGAGCTGGTTTGGGAGGGGGGTGCTGAGTTCAGGGTGAGACCAGGTTGTTTGAGGTGTGTGGGGATGACCAAGTGCAGAAGCTTACAGGTGTCTGGACAAAGGGTTCTGAACCTGGGCCTGCAGCCTGAGGGGGTGGCGGGCAGCAGCCTAGGAGAAGGTGGCTGGAACAAGAGAAGGGATAAGATTGTCCAAAGATGATGCAAAGAGCAAGAATGTCAGAGGACCAAGGAGGGTATTTTGAGAAACCTCAATTTTTAAGAGGAAAGTGGAAGATGATCCAGAGATGGGAAAGGGTAAAAAGAAAACCAAGAGAGCTTAGTGAAATGAAATCCAAAAGTAGAGACTAGAGAGGAGGAGCCATCAACAGGCCCAGTGTAATGTGAGGTCCAGCAGAAGAGCAATAAACTTGGTCAGAAGATCGGACGGGGCCTTGGAGAATGTGACTGTGACCGAGGGAGCAGAGACCTAAATGCAATGTGTGAGAAGAGATTGGAGGGAATGCAAAGATAGGTTTCCCTCTTAAGAAGCACACTTGAGAACAGGAGGAGGTCCTGATAGGGGTTTCTGATTCAGGAACTGTATTATTTCTTAGGGTGGCTGTAGAAATATCACAAACTTTGTGGCTCTGAACAACAGAAAATTTTTCTTTCACAATTATGGAGGCCAGAAGTGTGGAGTCAAGGCATTGGCAAGGTTGGTTTCTGATAGAGAATCCGTCCCACGTCCCTCCCCCTAGCCTGCGTTGGTTTTTCTCAATCCTTGGCATCCCTTGGCTTGCAGAGACCCATCGTTCCAATCTCTGCCTCTGTCTGTAGGAAGCCACCCCCTTCTATCTGTGTGTGTGTGTGTTGAATCTCCCAGTCTTTTGATTAGAACACTGTTCATCAGATTTCAGACCACCCACAGTTCCAGGATCATTGATTCTGCAAAGATCCTATTTCCAAATGAATTCACATTCACAGGAATAGGGAGGAAGGACTTTACCAGACCAACTTCAGCTACTCAGCCAACTACAAGAGCAAAGTATGGTGGATGGCTATATGGGTAGAAAAGAAGCTTTGACAAAAATTCTCTCCTTCAGTCTTTGAGACCTAAGACATAAATCATCATATAAATAGCTCATTAAAGATTCATTCATCTAGGTAAATGGAAATTTAGAAAACCTCCACAGGGATAATAACCATACAACAAGCATTTATTGAATTCTTCCTATACATCAGGCATCATGCTAGGCATGGGGAGTAATGAAACGAATAAGAAATGAAAACAAAAATCATTGTTAAATTAACTTCTGGAATTCTTAGCTTAAAAAGACAGAAAACCAGCAGCTCCTGGCAAGGTATATGGATTTCCCTTAATGCATGTATGATTTTTTATTTTTCATTCCTTATATCAACCTTATTGAGGTATAATTTGCATACAACAAAATGAATAGATTTTAAGTGTAAAGCTTGATGACTTTTGATGAGACCTCCCCACAATCAAGATAGAAAGCATTTTCATTACCCCAAAAAGTTCACTCAAGTCTCTTTGTAGCAAAATACACCCCAGGCAACCAACCACCAGTCTACTTTTTATCCTTGTCATTAAGTTTTGCCTTTTCTATAGCTTCAAATAAAGGAATTGTATACTTTCTGCCTGCTTTCTTTTACTCAACATGTTTTTGAAATGCAATCATGTTGTTAAGTGCATAAATACCTTGTTCTTTTTGATGACTTGGTAATATTCCATTGTATCAGAGTACCCTGATTCGTTTATCCATTCACCTACTGACAGACACTTGGGTTATTTCAGTTTGGGGTAATTACAAATTAAGCTGCTATGAATCTGAATTGTATGACCATATGAATCTGGTCATACACATTTTTATTTCTCTGGGATAAATAACCTAGATGAGTGGATTCCGGGTCACACAGTAATTGTAGGTTTTATTTATAAGAGATAGCTGTACTGTTTTCCAAGGTGGCTGCACCATTCCCACCAGCAACTCAGGGGGAGTGCCTACGGCTTCATATCCTTACCAAAACTTGGCATTAATTATCTGTTTAAGCAATTTCAGAGGTGCATGGTAATATCTCACTGTGGTTTTGATTTGCGTTTCTCCAGTGATGCTGGGCATCTTTTCATGTGTTTGTTTGATACCTGATTTCTTCTTCAGAGAAGCAACTATTAAAATACTCTGTCCATTTTTACTTGTTTTTTTTTCATATTATTGTGTCATGAGATTATATAGATGTATTTATGTGTATACACACATGTCATTTATCAGCTATGTGTTTTACAAATGGTCTTTCAGTCTGTGGCTTGTCTTGTCATTTTTTGAACAGACTCTTTCAAAGTGTACAACTTCTAAGTTTCTTTGAAGTCAAATTTATCAAAGTTGCATGGTTCATGCATTTTTGCCCTTCATCAGAAATCTCTACTTAACTTAAGGTCACAAAAATTTTTCTCTTAGGTGTTTTATTAGAAGTTCTACAATTTTAGACTTTACACTCAGGTCTATGATCCATTTCCAAGGGAATGGAATGTGTTTTTATATGGTGTGATGCTTGGGTTGAGGTTCACTTATTTTCACATGGATCTCCCAACAGTGCTAGCATAACTTGTTGAAAAGACTTCTATCTCCATTCGATTGACTTAGTAGTTCTGTTTCTAAAATGACCACAGATGGTGAAAAAGGAACCCTCTTACACTGCTGCTGGGAATGCAAACTGGTCCAGTCACCATGGAAAGTTATCTGGAGGTACCTCAAAACACTAAAAGTGGATCTACCATATGACCCAAAGATTACACTCCTATGAACCTACCCAAAGGACACAAAAATACTAATTCAAAAGGAAACCTGCACCCGTTATTGGAAAAAACCCAAATGCCCCAAAATACATGACTAGATCAAGAAGTCGTGGTATATAAACACAATGGAATACTACTCAGTGACCAAAAAAGATAAACTCATGCCATTTGTGGCAACATAAGCTGGAAGGGATTATGCTAAGCAAAATAAGTCAGGAGAAAAAAGATAAATATCAGATGGTTTCACTTATATGCGGAATAGGAGAAACTAAAGTGCCGGGCGGGGCTGTGGGAGACAAAACCTACAAGCTACCATATCAGAGGAATAGAGCAGTGTTGGGGGAGGGATCAAAACAGAAGCGGGAAGAGCACAAGGGACTGTAGTGATGGCTCACAGGTGCTGTAATAGTGGGAAAACCACAGACTACACTGGGGAAATCAAATACTATCCAAAAATGAAGAAAGATGTTAGAAAATAAATAAGTTTAAAAAATGACCACAAATGTAAGGTTCTATAGCTCAGCAATCTGGCCTCTTCCATTTGTGTCTGTCTTTCTATTTATTTGCCAATATCACACTGCATTGACTACTGTTGCTTTTCAGTGAGTCTTGAAATCAGGTAGTAGGAGTCTTCCAGTTCTTCTCTTTTCAAAATTATGTTGGCTCTTCTGGATCCTTTACACTTTGGCATGCTTTTTAGAATTTGCCAGTTTCTAAAATGAAAGCCTGCCTGGACTTCAAGTGGGATTCCTTCAAGTCTGTAGATCAATTCGGAGAGGCTTGACTCCTGACAATATCAAGTCTTCTAATTCATGATATGGGATTTCTGCATTTATTTGTTTTCCTTCACTTTCCTCGGCAACAGTTTGTCGAGGGTCTCACATGCAGGTCTGACACATACTGTGTTCAATTTCTCCCTAAGCATTTCATGTCTCTGATGTTCTTATAATTTGTATTGTTTTGAATTTTCCTTTTATAATTAATTGTTATTAGTAGATATCAGTATTGCTTCACATATATGGTGGTGTTATATAGAGAGTGGTTCAACTACAGTTTTTATGTTAATCTTGATCATTCTAAAATTTCTTATGAATTCTAGTAGTATTTTTTATAGATGCCTTAGGATTTTCTACAAACATGATCATGTCACCTAAGAATAAAGACAGTTGTTTTCTTCCTTTTCAAATTCTATGTCTTTATCATTTTATTGCAGTGGCTAAAGAGCATACCCTCCCTCAGTTCCCAAATGGGGTTGGGGGGAGCCTTCATTCATTCATTATTAAATATGAAATGAACTGTAGATTTTTCATAGATATTTTCATTGATCTTCTTTAAAATCTTAAAATGGTGCCACCGTTACCATTCATATTATAAAGCGCAAGTGTATTTACTGTGAAACATGCAAACAAGACTGAAGGACATGCCAAAAAAAGTCTCTGACCCAGTCTTCTCCCCAAAGGAGAAGCAATTACTGTAATTATCTGAATACTGAAAGAGACAGATAGACATAGAGAGATGGGGGTGGAAAAAAATTAATCTGCCATTTAAAACAAAAAAGAGCCTCAGTTATTTAGAGTAGCCAATCTTTTCAATGGGCCGGAGTGGGGGGGTCCTCTTCTTCCCCAGGAGCTTGACCTGAGCCCAGTCGGACTCACTGGCCTTGTATGCACCAGAGGAAAGGAACATTATCCTATGGAGAGTTGAGATGAGAAGGTAATGAGGATCCTGAGCACCAGAAGCCCCTCTGAGGTTGTAGCTTCATTACAATTCTTCCTAAAGCAGAGCCTCTACTTCACACATCTGTAAAAGGGGCATGATCACAGTGGGGGTCTCTCAGGGTTGAGATGTGTACACAGACATCATGCATGACTGTGACAGGTGCATCTGCTGCAGAAAACAGACCCGCCATGAGTGTGAGCAGATGCTGGGTGTCTGTGGGTCGACGTTTCCATCTCTAAGACCCCATCATATAAGAATTTCCCCCACAGCCTCCCCAGGTTATGTGGCGATGAAAGGAGAGATTGTCAAAGACAGAGGCAAGCAACAAAGTCTTGGTGACTGGAAAGATGAGTCAGAACTTGGTTTGAGACCCACGTTCCTTCCTTCACTCAAAGTCAATTTCTTGACAAGTTCTAGCACTTGCTGCTTTATCAGTCAACTTCTGAGACTGGCTCATCTCAGTCTGGATAGGCAATAGCCTCAATTTTTAAATAAGGGTTAACTTGTGGACCATGGCATGAACAAACATTTTCCCCTTTAAGACTGTTACCTTTTCTAATGTAGCCCCAGGATGGAAAAGTGTTTGGGGAGCCACGGGCTTTGGTTACGATACACACCAGAACAAATGATGACTTCTAAGAACATGTATCCCCAATCCCGTCCATACAAGATTGAGCACTCAGTTAAATGTGATTTCAGATAAACAATAACAGGGACTTTGGGGATGAACATAGCCCATGGGAACATATTTATACCAAAAATTATTCTTTATGTATCTGGAATTCAATGTAACTGGAAGCCCTGTATTTTATCTGGCAATTCTATATATTTCATCCCTGAACTACACCTAAGACTTCCAAAAAGTAAATTTCAAACCGCTGGAGTGTGAGAAATGAGACAGGGGAGAGCTGGGGTGACTTGTGAATTTCACATGGTGCTGGACACTTTAAATAATTTTCCTTATTTCATCTGTTTTTACCCTTTACCAAAAGCCAGAGGGGTTGACCTCCCATTTCGCAAATGAAGCAGCTGAGGCTGAGGAAGATGGTTTGTCTGAAATCTAAAGAACTTCTCCAGGAGAGCAGCAGGGAAGAGGAGACCATTGCAGGCAAAAGGACAGGACCCAGGAGGGAGATGGCTCATCCTGGGAAAGAGGACATTTCCGCCAGCCCCACCAGGAGGGGGACTCACAAGGGCCCAGATGTCCCCTGGGCCACCTTCTAGAGAATCACCACTGGGCTCTCCCAGACCCTTACCTTCACCCGTATGATGAGGCGCCTCTCTCCCTCTCTGTGTGTCTCTCTGTCTCCCTTTCTCTCCCCTCCCCTGGCTTCCTTTCCCTTGCTGCTGCCTGAGCATCTCAGCCTGGCGGTCAGCCAGGGGGGAGACTCCCTGTCCCCTGTCCATGCAGAACCACAGCCAAGCAGGATTCAGGCATCTGCTGGGTCCTTCCACCAAATTTCATCCAACACTCAAGACCCCACAATAGAGAGTCTGGCCCGCTTGGAGACGAGAGCTGGGAGCAGAGGGAGGAGGAGGACAAGGTGCACAGAAGAGCACTGCAGGCCAAGAAGAGTCACTTGAGGGGTGTGAGCAAAGCAGCAGCCATGCTAAGAGGGGCCGGGGCACAGAGGAAAGCTGGGTGACTGGCGGACGCAGCCCCTTCAGCTTCAAGAGTTTCCCAGCGAGAGTGTGCAGGGCAGGATGGTCGCCAGTTACGAGGCCATGGGGGACTCCGGGCCTGCGGCCACTGCTTGACAGCTTCTCTCTGCTGAGCCCAGTGCAGGTATTGTTCTCGATGCCCACACACAAAGCAAAATAAGAAAGACCTGCTTCCCTAGAGCTCACATGCCCAACAAATGACAGATAAAAAGGGAATAAATAAGCACGACTTTTCAGTTGGCAGTGAACACTTTGGAAAAATAAAACTAGATGACAGGGCATGGGGGGGGGTGTAGGGGGCATCATGAGAAAAGATGGTCAGGTGAGGCATCTCTCGCTTCAACAGAGACCTGAAAGGATGTCAGGTGTGCAAAGATCTGGGGAAGAACATTCCAGGCAGAGGAAGAAGTAAAGGGACTAGAAGGAGAATAGACAGGCCATGGACCAGAGCAGAGTGAGGGGCAGGAGGGAATGGATGGAAGTCAGATCAATGGGGAAAAGCCAATTCCCAGAGGCTTTGCCGGCCAAAGGAAGAAATATGAACGTGCCCGCAGTGCAAGGGGCGAGGCTTCGATGAAGAGGCAGATGATGGCAGCAGGGAGAAGAGGTCCCAGAACCACTTCAGAAGTGAAGACCCCAAAAGGAACTGAGCTGGTTGGGTCCATTCCAGGACAAGGATTGGCCCGAGTTGACCAGTGAGCAGGTGAAAGAGGTCGTAAGAAAGACGGTGTCCTGTCACCTCCTGCGTCATGGATTCCTGTTCCTCCAGCCACTTCTCTGGCGCAGTCCGAGAGGTAAACACTTCCAGGATTCACACTGAGCTGGCGGAAGGATGTGATCCCTCAGTCATTCCTGGTAGTAAGACTTCATTCCAGCTGAGTTTACCAAAGAGAGTGACCTTGGGGTTGAAGCCCAGCCAACAACAAAGTGACCTCTCATTCCTTCTACCCTATCGCCTCATCGGCCCCTGTCTCCACCTTAGGGACCTTGGGAGAAAAGGGTGCTGAACCAAGGCTGGAGCCAGGCACCCCTGGGCCATACCTGGTGACCATCTAAAGCTTCCCAAAACTCAGAGAGACCCCAACATGCACAGAAGGAAGCTGGAAGGATCTATTTCAAGCTGTTTTTTTTTTTTTTTAAATGGTTGTCTCTTGGCAGTAAAAGGGTGGTTTATATTTTCTTGTTATGCTAAACCATATTTTCCAACTTTGCTACAAATAACATTTGTTACTTGAATGGCAAAAAATCAACCCAAAGGAGGATGATAGTTTATACTATTAGATGAGAAAATCCCCCTGTGTTATAAAGGCTCTTCACATATTTGGAAGAAAACTCAAACGTTCTTGAGGAAAACATTTCCCTCCTTACATTTCAGAAAAACTCGTCTCCTCTTTAAAAAATTATTTAAGCCCTGAGTTTTTCATAGTGTAATAGTTACAGAATATAACCTTATACCCAGAACTCCTAACCTTTGAGCTTCACGTTTTATTACTTTATTTGCTTTTACAGCTCTGTTGTAAAGATGTTTATTTTCAGCAACACAAGTGATCGATTCTCTCCCCCGTCTGCCCCCACCTGTCTTCTCTCAGACCCAAAGTGCCTTTGAAAGGCCCAGAATGAAAAACAGCATTTGCTGGTTTGTGTTCATGGTCCAAAAACCATTTCGCTTTCTCATCTTTGTCCCTAGTGATTTCAAATTGTTGGACAAAAACGAAACTGATGATGGTCTGACCAGAATTAGTGCTGTGTCCATCTCACGACTGGAAATCATCTAATATCAAATTTCCCTATGAAAAGCCAAAACTCTAAATCAAAGCCTGCAAACCAGCAGTCTGGGTGGCTGAATTTGGTCAGTATGTGTGTTATTTAGCTTCTAGTGTTAATGGCCTGTAGAATGCTTTAAACTGGAATTTGATATGAATATTTATACATTGGGAGATTTTTTACTCTCCAATCCAGATTCCCAGCTTCTCTTGAAAAATCTGAGGGCATGGCAGTCCAGAGCCCATAAAGTCACTTGGCAATTTCAGCTCAGAGCTAAGCAACAGGACATAGGTTCCCCTGTTCACCAAAGTCCCCACCATGCCTTATTGTCTGTCAAGCCCATGAATAAGCTTTAATTATTACTTATCATCTGATACCTGGACTACTTGACTTGTCCAGGTTACTTGCCAGGCCACGTCTGCCAGGCCTCCATAGATATTTGAACTTGAAATAAAATAAAATAGAGCAAATGTAAATAAATAGAGCATGTAAATAAAATAGAGCAAATTCAGAGACATTCTTTCATTTGCTCTTACAAAACTGTCCCTATGCCTCAAGTCCCCTGAGGATAGAACTTGTGTAGAGCAGTCATTCTGCAGAGCCAAGCAGGTGGTCATTGATCAGGAAGGTGAACCTGGAGAAGAGGAGGGAGAAAAGCAAGTCGAAGACCACAGAAAGGAAACAGAAGCAAGAGTCAGAATGGAGGGAGGACAATGGACTGGACTGGAGATACTGAAGGCTGCTTGTCCTCCAAGCACATAAAAGATCTAAAAGAGGCTCTAAAGGAATTGCCTGCCAATATCTCTTCTTCCCTCTTCCTTCGTTGCAGAACTCTGACTTCCCTCCTGGTGTCAGTGTGAAGGGCGAACACGACATGCCTCCTTCCCAGCCTCCCTGGCAGTTAGGAATAACCGGTGGAAGCAGAGGTCGTGGGGGGACTTCCTGCAAATTTTTAAGAGGGAGGCAGGCGCTTTTTCTTCTTCCCCCCTGGTATGCCCACAAGATGCCGGAACTCCAACCATCATCTTGGGCTATAGGGCAAATGTGAGGATCAAAGCCATGTGCTATAGATAACAGAGAAGAACACCAGAAAGAGTTTGGGCTGCCAAGCGAGTATTGCTGACCTCGCTCTTTTTTGAGCAGTTGAATCTCTTCTATCAGACAGGATAAGTTAGGCTTTGATGTGATAACAAGCAGTGCCCCCCATCTCACCTGCCTCAAACAACTGGGTTGATTTCTCAGTCATGCTGCATATACATGGTGGTCTAACGCCTCCAGGATCAGGGTGAGAGGCGGTCAGTGTCCAGAGCACAGCCGGTCAGCCTCCCTTGATCTCCTGCCTCTGGTCTTTGCACATGCCATGCCCTCTCCCTTCCCTTTGCCCTCCCACTACCCAGTCTCCCCCGTCCTGCACCCCTGGGCTGAAACGGCCCATCACAGCTTTCCTGAAAGTCCACTCTGAAGCCAGCTGCCCGCTGTGAGTCTGTATCAAACATTCTCTTTGTTGGCTTCTTTCCAACACTCAGCACACGCGGCTTTACATGTGCGTTTATGACACTGGTCGTGTCCATCTCTCCACCCTCATTTGAGATTCGTGAGGGCACAGACATGTCTTTGCCCTTGCCCTTGACTTCCAAGTACCTGGCCTCAGAGGACCTCGGGAAGCATCTGAAAAGTGATGCAACCAAGCTCATCATCTGGCCTTCATGTGGCTCCCCTGATGCTCCGCAGAGGAGGGGACCTGTCAGACCAGGCGGAGCCCGTCCCAGCCCGCAGGACAGCCAGGCTCCTCGTGGCGATCGAGTCGGTCTTCTGACATTTGCAAAAAGAAAGGAGTGGAAGAGGAGAGGCTTGCAGCGCAAATGTAGGGACAGAAAGGACAAAAATCAACAACAGAAGAATAGCCAAGGGCCGGGAATAGAGACCAGTTCCCCCTCCCATAAACCCCCACCCCCACTCCCGGGCTGCAGGGCCCATCTAATCTGACACACAGAAGTGTGATTCCTGGCTTTCTGGCAGCTTCCCCAAGTCGACTGTCAGGTGCAGAGACACAGACATGAAGAGGCTCTGAGGCCGACCCACCGCTACCTCGAAGCCTGAACTCCCCACCTGACATAGGTGGCACCCGACTATCATCTGCTGAAAGACTGTTAGTCGTGCATCTCATCTCTGCCCTGCTTCCAGTCTGTTCTGCAAAATGGGTGAAAACAACTGGTGATGTCCAGACCCTGAGAGGTGTGAACAGGAGATGAGTCCAAATAGGAAGGAATGCAGTGTTTCTTGTGATAGAAAACCCTCCGCGGCATTGATTTTCACCGTTGTTGATGGTGACGGCTGCAGTTACTGCGTTATCTCTGCAGTCCACGCGGGAGGGAGCCAAGACCTTCGCGACCAAGCCAGGTGGATGCTATCGCGTTTCAAACATCTTTTCTTCTTGCTCTGTTTGCTACACTTATATTTCTAATCTCTGGCTCTGAATTTTAGGAAAAGCCCAAGAAGAGACTTTGTTACCTGGAAAGGAAAACCAGTTCTTGGCTTTCTTTAACCCATTCCAGAGACAACAGTTCTTTTACACGGTGAACGGGCTCTGTGTCTTGCAGGCATCAGGTGCCAGAGACACCAGTAACTCAGGTCACTTTCATTCCCATTTTGTGGAAGGGGGAAACTGAGGCTTGGGGACTCAACAGCCTGCACCAGGCCACTCTGAGAGGAGATGGCCACACCACCCCAGGTCTGGTTGAGCCTATATTGCTTCTGTTTCCCTTGCTTATCCTTGGGAAGGACTGCGTCATCTCCCTCCCTCACCGCAAGCCATGCCAGTCCCCCAAGGGGGCCTTGACAGGTCAGACCCCAGGGGCCTGCTCTGCAGGGCATAATTCTTCTTCTAGGTGCTTGGCTTTACAAGTTCTTCACTAGAGTTGAATCATCTTTTATGAGTCCATAAAGAGTCTCCATCTGAAAAAAACAGGTCTCCCTGCCGCCAGGAGTAATCATCTAAGGCGAGAACTCCACGCAAGAGGGCTCCAAAAAGCCCAGGCCGGCGGGGGTGCGTTCCGCTTCTAGCAGGGCGAAGAATGACTGCCACCTTCTCTGCTCCTTCCTCCTCACCCTCCCCACCCATCTTGTCAGTTAATTTCCAGCTGTCCCCTTTCTGTCCACCCAGCCTCTGAGATCAGCGCCCAGCAACACCTGGCTGTCTCGCCCCACATTTGCACGAAGCAGAACTTTCTCAGCTGTCATTAACATCCGAGGCTGTGCTCTCAGAGAGAGACAGGCCTGGCACCTCCAAGCCATTAGAGCACCTGAATAATTTACTACCCCCCAGAAAAAGGGCCCTCCCTGCGCAATTTCTTCCCACACCTTAGATTTCCTCCAAAGAGCTCTTGTTGGAGACAGCAGGAGACGAGGAGGCATCAGGGAAGAAGGTCGCATTCTTATTGGTATCTAAAGTTATTATCAAGGAGACAGAATCCAATTTTGAAATGAAATAAAATCACACCAAAACGACAATGTCATTTGTGAGTTTGACCCTGCTGGGAGAGAAGTGAGCGGCAGCCTGGAACGCAGCCGGAGGTGGCTGGGATGGGCAGCCTGGCCTTGTGCTAGAGTGTTGACAATACTCAGGAAAAAGCCAAACAGAACACTCCCTGCCTGGAGGAAGGCATGAGGCAAGTCTGCTGGGGAAGTGAGCTTGATTTGCAAATGTTCCCTTCAAGCCAGCCTGGCCCAATTTCCCCTCAGAGACCCCTCTCCCAATCTGCTCTATATCCCAGGACCAGGTTCCCAGACTCCCTTGCTAACTGGCTTTGCGCTGAGTTAGCCATGAGAAGCCCGGTAGAAACTGATGTGGGAAGGACAAGCCGGGTTGCTGCTCCCCAACCTCCGGCCCTGACCAACAGGCCTGCAGGCTCCACTTTCCACTGGGTCCTCTTGGTTCCTGGACTCTACAAGAGCCCCTGCTTTCTCAGTCCCTCCAACCTGGGGTTTTGGGGAGTAGCAGCTTCCCACTACTGCTGATCTCTGATTTCCTCACCACCTATTCAAGCAATACCTCCACTTAATTCTCCCTTTGAAATACTCTGTGAAGAGCATTTCTGTTTTCCTAATAGGACCTAATATAACCACCGATACTGATCGATACAATCCTGACAACAGATTTTTCGCAGAAGCAACAAATACCTGTGTTAACAGTTCAACCCTGCAGAGACAGGCAGAGCTGGAAAGCAAGGCCTTCCAGAGTCAGAGTCCCCCTAAAGAAACACCTTCCCAATCAAACTTTCTTCCCTTTGCAGTAATAAAGTGAAAATATTATAAATGGGCTTTTGACTCAAGCTGGGTTTGAAACTTCACCAGCTGAAGCCTCTTAGTTTCCTCTTTAGTAATAAGGAGGGAGTAACACCTGTCTTTTATAAGCTTGTCCTAAAAATTAAGAGGGCACAGTTTCTGGTGTGAACTGTTCCACCTCTGACCCTTGCTCCAGCATTCGTAGCACCTTGTGAGCCTTCAATGAATGGTTGGGGGTGGGGCGTCCCCAGCCTCTCAGAAAAGCATGATGGCTCTTGAGAGAATTCCAGAGACAATTTATCAGGAAGGAAAAAAGAAAGTGATTTCCTTCTGCAGAGAAGTTGCAGGTACTGGTGCCAAAGAATAAAATTTTTGACACCTGGAACCTGCGTGGTGCAGCTTTAGCTTTGACATAGATAAAAGAGAGAAGGGCTCAGCTAGACACTCCTGCAAACGCCACCTCGTGGGAGCCGGGGTGAGATGGCCACTGTCTGCAGGTCTGTGAGCAGCCCTGTGGGGGCTCACGGCTCAGAATGCTCCAGTCTGTGACAAGAGCGAAAAGCCCTTCCTTTCTCTTGTGATGTTTCAAATAAACCAAGGTGGTCAGGCCTCTGAGCGAGAATGTCAATTGAGTGTTTTTTTTTCCCCAAATCAACCCCTGCTTCTGCCTTTCTATTTCTCATCAGATAAGGGTTCACCTGCTGCTCTGCACCCCTTTGGGGGCTTCATAAATAAAAACTCTCAGGCTTATGGGATGAAAACTCTTATCCTGCTATCATAATGGATTCCTGGACCTGGTCAGAGACAACAAACATACGTGCACCTTCTTCCTCCGGGTGCTCATGGGGAGGTGGAGGGGGTGGGGAGCCGCCTTGCTGTAAAGCAAGAGACTTGAAACAGTCCCTCGCTCTGTATCCGGGGCCCCTTGGGTAGAAAAAAGCCAGAGGGTGGCAGAGCCCAAACCGCCACCAGCCACGGCTGCTGCAAACCCAACAAGAGAGACCAGCATCCTCGGACACCTCCATGTGCCAGGCGGTATCCCCAAAAACAAAATTCACCAAGTGGCCAAGAAGCCAGTAGTGACGTGCCCCTAACTCCCACACTACAGGTCACATCTTTAGTTCATCAACTGATAATTTTTCATAAAGCACTAGTCTGCCTGGGCACGGAGCTACCCAAATTGAAGACTATCTTTCCCCTGCATAGTCGTGGTCATGAGAATAAATCCCAGCCAATGAGATGTGAGCAAAATGATGTGGGCAAGTTTTGAGTGATTCCTTTAAAGGGAAGAGACAAGTCTTCCTCTCCCCTCCCCTCCTTACTGCTGGAATGCAGTCACAATGGCATGCACTGGGGCAGACATTTCCGGGCAGGAGGTGATAACCATGAGTTCAGGGTGGCAGTGCAACAAAACAGAAGTCGCCTGCCTGGGACCCTAATGACTGAGAAATAAGCATACCAATCCTGGACCTCATTTCCATGCTTTTACTGAAAAAGAAATAAACATTTATCTTATTTCAGGTCTCTCTATTACAGCAGCCAAATCTGCATCCTAACTAATAGAGAGTCAATCAGAATAGGAGTTGGTCCTGCCAGTCTCTTCCACGTCCATTTTTCAATGTCAGACAAAACCACCTTTTAAATCTGCTAATCAAGAAAACAAATGACTCATGGCTAGTGGCTCAGAAATCAGAATAGAGTCTTAATGCCAAGCTGTTTTTTTCTTAACAAAGATCCTTGGCCATCTCCCCCACCGGTTGATTAATAGCATTCCTGGCCTCAGTAAATGCCTCCCCTACCCCCTGCCTTGTGCCTTTGCAATGACTTTGCAGCTGCTCCCATCAAGAGGTAGGGGCAGCTAAACTACCCCTTAAGTCTAGGCTGGTGTCATGACTTGTTTTGGTGAATAGAGAGTAGCAGAAATGAGGGTGTGTCAATTCCAAGCCTGTCTCAAGAGACCTGTATTCCTCTATTCTCCGTTGGGACCCGTGACCCTACCAACAAAATTGGAATAGAGGGTAAGACACTAGGTAAAGCAGATAGAATTCACCACAGTCAAGACCATCCTGAATCACCTACCCCGCCCCACCACTGACCACAGACAGTTGAGAACCCAGCCAAGATCAGCAGAGTCCAGCCCGATCCAGAAGAACCACCCATCCGATTCAGTTTAAATTATAAACCCACAAAATCATGAACTAAATAAATGATGGTTATTTTAAACCACTAAATTTTTCTGTTCAATAATAGCTGACTACTATGCCCTCTTATTCAACATGCTGTTCAAGAGCACAGAAGCAAAAAGCTGGAATGTTTGGTTACCCACAGGTGGATGAGTCAACAGGGATCGCCTCTTGAAAAGGCTCTTAACAAATCTAACAATATTTCATATGCATACACCCTTTAATCCAGCAATTCTGTTTCTGAAAATAGAATAGAAACAATTGTGCATGTACTGAAATAAATATATATATATATACACAATGTGTACATAGAGATAGACAGACAGATCCCAAAGATAAGCATTACAACATTGTTTAGAATAACAAACATTGGAAGTAATCCAAATATCTATCAGTTTGGAGAGTGCTTAATTATACAAACAATGAAATAGTACGCAATCATTGAAAAGAAGAGGCAGATCTTGTTGTGCTGACATAGAAAAGTGCATAAGATATATTAGTGAAGGAAAAGTAGCAAGACAATATGCTTAGCATAATCTTATTTATATAAATTATGGATGTTGAACACATGTGTGTAAACTCTAGGAAAATAAGTCTATAGAAACATTTTAAAAGTCTGGAAGTAAACCAAGCACACTCTTAATAATGGCTTTGTGGAGTTTAAAGGGATTGAAGGGGGAGAGCAACCTTCATCTTTTACTCTTGTGAATTGGATTTATTATAAAAATGGATATTATCTTTGTAATTTAAAAAAAATAATCACAGGAAACCTTAGGCATCCACGGCCACATGGGCTGATGGCAATGCAATTATCAGGCTTTTGGGCCAAGATTTCCTTGACCACTAGCCAATTTTGTTCTTAACTATTATGTTCAAAGCCATTGCTACTTCAAATAGCTTTTTGTACAAATTCAGAAAGGGAGCACTTTTTCCAACTCCACCCAGGTATTAACGCAGAGTATGAGCTAGACTTCAACCCCCACTCAGCTCTCACCCTTGAATAGTGAGCAACCTGCACAACCATACCCAGCAAGTCTGGTTATCAATGATGCCTTGCTCTCTTTGTTGGATTTAGATGGAGTAGGGGATTGGAAATGGAGCAAAAAAATTTTTGCTGCTCATGAAGTACTTAGATGATAGATGTCTACATATAAATCTGTGTTAGATTTTGCTCTGAATCTAAAAATAAAAGCCATAGTGAGTTCTTTAAGGGTGAAATAAGGGTAACCCTTGCACCCACTGAACTCATTCAGTTCACTTGAACCATAAAAAAATTTTATATTTGAAAAAAAAAATCCCTCCTGCCTCTTATTCTCCCAAGTCTCAATTATGAAGGGGAATCCAGACAGCCCTCTGTCACCCCCTCAACTCCCTGGCTGGACTGCAGTCTTGAAACAAGAGAGGCCCCAGGTAAGGTCCACCCCACTGCAAGTGTCAGCACTGAGAGGCACAGGCTGGTTCCAAAGACAGGGAGAATGGATGACAGTAAGGGACAGGACAGGTCAGGGAGGAAATTCAGAATGTGGTCACCAATCCAGTGAATGAAACAGAACCCTAAAAGGCAAAGCTTTCAGACATACCCCCCACTCTCCCTGCACCATTGAACACCCCTGGCACCATACGGCAGAAAAATACATAAGCTATTAAGTTCCACTTCTGTCTGAAACAGCAGCAAGGTAATTTCCTGTTGGTGACCTACATTGTGACTACGGTGAAGGCTGAATCTGCAGAACCTGATTCTCTGCTCAGGTAAATGCAAGAAAATGGAGTCATCTCATATATCAATGTGGGTTCCAGGTGAGTAGTGAAGGGCTGGTCAGTCTTGAACCCAGTTTTTTTGACATGCAGTTCACTGAGATATCTGATGGGAAAGGCTTTGTGCCTTGGCAATTACTATGTCCCCTACAAAGACCACGTGTGACTGAGGGAAGATTTGCAATAACAAAGCAGCTTTCAGGAAATCTGACTTTTTTTTAAGTCTGAGCTTATAGAACAGTGATCATTTGCATTATAAGATGATGTTTCCTCTTTTTAAAATGAATTCACACTGGGTTCCAATAAATAAACATAATCTTCTTTAATAATTAAGCTTATGTTTGTAGCCCATAAAGTCTGAGGCTAAAAGAAATTTGAAGAAAGATCACTAATGTTCAAAATCAAGCAAGAATTCAAACCATCACCCTAATAGCTAAAACTTACAGAATAGCTAACCTTGTGTCAAATATTGTTCCTCTGAGTAAGGAACAATTATTCTCCCCCATTTATAGATGAGGAAACTGAGGTGCAGGGAGATTAAGTGATTTGTTCACTAAATCTAACAATCTGTATTTATTGAATAAACAAATCTGTATTTATTGAATCCTGCAAGTTGGTGGGATAATATGACCTTTTTGACATACGAGGCTGACCCCCAGAGAGCATCAGGCACTGTTCAAGATCCCTTTTGTGGCTGACAGTGCACAATTATAAGGAGTCATATCCCTGTTTCACAAGGGTAGAGGCAATTGCTCCTGATCACAAGTTGGAGGATGGCTCCCTCAAAAGCAGAGCCTGAGAAGTAGACTTGGGTGCAGATAGCTTGAGAGGTGATGCCAGCAAGAGGGAAGGGGGTCGGGGGAATATGGGAAATAAAGAAAGATTATTAAAGCATGTTGCTAAGACAATTATATCTGTGCAACTAAGGCTCAACTTTGCGAGGGGGCCTCCAAGAACCATATAAAATGTGCCTCAAAATGTCCCTCCACGGGACATTCTGGGGTATTTATCCACTGGATCTCGTCCCCCATTGACTGAAGGGTACTCCTGGGAATGTTAACTCCCCGACCTTTCTAGTCCATGTATGGACCAAGTGTAGTCGAAGAGAGCTCTGAGCCCCAAAAGATTTGAGCCTTTTGCTGGGGTTGTGTTGCTTACAGGGGCGTGGAGCTGTCCATCTCTGTGGTGCTGAAATCAAGCACACAGAGAGAATGTATCACAGGGCACAAACTATCTCCTACAGGAGCAAATGGGCAAGCTGTCTTGCTGCTATCAAAACAAAATTATATACATAGCAGCAGTTTCCACAATTTCCAGGTCATGAAACCAACCTAAGTGCCCTTCAACAGACGAGTGAATAAAGAAATCATGGACTACATATTCAATGGAATATTACATAGCTGTGAAAAGCATGGAATAATGGGTATGGAATAAAATGGATGGAGCTTGAGATGATGATGCTAAGCGAAATAAGTCAGAAAGTGAAAGAGAGATATCACCTAGTTTCACTCACCTGTGCAATATAAGTAACAAAAATAACACAGGCAAAATACAACAGGAATGGACATTGAACTTAGTGAAAGAATTTAATAGTTACCAGAAGAAAAGGGGCGGGGAGCAAGGAGGAGGGAATGGGAGGTGGGGGTAAAGGGTTTTGGCATAGGTCGCTTGGTGGAGAGTGAGGGAAACATGTTCGCATAGGGGAGAGAAAAAATCTAACTCCAAAGTTAAAATTACATTTTAAAATTTCTAGGAAAAAAAGAAAAAATTGAAAGTTGCCTTCCTTCAGACCTCTCTCTTTTCCTTGTGATCAATACAAGAAGAATCCGAATCCGAACCTTGGCCCAATCCAGCAGCACTACCTGGCTAACTCCTCCAGACCTCTAATAAATTATACAAGAGAGATTATTTTTCCAACTATCATGGCCAGAAGACATGTTCCCACATCCTACATCCACTTCCACCACCTGGATAGCTACAGTTATTCCTTATTGGATTTCCTGTATCTAGTTTTGCCAGTTCTTCAATCTACAACAAAAGGCCACTTACTGGAGAGAGAATCTGATCAGCCACCTTCTGCTTAAGTCCCCCAAATATTGACATAATCTGAATTCCTTGTGATTGTTTACATTGTTTTTCCTTCCTGTTCCAGATGCTTTCCTTTCTCATTTTCTCCCAATTTCTCCAGACATACTCTGCTTAAATTCTTAAATCCACTTGAAATCTCAATGTTTTCCTGATACATCTCTCCCTTCACACATGCTATTCCCTGGAATATTTTGCTTCCCTGTATACAGTCTTTGAAACTCAACCCATTGGGAACTGCTGATTTGGGCTTCTCAGAACATACCCCACACACTTCTTTCTCCATCCCACTTCCAACTATGGGTGGTTGTTGGCCCCAACCCAGCCAATCAGGCATCCAGAGTTGAGTTTTCCACCCTTCTGAACAAAATGAGTCATGTGACCCAAGTCTAGCAAGCAAAGGCCTCCCTGGGGATTTTCTGTTAAAAAATAGTAAGGAAGAGAACCTATCCCTCTGTAGCTGTTGGAAGTCATATTTCTAATTACATGGAAAAAGAGAGCCTGTACAATGCCATGGGTCAATTCATTGGGGGTGTATTAACCTAGATTCTTTTGGTTTTGAGTGACAAAACCCTGAGTTATAACCTTCTATAATAAACCAGTATTTCAGTAAGAAAAAAAGCTCCTCTGCATTCTACAAGCCATTCTAGCAAATTAATTGAACCTAAGGAGGGTGTCTTGGGAGCCTATGATTTGCAGCCTGTCGACAGAAACACAAGCAACGATGGGCTTGTAACTGACATCTGAAGTGGAGGACTCTTCAAAAATTGAGCCCTTTACCTGTGGAATCTGATGCTCTCCAGGTATGTTGAGTCAGAATTGAGTGGAATTTTCAAGCACCCTACTGGAGTCTGAGAATTTTGCTCCTTGGTGCAGGGGAGCCTCCACATTGAAATGAGTTCTAGACCTCCTCACTACCTCTGTCTCTTAGAAAGCAAGGGAATATCAAAACTAGCAGTGAGCAAGCCTAGTACACAGATCCCAGCTACTGAAAACCACTTTCCCCAAAAAGAACCAGAACTTCTTGGAGAAATGACTAACATGCCAGAGTTGGAGCAAAGAACATGTAAGGTGAACCTGGAATATCTTGAACCAGAAAGCAAAGAGGTGATCTAAAAATGATGGATTCATGATAAAAAGATGATAGGAATCAGCTTGCCAGAGCTCCAGCTGGTCAAACTGGGACAATGGTAGTAATGGGTTATAAGTTATAATCTTATTGAGTAGAATCAGCAACAATAATTCAGAGATAGATAGATAGATAGATAGATAGATAGATAGATAGATAGATAGATAGATAGATAGAATGGATGGGAGGGCGGGTGAAAGGGTGAGTGGAGGAACAGAAAGACAGATAAGAAGATGGTGGATAGATATAGATGAGAAATAAGACCTCTACATAGTCTCAAAGTATCTCCCACAAATAGATACTAATTTGAAAAGGGAACAATGGTATGTCACTTGGAGGTGTCTGGCAGATACTACTTAGGGAAGGGTCAAATTGAGCATCATCAGAAATGAGACAGGTCAATATTGGGTACCATCCGACAGGATGCAAGGAAACACTTGCTTAAGGTGCAAAACCTGAATCTAACCATCAGAAAACACCAGGTAAAAACCCAAATTGAGGGATGTTCTATGGAAAGCTGATCTGTAATCTTCAAAAGTGTCAAAGTCTTGAAAGCCAAGAACATTCCAGACTAAAGGAGGTTGAAGACACAAGACAAGTATATGTGATGCTGATTCTGAGCTAGACCCTCTGCTCAGGACACTACTTGGAGCTAGATGGAAGGAATGTATTTTCTTGATTTTGATGGTTGCATGATGATGAAGCAGGAGAGTGTCCTTGTTTGGAGGAAACAGACACTAAAGTAGCCCTGGGTGTCAGGGCAGCAGGAGACAACTTGCTATCAAATGATTCAGTAGGGTGAAAAGGTTGGTAAGGTAGGCCTGACTTTCCCATCTGTGGTTATTCTAGAAAAAAAAATGTGAATATGTAAGAGTATCTACCTATTCTGTGAGAGATGAATGCTAAGAACAGCGCCTGGCATAAAGGACATTCTGAATCAATACGAGCTGTTAGCAGCAGCAGCTTCTTCTTCCTCCTCTGCACCCAAGTAGCAGGACCAGGAGGCACCAGCAGGTGAAGGTCAATTAATCTGACCGTCTGGGCACCAGCCCAACAGCAACCAACATCTATCACCAAATTGATCTCCCCTTAATCTATCAAACACTTAGCAGTCATTCCCACAGATGCAGCAAAACTTTTGTTTCCTTTAGAGCATCTTACTGCCAAACAAGTCGCACAATCCATCAGCAAATCCTGCTGGCTCAGCCTCCGACTCACACATCCGGAGTTAACGCTTCTCATCAGCTCCCCGCTAGTACACCGCAACAAGACCTCAGCTTGCTCCTGGGTCATCGCCACTGCTCCTGATTGGTCCCTCTGTGTTTACCCTGGTTCCCCATCACCCCTACTCTACTCACCATCCAGCGGGCAGCATAATCCAGATTTTTTTAAAGATTTATTTATTTATGCATACAAGAACTGGGGTACAGGCCAGAGGTGCGGAAGGTGAGAGGGTTTACCACAGACAGAGTGGGGAGCAGAACAGACAGATCTACTGAAATACACTGCTGAGGGGAGCAGTGGGCGAGACAGGGGTGTCTGCTGCACCATGCAGGTAGCTCCCTGGCCAGAGATCAAACTCGTGCTGCTGAGGCTTCCATAGCTTCACTTAAACCCTTGCGCCACAAGGGAGACCCCATAATCCTGATTTTAAAGAGAAAAGACTAGAAAGGAGGATCGGATCCTGCTACTCCATTTCAGGGATACCTGACCTGGCTCAGAAAGGAAGGCCCGCTCTTCCCAGTGGCCTACAAGCCCCCAGGGGTCTCACTCCCGCCCCCTCCCTCTGGCTCACCCTGCCCAGGCTCACTGTCCCTGCACTCCAGGGAGGCTCCTACCTCAGGGCCTCTGAACTAGCTGTTCCCTCTGCCTGAAATGCCTTTCCCTCACCTGCAAGCCGCCCCTCCTCACTGAGGCTCACCTTCTCACTGAGGCTTTCTCAGGCCCCGTTTAAGACCACAGCAGCCCTCACCCCAGCACACTACCCATTCATGCTTCACTTGCCATAACAACCTTCACCTGTAAAACTTCTCTATTATCATTTGTTGGTTGCACTACCTATAATTATTATAATGTTCCTTCCTCAAGGGCAGACGTATTGTCTGCTGATTTTCATCAAAAAATTCCAGTGCTTGAAACATGGCAAAAGCAATCAATATGCATGTATTGAGAAAAATGAAGGAGTGAGAGAGTGGATGGATGAAAAGAGCCTTTGGATGGGGCAGAGGAAAGAAGGCGGGAAAAGAACAAATGTGGACAGGAACACACCAGGTGCCGGGGGCTCTCCTCGGCCAAAGAGTCATGTTCTCTCGGAACCCGGCAGCCCCCGCGCTCACCCATCCACTCTGGCCCTATGCCTATCGACACAAAAACAGGGAGTGATTTCTCTAATGAAGGTTCCAGGTCCTCAATACTCACCTCCCTGGAGCTGCTCCCAACCCACGACCTAGGGAGCAGAGCTGGGCAACTCACGCAGGCGCAGGACCCCTCAATGGGCAACTCCTGCTCAGGGGCTCCCCATCGGCCTGGCCAGGGTTCTCTCCCAGCTGCTCTGGCATCTCAGACTCTCCCCAGCCAGCCGTCCTGCCTTCCTCCTTTCACAGGTGTCAGCCCCACATCACACTCTGTTCCTGCTCCTCTCCATCCTGCCCCGGCACGCCCCCATAACTCTCCCCTAAGACCCACCGCTCAAAGGACCTGAATTGACACAGGTGGAGTCTCAGGTGGAAACCCGACCCATCAACGGGCTTTCAAAGGATTCTGGGTAATTGTGGCAGAGTGAATAACGCCCATGGGTTGGGTCAGGGCCCTCAGAAAGAAGTGGCCCACCGTCTATGGCAAAAGGACCTTGGAGGCATGATTAAGTTAGCGATGTTCAGATGGGCAGAGAATCTACCTGGAGTTTCTAGGTGACACAAGGGCCTTCATAAGAGGTCAGCAGGAGGTTCAGAGAAAACATGCTGTACTGCTGGGTCTGAAGATGGACGGAGGGCTCACGAGCAGTCTGCAGCCCCAGGAGAGGCAAAGAACAGATTATCCCCTGGCAGCTGCTGACACCTGATGTTAGCCCTTGATTTCAGTAAGATTCACTTTGTACCTCTGACCTGCGGAATGGAGGTGACTTGTTACAGCAGCAACAGGAAACTAACACAGTAAGTAAAAGGGGGGTCGGTGAATCCTGCCAGTAACAAAATTTTAAACCTCAGCTCCTCCATCACCTGATGCTTTTACCCTTAAGGCATCTTTAACTAATCTGCTTCAGTGCCCCGCTGACGGAAACAGTGCTGTGATCAAAGTGTTCGCTTTGCCATCTCAGGCTAACTCGTGTCCTTGGCAGGCTGGGTGACACCGCTCACAATTTATTTTTGTCTTAGGTTCTTTGAGGCAGTTGCCCCCTCCCCAGCTCCACCCCCAGCAAAGTATAGGCTTATACTCCCTGCAGCAAGGTCAAGGGCAGTCCTGGCTTCAAATCCCAACTCAGCCACTGTTTATCAGCTGTGGGACCGTGGGCAAGTCATCTGTTGCCCCGAGCCACCATTGCTTTCCCAGCCTCTGGCGGATCCTGATGGGATGAGTGCCAGGATTAACACCTTCCTCAAAGGGATGAGTGCCAGGATTAACACCTTCCTCAAAGGAAGAAACAGGCCTCCAGTGTCAGTATGTTCTTAATTCACCCATTCCACAAATATTTATTGACAGTCAGCTGTGTGCCTAGTCACCTGGGAGCCTTCCCAGAGCCGGGGAAAGCAAATTTCTGGAAAAGGCAGATGGCAAATGTTTAAAGCTTTGCAGGCTACACTGTGCCTGTCACAACCACTCAGCGCGGCCGACAGAGAGAGAAAGCAGACAAGATGTAAACGCTCAGGCCTGGCTGTGTTCTAAGAAAATTTTATTTACTAAAACAGGGAGCCTTCTCGAAGGCCATCATTTGGACTCATCCCAGATACTGGATATACCCAGAGAATAAAACAGACACGTGTCATGTCTAGCCCTCATGAACTCTCCATCCACGTTCAATATTTTTCTTCAATTAAAAAAAAAAATCCTCTTTTCTTTATGTCATCAATTGAAGCAGTAGAAGACAGAGCACAAGTTTGGAGCCAGATTCCTGAGTTCTGATCCCAGCTCCGCCACTGGCTAGCTGTGTGGCTTTGAGTCAGATACCTGACCTCTCTGTGTGCTTCAGTCTCTTCCTCGGTCATCATGCTGGTTCCATTCCTTTTGGAATGGAACATGAGAAGTTCCAGGATGCAGTTTTAGCCAGTGAGTGTGAGGAAGAACGTGCTGGGATCTTCAGGGAGAGGCAATTTTTGCTCTTAAAAGCAAAATGGAACTTCTCATGTAACTGGACATTTAAGTTGCATCTGAAAATGGCCCTGGAAGAACCATCTGTGACTATCAGGTCTGTGGACCTGATGATGGCAGGGAAGAAACAAAAGCAAGATGCTTGGAAATGTATCAGGGTCCTGAAAGAATCCTGGAGTCACCGTTACTTGAGATAATTAGCTTTCCTTATTGCCTCAGCCCATTGAATTTTTGTCACATTTTGTCACAGGATTTTTTGTCACATTCTGATTGATACAAAGAGCTACCTTTTATTGAGCATTTACTATATACACACCCTCTTGCCACCATGCCAAACATTTGGTATCAGATTCAATCCTCCCAGTAACTGTGATACTGTGATTTATAAGAAACAGCACGTATTTGGTCTTAACCAGACCACTTTCCTGACATAGAGCTCCTAAATCCCTTGGGAAATCCTGTAATAAGAGGGATCAACAAGAGGTGCCTTTTGTTATGGATTGTCTTTGTTATGTTAATGAGGTACCTTATTGTGTTTGTGGGTCCTTTCATTGTGCTAATTAGGTTCCTTTTGTTGTGTTGATGTGGTGTTTTGTTATGCTAACAAGGTGTCTTTGGGAAAAGCTTGAGATGACCTATGGATGAGAGCTGATTCCAGAACAACTCACCAAGCCACGAAGAGGGTGGGAACTTTTAGGGCCCATTCCACTATCTCTCGGGAGGGGATAAGGAGGTTAGGTCAATCCCCAATGGCCACTGAGTTAGTCAATCACACCTGTGTAATGAAAACTCCTCAAAAACCACAAGGAGTAGTTCAGAGAGCCTCTGGGTTGGTGAAGACAGAGAGGGGTGGAGTCAGCGTGTACCCCAAGAGCACGGAAGCTCCTCGCCCTTTCCCTACACCTTGCTGTATGTGTCTCTTATTCTGGCTGCTCCTGAGTTACATCCTTTTATAACAAACCAGCAATCTACTAGAAAAAAATATCTCCCTGAGTTCTACCAGCCACTCTTGAAAATTAAATGAATCCGAGAAGGGGGTCCTGGGAGCCTCTGATTTACAGCCTGTCGGTCAGAAGCACAGGTTACAACCTGGACTTGCAACCTGCGTCTGAAGTGGGGAGGGGCAACCTTGTAGGACTGAGCCCTTAACCCGTGGCCCCTGACGCTGTGTCCAGGTGGACAGCATCAGAATTGGGTTGAATTGTTGTAGGACTCCCTGCTGGTGTCCAAGAATTGCTTATTGGGGAACCCCATCCCAGTCCACTTTAGAATTGGTACCAGAACCTATTTAGCAGCCCACAAGGCAGGCACCGTTATTAACCTCACTCTGAAGCTCAGAGACGATACAGAAATTGTCCTGGGCCCCTCAGCTAGTGGCAGAGCTGGGGTTCAAAGCTGGGGGCAACCCCCTGTTCTACCACTCTTCTATGAAACTGCCTCCCGGGACTGTCCACCAGCTGTCTGTCCCATCTCCCTCCATTCAAAACCCCCCTCATCTTTACAAATCGATTCAGAGAGCAGCCGTTGCAGCCACAAACTTATGAATCAGAGCTACTGGAAGCAATTACAATCTCTGAGCAATTCCGTGAAGATACTGAAGAGCCACACTATGAAATCCAAAGCAGATGTGATTTACCCCGAGTATGGCAATTCAAGTTCCAGCTGGAGTGGAAAGATGAAGTTGGTGGAGGAAAGCTCTCTCTGCTTTGAAACCTCCTACACCTGCCTCCCCAAAAGCAAAACCCCAATTTAGTTCAAGCACTGCTTGCAGAATTTTTTGCAGTTGTGATAACAAACTTAAGTGATTGGTTTGAGTGTTTAAAGCACACCTTTCAGAAAACAAGGCTTCCTGGCAATAAACAGAATAGATCCATAAAGTGCCTTGACCATCTCTACCCAGATAATCTAGGGAGAAAAACGGAGATAAGAACATCATTTGACAAAACCAAAGCCGCCAACAGATGTGTAAAGAAACCAAGGGTACCATCTGCAGGTGAAGCACAAGCTCATCCACGCTGATGTTGAACAATCTGACCTTTTGTTGTGGGGGTCAAAGAGAAGCCAGGATGATATTAAAATTAATAATGTCTTGTGGTTTGATGTAGTAACTGTCATTTCAAACTCTGGACTTCATAAGCTTCATTTCTGCAAACATCCTGGGTCTGGAATCCCAGCTTTATCATTAACTGGCTGTGCAACCTAGGGCAAGTCACCTGACCTCCCTGCGCCTGGGAAACAGGACAATAACAGAACCCACTGTGTGAGGTCACTGCAAAGGTGAACTGAGTTCATAATGAACGGCGACTGCTTCATGGCTACCCCCTGATTTGTGCTCACTAAATCCTAGCTGAATGGATAAGCAAGTGAATGAAGACAGCTGAGCTTTCACACCAGCTCAGTCCGCCTCTCTCCTAGCAACACAGTCCCAGATCTACACAATTTCCAGTCTTTCTCTGAGATTAAGTCTAACCTCCACATTCCACCACACTGAACACCCCTTTCTAATCCAGATCACTTACATGCTGTTCCAAGCAGGAGCTGGCATCCTGAGATACACTCACCAGAGGCAAGCAAGCATGATTTTATTGTGTAACTTTGAATTTAATAGAGTCTAGATGCCAGCTGACTGCAAGAGGTAAAAATTAAGCGGTGACCTTTTCACAATTTGCTTTCTCTGATGCAAATGTTAGTCCACGGCTACAACCAGACATTTATCATGTCTGATTAGTAGATTTATGGTCAGACAATTCATAGATTTATGGTGAGACGATTCTAAACACACAGAAAACAGAAATGCCTTCCAATTTCAGCGCACCCAGCCCTCTTTCTTAACCAAGCTACTGAATATTGGATTGTTCGATGGGACCCAGCCACGTTCCATGCCCAAGACACACAAATGTCCCATTAAGAGTAACTGTATTTACACTGAAGTTACTTTTTCCCACCATCTATGCCGGGAGGGCAAGAGGAGAGAGGAGGCTGAAGATGTGAGGGGGAAACTTGACAAAGCAAAAAAAAAAAAAAAAAAATCTAGATGGCTGAGGAGGCGGCCCCCGAGACTAAAGGATTCCCACTTGCCATGTTCATCATTCTTCACGCTCCTCCACTCCGTGCCCTCAGAGAATTTCAGGAAGTAACTGAGATTTGCAAAGGGTGTTAAATTCTCTGGCCGCATCCCCTGCCTCCTCAGAACCTGCATACACTCAGATTTCTCTGACAGTTGATTCAATCAAGATCTAGTGAACGAAGCAGCTAGTGCTCAAAACTGGGATGCTATTCAATTCGAAAATGTATTGGGATTGAGTGTCTCAGGAGAACCGTCCTGAGAAGAGAAAGGAAAGAAGCAGGGAGGAGGGACAATTCATGAACATTTTTGTCAGAGGAAAGACGACTGGGTCTGGCAGGGTAAGTATCAGGCTTTTCCGCCCTCCCGCCATGAGCATTCATGATGGATCCCTGGGGCACCAGCTGCATGCCTGATGGCGGACACCTGGAGTGGGGTGTGGGCAGGCAGAGGTGGGCACACCTGGGCAGAGACGGGGATTAGAAGGGTGGCATCACAGGGACTCAGGAGGAGAGAGAACAAGAGAGGAAAGAGAGAACAAGCAAGAGAAAGAGAAAGAAGAGCAGAACTAGGAGAGAAGCAGAGACCACGAGAGAAGGCTGGAGAGCCTAAAAAGAGTGAAGATTTGCCGGGAGCTGAGAGGCCTGCCAGCCTCCCAGGCCCCCAGCACCCCCGCCTGCCCCGTACCTGGTAAAAACTCAATAAAAGCCTGAAAAGCCACCAAGGGCTCCAGGACTCTCCTTTACCCGTCTGCTCAGATCACAGAAAACTTGTTCTGGGCCTTCCTGGCACTACAGTCGTGTAGTCGTTAAGCTCACAGCCTTCATCCCACAGCTTGGGACTGAGGCCCAAACCCAACTGAGAACCTCTCTGAGTTTCCACTTTCTCCTTTGTAAAGTGGAGATAATGACTCAGAGCTGCTAGAGCTGTTGTGATGGCTCAATCACGTGTCTGGCACCCTAACCAGTGCCCAGCAGCGGGTAGATGCCACCACTGTTGTGTCAGTTGACATTACCCATAACAAAATGCTAAGTGTCTATGCACAGGAGCAGTACATTAGGGAGGGTACATTACACTGAAAGGAAATGCTGTATGGAAAGAAGGAAGTAGATGCAGATACATAATGAACATAAAATGTATTTGGTTTGAAGGATTCTAAAGATGCAATTATGAAATGTTATGGTTGTTTGGAAATCTGCTAATAGGAATAAAATGCAATGAAGGAGTGAATTAAGGAGCTAGAGTATGGCCAGAGGAAGCCGAGATCTAGAAGAGATTTCCATTTGGGGTTTAACCAAGGAGGGAGGGTGAGGATCTAACAAGGACTGAGCTCCACAGGCCTCACTTCCAGCTACCCCCGGGGAAGGACAAGAAGTTCTGTGCATCTTAACCCCTCATGCCACCAGGGAGGCCCCTCTTCTGCTCCCCACTCTGTCTCTAGTGAATCCTCTCACCCCTCTGCATCTCTGGCCTGCACCCCAGCTCTTGTATGCATAAATAAATTTTTTTTTTTGGTGGGACCCTCGCCGGCCGCCAGGGAACGAACCAACGCTGCAGAGGCTGCGGGCAGCCTCTCAGCCCAGCGCTCAACCACTGCGCCCCCAGGGGAGGCCCAAATAAATCTTTTTTAAGAAAAGTTCTCTGCAGATTTGAAAATAGGACTTGGGGCACAATGACCAGGAATAGGGAGCGTTCTGGGGTCTTCTTGGGAGAAGTTCTATGTAGAGCCTGGAAAGGGGCTGAGTGGATGTGGAGAATGTGCCCCTGTGGCCAGCTGAGGACGAGCCCAACCCCAGTGCTCAGCAGGCCGCGTGGCGCCCTGTCCGTCCTCCCTGCAGACCCGAAGCCTGCACGGGGCATGGCCGGCCCAGCTGTGCTCACTGCAAGCCACGGATGGCAGGTGGCGAGCTTCTCCCAGCCCCCGTTTTCCACTTCTTCCACAGCAAACTTTGTCAACGGAGACACTGCCGGCACCTAGGATGGGTGCACGGGGCTGTCCCTGGCCCACACCTACCCTACACCACATCTTCACTCCTGCTGTTCTCCTTGCTGCGAATGCCTTCCCCACCCCAAAGGTCCAAATCCTCCTTCTGGTACTTCACTTCAAGTACCACATCACCTGGGGAGTTTCTCATCGCTCCAGCCTCTGCATGGATTCCTCTGCTAACCCGAGCCAGCATCTGCCCTCTTTGCCGTGCAAGCCGGCCTGAGATGGCAGCCACTCGCACACTTCATCACATCTTTCCCAGCCTATGTGGAGTCGTCTTGCCTGCCTCCACCCAACAGGACTCAATAAATACTGGTGCTTTTGTTCTAAGACCAGGGACCAAGCTACAGGATTTGTCCCTCTTATTTCTTACAGCACCGACACCCACAGTAATGATTCAATAAGCATCTCTTGAAATTTCAAATGGCCTAGAATAGAGTCAAGGATTATTCAACGAATAGCTGCTTCTTCCCTTACCCTGTCTCCTTTTGGGTGTGTTGCCCCCGCTGAGAGCCTAGACGGGGAGAAAGGGATGATGTTTCCTCCCTTCCCTACATCTGGTGGGGTAGCCTTTCTCTCTGCTTCTTCGAGGAAGGCTTCAGCAACGCCACGTGGCTCGCTGGAACTTCTGCCCACATGGACAGATCCTTTTGCAAGATGTTTAGGTTGCCATAGGGAAAACCACGAGTCACACCAAGACTTGGAGGCTGACATCTGGGGTACCTGGATACAGCCACAGAAACCCTGGCAACAACAAGTGCCACGCCGTTCACAGTGGCTGCCTCTGGAGGTGAGTGCATGGAGCAGGAGACTTTCATTTGTTTCTCTGACATATTCCTGCCTTATTTGAATTTGTCCTGATGAGTGAGATTTGTCATTCTGAAAAGAAAAAAAAAAAGACACCTCCTCCAGGAAGCCTCCAAGACTGATATAAAAGGACTTCTCAGCATTGCAGTTTCTTGCACTGTTCCTTCTGTCATTTCAGCAGCTACCACTTAAGGAGCATCACTGTCCTGGGAGCCTGGAGGGCACAGGCTGTCCATCTTTCTGATACGGAGCCTATAAAAGGAACTTAGCGATACTATCTGGGGAATGAATGCATGGGAGGGAGGGTAGGAGTGAGTGAGTTCAGCTCTGCGCACAAGCAACACTAAATCCCCCGAGCCTTTGCCCACACTCATCCTACTGAGACTGGCTAAGGGCCAAGAGTGGCCATTTGGGAGTGCTGGGCCACCCCAAGATGCCTGAGATTAATGACAGCGCTGCCAACACCTCACCAGTGTGCATGTGCAAGTCTTAATTACATGCAGGGGACCAGCACAACTGCTCCTCCACGAACTTGAATCCCCGCGTCTCCAATATTAATCGTTACCCCCTTTTTCCTCTCGTCCTGACACCTGCAGCTCCCTAAGGAAAGCAGGGAACAAAGACAAGAGGGGGCAGGAGAAGGAGCTCAGGCTGCAGAGATCGTTCGACTTTCACTTCAGCCCTGGGGACTGGTGAGGGTGAAATGTCTTGTATTTTTAGGAAATGGCTCAGCTAGAGGTGATGGTGGGGAGTTGGGTCCCAGCCCAGAGTCAGATCTGCATTGCAAATGCCTCCAAATCTGCCCAGGGAGATGGGATGTTTTTGATAGTCTGTTCTCCCAGCTGAGCCGACCCGCTGATGCCATCTTTGTCCCCGCCAGCCTCCCGCATCAACCGCGGGACCAGCTTTGGACCATTTATTTCAGGGCATCTGACAGATGATCCCCCCACCCCCCTCCCTCTCCCCACCCCCGGCACCACTCTGGGTGAATAAAAGAGACTGCCTGATGCTGCCTCTGACCAGCTGAAGAACAGATCCTGTTCACAGCCTTGGCTTTGCCGCTTACCAGCCTTGTAACCCTAAGCAAATGGCTTAACGTCTCGAAGCTTCAGAGACACCGTGTAGTTTGCTTGTTTGTTTAAATCCTCCCACTTCCTGGTGCCAAGAAACTTGGACCCTCCCAAGAACCTGTCTTGGAATTAAGGCATGAGGATGCCTCTTCTAAGATGCAAAAACGCTTGAAAACTCAGCTCGGTCTTGAACATTCAAGAATGAATCCGTTTATCAGAGAAAATCAGCTTAGCAGGGCCTGGAAGAGGGAGTTTGGGTAAGTTTTGACTGGGGGGAGGGGAAAGGTAGAAGTTTAAGGGAGGAAGTTGCTCCCCGAGATAAAGAGACTAGTGTTGATGACCGGAGATAAAGAGACTAGTGTTGATGACCGGAAGGGCTGTAGGCACCAGAACACAGGCCTCAGCTCCCCATCTAAGACAACAGATAATACAAAGGAAACGTCCCAGCTACCAGGCATCACCCTTAGGGCGACATGAATTCTCTCTTTGGTTATAAAACCCCTTTTACAGATAATGAAACCAAGATCCAGGAAGGCTCAGTGCCTTTTGCAAGTTAACGCCAGCAGCACCCATGGGAGCCAGCCTGAATCCCACACTTCCAGTTGACAGCAGGGGATACCACACGGTTCTCAGGGACACTGGGCATTTGGGTGGGTTGGAGAGTGGGGACAGGACAGAAGGAGAGAGCAAGGGGTGAAAAAAAGGCCCTGAGAGCTGAGCTCCAGGCACTCCCAGTTGCTCCGGAACTGCCTCGCTCTGCAGCCAGGCTGGAGATCAGAGACACAGTATCCCGCAGAAGGACTGGCTGGCGGGACAACCTTCCTTCCCTCCTTGGCTCCCTCTGGCTCCAGTTGGCCTAACACTTTGGAAACTGTTACCATGGAGACCACTCTCCAGTGGCCAGAGCGGGGAGCTGGGGCCCAGGGCCTGGAGGTGGAGAGAAGAGGCTGATGCTGAGCTGGGGGGTGAGCCCTAGAGGCCTGGGGGAGGTGGTGCGGGGTGTCAGATGGCCAGAGGCAGGAGGCCAACCCAGCCCCAAGGGGCGGGCATGTTCCTGGGTCTGCTGGGGCCTGCCAGATTCCCCTAAAAGCTAGCAGAAGACAATACCACCAAAGCACAGGAACAAATTTTTCTGTCCTTACCATGCCTTAGATATGTGTGCAGCACCTACTGTGTGCAAGATCCCATTCAGGGCACTGGCATATAATTATAAGGAATGCACAGATCCTGTGAAAATCATCCCAGTGCAGAATGTGTCCACTAATAAAAGTCTTAGAACCCCCAATAAAGAGGATATGAATCAGCTCAACAAGAAGCTGTTCCCTGGTTTTTATTTTGGGGATCATTATTGGTCACGTGTGTCTAATATTTGCAGCAGTAATAATAATAGCAGCAGTAGCAGGAAGAGCTGCCATTTAATTAGGACATACTACATGCTTTATTCACATCAACACTTTTCGCTTCACCACCAGGGGATTTCATGGATAATGAAATCAAAGTCCAGAGAGTTTCACTCACTGACCAAAAAACAAACATCTGTGTATTAGTTTTCTGTTGCCACTTTCACAAATTACCCTGAAGTTAGGGGCTTAAAACAACGCACATTTATTATCTTGCAGTTGCGGAAGTCAGAAGTCCAAAATCTGTCTCATGGGTTGAAGTCAACATGTCAAGAAGGCTGGTTCCTTCTAGAGGCTCTAAGGGGACAATCCACATACTAGTCTCCTCCAGTTTCTAGTGGTGCCTACATTCCTTGGCTCACGGCCCCTGCCTTTGTCTCTGCTCATGTACCTAGATGATGTGTGTGTCCTTCCCAAGTTCATAGGTTAAAACTTGACACGCAGTGTGATAGTGTCAGGAGGCAGATCCTTTGTGAGGTGACTAGGTTATGAGGGTGGAGCCCCTGTGAACAGGGTCAGTGCCCTTATAAAGGAGACCCCAGGGAGCTCCCTCACCCCTCCACACAAGGACACAGCCAGGGTGCTGCCAATGAGCCAGGAAGCAGGCTCTTACAGACAAAAGACCTGCAGGTGCCTTGAACTTGGAGTTCCTCATCTACGGAAATGTGAGAAATAAGGTCTGCTGCTTATAAACCCACTTGGCTATTTCAGAATATTTCAGTATAGCAGCAGGTGTCCTGCTCCACTTCATTCTCAACCCTCCCGCCGCCTCCCTCTTCTCAGGACCCTTGGGATGACCTTGGGATCACCAGATCATCCAGGATCATCTCTCCAACTCGAGATCCTGAACTTAATCACATCTGCAGAGTCCTTTTTGCCAGAGGAGTTAACATCCATGGGCTCCTGGGATTATGGTATATGTGGGGAATATTGTTCAGTTGGTAGTGGCAGAGCCAGGATTCAAACCCCTAGGTCTGTCTAAGTGATGAGTGTACCATGAGGTCAGCCAGAGCATCCCTGACGCTTCATCCCCAGGAGAAGAGTGTCTGGGCTCTCCAACCAGCACGCTGCGGGGATTCTCACGAAGCCCTAGGCCCTAAACAAAGGCAGCATGGAAGTCAGTTTCCCAGATCACCACCTTCCTGCCTTGATCTGGAGCGTTCATTTAGCAGCAAAGGAAGACCAAAGGCTTTCAGACCAGACAGTACTGGGCTTCAGTCTCCACAATGACCTCTGCCAGCTCTGTGACCTTAGGCATGTATTTTGCCCTCACTGAGTCTCAGTTTCCCCATCTGTGAAGTGGGCATAATTAGACCCATCACACAGAGCTATTGTGGAGGCAGGAATAAGGTTACAGAGAGAGCTAACACAGAATTGGAGCACAAGATAGGAGTATTATTATTATTATTATTGAAAAGGTAAAATTTTGTCACCAGTCAGTTCTTCTTGAATAATCTTGTTAGACCATAGATGCCCTCCTTGGGCCTCACCCTGAAGATATGAAATGTTGAAAAGCAAAACTCCCCTAGGGTGTTGCTCCTGTTAGCCCTATGGGCCCAGACCCTCCTCAGAGAACCCCAAGGACAGACAATAAAGGCCCAATCACAGAAGAAAATTGTAACAGAGTAGGAAGCACTAACAACTTCCCAGGAGGAAACAATTACAAGTTCCCATGCTGGTTCCTGCCCCATTAAAGGGGTGTGCATTCTGGGAGCAGGGGTAACCACACACTTAACCTCAGCCACACCAACCGCCTCCTTTCCAAAGCCAGACATGTGACGTGCAGAAGAAAATGAGAAAATCAAGGCCTCATTTCAGCCCAGAAAATATACTAAAGGCTGTAATTAAAAAGCCTCTGGAGTATTTCCAAATGAATAGCCCACCCCTAAAAAAAATATTTTGACAGGCGGGGCTGAATTATTCAGTAGACATTGCTCTTTCTTTAAAGCAGAGCGTGGGTTGGCAAGAGGTTGTTTTGTTTCCACTTTATTTCTCCCCTGGAGTCTTTATAGTCCGGATTTCACTAGGACTCCAAGAACGCCCTCTGCAGAGCAGGGCAGGAGAGCTGAGCCTCGCTGGTGACTAATGCCTCAGTCACTAGCCACATGCACATTCATTTAAATTAAGGAGTAGGAGGGATAGTTACCCTGCTGGAGACTGCTAATTTCATTGAGGAAATGCTAATTATTTTTTCCTCTTTTTTCCCTTCCTGGCTAGAACGCCAGTTACATAAGAACATTGCTATTTGCTAGAACTAAACATTAAGCTAAGAAATATAATGATGTCGCTCCAAGATGCTCTAGCTCTGTGTAAACATTCTCAGTAAAAGTGGCAGGAAGGGCTTGCCCAGGGCAGAATTCTTACACCTGTTGTGGTAGCACAGAAAGCAAGTTCAGCTGACTGCCTCCAGCAGTGGCAAAGTGAAGGTTACACCAATCACTTGTTCCAACTCAAAACTGTGAACCCGTGAGTAAGCCTGTGCACCTCAAAATGGAAAGACAGCATTGCCACTGACTGATAAAATTGACAAAGCAACTATAAAGTGAGAAAGGAAGAATGCTTGGGACCTGCCTTAACTGGTCCCTTAGAGTATTTTACCTGCTGAAAAGTTCAAATCTCTAATTGTCCAGTCAATGCACAAGCAGCTATTGAGCACCTTCTACTTTCAAGGCACCAGGGAAACAACAATGAATGAGACCACAAAATCCTTGACCTGGAGGAATTTATATTCAAGTGGGGAAAGACAAATTGCAAATAAGAAAGTAAATATATGAAACAGTGTCAGACAAAGCTAAATGCTACAGACGAATCTAAAATAGGAATGGAATCCAGAGGGACTGGGAAAGAGGATACTTTACTGAACTGAGATGAGATAGGAGACAAGTCAGGCAGAGGTACAGCAAGTGCAAAGGTCCTGCGGTAGAAACAGAGGGCTCAGTATGGTGTGGCTGGACCCCAGTGACAGAGAGAAAACAGGTGAAGAAGAGTGGAAGATGTGATGGGGAAGTGGACAGGGTCAGATAGGTTATAAAGAGAATGTGAGTTGTATTTTAAATGAGAAGCCATTGGCGGGTTTCAAACTAGGATGTAAAAGTAGAACAATTACTCTAGTAGATCAAGGGACACTTTGGAAGGTGTGTTAGTTACACTGTCACTATGGCAATCAATCCCATTAGCCCACTAGGGTCAGATTTGTATTGGGAGTCGATTTTTCAAAAAACAGGGATTGTCAGGGCACAAAGAAAATTATCCTGTACCCCCCTTGGTTCTTCCAGGCTGGCAAATAAGCAAACAAACATCAGACAGATTGATAAGAGAAAAAAAGTCAAGAAGTTTAGTGATAACATGGATATCTCCCGTACAAGTGGAGAGACCAAACAAGACTGAATAACTCAGCTCATGGCTTCAAGAACCATTTTATTTTTTTTAATCTTTTACATTATTTATTTTATTTATTTTTAAAATAATAAATTTTATTTTTATATTCCCCCATACAATTGCAAACACCCCATTCTGACCCCAATCCTTCCCCTCCCGCCCCCCACCCCCCAAAAAGTGTCTCTGGTTCATAGTTTTCTGTTGATTTTGATTTTCACTTTCTTATATTCATTTTCCTGGTCCCTTATTTAAGTTCTCTAGATTCCTGCTATGAGTGAGACCATCCGGTATTTTTCTTTTTCTTTCTGGCTTATTTCGCTGAGCATGATCCCTTCCAGCGCCATCCATGTTGCTGCAAATTGCATGTGTTTATCTTTTTTGAATGCTGAGTAATATTCCATGGTATATATGTACCACATCTTCTTGATCCAGTCATCTATTTTTGGGCATTTGGGTTGTTTCCAAAGCTTAGCTATTGTAAACAGTGCTGCTATAAACATAGGGGTGCAGGTGCTCTTTGGAATTGATGTTTCTGTGTCCTTTGGGTAAATACCTAGGAGTGGAATTGCTGGATCCTATGGAAGCTCTATTTTTAGTAGGTCCAGAAATCTCCACACAGCTCTCCACAATGGTTGGACCAGTTTGCACTCCCACCAACAGTGCAGGAGAGTTCCTTTTTCTCCACACCCTCGCCAACATTTGTTGTTGCTAGTTTTTTTAATATGTGCCATTCTCACTGGTGTGAGATGGTATCTCATGGTAGTTTTGATTTGCATTTCCCTGATGACAAGTGATGTTGAACATTTTTTCATATGCCTGTTGGCCCTTTGCATTTCCTCTTCAGAGAAGTTTCTTTTTAGCTCTTCTGCCCATTTTTTGACTGGATTATTTTCTTTGTTGTTGCTGAGTCTCATCAGCTCTTTGCAGATTTTTGTGATCAGTCCTTTATCATTAGTGTTGGGTGCAAAAATGTTCTCCCAGTTGGTGGGGTTTCTCTTTGTTTTTGTTATTGTCTCTTTTGCTGTGCAGAAGCTTCAAGAACCATTTTAAATAGCTTGGCTAAGACAGAAAGACTTTGTGGCAGAGAAAGGAAGATCAGTAAGGGAGCTTACCACGGAAGGCACAGTAAACAAAGGTATGCAGATTACATTCTGTGTTCTCTATTGAGAATAATTACGGAGCTCTTCCCTGTACACTGAGGGAGACACCCTTATAGAGAGTTTACATGTAAATGTTGATTTCAAAAGTAACCTCCTCCTGGCCTTTAGAAGCCCCCCCCCCCCTAGGAAATAAGCCTCTTGTCAAAGACATTTTGGGGTGGCATTACTTGCTCCCCTATAGGTTGGATTTACTTCCCATCTCTGGGATGTTTCTGAACAATAGGATGCAAGATGGCAGATTGGTGGGGGAGGTTAGGTCTGTAATTTATCCAACATATATTGCTAGGCACCTACTCTAGGCACAGTTCAAGGCACTGGGGATACACCAGTGAAGAAAGCAGACCCAGCCCACTGTCACACAGAGCTCTGCCCTCAATGTCAGAAGGTTGCAGGGACAGGGAAGTACCAGGAATGTGGCAGTGCTGATAAGGAGCTCCTAATACAGCCTGGAGGGACCTAGGAGTAAATGGAAGGAGAAGTAAATGGAAGGATGGGCTGGAGGTGCAGGAGGAGAAGAGATGCCATTCAGAATGACTATCATGTGCAAAGACTCAGAGATCCAGAGAAAACCCAAGGAACAGCATTATGACTTGATTGGAACAGAGAATGTGAGGGTGGAGAAGTCAGAAAGACCTCCTAAGTCACATCGAAGAGTCTGGAGCTTATCCCAGGGGACCCAGTGAGCCATGAGAAAGATTCAAGCAGGAGAAGACATGGACACCAGAGCTCTGTGTTAGAAAGATCAAGCTTCTCCAGGAGGGAGAAGAAACCAGTAGGGCTGGGGTGAAGGCAGGAGTTGAGGAGTCCAGAGGGGAGGCTGGTGTGATCATTCAGGTAAGAGACTAGAGAAATCTGACCTACAAAAGTGGCACTACAGATGGAGAGATGGATGGACTAGTGAGTCATAAATGAGATGGATCCAAAAGGACTTGTGACTGGTGAGATGCTGGGATAGGAAAAGGTAGGGGTCAAGGATAACAATTGAACTTCTAGCTAACAGATCAATTTATGGTGGATAAAAAAAGCTGCTGAGGGGTTGGGGAAGATGTTGATGGAACATCCAGACCTACTCTGTCCAATATGGTAGCTACAAGTCACACTGGATATAGAGTCCTGGCAATGTGACTAGTAGGATGAAAAAAGTAAATTCTAATTTATTCTTAATTTGAGCTAATTATTAGAAAAATTTTAAGTATGTTCAGAACTTAATTATGTAACTCTACTTTTGCCAGTGGTAAACTTTCTGAAATCTAAATCCAAATCAATAATTTTTGATCCAAGTCAAAATGTGCTTTCAGTGTAAAATATACACCAGATTTCAAAGATTTAGTACAGAAGAAAAGAACTATACTTCTGTTTCATGTCTCTCTTTAAAGCCTACTATATGTTTAATACAGAAGCTCAAACCCTTGGGATTTATTGACTACTTGCCTTTCACAAGCAGGTTTGCAGTTGCCAAGTCTTAAGTCTTAGAATGTTAAAAACCAGCTTTCCCAAATACCCTATAGAGTTAACATCTCAATTGAAAGCAGTTCTTAATTAATGAAACAAATAATTAACCTTGAGAACAAAAGTTCTCTTTGTTCCCCAAAGCACAGTCCATGAATTTGCTAATTTAATGCAATTAAT
Source organism: Talpa europaea (assembly GCF_964194135.1). NCBI lineage: Eukaryota > Metazoa > Chordata > Mammalia > Eulipotyphla > Talpidae > Talpa > Talpa europaea. The sequence continues at coordinate 6,355,519 of NC_140082.1, read as the reverse complement.
ATTTACTAAGAACCTATCATAGGCAGGACCCTACTTAATGGTAACATTTTCAATATCATTGGTAATGAGAGGTATTCATTAACCACCATTGGTAATAAGGGATATTCATTAACCATCGCAATGTAACAAACCATCCTAAATCTCAACCAACGACTATATACTCAGTTTCAACCAACGTCCATTCACTTAGTTTCAACCAACGGCCATTTACTTCTCTTGCACACACAGGCCGGTGATCAAGGGGACACTCAGCTGGGCAGTTTTGTTGTCTTTGGACCAGTATCCATTACTTCCTCCTAACTTTTAGTGCTGACATCAGAAAGCTGGCTGAACCCAAAGTCCACAGATGGGTAAATAGAGGGCACCCCAAAAGTTTTAGTGCCACTTTAATATTTGTGGGAGTATAAATGCTACAAACTTACAGAATGTAACGCCTGAAAATTTATTTCACTTTTTTACATTTACTTAGCATTATAAATGTCAAATATCATACTTTGAATTTTTTGTTTAAATCCCTCATGAAGATGGCAATTGACCACCAGTCAATTGCAAAGTCACATGACCAAGGGCTTGGCTACAAGAAGGAACAGAGTTAAAGTCAGTGATGCAATTTTCCCTGTTGATACAGAGAGGTTGTGCAAGGAGCTTGTGTGCTGGCAGGGTGAGCTAGGGGAGGGGGGAACTGATTACAAAATGCTACAAAGTGTAAACAGTATTAAGAACCCTGTTTATTTATTTATTTATTTATTTATTTGGATTTATTTCTTTTTATTTTATTTTTTACATCATTTTTCATTTTTGCACAATGTATGCATTTTCGTCAGTTATTGTACCCATACAATTCCCAACCCCCTTGTTTTCATCCTAAAAAATATGGAATGCTTCACGAATTTGCATGTCCTCCTTGTGCAGGGGCCATGCTAATCTTCTCGGTATCGTTCCAATTTTAGTATATGTGCGGCCGACGCGAGCACCAGAACCCTGTTTAAATGAGATCCTGAGGCTAGAGGGTGTCCAGGCATGCATAAATCAGCAAACTACAGGAGAAAACCTTGCCTCTTCCACAGGAAGTGATCCTTTCCCCCTCCTGTGGAACCAAGTAGGAGATGTTCCAGAGGTTTTAGGGGGCTGTTGGTCTGGGATTCTGGGAAGAGCACATGCATTGCACTCTGAACACACTCTCCAATCCAGTCTCTATTGTTGTTTCCAAATAAACTCTATTTTGTTGTTGGGATAACTGATCTTTTTTTTTTTGAGGTCAACAACAACAAAAAAACACAAATACACTGCTTTGTGCTACTGTCAGCCTATCAATAACCAGTACTGTGAATGGGCCAATCCTTGGAGTTCTTATCATGATTGCAAGATAGATGCCCTTCAGCAATGACCTTTGGGAAACCCTAGGAAAATGAAGATCACAGCACATCTGGGCCACACAGTGGGGGCGACGGGGGTAAATAAGTTATTAGGCATTTTTTTTCCCACCTTCCCACCACCAGTGTGGTTACCCAGGGCCGAGGGGCATGACTGTGGGTCACACACGCCTATGATTGTGGATACCTGGGCCCAGGGAGCACAGGAAGTACAGACACCTACGCCAAGAGGCCAGGTATAAAAGGGCAGCATCACTCTGAGATAGGACTACAGTAGGGGACCATTCTGAAGTGAGACCACAAGGCCTGCCTGACTCCCAGGCCCCCTGCCTGCCCATGCCTGCCTCCTTGCAAGCCAGCCTCCCTGCCTGCTGTGCCTGTGTACCTGGTTCCCTGAGAGAGCATTACAGGCCTGTAAAACCCTACCAAGGGCTCCCAGACTCTCTTTATCCGTCCACCCAAATCAACAGTGAACCTGCCTGGTGCTTGCTTGCACTAGAGGTGGGGAGAAAGCACAAGCAAGAGAGTCAAGGGTAGGAGTCTAGAGTTTTATGGGCTCACTCTCACTCTTTATCTGTGAATTTAAAACACATGAGCAGGAAGAAAAAAGAAACAGAACTCCAAGTGGCCCCAAATGGCCAGTTAGCCTAAATCAACAGGAGGCGGGGGGAGGCAGTTGGGTCTATCCAATATGGCTACAACCTCCCATTTGAGCTTGCCCTTTTTGAAGTGGATGCACTTAAAAGAAAATCCAACGGTCATGGTTTATATTACATAAACGAACACAAAATAAATGACCATGGACCCCGTTTTGGAAAATAAACATGAGCCAGGCAATATGCTATTTCAGAGGCATCCTTTCATTTGCTCCCCACAAGACATAATGAAATAGATCTCACTGTCCCCATTTACAGACTTTAACTATGAAGGTCAGAAAGCAAGTGGATTCCCAAGATCACACAATAAGGAATCTGACTCAATCTCAGGTCTGTCTTATTATAAAACTTATGCTCTTCACCTCTTGACTAGAGTTCCTGAAATTAAATGTAACAACGACAGAGAGAGAGAGAGAGAGAGAGAGAGAGAGAGAGAGAGAGAGAGAGAGAGAGAGAGAGAGAGAACCCCATCTCTGGGTCTTGGAACTTTGAGTGGATGCTGATAGGTAGAAAAATAAGAAAGACATAGTAGATGGAGGGAACAGAATGAATAAACATACAAAGGCAATTGTGAAAGTCTCAGGGTATGTGTGGGAAGAAGCAAGTCAATCATTTTGACATCTGGAAAATTAAGAGCAGATTCTGGGCTGAGGAGTCCATATTCAATGCCACAGGCAAGAGGGAGGCACTGAAGGTTTAGAGGAGAATGACCTCAAAGCCAAGTGTCTTTCTGGTTAGCCACAAAAGAACTGAATCCTAGCAAGGAAAAGTGCATTCAAGAGACCAGGACAAAATCAGTGGGGGGAGGAGGCAGGGAGGGGAGAATTGAGTGAAAATCCAGGGGAAATGGAGTTTGGGAATTTCACCAAGAGCTACACTCAGAGAATCCTTCATTCATCTACTCCAAAGTGAGGACAGAAAAGCATTCCCTTGAGGGGGGCCTGCGGAACTGGCTGCAAACCCTTCAGACACTCAAATTCAGGCAGATGATTAAAAAGCACTTTTTTACAACTGAGTGCTTCTCTTTCTTTTAACTATGCTATTTAGTTTGTCTTCAAATTAACATAAAACTGCATTAGCAAGTTCCTTGAGCCAACAGGAGGGGAAGAAATCACGGCTAGCTTTTTAATATGCCCTCTTAGACTGCAAAGGGAAAAAAGGGTAATTATGTACATAAGCATATTGCTCAATTCCTGCATTTAAAAAAAAAAAGACATTCTGAACAATTCTTCTGGCATCTATTAATTCTGTTAACTATTATCTAAAATTATTATAGCAAGCAAAGAAAAGCAGGATATAATGAATAGATTTTTTTTTAATAAATAGTATGGGTGTGCTATATAGGGTGGTGAATTGTCAGCTAGAAGGAACCTCAGAAATTATGCAATTGAACCCATTCATTATACAAGAGAAAGCAGCCTGAGAGGCCAACCAAGCTCTCCAAGTCACAGCAAGCTGGAATCTTGGTACGCAGAGAAATGCATCTACAAGGGCAGGTTCAGAAATGTAAGTTGTCTTTGAGTGTTGACTGTCCACTCACTGAGCTAAGCACTTTTCAGGTATCAGCATATCTGTTCTTGGCGAAAGTCTCATGAAGTAGGTACTGTTTTTAATGCCCATTTTGCAAAGAAAACCAAGATTCAAAGAAGTGAAGTTGCTCATCTGAGGACCCACAGCTAGTAAATGGTAAATTTAGCTAGAATTTGAATGCAAATCTAATATACACTTAGGTTCTTTTCTTTTTTAGATTTTATTTTTATTTATGCATAGAACTGGGGTACAGGCCAGAGGTGCCGAGTGGAGGAGGGGGGAGAGGATTCACCAGAGACAGAGTGGGGAGCAGAACAACAAATCTACTAAAATACACTGCTGAGGGGATATAGGGTCAGGAATGGACACAGGGCAGGTTTTCTAGGATCCAGCAGACCAGGCAAAGGAGGAGTCAGAGTCCTCAGTGGTTTTTGCAGGTCTTTTATAGGGATTTACCCGGTACACAGCATGCAGGGGTGCTGGGAGGCTAGCAGGCCTCCCAGGCCCTGGCGAGTCTTCACTTTACCTGGGTTCGCCGGCCTTCTCTGCTTCTCTCTCAGCTTCTGCTCCTGCTGGCATCGCGTGACGCCGCCCTTAAAAGCCCAGTCTCAGCCCAGGTGAATCCCATCTACCTACACCCACACCCTACTCCAGGTGCCCGCCATCAGGCATGCATTCAGGACCGCAAGGATCCATCATCTATCCTGATGGCGGGAGGGCAGAAAAGCCTGACATTTTTTCCTTGCCTACAGGGGAGCAGCGGGCGAGGCAGGAGAGGTCTGCTGTGCCATGTGGGTCACCTCCCTGGCCAGAGATCGAACTCATGCTGTCGTGGCTGATGATGGCGTGATAATGCTGAGACTTAGGCCCTGCTTATGTTCTTTTCATAAGCAGGAGGGAGTTTCCATACTTATGTTCTTTTCACAGGAATATTTGCAAAGGAGAATATTAACTGTGATGGGGTTCAGGACATGTTGCCCCAAATGCTACTTTGGCATAAGGATCATTGTGAGCGGAAGGCAGTTGAGAGAAAGGCAGACACAGGAAGAACTCTTTGCTCTCCCCTTTCTGTCTAAAAATAGCTGGTGAATTCCCTTTGCATAGAGGATACAAGTTGCTATTTGTAAAAGTGCCCCCCTCTCCAGTATCAGGAAAAGGCGGATAACTTATCACTGAAGGTGACTGGAGTCTGCAAAACAAGTCTTACTATCCAACATACTGTACCTGGTTACCCCCACACACACACCCCCATTTAATATCCATTAGGGCCCAAACTTTCTTTTCCTCTGTTTAGTCATTTCTTCCCAACTTAGCACCATTTGTCAAAATGTTAAATAAACCTGTAAGTCTAATCTTTTCTTTGGATTTTTACTTCTGTGACGCTCCTCTGTACCTAAAAATTTAACAAATAAAATGTCTTGGTCTTTTCTCCCGATGATCTGCCTTTTGTCAGTTTAATTTGCAGTCCTCGTTGACAGAACCTAAGAGAGTAGAGGAAAAGTTTTTGTCCCCTACAACTTCAGGACCACAAGCTCCCATAATTCTGTTACAGGTCCAGACCCAAAAGAGTGGGTCCTTTGCTCTCTAGGGAAAGAATCCATCAGACAGCTCTAGGGCAGTTGAACCACACAAGGCTTTATTAGAAAGACTCATGCATGAGGGACCTGTGCTAGGGAGGAGGTAAAAGCATCACAGCTTGTTCTAGGTTGGGCTACACCCGGGCATGTGCAACTTTGATTTGGGCTTTCTCGTTGCAGGAAATTGTGAGATAATCAGGTTCTAATGCTTTTTGTTTGTCACGACCCCTTTTTTGGACAGGGCTCGCCAGTCCATGATTTAGTCTATTTATTCAACACATCCTACCAGCTCACAATTTCTTTTACCGAGGTTGTCTCAATTCTACCTACCATGAACCGAGTAAGAACCAGAGGAGCAACCTATTGGGGGGTGGAGGGGAGGGGGCAGAGGAGCCAATGAAGAAAGGTACATAGATTAGTGGCAGCCCAACACCCAGCTCATCCTGAATCGCGTGTTTCTTGCCCCCACTTTATTAATAGGGTTTTTGTAAGAATCAAGTGATATGTTGCATATAAATGAACTTTGAAAAATCTATAAAGAGTTATACAAAGGATAAGTTAAGCCCTTATAAGCATTATTTCACCCAAAAGGTACTCAACAGCCTCAGGGCTGGAGAGGCCATGAAGAAGCAGGGAGAGAGGAAGAAGGCTTTCAAAGCACTCCAAAATCTTATAAAAACCACCTGTGAGAGGAGAGGTACAATTTCTTAAGTTACTATCGTCTCCATGAGACATACTTTAAAAAGGCATGAAGAATAATAAGTGTCCCTGAAGAAGATTAAGAAATAAACCTGCCCTATATATCTGGAGGCTATTGTGGACCCTTCCCCCAGCCTCACCCACCTATTGCCCTCCCTGAGGGAGCCTCTTCACTAGATTTGGTGTTTCCTTCTCATGCACACCTTTATACTTTTAGGACTTGTGTAATGTATATCCCTAACTTGATATAATTGCTTTACACATTTTTTAAGTTTACATAAAGTCACATATGTGTGTTTGTGCAACTTGCTTTTATTGCTTTTGACATGTTTCTCGGCGGATTCACCCCTGTTGATTCAAAAAGTCCTGGCTCGTTCATTTTCTGCAGCATGAATCGAAGGTATACATCCACTTTCCTCCAGAGAAGGGGCAAGTTGACTCCCCCATTCCCAAAAACACCATGGAAAAGATTAGAAATGGAAGAAGGCTTTTTAGAGCTTTGCCATACATAATGAGTCAAACACATCCTACCTGCCACAGAGGGCTGCCATAAGGATGATAGCACATGGTGATGATAATGAAAGTTAACATTTATCAAGTGCTTACTGCCTGCCTCGCTTCAGGCTAAGAGCTTTGCATTAATTGTGCATTGAACCTTCACACAGCCTGATGAAGGGAGCAGCTACTATTATCCCATCTTACAGAGGAGGGAACGGAGGCTCAGAGGGTGGGAAAGTGACTTGTCTGAAGACATTCTGCTCTGCAGAGGTGAGGTGGCGACTTGAACTCACAAGCCAGAAAAGGCCTCAGGACAGAGCCTGGCACAGAACAGGCACTCGATAAATGGTAGTTGCTGTTATCGGTAATAATGAGGCATTTTTAAGCCAGGCAAGATCATCAGTGCTGGTATGAATTATTCAGCTCACCTGGGAGAGTGACTGGCAGAGTAGCCTGTATTTAAACTAAGAGAAGGGATATAGATGACTGAGTGGTCCAGCTTTCCAAAACCTAATTCTAATTATATCCCCAGGGAGTGCCCTAAATTTGCAAACACTAGGAAATTGCGCCACTAGGGTTCAGAATTTGTTATATAATCTCTCTTTGCCAAGTTCATGGTTCAGAGATAGGAAATAATGCATTTGATTATATAACATGCCAGACACCCGATGTAGTGCTAAATCCTCCATGTGTATTAACTTACCCAGGCCTCACAGCCATCTGGGAGGCAGGACACCAGAGGCTGAGGCTCAGTGGGGTCATGTCACTTACCCAGAGTGTTGGGGGGTGGGAAGGGACACAGGGCAGGTTTTCTGATCCAGCAGACCAGGGTAAGGAGGAGTCCGGGAGCCCTCAGTGGCTATTGCAGGCTTTTATTGGGATTTACCGGATACACAGCAGGCAAGGGTGCTGGGCAAGTCTTCACTCTTTCTGGGCTCTCCAGCATTCTCTGGCGTTCTCTCTGCTTCTCTATGCTTCGTTCTGCTTCTGCTTCTCTGCTTCTGCTCTGGCGGCCCCTTGACGCCGCCCTTAAAAGCCCAGTCGTAGCCCAGGTGAATCCCATCTACCTACGCCCACACCCTACTCCAGGTGCCCGCCATCAGGCATGCATTCAGGACCACAGGGTTTGGTCATCCATCCTAATGGCGGGAGGGCAGAAAAGCCTGATACTTTTTACCTCACCCTACACAGAGTCCTTGCTCTCTGCCCTGCCTCACCTAAGACCCTTGTAGTTTTCTGAGTGATAGAGGTGCTAAAAGCATCTTTGTTATAACAGTGTTTGGTTTAGTTCCCTGTTCCTGACACAAGAGCTTCTAGAAGGTGTGGAATGCTGAGTGCCTTGTGTGTGCTATTGAGATGCCTGGAGTGCTTCAAGATTAGGGGGTTAGAACTTTTATCCCTTACACCCTCCCTGACTTCCAGGGGAAGGGACCAGCGATTGAATTAACCACCACTGGCCAATGATTCCATCAGCCATGCTGGAGGGGAAATGGAGGGGCTTGGCCTCTTCTTTGCCTCCTGCCACTAGCCTCTGTGGCTGCCCCCTGCAGCCTGGCTTTCCTCCCAGGTTGCATTGCCCACACAAGCACAAAATGTGCTTGGGAGCACAAGCATGGGGCACGCACAGACACCCGGGGCCAAGAAGCGTGAGCACAGGGTATGCACATCTGTAATTACAGATACCTGGGCTGCGAAGCTGGAGGGCGTGCGGTGTGTGTGCCTATAAGTGCAGACGCCCAAAGTCAAGAACATTACAAGAAGGAGGCAGAAAGAGAATGCCCCAGAGAGCAAGGAAATGGCGGGAGCTGAGAGGCTCAGTTGCTGCCAGCCTCCTAGCTGCCTGCCGCCCTTGTGCCAACCTCTCTGCCTCCCTGCTTGCTGGTCTGCCTGTATCTGGTCCCCCGCTTCAGCATTAAAGGCACATTGGAGATAATGAAGTCTCCAAAAGTCTCTTTTCGTCTACCCAAAACAACAATGAGCCTATGTATTCTGTGCCTGGGTTGCCCATGTGCTGGAGGCTCCACAAAAACCCTAAATGGTGGGGTTAGGAGAGCTGCAGGGTTGCTGAACACATCCTGGGATGGTCGTGCACCCCAGCTCCAGTGAGATAGAAGCTTCTGGGCTGGGGACTTCACCATAATGGCTTCTTCATCCACCAGATGCTCACGTCTATCTTTCCTAATGTCCTTTACAAGAAGCCCATAAATATAAATTGTTTTCCTGGATTCTGTGAGCCATTATGGCAAATTATCGAACTGGGGAGGTTGTGGGAAACCCCAAATTTATAGTCCATTGGTCAGAAACACAGGTGACTACCTTGGCCTTGAAGTTGGCTTCTGCAGGAGAGGCGCAGCAGTCTCATGGGGCTGAGGCCTTACCCTGAGAGGGGTCTCTGGTGCCAGCAGGCACAGGGCAGGTTCACTATGGATTTGGGCAGACAGATAAAGGAGAGTCCTGGAGCCCTCCTTGGATTCTTCAGGCTTTAATGCTCTCAAGGAACCAAGTACACAGGCACACCAGGCAGGAAGGCTGGTATGCAAGGACAAAGTCATGGGCCAGGCAGGGGGTGCTGGGAGGCAGGCAGGCAGTTATTAGATGAATAAATTCTGGGGATCTCATGTGCCACATGGTGATGATGCTTAATACTGTACTGCCCACTTGAAATTGGCTAAGAGAGTAGATCTTAAGTGTTCTTGCCCCCCCCCCCCACACACACACAAAAGGTAACTACATGAAGTCAGGGGTGTGTTAACTAGCTGACGGCATTAATCATTTCTCAATGTATACATAAATTAAATCATCACATTAAAAAATCACATATAACCTATATATATATATATAAAATTTTTACTTGTCATTCTACCTCAAAAAAAGTGGAAAAAATAAGATCAAATTGGAAATGTTTTCAGTTTTATGTTTCAGAACCCATACTTCTTATTAGAGTGTAAACATTCCCATGAACCCCAGTAAGTGCCAGCACTGGGCCTCACAATGCTGAATGGACAAACCAGCTCTCATCTTTGTGGAACCAAGCTTAGCCAAGGTTTCGCCATTTTGTATATCCTCCATCTTGATATGTTAGTCCTTGTACGGCCGCATTCCAGAAATAGTTTCAACAGTCACAACCCTCACCCCACTTGGTGACAAAAAAGCAGACCACCCCAGCCACCAATGAGGGCAGTCTTATCCATAAATGGGACAGCATCTCTAACTGTCCAATCAGTTTGAAACTATAACCATGTGCGCCAAAATGCCTTTGTAGTAACCAATGAGTAATTGCCAGCTTGTTTCAAAATTCGAGCCTGCTTGTGACCCTATAAAAGACCCCTGCTTCCTCTGTTTGGAGCTCTTGATCTCCGCCGCTGCGTTGGTGCATGTCGTGAGCCCGGACTTGAGCCCGAATTAAAGTCCTTCGTGTTCTTGCATCGGTTGTCTGTGTGTCCTTGGGGCTGCACCCGTCGACGCTGGGCACAACAATCTTCACATGAATTGAAAGTCAACTTGTCTACACAGACACTACGAGTTGCTTTTGTGTTCCTCCACAACTCGTTCCTGATCATGTGTCAAAGACAACACACCAGGAGATGTGGAAAGACACTGACAGTGGAACCTCAAGAAGACAAATGATGAATGACTGCCCTCCCCCAACAGGGAGGTTAATTACTGGCCTTTAAAATATCTGAGGGGAAGATGTTACACACCCATATCACCAATTAACCTCAACTCTAAGAAACCACCATTGCTGCAATTAATAGAAAATGACTGTCATCCTAATTACAAGGTCTCTACAAGGGCCAGTGTTAGGCAAGGAGACTTTTTTTAACCTCTTCCTGGTTTGTTTCCTAATTTCTTTGGCATCTTTTCAACAAGTTACACATGGGTTCCACTTCCTACATAAAGCTGTACCCAGAAATAGTTGTTGCTGTTGTTGTTGTGGATAACTTCTACTGAGCACTTACTATGTCTGGCACTGCTTCAAGCACTTCCTGTGCATTATCTCCCTTCTCCCATGAACTTCATGTTCTCATGGTTCCCTGCGTGGTGCAATTTTTTGCTTTTCAATTTGTAAACTTGGTCTAAGGACTTTTATTCTAAGGGATTCAATTTTGCCAGATACTCTGCAAAAGGGACCATCTCTCTCAACTCACATCAACCAAACTCACATGAGAGCAATGTACAAATGTACAAATCTGAGTTCCAATTTCATGATGGCTGTCAAGAACCAGACGTGCTCAAGGGACAAAATCCCAGCTTCCCCACTGAGCACCTCTTCTTCCTAGTACAAATTAACACAGGAAGACATAGTGTACACTACTGGTGTCCCTCTCTCATCATCACGGCACACTGAGTTAAAAACTTCTGTAAATGCCTTTTGCTCTTTGCCAGGGCTTTCTCTGGCTGTGGAAGCATGCTGAGCCAGTGAGTGGAGCAAGTCAGAAGTGTCAGCAAGAAGATGCCCAGCACGCTGGGTCACTGAAGACTTGTATGAGTGAAGGATGCACATTTCCTCACCCACGTGACTTTGGACCCCACGTGTGATTTCCAAGCATGCACTACACAGCCTCCCAGGTCCTCACAAGACTGAGCCTAGTTGCTCTCAGCACTACCTGCCATTACTGCCCTTCTCCGTCTCGTTTCCCTCCTTTGCTACTGCTTTGTAGTATCACCTGCTGAATAACTTCCTGACACTCAAATCCTTGTCTCAGGGCCTGCGTGGGGGCAGGGAGATCCTGAGACAGAAATTTAGGGTGTCCTTGATTCTAAGTCTGTTGGGAGAGCATCACGCTGAGCCCCTCCACTGCAGGGATTTGTCTGAAGCTCAGGCATGTTCTCCTTATAGGTCTAGAACCTCTCTTTCTGGACAATTCGAGAAACAATCACTGATTACTCAGTCTCCCTGGGTTTGCTTCTATGGATTCTCAGTTAACACAGTCTTTCTTCAGAGGACAACCCAACTGATCACATTTTCCTGCTTTCACTCACAATGTCGATCCAGGCAACTTTCTCACACAGATTGGGGGGAGTCTCTGGCCTCCCCAAACTCATCAGTCATAACCATCCCCCAGCCAGGCTTTGGGGTAGGTCATTGACTTATGCTTTTCTCTTAATAGATTTTTTAATTATACAAGTAATGCATTAAAACGAACCCCTTTACAAGAATTATAACATGACAGACAACACCATGGAAATGGTGGCAAAAAGTGAAAGGGGGTAATTGTTAGGGGGAAAGGATGTCCTGAGCTAATTCCATACAGACTTTGTGGATGCCATCCCTACTCCACCAAGACATGGGGAACTACAAATCCCAGGATCCCCAAGGGGAAGTTGCGAGGACCTAAGGGTGGAGTTAAGCAGCCATTTTCTCTGTTTGTAAATAAAAACCATCCATGTTAGTGGGATCAGGCACACTTGGCTGGTGCTCTTGGCCAGGCAGGTTTGGACTTGGCAGGTCATTTGGGATTCCAGGTTGGCAGAACGGGTAGGACACATTTAAGAATTTATCTCCTTCTTTTCTCCCTGAGTTGTACATTTCCTCATTCCCTTCCCTTGTAAATAAACCTTTTGTTAACCTTTTAAAAAAGAAAAAAAAAGGAACAATGATGTAAAATAAATTGAAATTAATTTAAAAAATGACAGACAAGGCTTAAGTCCCTCTTGAAGACCACCTTTCCCCACAAATCCCAGTTTCTTCTGCTCCCTTGTCCCGTCCCTATCAAGATGTTACCACTGTACACAGTTCCAGGCTTTTTCCTACAAATTTGCACAGATATACTATGTCATGGGCAAGGTTCAGATGGGTGGAAGTTAGCCTGTGACATCCTTCTACACATATGCTGCACTGGCATCAAACAAAAAGAAAAAGAAATTTAAAAGGCATTATTATTCACCATAGAATTAAATGTGTTTTAAATCTGAGAATAAATATAACCAAAGATGAACAGGACTTCTACACCAAACACAACAATATGAACAGGCAGACTGAATTTTAAAAATATTTATATAAATTGAAAAATGACTCTTGTTCTTGATTGAGGTTTTAATTCTCCCCCAAATTGGTGTATGGATTCCCCAGAATACCATTTTAAAATCTAGACTTTTTTTTTAAATTGAAATGTGTATGCTGATTCTAAAATGTACGTAGGGATGCAAAGAACCTAACAAAAATCAAGAAATATAGAAAAAAGAGGTGGGGGAGGAAAAAGGGAGAGGAAGTGTATGAGGAGGAGGAGAGGATGGGAGGGGGAGGGGATAGTTCAAAAACTTTAACCAGCATATTTCCAGTTTTACTTAAGAAAACGATAGTTAAGAATCATGTATTGGTTAATGACAGATAAATAGACTAATGACAAAAGCTTCTATAGATGTGGATGTGCAATCCCTATTCATCAAATCAAATGGAGAATGTACTGGTCAGCTTCAGTTATGTTATGCTGCAGTAACAAACATGCCCAAGAATTTCAAAGGTTTAATACACCAAAATTTATTTCTATTTCACAATTTGGGTTCAGATAACTCAAAAATCCAGGTTAAAATGACACTCTGATTCCAAATTTTCAACACAAGGTCCTCACATTCTATAGAGTTGCAAAAATGTAGCCAAAGAGCTCCCACTGGTTTTCCCACCCTTGTGCCTAGAGATGACACACACCCCCTCTGCTCACAGCCCACCGGCCAGAACTGGTCCCATGGCCCCACTCCACTGCGGGGGCAGGGAAGGTAACAGAGTACACGAATCAGGATCTAATTATAAATGCAATACGTGCCAGAAAGGGACTGGCTTCCTGGACCGTCTGGTTGAGGCTCTTAAATTAAGACTTTGAAATGCAGAAGACACACACATAAGGCCACAGGTGAAAAGAAGCAAGTGACAGTCCCCTGCAGACCTCACTTCTCAAACCCAAGTCAGGAGTTTTGCCGAGTTTCCAGCCATGCAGTCTGGCAGCAGCCAGGTGATGGTTTCATTGCTAAGCACAAATCACTGAAAACAATGCAGGGCACAGAAATTCAACCACTCCGATTCCCACAACACCTGTAAAAACAGCCTGACAGGGCGCAGTGCCCAGGATTTGTTTACGGGTCCTTTTCTGAGATGAAAACCTGAACACATCACAGCCTGTGCTGAAATGGTCCAACTCAAATACAATAAAACTCATCAGAAGCTTCCAACTCAGAAGCCCGAGGGCACAACTCTATGAGAGGGGTGGCCCCTGGGAATTGGGCAACAAGAAGCCGCAGTATTGCTGCTTGGGATTATTTTTTAATTTTGTAGAGAGGTTGGAAATGTGGATTTTCATGTGAGATCTCTTGATGTTTGCATGTAGGGATTAAATTATGAAAACCACTTCTGAGGTTGAACAAAATATATCACCCAGTGGTCCTGCTGTGGAACCAGACCCCAATGATCTAGCCAAGCTCTAAAACCACAGAGCCTGGCGCCTCAGGCAAATCTGTTTCCATGACATTGAGCCCTGGTGTCCACCATGGAACCAGGAGAGGTTGTCCCTGTCCTTGCAGGTTATAGGAACAGACTGGACTTTCCAGTGCTCTCCAGCTACATGGGATTCCCACACTTGTGAGGACTTCCCCCACGGTCACTTGATGAAAGAGTTAGATGAGCCAAGATGAGAACCCTGGCCCAGCAGGGGGATTTCCAAGGACATGGCAGGCATAGGTTGCAGGATTGGGGTGAGAGGACTTAAGGTAACTGGCCATCTTGGCTTGGTTCCCAGCATGCCATTCATGGACTGTTACTTTGGGCAACTCTGTCAACTTTCCTGAGCCTGCCTTCTCATTGCTGGGTAACAACAGCACCAAGGTGCTATGAAGACAAAAGAAGTTAAAGTCTTAGAAGCAGGTAGTCCAGAGGCTGGCCCCAACAGGTAGGAGAAACTAGGTATTTTTCACTCCATCCATACCAGAAACCCCATGCTTTCTCCTACCTCAGGACCTTTGCAATGCTGCTCCTTCCACCTGGGAAATTCACCTAAAACCACATCCCTTTCTCTTCCACCTGAACCCCCACCCATCCATCAGATTTCACCTGAAGTGTCTGTACCTCCAAGTAACTGTCTCACAGTCCCCTGACTGAATTATAGCCCCTCTGGATGATACCAAAGTCCTGTGCTGCTCCCTGCAACCACTTATGGCATGTTGGTGAAATTGGTGTTTTCCTGACTGCTTATTCATGTTCAACAGCTTCGTGGTGAGGGTAGCGTCCGAGGTCACTACTTCAGCGGCAGGCCCCACACACTAGAAAAGGGTCTCCACTGAGCCTCCAAGAAGGCAGAATACAGCTGCTGACAATGCAGTGGAGAGAGAAAGAGTAAACAGAAGGGCCCTGTGGGGTCTGAATAATGCCTCGAGCACTGAGCCTCTCGGAACTCAACCTTACCAACATTTACACAGTCGCTCCATTTAATTAGTGGGTAAAAAAGATCATTTTCACTCATTCATTTGTTGGACAAATATTTATCAAGTACTTTCTTTGTGCCTAGCAATAGCAGGGAATAGTCAGCATAATAAAGGCTCCAATCTCAATTTCATATACCTCGGTTTTCTCAATGGAAGGATTTACTCAGCTTGCCTCAATGGGTCTGGGACCAGCAGAGGATGGAGGATATGAAAGGCCCTATCCTACCTTCAAGATTAGAATCAAGATTCATGACAAGATTACCCTGCAACAAGGGCCCAAGGTCAAGAATGACCTACAGCATTCACCAAAGATTCATTATGAGCCTGACACTCTGCCAAGATGTTTATATCCATCCACTTAGCCTTCCATTCAATCCTGCCATGCAACCATGCATTCATTCAAAAAATATGCATTATGTGCTACTGTGAGCTACACACTACACACCCAGTGATTCAGCAATGACCCCACAAAGATGACCATGGAAACAAACAAAAAATCAATACATAAAATAAAGCCAGAAAGTAATCATATGATAAAGAAAAATAAAGCAGAAGGAAATAGGAGTCTGTGATATTTATACAAAAACCTGAATGAAGAAAGAGAGTGAGCCACGTAAGACAAATCTTCCAGGCAGAAGGAAAAGCAAGTACAAAATGCTATTAGGTAAGTATGATACTGGTCAATTTACAGGTGATGAAACTAAGACTCAGAGAGGTTAAGCCAATTTTCCCAGGTCACACAGCTCAGAACTGACAGGTCTCAAATGCTAGCCCAAGTCTGACACCAAAGTTCATGATCTTCATCATTATGCTACACTTTCATTCTTAGAATTATTGCAAGTATCAAGACTACGAATTTGCCTCTGTGCATTGCACTAGCTACATCCTCAAAGTGCTAATAATTATTTTTATCTCTTTCCCTTGGTATGTTTGTCATTTCAAGCTAATCCCCCTTTCACCCAAGAGTTAATTACAGATGTTTATAAATTTTTTTCTTTCTCAAATTAAATAGAAGTTGAGTCAAGCTGAGGGGCGGTGAAAAGACAATTCACAATATTTGTTAAATTTTGAAACTTATAAAAGTTTCATTCTACTTTCTCAGAATCCAGTGAAATAAATTCTGTAGGAAGACAGCTTTCCCATTGTAGCCAGCTCACAAATATAAATTCCTAACCCAGGAAAACATGGTCTAACGAGTGGCCAAAACAACTTTACATTATTCCCTTACTGCAGCCCCACAAGGGATCTGATGGGTGGAATTTGACGCTCGGTTCTTGAGATATCTAGGGAATGATATTGTATCATGGCAAATCTTAAGACTCTGAAATAACCCTGTGGGTCAAAAACTCATTTTCCTACTTACTACTTTCCTCTATATGACAGATAAGAACTGTTGAAAAATTCATGGAACTTTTTTCTTTTTTTAAGTTTGAAAAGTAGTAACAAGGGTTAGACTGAGAGCATCACACTCATCTTAGGTAGTTGTTTAAAATTCAGATTTCCCAGCCCCACCTCCAACCCACTGAATCTTTCGGAAGGCCTAGAAATGAGGTGCTCTGCCTCTCTAGGACATCCCTGTCACCTCGCCAAGTGCATCTCCCCACCATTTTTAAACCCCTAGATTAGTGAGGACCTTTCAAAGAAATGTGATTCAACAGGATAAGTCTGTATAGGCTTTCTCCTGGGAGCTATTCCTTAATGAGTATCACTCTGTAGGAAAGCATCAAATAAAACTTGGCTGAAATTCATTATCATCACTGCCCCAAGACACACACACACACACACACACACACACACACACACCACCCCCACACCCCCCAAAGCTTTGAACAATAATTGGCCCTTCTGGGTATCTTCAGTTTTGTTTATTCCTCCCCTGGGGAGAGGCTGCACATAAAATGGAAGTAACTAAGTTAAAGTTCTATCTTTACTAACAACTGTCAGCTGGGCCAGGGGGGGTGCCATCTTGTGAAGGAAATAAGCCTGAGTTTCTGAACATCACCCAGGACTGAGAACTTCTGGGACTATGGTGGCCCTGGGGTGCCAGATTTGGGCCGTTCCACTAGCCTCACACTCACAGTTAAGTGGATCGGAGGGGTGGGTGAGAGGGAAGAAAGAGAGGGAGGGGAGAAGAGGGAGGAAATCTTAGAATTCTTCCCTAACTACTTCCAATTTTGATTTTTTTCCCCCAAACATTTCTAGTTATCTCTGGACCTGCTCATTTCCCCTAAGACCAATAACCTTGATTTTGTCAAGACTCTGTAAAACAAGTCTTCTCACTAGTATTCCCCAAGGTGAGAAAAGGTACAGGAAATGACCAAAGGATAATTTCTGCCTCCCACTGTAATCACCACTGTTCTTGTCTATCCGGGCACTCACCAAGAACTTGGATTTAAATGTCCACTCTCAAAGCCAAGGTGCAATGCAGTGGATGCAGAATTAAGAAAAGCTAATTCTGAGTGCCAGCATAAAACCTGTGGGAGAACACGCTTCTATAATTTACCTACCCAATCCATTAGTGCTTTGACAGCGTAGGAATTTAATATTTAAGTCACATCCTACATCTTGCAAACCAATCTGCACAAATTTGCTAATAAAAAGGCTATCTTGACTAAACTAAAACAGTTAAACTATACTCAACCACAAACCAGTTAAACCCACTCCACACCCCCATCCTCACATATAAAATATAATAATGATGTTAAATAATCTGGCTTAAAAATGTCCTCATCTGGAGAGGACTATTTTTTGCAGAGTCATAATTAAAGAGAGCTTGGAAGGTGGGAAAGATGGGGGGAGTGTGTGGGGGTCGGGGGCAAAGACAAAGAGAGAAAGAGAGATAAAGAGAGAACTTAATGTTAAGTCCAGTGAGAAATAGATAAGGAGAGAGGAATAGAGAGAGAATCTGAGACTTGGGCAGAAAAAAATGTAACAGGGAAGAAGGTAAAAATGGAAAGTGAGAGGCAGTTAGGTAGAGGGAGAGAGAGGAAGTTAAGAATGACAGAGAAGGAGAAAGAGAGGAGCTGGTCTTTCTTCAACTGTCATGCTCATGTCACATTGCCATCATGATCATTATAACAAATCATTAGCAAGTACCCTATCGCCTAGGTCTCTATCAAGGTCAAGAGCAAGGTCAAAACAAAGTGGGTTGTTAGGACCCCCAGGTAAGACAGAAAGCAAACAACCAATACAGCTCTCTGACCCCCAAGATCCTGAGCCTCAGCGTGGAGTCTTCTGGAGCAGTCTAGGCCCACTGATCCCAAAAGTGTTCACTTCTGCCTCCTGCCTAGACGCTGGTTGCAGGGAGGCAGAGTGAAATTCACATGCCAATGGCCACAGATGGGGAAATGCCAGCCTCAGGTGGCTTTCAAAATCATGGCTTCTCAAAAACTTTGGACATCAGGGCCTCCCCTAGTGTTGCAGCGGTTGAGGGCTGGGCTGCGAAGCTGCCCGCAGCATATGCAGCATCGGTTGGATACCCCGCCACCAGCGAGGGTCCCACATGTCGCACAGACCTCTCCTGCCGTGCCCGCTGCTCCCCTCAGCAGTGTATTTCGTCGGTCTGCCTGTTCTGTTCCCTGCTCTGATGAATTCTCTCACCCTCCTGCGCTTCTGACTGTATCCAGTGCTTGTATAAATAAATAACTAAATCTTTTAAAAAAACAAACAAAAAAAACTTTGGACATCAGAGCAAACCAAAGCTTTGTTTGTCCACAGACTTCATTGGCCTTCACACCCTCATGATTTGGCCTAGATTTGCTCTATCAGTTGATATTTATTCAGTTAAAAAAAAAGATGATGGAGATAATAATACCCACAAGCATTTTTTTTAACCACTTACTGCGTGGCAGGCACTGGGCAAAACTACAGGAATTAAGTCACTTGATGCTCACCATACCACTGTCTACATTTTAGTAAGAGCATATTTTAGGTACAAAAACTGTTGCTAAAGAAGTTCAGTGTCTTGTCTCCACACACTGCTAAGGACTTGTGGAGACTGCCTTTGAACCTACGCCCCAACTCAACCACAATGCCTTGCTTTCAGTCTTCTTTGTGAAGCTTCATTCAATTAAAGACTGCAGTTCCTAGTGGCCAGGGAATTCCTTTCTGAAATCCATCATGCTCCCTTCTTGCACCGGGCTTTGCATATTCTGTTCCCTCTACCAAATGCATTTCCTATTATCCCTGTCCTCTTCCCAATAGGCTTTTAAATGTGTTCATCTTTTAGATCTCAGTTTAATCATCTTTTCTTCAGAGAAGATCTCTTTGACCAGGTCAAATCCTCTTAATAGGCCCTCTTGAGAGTTGAGTTTTTTTGTCTTTTTGTGTGATTCTTTGATGATGGGAGCCTCAGATGGTTAAAAATTCCATAAAGGCAAGACCACGTGTGTTTTCGCTCATCCCTCTATCCATAACACCCAGCAGAGCTCCTGGCCCATATTAGAAGTTTTTTGTATATGCATTTAATCATATAATTAATTAATGAGTGAGACAGTGAACAAAATAACTAGAAACATACATCAAAATCAAGAGTAGAACTAAGAAGACAAGGAAACGTCATAAGAAAGAGCTAAGGTAGTTGAAAGTATTTGTCTGTAGGGTTGGACTAAGAGAAAAGTGGAAAACTAGTATTTTGTTATAAATGTTATAACTGTAAATGAATTACTTCAATACAATAAAATTAATTTTTAAATGAGATCACAAATATTAAAAGTAAGTACTTCAGCAGGTTCTGGGGTGTGTTTGTGTGTGAGTGTGTGTGTAATACACACACACTGGACGCCCAGTCTAATTCTGAGAAAAACAACCCCTTAAGATACTTTGTTCTGAAAGTTATGGTGCCCTGAGCCCCTGGGTTGGGTAAAACCCTCCTGCAGTCACAGCCACACCTGAATGGATCCAGAGTCAGTGTCCAAACTAAAAGCAACCAATCACAACATGAGGGGGAGACCAAGAATAAACTGCCCAGTGGGAGTGCTGGATGGTTGTTGGGGTCAATCCAGCCTATCAGATCCTCTCTTGGACAGTAACTACCAGGGTACGGGTCGGTTCTGACCTTGAACCACAACAGTGCACTGGGCAGAGACCTGCTGTTAAATTGTATACAAAGTTAAGTTTATGTGAATTTCCAGGGCTGCAGCTTTTGATCAGATTATCAAAGCAACCTATGATGAAGAAAGGTTAAGAAGTAGTAGATAAACAAGGGAATGATATTTATATTTTTAAAAATTGGAAGATGTCATGTGAAAATCTAGTTCCAACTGGTGTCCAAGAAAATAAAGTAACCCTGAGTCAGTAATTTGTCATGATAATCATTGCCCCTAGCTGAGTTCCAGGTTCTCCCTGTATACTGGCTCTGTGTTCTTACTATATACCCACTACTGTCTTTCCCCTGCTCAGTCTGCTTTAAGTATCCGTATTTCATGCCTGGACCCTGTAAGCATTTGATTTTGCAATCCTAGCTGTCAGGAAGTGGCTAGTTCAGACTAAACTGTGAGTGGTTGATGTTTTTTATAGGAGTTTACTGAACCTATCAAAATCTCTGATAGAACTGATAGAAGAAATGTTTTTGTGTCTCTTGGGTTATGTTTATATTATTCCCCACTCTCTCTCCCATTCAGGTTAGAACAAAAGAACAGAAATTTAGTTCCAAAACACTTCTGTGGATCTTCCCAGATTTCTTTGCTTTCTATTTTTTGTTTTCATTTTGTTATATTTTTTATTGGTTCTTACTTTGTTTTGGTTTCACATTGCGTAGGAGGCTTGCTTTTAATTTTTGTGGAGGATTATTGTGTTCTTGTTTTGTTTTGCTTTTGCTTTTCTAAGACTCATGACTAGCTGCCAACAGTTACACTTTAACCTCTCAAAAACCTGACAAAAAATGAGGAATCAGCAGCTCCCTATGACTGAGAAATATTTTTTAAAAGCTTCTGTTTCCCTTCCTGGCTCTGAGGTAACAATCACAGATAACCACTATTGCTGAGGTCACACTGAGAAAAACCCTGTTACCTTTGCATAATAAAATGTCACACAGTTTGAAATTGTCTCATGCTGGGCCCATTTTCTTAGCTGCTAGGCACCTGCACAGGGACAGAATGACTTTGAATTGAGGGGTAGAGGTGAAGGAAACAAAGACATCCTACATCAGCATCTGTGATGTTCTTTATGCTACAAACTTGAGAATAGTAACTTCCACTGGAACTCAGAGGGGGAGAAAGCGTTCTTGCCTGAGGCTGGCATCTAGAAGACTGAAGCTCTACTTTACTTGAGTCAATTATATTTGACTCAGTACTTCCTGAGCATCATTATGTGAAATGCAGTGTGTCTTACATCTTATGTGGGGGAATGCAAAGATGGGGAACAGAGTCACAGTGCTCAAGGAATTTGAAGTCCAGTGAGGAGAGGTGGAGTCAGACAAAAACATACAGAATGACAATAACTATGATTTCCAATTAAGTAAGGAACATCTGATCTTTCCTGCCAAACATTCCCACTTTTCATCAACATGCTCCCAATCTCATAGATGAACCAGGCCCTCACTGGTTTACTGACTCCATAGAGAAATCAAGTTCCGATTACGTTGTCTGAGTCCCTGGATCCAGCCATACCTGAAATCATTGCTTATTTTTTTCCCAACCTTGAAGCTATAAAGTTCTTTTTGTTTTTTCTTTTGCAGATCTAAGGTGTCTCTTTAACTGAAAGAATCTTGACTAATAAAAATGCTCTTACTTATATTACCTCATTTTATCTTCAAAACAACCTAAAAGATTTACAAGAGGAAACAGCTCAGGGCCTTGAACTTGGTAACTATCAGTTACCAAGTCTTTCTAAAGAAAATCCTTTCTCCCACCAAATTATCTGGGGTTCTACCTGAGCTTTAGAGTGTTAAGAACTCCAATACCAACAATAAAAAAAGTGGAGTCAGGAAGACATACCTGGAAGGAAGCTGATAAAACCTGTCCAGGCAAAAAGGCCTAGAGCAGTGCTTCTCAGAATTTAATATGTATATAAATCAGCTGGGAACCTCATTAAAATACAGAATCTAATTCAGTAAGGCAGGGTTGGAGCCTGAGAGTCAGCATTTCTGGGCAGCTCACAAGTAACATCGATACTGCTGGACAGGACCACAGTGTGAATGGCCAGTGCTAAAACCAGGGCAGTAAACAGCCAGAGGTATTTAGGACAGAGGTAGCCATTAACATATTTTACTTGGCTCACAGAGTGTTTTTGAAAATTAATTTATTATACCACTTTCCCTATTTTTGTGTGTGTTTGAAACTTTTCATTATAAAAAGTGTTTTTTTAAGTTTAAATTAAGTGCCAAAACCTAATGGTGATTTTACAAAAATGTCCCATTTTATGGCTTCTTGAGAAATCTCTGGCCACAGAATCTCTGGATGCCCTGGCCACACTGGGCCTAAGACCCTGACAATGCTGAGTCTCCCTGGCAGGGCTCCAGCTGGCATCTAATCCATCTGCACAGTGGTTAAGAAGCCTGCACTCCTGAAGTCACCTGCCTGGGCTCCCACCTGGATGTGGCACTCCTGCCCATGTGATTTAGAGGCATGACTTTCACCCTGTTGTGCCTCAGTTTCCCTATCTGTGAAATGGGGATAATAACAAGCAGCAATCTCCAGGGTTTGGGGTGAGGATTCAGCAAATGAACGTGTGTAAAGCTCTTTAGACAGTGCCTGGCTCTTAGCTGGGGCCGGGTGTGGGATGGGATGGTTATTTATCTGCTGGTCCTTGCATAAATAAAGAGGATCTTGTCAGTGGGGAGGCCAGGAAGACCCCTCCTGACCATAAATACCCCACTCCCCGAAGTGCCTGGGGTGCAAATGAGGGTAAAAATCTGACGCATGTGGGAGGATACCCACCATCTCCGAAGTGTTCCCATGTCTGCACTTTCTGAGACTCCCTCTTCACACCCCTGAGAAAGCCTCCGCACCAACACCCCTTGACTTGGGCGCAGAAAGTGGGGTGGGGAGCCGGCTCCAAGCAACCCCCGGGGCCTCTGGAGAAGGCGCGCATCCCCCGCCGCTGGGACACCCCCAGAGAGCGGCTAACCCCCCGCCAGTCTCCGCCGAGGGGCCCCGCTGGGGACGCAGGCCGCACCCCAGGGACCGCTCACCAGGGGCGACCACCTGTTCTCCAGGCGCAGAAGCGCTCCCCGGCACGCGCGATGGGGCCGCGCCCGGGCGCCCGAGCCCGGTGGGTCTCACCGGTCCTGAGCCTCCGCCTCGCCGTCCGAGCCCTCGGCGCCCCACCCCCAGCTCTGGCGCATCCTCCGGCTCCAGCAGCCCAAGCCCGGGCACAGCGTCCCGCGCCCGCCCCGCCCCGAGTCGGCCTCCTCCGCCCCTACCCGGCAGGTGCCGCTCCCCGGGCCCGAGCCGCGGCGCCCCGCCCGCCCTGCCCCCCGCCCCGCGCGCCTCACCCGCCCGGGACCGCCGTCCCGCCGCCTCCAGCGGTGTCGCCTCTGCGGCCGCCGCCGGCGCCAGGCAAAGCCACCTGCGCGTGACCCCGAGCGCCTCCCCGCGCGCTCTGCCCTTGGGTGGGAGCCGCGGACCACCGCGAAGCTCGCCAAGGGGTGATGGGCCAAGTGCACGGTGTACACGACCACCCACCCCTGTCCCTCCTCCTCCACCACCCTCGCCCCCGGGGGAAGTTCACTCGGGTTTCTCAGGGGACCAAACCCATTCACAGCGCCCTCCCTCCCCAGCCAGTCCCCAGACACAGGGGTGGGAGGAAGAGGGGTGGGTGGGTGCCCTTGACCTCCCTCTGCAGGGAACACTCCCGCTTCTAAGGGCCCTCAAAGGAAAACCAAAGCGCTGGGCCTGGGGAGGGCGCCTGCTGAAGTCCCCCCAGGTCTGCCTCTAAAAGACTTTTTTTTAACATTTATTTATTTATGCACACCAGAGCTGGGGTACAGGTCAGGGGTGTAGGGGGTGAGAGGATTCTCCAGAGACAGAGTGGGGAGCAGAACAGGCAGATTAACCAAAGGACACTGCTGAGGGGAGCAGCAGGTGAGACAGGAGAGGTCTGCTGCGCCCTGTGGGTAGCTCCCTGGCCAGCTGGGGATGGAACTCGTGCTACAGAGGCTGCGGATCACTTCATAGTGTGGTGCTTACCCCCTTGCGCCACCAGGGAGGCCCCTCTCTAAAAGATTTTTGATCAGTGACTCAGATGGAGCCCAAAGTGAAACCGGGGTCGATTTACTTACCCTCTTCAGTGTCAAATGAGAGGAGTCACTGTAGACTGAGTCTTTTGTGTAGTGCTTAGAACAATGACCAGCACATAGTAGGTCCATCACATTAGCTAGTTTTTAGCATCCACTCGCCCTCAGCATCCTGCTCTGAAATGCAGGAACATCACCATCTCCTCCTGTCCTCTTCTGTAAGGCCAGTGGTGTAAGCGGGAGGTCTGTGGCCAAGCGTGGCCTGCAGAAAATGTTCTGTTTGGTTCTGCTTTAGAAAAATGTGAATTAATTGCCAACACTTAAAAACCGAGCCAGCACCTACATCTGGCAATTTTCAAAAACTCTTAGGAAAAGAGAGAGTTCAGGCCCATTGAGCCCACTTTCCCCAGACAGGAGTGACAAGCAGCGGGTGCTTCCTCTCTCCTGGGGCGCCTGCACTCCCATCACCTGGTCTCCCCGCCAGCTGTAGGCCATTTCACTCAGCCTCAGGTCTCATGCTGAATGTTCTTTCATTTCCCCAAGAAGTAGCAGTCACTGTTCCCATTTTATGAGTAAGAGAACTGAGGTTGAGAAAGGTCTAGTGAGTTGTCCAAGGTCACACAGGAAATAAAGAGCAAAAGTGAAATTCGAAGACCGGGCTTGCAGGGGAGCTCGTTCCCGCATCGCCATTTTGCAGCAGGGACCTTTCTTGCTGGAGACTGTGTGAACCAGCAGAAGGCTCACCGAGGAGACAGAGGTTAAGCTGGGAGGCTTGCCCACACCGGGCACCTTCTAGCCTGCAGTTCCAGCCCAGAGGGGAGCAGCACCCACCGCTGGGGCAGACCCGGCGTGCAGGGGAGCTCGTTCCCGCATCGCCATTTTGCAGCAGGGACCTTTCTTGCTGGAGACTGTGTGAACACAGCAGAAGGCTCACCGAGGAGACAGAGGTAAGCTGGTAGGCTTGCCCATGCTGGGCGCCTTCTAGCCTGCAGTTCCAGCCCAGAGGGGAGTAGCACCCACCGCTGGGGCAGACCGGGCGTGCAGGGGAGCGCGACCCCGGCTCTGGCATTTTGCAGCAGGGACCCTTCTTGCTGGAGACTGTGTGAACCCAGCAGAAGGCTCACCGAGGAGACAGAGCAGGGACCTGTCTTTGCTGGAGACTTGTGAACCCAGCAGAAGTTCCCCAGAGGAGCCAGTGGTGAGCTGGGAAGGTCGCCCAAGATGCCGGCCAGTACCAGCAACACAGTGTCACAAGGAATACGGCAAATTAGAAAACAGGCAGTAGGGAGTAGAAAAACAACATGCAACCCAGCAACTCCTCAGCAAAATAGCACACCACAAAAAGAAAACCATCTACCAGATTGCAACGACAGTAACTTGGAAGAACTTCTGAGCCTTCCAGATAGAGAATTTAAAATTGCTGTGATTAAAAAACTGACAGAAGTCATAAAGGAAAACAATGATAAGGGGAAAATAATTAATGACCAGAAGAATGAAATTGAGTCCCTAAAGAGGGAAGTAAAAGAATTGCAGGAGATCAAAGAATTAATGGAGACGCTAAAGAACTCTGGGAAAAGCAGTGAAAGCAGAATAGATGAAATGGAAGAACGAATAAGTACTCTTGAAGACACAGAAATAAAAAGAACTAAAACAGAAAAGGAAGGAGAACTACGAAGGAAAAAGACCGAAGAAAGACTTTGGGAACTATCTGACTCCATGAGGAAAGGAAATATAAGAGTTATAGGAATCCCAGAAGGAAAGGAGAGAGATGTAGGAACAGAGAAAATATTCATGGATATAATTGAAGAGAACTTCCCAAACGCTAAGAAGGATCTGAAAATTGATATACAAGAAGCAAGAAGAACACCAAACTTCCATGACGAAAGGAAAAATACAGCAAGACACATAATAGTAAAGCTCCCAAGAATCCAAGACAAAGAAAAAATAATGAAACTAACAAGAGGGAAGAAACAGATAACATTCAAAGGGAAACCAATCAGACTGACATCAGACTTCTCTGAAGAAACACTACGGGCAAGGAGAGAGTGGAGGGACATAGTCAACAGACTCCAAGAAAACAGATGCCAACCAAGAATACTCTATCCCGCAAAGCTCTCCTTCCTCTTTGAAGAAAGAATATGGACCTTCCCAGACAAACAGAAACTCCGGAATTTCATTGCGACTAAACCCCCACTCCAAAAAATACTACAAGGAGTCCTAAAGCCAGAACCTCAGAGGGACGAATAACAACAAAAGAAGGCCAAAGAAAGTTATTAAAAGAATAAATAAATAAAATCAAAGGAAAGACAAACACAATGGCAAATACAGATGCTAACATATCAATACTAACTCTAAATGTAAATGGACTAAACTCTCCAATAAAAAGACACAGAGTTGCAGGCTGGATTAAGAAACAAAACCCAACCTTTTGCTGTCTCCAGGAAACACATTTAGCTGCAAAAGATAAAAATAGACTCAAAGTTAAAGGATGGAAAACAATTCTACAAGCAAATGGACCAAAAAAGAAGGCAGGAACAGCTATACTCATATCAGATAAAACAGATTTCAAACTTAAAAAGATAAAAAAAAGACCCCAGTGGTCATTACATTATGATCAAGGGGATAATACTTCAAGAAGAAATAACACTCATTAACATATATTCACCAAACGAAGGAGCACCAAAATATATCAGACAACTATTGTCATCTCTGAAAACAGACATCAGAGAAAACACATACGTAGTGGGAGACTTCAACACACCACTATCAACAATGGATAGATCAACAAGACAAAAAATAAGTAAAGAAACCAAAGCTCTAAATAAGGATCTAGAGTGCTTAGGCTTAACAGACATATATAGAACACTAAACCCAAAAAAATCTGAGTATACATTTTTCTCAAGCGCACACGGATCATTCTCTAGGATCGATCATATACTGGGGCACAAGACAAACATCAACAGATACACCAAGATTGAAATCATACCAACCATCTTTTCTGACCATGAAGGCATCAAACTAGAAATAAACCATAAAGAGAAGGCAAGGTATTCTCCTACCTCGTGGAGATTGAAACCCACACTACTGGAAGTCCACTGGACTAACGAGGAGATAAAAGAAGAAATTAAAAAAATTCTTTGAATTGAATGACAAGGAGGACACCAATTTCCTAAATGTATGGGATGCAGCAAAAGCAGTAATAAGAGGAAAATATATAGCAATAGATGCTCACATCAAGAAACAAGAAAGAACTCAAAGAAACAACCTAATCTCGAAACTCAAAGATCTAGAAAAAGAACAACAAAAAAGCCCCAAAACCAGTAGAAGAAAAGAAATAATAAAAACCAAAGCAGAAATAAATGAAATCGAAACTAAAAAAACAATCCAAAAGATCAATGAAACCAAGAGCTGGTTCTTCGAAAAAATAAATAAAATAGATAAACCCCTTGCCAGGCTCACAAGGGCAAAAAGGGAGAAAGCACAAATAAATAGGATAATAAATGAAAGAGGAGAAATCACAACGGACACAGCAGAAATCAAAAGAATTATTAATAACTACTATGAACAGTTATATGGAAACAAGTTTAACAATCTAGAGGAGATGGACAAATTCCTACAACTCTACAATCACCCAAAGCTAGATAAAGAAGAAATAGAACACCTAAACAGACCAATTACAATTAGCGAAATTGAAATGGTAATCAAAAACCTCCCCAAAAACAAAAGCCCAGGACCTGATGGATTTACAAATGAATTCTACCAAACATTCAGAGACATTCAGAATTGGTACCTATCCTTCACAAACTCTTCCAAAAAATTGAGAAGGAAGGTATAATACCTAACACGTTCTATGAAGCCAACATTACACTAATACCAAAACCGAACAAGGACAACACAAAAAAAGAAAACTATAGGCCAATCTCCCTAATGAACACTGATGCAAAAATCCTCAATAAAATTTTAGCTATCAGAATCTAACAGTGTATCCATAAGGTAATTCACCACGACCAAGTAGGATTCATTCCAGGGACACAAGGATGGTTTAACATCCGAAAATCAATCAACGTTATCCAACACATCAACAAAAAGAAATATAAAAACCATATGATAATATCAATAGATGCTGAGAAAGCTTTCGACAAAGTGCAACACCCATTCATGATAAAAGCCCTTGAAATTCTTGGGATACAAGGAACGTACCTCAACATCATAAAGGCCATCTATGACAAGCCAACAGCCAGTATCATTCTCAATGGTGAAAAGCTGAAAGCAATTCCATTAAGATCTGGAACAAGACAAGGCTGTCCACTCTCACCACTGCTTTTCAATATAATACTGGAAGTCCTAGCCAGAGCAATAAGACAAGAGAAAGACATCCAAGGAATCCAAATAGGAAAAGAAGAAGTCAAACTATCACTCTTTGCAGATGATATGATAATATACATAGAGAACCCCAAAAACTCCACAGAAAAACTAATTCAACTCATCAATCAGTTCAGTAAAGTGGCAGGATACAAAATCAACACGCAAAAGTCAGTAGCCTTCCTTTACACAAACAATAAATCTGAAGAAGAAGAAATCAAAAAAACCATCCCTTTTTTTATTGAAACAAAAAAAATCAAATATTTGGGAATAAATCTAACAAAAGAGGTAAAGGACCTATACAAAGAAAACTATAAAACACTGTTAAAAGAAATAGAAGAAGACACAAAGAAATGGAAAGACATCCCCTGCTCATGGATTGGAAGAATAAACATTATTAAAATGGCCATCCTACCAAAAGCAATATACAGATTCAATGCTATTCCAATCAAAATTTCAATGTCATTCTTCAAAGAAATAGAACAATTATTGATGAAATTCATATGGAATCACAAAAAACCCCGAATAGCCAAAGCTCTCCTGAAAAAAAAAAGAAGGGAATGGAGGCATCACACTCCCAGACTTCAAACTCTACTACAAAGCCATAATCATCAAAACTGCATGGTATTGGAACAAGAACAGACATACAGACCAATGGAATCGAATAGAAAATCCAGAAATAAACCCACAGATTTATGGTCAACTAATCTTTGACAAAGGAGCAAAGACTATGCATTGGAGCAAAGAAAGTTTGTTCAATAAATGGTGCTGGGAAAACTGGGTCGCTACATGCAAAAGAATGAAGCTTGACCACTACCTCACACCATATACAAAAATCAACTCAAAATGGATTAAAGAACTAGACATAAGACCTGAAACCATTAAATACATAGAAGGAAATATAGGCGAAACACTACGTGATCTGCATATCAAAGACATCTTTACAGACACATCACCCAAAGCAGTGATAGTGAAGGCAAAGATCAACAGCTGGGACTACATCAAATTAAAGAGCTTCTGCACAGCAAAAGAGACAATAACAAAAACAAAGAGAAACCCCACCAACTGGGAGAAAATTTTTGCACCCAACACTAATGATAAAGGACTGATCACAAAAATCTGCAAAGAGCTGATGAGACTCAACAACAACAAAGAAAATAATCCAGTCAAAAAATGGGCAGAGGAACTAAAAAGAAACTTCTCTGAAGAGGAAATGCGAATGGCCAACAGGCATATGAAAAAATGTTCAACATCACTTGCAATTAGGGAAATGCAAATCAAAACTACCATGAGATACCATCTTACACCAGTGAGAATGGCACATATTAAAAAAACTAGCAACAACAAATGTTGGCGAGGTTGTGGAGAAAAAGGAACTCTTCTGCACTGTTGGTGGGAGTGCAAACTGGTCCAACCACTATGGAGAGCTGTGTGGAGATTTCTGGACCTACTAAACATAGAGCTTCCACAGGATCCAGCAATTCCACTCCTAGGTATTTACCCAAAGGACACAGAAACATCAATTCCAAAGAACACCTGCACCCCTATGTTTATAGCAGCACTATTTACAATAGCTAAGCTTTGGAAACAGCCCAAATGCCCAAAAATAGATGACTGGATCAAGAAGATGTGGTACATATACACCATGGAATATTACTCAGCATTCAAAAAAGATAAACACATGCAATTTGCAGCAACATGGATGGCGCTGGAAGGGATCATGCTCAGTGAAATAAGCCAAAAAGAAAAAGAAAAATACCGGATGGTCTCACTCATAGCAGGAATCTAGAAAACTTAAATAAGGGACCAGGAAAATGAATAACTATAAGAAAGTGAAAATCAAAATCAACAAAAACTATGAACCAGAGACACTTTTTGGGGGGTGGGGGGCGGGAGGGGAGGGATTGGGGTCAGAATGGGGGGATTGCAATTGTATGGGGAATATAAAAATAAAATTTATTAATAAAAAAAAATAAAAAAAAAATGTGAAATTCGAACCCAGTCTTTGTACCCCAGTGCCTTACCATGTAAGGGGCGAAGCCATGTACACCAAGCCCTCTCGGGGTTATGAAGGGCACACCTTGAGGACCAAATTGTCGGGGTTCAAAATTACCTTTTTAGCTTCATCAAAATCAACCTGGCCCTCTTCCACACTCCTTCCGTCTCCTTACTTTTCCCATCTGAGCACTTTGAAAAATTCTAAGATTTAAGCTAACCCTGAGATTTTTACTTATTTCATCCATCCCAAGTCACCGGCAACGGTAAGTGTTCTTACAGTTTCTTATTTTTTTTTTTAGCTTCTTTATTTCTATTTTACTCTTTGTAGTTTGTAAATCCCCTCTTTCCAGCTGCTTGAAAAAATCAGAATGTCTTTACTGTTACATTGCCAATTAGGGTTGTGCAATCTTTGTTTCTTTCTTTTTTTTTTTTTAATACAAGCACAGGGTACAGTCAGAAGCGCGGGAGGGTGAGAGAACCCACCAGAGCCAGAGCAGGGAGCAGAGCAGGCAGAAGGACCGAAGTACACTGCAGGGGAGCAGCGGGCGGCAGGAGAGGTCTGCGCGCCATGTGGGACCCTCCTCCCATGGCTGGGGAGCAGCCGGGGATTGAACCAGCGCTGCAGAGGCTGCGGGCAGCTTCACAACCCAGCGCTCAACCGCTGCGCCACCGGGGAGGCCCAGCAGTGGATTTCAATCTGCCTGTTCTGCTCCGCACTCAGTCTCTGGTGAGTCCTCTCACCACCACCCCCTACACCCCCCCCCCCCCGCACCTCTGGCCTACACCTCTACCCAGCTCTTGCATGCATAAATAAATAAATCTTAAAAAAAAAAAAAAACAAAGTGGGATTCCTAGGCCAGCAGCAACCATATTGCCTGGGAGCTGGTTAGAAATGCCGATTCTCAGAGCCCTCCCCAGACCTGCCCGGAGAGACACTCTCAGGAAAGGGCTCCCAGGGTCTCTGCGCTTTAACAAGTCCTCCAAGAGGTTCTCCTTGCTAATGTGGAGGAGGTAGAGTTTATGCTAAAACACTCTCCAACTCAAGTTACATTACCAAGTCAACCCTCTCGCCCTAGCCAACCCAGAGAGAAAAGAAGGCTATTATCCCACCACACTGAGATCTTAAATGACTTCACTCCTTGCCTTCAGACTATATAATCTTATCATTCAAAAATAAGCAAAGATGTAAACAGCATCTAACATGTAAACAACCTACCTGAATCCAGTTCACAAAAGAAGGTATATAATTGGCCAATAAGCACATGAAAAAGTGTCCAACAGTAGTAATCACTAGGGAAATGCAAATTAAAATCTTAATGAGAGAGCAGTAGACATTTATCAGAATAGCTCAACTTAATAATACTGAGCGCACCCAATGTTTGTGAGGCTATAAAGCCACTGGACCTTTCATGCATTGCTGGTGCGAATGCAAAATAGTACAACTTTGGAAAAGACCTTGAAGGTTTCTCATAAAACTCAACCTATGCTCACCATACAACCCAGCAACCACTCTAGGCATTTTAATCAAGAGAAATTAAAATATGTGCCATATAAGGACTTGCACATTTCAGTTTTATTCATAACACCCCAAAACTGGAAGTGACCCAAATGTTCATCAATAGGTGCACAGATAAATGAATTGTGGTGTATCCTATGCAGAATACTACATAGCAGTGAAAAAGGAATACCTATAGTCATGCCTCACTTAATAATAGGAATACATCTGAAAAATGTACCAATGGGTGATTTTATCATTATGCAAATGCCTTAGAGAATAATTACACAAACCCAGATGCTATAGCCCATTGCACACCCTAGTATACGAGGTTATATGCATATATAGGGACCATGATCATATAGTCAGTCTGACATCGACCAAAATGTCACTGTTCAGTGCCCCTCTGTTATGATGCATCCAACAACATGGCTGAATATCAAAAATTTTATGCTGAGCAAAAGCAGGCAGTCAGAAGATACTGTGTATTGTATGACTCCGTTAACATGGAATTCTAGAGCTCTGTAGTGGTAGAGAGCAGGTCAGTGGTTGTCTGGGACTGAAGGGGTAGTGATTAATGGTAAAGGGATATGAGAAAAGTTTCTAGCGTGATAGAAATGTCCTATATCTTCACTGGAGTGGTGGTGACAGGTGTAGACATCTGTCAAGCTCATCCCGGTACGTTGTTGCACATCAGTCACACCTCCATCAAGGTGATGTTGTTAGTCTTATTGCACTCAAAGGACACTCAGGCAAGAGTGACTATTTTTAATTGCCCATCCTACCCTGCTGTGCTGGGAGGAAATGGCTAACACCAAAAGGGACAGAGGCCTCTCTGGACATCCGTCTACTTAGCACTGAGTCTGTTATCTCTGTGTTCTCACTGCAGCTTGGAGGCGGCTCAGCAGTGCAGAGGATTTTCCCACATCAAATGATTTCAAACGCCCAGTAATTGGGAAGCAAGCCTTCCCAGCTCAATGCAATTACCAAGCACTCCTCACTCGGTGCCTGAACCTGCCAGATGAACCCTGGGATGGAGCTTGCGTAAGGAGTAGGAGCCAGCCTCGGGGCTGCCTGGGAACCCTTACCATCCAGCCTCTAACCTGCAGGCTGCTGGGCTCCAGACTCCTAATTGGAGTTGGGCTCATCAGGGTCACATTCTGTGGCTCCTGCGCCTTTTGGAAAGGGGAAGAAAGCACAGTCGAGAGGACACACTTGTATTTCCCGCAAGTCAGATGAGATGCTGATCTTGAAAGCAGAGTTGCTGCACCCCGTAACGCTACTGGTGTAGACTACTATATGAATGGTGCCTCCCCTCGCACCCCAGGCGGACAAGACAGGTGGGGAACTGAGCACCCACTGCAAAAGTCTCTGTCATTAACTAGAATCAGCCCCATGCAGAGTCATTTTTCCATTTATAGGCACTTTTTTTATTGAGGTAAAAGTCACATAGCATAAAATTACCCATATAAAGCATTCGATTCAGTGATATTTATCACTATATTGCCCGACCATCACTGTTATCTAGTTCTAAACACTCACCAACTCAAAAGGAAACCTGTACCCATAAGCAGTGAGTCTCCATTCCCCTCTTCTCCTCACCCCTGGCCATCGCTGATCTACTTTCTGTCTCTATGAATTTGCCTGTTCTAGGCATTTCATACTAGTGGAATTTCCTGGGTGGTCCCCAGGAAAGGGGGAGATTCCAGGTTTCCTGCCCCACCCAAAAGGAGGATGGAGCTAAGCAGGGAGAGAAGAAGCTGCAGAGGAGACTGAGGAAGGAAGGAAGCAAGATGGAGAGCCAGAAGGACCCCTGGTCCCCAAGAAAGGGGGAGGTTCCAGGTTTCCTGGGGACCACCCTGTTACAGAATCATATAATGTATGGGCTTCTTTTATGTAGTATTATGTTTTCAAGTTTCGTTCTTTTTTATGGCTGAATAATATTCCACCATATGAGTGTGTATGCTTTTTTCTTGATCCATTCATAAGTGAATGGACACTTGATGTGTACAGGTCCTTTATCCCAATCCTAGAAGGCCTTCTGGATCCTTCAAGCTTCCCTGATGTCTTAGTTTATTTGCTCCAAAGAATATCATAGACTAACCTATTTAAGCAACCTTTAACTCTCACAGTCAGAAGTCTGAGATCAGGGTGCCAGATCAGTCAAGTTCCAGGTGAGGGCCTTCTTCCAGGCTATGTCCTCACATGATCTCCCCTGCTGCTTATACACGCGCACACGGGTATCTCACATCTCTTCCTTATTTTTAATAAGGACATTAAGGCCAGCATGAGGGTCCCTTGTGGAAGATCCACTCCCTTCCCAAAGGCCCCACCTCCAAATACCATCACTCTGGGGTCTAGGGTTTCAGCACATGAATGGTGGAGCACAAATATGCAGTCCAGAGCCCCTGCCTCCAGCCAGCTCCATGGCTTGAGGGCTATTCTGCTCAATATTGAAGGAAAGAAAGGAGGAGAAAAGAACAGGAGGGCTGTCACCAGACGGATAATAAAAGCACATAAGGTTACTATTATCCAGTGAACATATACTCAATGGTACCTACGATGTGACAGTCCAGGCCAAGCCTGGGCATACAGCAGCTGTCAGATCTTCCTGCTATATATCCCTCACTTTCTCTCTCCTTCAACTTTTAATTTTTTAATTCCACAACTCCTCTCTCTCCCTTCCACCCACC
This sequence comes from Talpa europaea, assembly GCF_964194135.1. NCBI lineage: Eukaryota > Metazoa > Chordata > Mammalia > Eulipotyphla > Talpidae > Talpa > Talpa europaea. Next base: position 6,321,051 of record NC_140082.1, on the reverse strand, counting down.
CCAAGTTCACCTGGTTTCTTCTCTCCCATCTCACCCTTTGCTTCCATCCTATTGCATGATGGAGTCATTTGTCTTCCCAGCCAATAAGTTTTTTTTAAGACACTTCACAAAAGATGATACATAAATGGTCAACAAACCCACGAAAAGATGTTCACCATCATCAATTAGGGAAATGCAAATCACAACCTCAAGAGCACCCCCACTAGAAGGACTAAGTGAATAATAATGCTGACAACATGTCTTTGGGGCAGGACCTGGCACTTTGCCTTGTGGCGGGTGGGAACACAAATGGTATAATACCTGGGAACCAGTTCGCAGTCCCTCGGAAGTTAGAGACACTTACCCATCAGCAATTCCCCTCCTAGACATTCCCCCAAGGAGGTGCTGGGTGTGACTGGAGACCCTCTGGCTTTCCAAATGTGTGGCCTTCAGCAAAAGATGAGCCACTTGGACCTCAGCTCACTCACCTGTGAAGCGGAGAGGACACTTAACAGTCAATTCGTTCATTCAGTAGAAATTTCTGGCCCCCCTCCATGAACCAGGCTCTGGGCTTCCCAGGTGAATGGGATGAACGTGGTTATCCTCTGAGACACCGGGCGGAACCTAAGCATTGAACAGATTAGCGAGTAAACCACAATGGGGCACAAATGGTGACACAGAAGGGGAAGACCAGGGAGCCCGCATGGAGATGAAATGAGGTGCTGAATTTGGGTTGAGGGGGGAGAGGAGAGGGCCCCGCCAATGAGACCGTTAGTGAGAAGCAAGGAGAGACTTCCAGAAAGACAGCAGAGCCCACCGAGAGAACAGACACCTCAGGGTGGCTCTGGAGCTCTGGACACAGCCGCCACCGGGTTGGGGGTACCCCCTCAGGGCACCCCAGCGAGGAGGCTGGACATCTGGCTTCCCAGCCTGCTCCCCCCAGACCTTAGAGAACTGCCCAACACGGAGGACCAGGAGGGCGCTGCAGACGGGGGTGGCAGCTTTACTGCGTGAGTCACTGACTTACCAGCCCTGTCGGGGGCCTGGGAAGAGACCTCCACGCCCGCCCCCCAAGCTCAAGCGCACGTCGCAGCCCTCCCAAGACTGTCCTCGCAGACCCTGAGGCCGGGTGGGAAGACGCACGCAGGGCAGGGAAGGAGCCTCCGTGCCCCGCCAGGCTGGAGGGTCAACCGGGGGGTCACGTCCTTGGGGCGACCTCCTCCAACACGGCCCCTCCCGCCCGGCCCTGACCGGCGCCCCCAAACTCACACACCCCATCTCCCGCAGCTGCCGGCCTCCTCCGCTCGGAGGTGGCTCATCCCGCGGGATTGGGGTGCCTGGAAGCGGGCGCCCCTGAAACCATAAATGCGAGGGATTCGCAGTTTAAGGTAATGATTGTAAAATAAGTATCCCCCCCTTTGTGTTTTCCCCAAGAGCGCCAAGAACTGACCGCTGATATTTTAAGTTCTCTCTAGACGGGTGGTCGGATCCCGGCTTTTATTTGTGTCCTCGGGATTTAATAAACAAGACGCTTTGACAGACTGCTTGGCTGGTGGCGGGAAGGCTGTCCAAGGCCATCTGACACGCTGGGATTTATATAGTCAGGAGTAAGTATCTGGGCTCCTGCCCCCCCCCCCACCTCCTGGCACAAAATTTCGAAAAGCCTTGGAATTTCCTGGGTGCCCAGAGCCCGGGAGGTGTCTTCTGTTATGTTGATGATGGACTTTGGAGGTCGCTGGCAGCTGGGGTGGCGGCCTGAGAAGCCTGGCTTAGGGAATGGGAACTTCCCACCCACTCCCAACCTCCCGAGGAAGTTAGAGGGGCTGGAGGTTGAGTCAGTCACCAGGGGCCCCTCATTTAATCCATCGGGCCCTGGTGATGAGTGATCCGGACAAGCCCAAAAGAATGGAGGCCAACCCAGGGCCTCTGGGCTGGTGAGTATGTGGGGGTGTTTGGGGAGAACAGGGCTCTCTGAGAGAGGACTCACCCCCAAACCAGTTACTGGCCTGTTCATAGTGTTATAGAGCAACCCCAATATTAAACGGGTTCCTGGCTGGGGGTCCTCACCTGCGCGCTTTAAAGGGACTTATGAATACTCTACTACAGACACACGCAAAAGGGTTAATAAAAGGTTTATTTACAAGAGGAAAGGAAATAAGGAAAATGTACAACTCAGGGAGAAAATAGGGAAATGAAGTCTTTAATGCGTCCTACCCGATCCACCGACCTGGAAACCCAAAGGCACTCTCAGAGCTGGCCGGACCGAGCTGGCGGAGAGCCAAAAATGGGGGAACCTCCAAAGCCCACGTGTCTGCCTTTTGTATCCACCTGGCTGCTTAACCCCACCCTCAGGTCCCAGCCACCTTCCCTTTGGTGGTGATGGGATTTGGAGTTCCCAGTGTCTTTGGCTTTGACCTGGGGTGGGGGTGGAGTCCACAAAGCCTATATGGAATTAGCTTTGGGACATCCTTTTCCCCCTAACAATAGTGTGGACATAACAAACATGGATGGCTCTACACACACACACACACACACACACACACACACACACACACACACACACACACACACACACACGAAGTCCTAATTTGAATGATAATACTTTGCATTTGGACATGCAGTTAACTCTTCCTTCACACGGGATATACTGAGTAGTTACTACTGGGACACACTGTTCTAAACAGGAGCTACAGGAAAAAGCCCTTGCCCTGGGGGAGCTTACATTCTGGGGGATGGAGGGGGACAGCCAGCCTGCAAGTCATATATCCAAAATCTCTGATCTAGTTTTACTTTGGATTTTGACTTTTTAAATGGTATTAAATAACTTAGCGGCCAAGTTTGAGCTAAAATGAACAGTGCGTGTGAGCCTGGAGTTGATTCCCAGCATGTGTGAATATTGAATGGCCTTGCTGCGCATGAAACTAATACAATTATATGTTGATTAGGCCTCAAATAAATAAATAAATATTTTTTAGAATCTTGAAGTTGATGAACCTCAGCGGGGAGGCATGGCCCTGAGTAGCTACCAAGGGAACAACAAATCTCCCAGAATTTATGCAAAATGTTGTTTCCCTGGGCATTTTTCTGGTGAGATGGTTCAGGGCCTTATCAGATGCTGATGAAGGTCATTGACCCAAAAGGGAATTCAGCACCTCCAGGGTCTTCGATCACAGTCTCAGAGCACGTGCCAGCCGTCTGGAACCAGCTCGCGTGTCCTTCATCTGCTCAGCTGAACTAGTCAAAGCGCCACAGCCTACCTGTCACTTGCAAAGGCTACAGACGAGAGGGTGTCACACTGGTGCTCTGATCTCATCGCGCTACCCCCCCATCGCATCAGGCTGCTTCTCACTTCTCACCATTCCACAGAAGTTGCCGGGAATACCTCTGCACCAGTTGTTGCCCCTGAAGGGTTTTCTTGGAGTGTTCTTGAAAACTGCAAGAAGCAGGTCAAATGGCATCCACAGTTTAATACTCCTGGATTGCTACTAACGGCATTTTCCATGCAGCAAGAATGGCTATTAAAAATCACCTCCAGGATATGACAAAAGGGATCATTTTTAGCTTTAATTCATCATTGATCTTCTTTCCTCCCTGTAATAATAGTCATCTATCCTGGATAAAATAGGAGAGTGAAACATACTTATTACAATAATGGAAAAATACCTATTTTCTAGCAAGATATTTCATGCTTCTGTGCCCTTGGAAGTTCCTTTCAAATTTTTTCCTATCATTCACCATAACCAATGTGTCAGTTTCAGGGTAAACAGGCAAGATGGGGGTAGGGAGTGGGGGGGTGATGGGTGGAACGTTGCCATGGTAACAAAGGATTTCAGTGATGAGTATCCATGGTGATTGTTGCTAAATTCTGAGAGGTTTTAAATGCTTTATTTAAAATACATAACAACCGTGCAGCTGCTGGGGATGTTACGAGGGCAAGAGAGATATAGGCTCTTTGCGCTTTTATGGATATGAGCTTGGTGTGACTGGTGCTTGGTGTGGCTCAGAGAAGGAGACAGATAAGGAGAGACATGCTCCTGTGTGATGCTATTTATCAGTTATCAAAGATCGCTATCCCTCTGACACAGGCGCTCCCACACCTCTGGATCCAGCTTGTACCTCTGTCTCCTACTTGACAGGGTAACACCTGAGATAAACTCAGACAGAAACCAGCTGCTTCTCTGGGGACCCTGCCCCCACCACTGCCTGAGAATAGAAACACAGGGAGTTCTGGGCAGAGCTGAAAGGTCCCAAGAGGCGGGCCTCCTTGGGAACTTAAAATAGGTGCTGGAGAGTGCAAAGCAAAAACTACTTTCTGCCAGTCCCCCCCTCCAACAAATCCGCATGGAATATGAGTTGGAGAAATGAGACCAGCATCCAGGTCTTCTGATCCTAATCCTGAGTTCACTTGTTCTCTTTCTGTGTTAGAACTTTGGTTGTGAAGAGCAGAGACCCAACATAACAGGAACATTAACAAGATGGGAGTTTATTTCTCTCTTTCTTACAAAAAAAAAAGAGAGAGAGAAAATCCAGAAGCTCTGAGACCCAGGCCCCGCCCATCTTGTTGCTCCACTGTATGTGGACTCTGTTCTCGTGGTCACCTCACAGCTGCCCGATCCAGCCATCACATCCAAATCCCAACCACCAGGAAAGAGGAAGAGATGAAGAAATAAAAGCAAAGATTCCCAGAAGCTGCCATCTGACACTTCCCTTTATAGCAATACATCATCTACTACAGGACCTCCCCTGGCTGCCAGAAGGGAAGGAAAGAAGGCAAGAGAGAGAAGCTCTCACTGTCCAGATTCATCTAAAGTGAGGATTATGGTGGTTCTCGAGAAGATTTGAGATGGTATATCATCACCTTGGGAGACATCCATTCCCTCCCCAGTGCAGACTTCAACATCCTTGTACAGAGATACCAGCCTCAGGTTGATGCTACAAGTCCTAGCCCCCTCTCTCACACTCGCCGGCTTCTCCTTTTAACAGAAAGAGAGCAGCTTCAGTCCAGAGGGCTAAATTTCCCCAAATATGAACCCCGACATGCAAAGCAGGTGCATTTTGTTGTAGGTGAGAGACTGTCTAACTAGACAGCTGCCTTACTAGAGCTCGATAACACTGTTTTGTTAGTTTTGTATTAATTTTCATTTACTTTCTATTCTGGTGAGTAATGGGATTTCCCATTTATACTTGCTGTGGGTTTTCCTTTAAAATAAATGACTTCATATTTGTGAAATTTCTTTGACTAAAAGGGAAAAAAACAGGGCAGGTGGGACACGTGACTGAAAAAGGGGACACATAGTTTTGGTGGAAAATGCACCTACTGAGGGTGGAAGGCAGCTGAGTTCCAATCCCAGTTCTGCAACTACCTTTCTGTGTGGCCTAAGACAAATCACTTTACCTCTCTGGGCCTCTTCCTTCTTACCTGCAAAATGAAGAAAACTGAATTCAATGGCTGCTAAGATCTCTTCTCTAAATGACAGGAATTAAGTGGTCCTGAAGGACCCCAGGCATCAGCTTGGCTTGGGTGAGCATTAAGAGAGTACATAAAGCAGACCACGCTGCCTATTTTAGTGATGGGACTTAATCTGTATTCAGAGCACTACAAATAAATAAAGATTTTTAAGCCAGTAGAAAGCCATTTCCCAAACATGCAAAATTAGACTTAATTATTTTTAAAAACAATACATCTCTTAATTTGCAAATGAGCAGAATGGAATGCTAAGCAGGGTCTTATTTTGGATGCTAACTACAGTGACTTTGTCAATGGAAGATTTTCATACTCTCTCTTCACACTTCCCCTCAACTGTTTATTAATAACTCTGCCTTTTCCTTGGTTTTAAATTATCCCTGAATATTAAGCCCTGTGTACAGAACAGATGCTAACTTTTGTTTCAACATGGGTCAATTAGATTGTTAAGCACCATTTCCTATTTTCTCAAGAAATGCTAGGAGAGGATCTACACAGGATCTCTGGGCATCTAGCCAGAAGGGACACAGACCTGCAGTCCCTTAGGTACATCCATATATGATCCAAGCATATCAAGAACTGCACACAAAAACCAAAAGGAGATACTATTTTATACTCACATACTGGAGAAAATTGAAATATCTGACAATAGCAAGTGTTGACAAGGATGTAGAACACTTACAGACAAGTCCAGGAAGGCAGTATGTGTGGTGGACAGAAAGATAGCTTTGAAGGCATTCAATCAACAAGTATTTATTGAACACCGACCATGTGCCGAGCACTGTTTTAATGCCAGGGATGCAGCAGAGGGCACGATGACAAAATGCCTTGCTTTGGTAGAGCTGCTGCTGTTCAAGCAGGGAAGGGTGAATGACAAAATGAATCAGTAATAGAGCCTCCTGGTGGTGCAGGGGTTAAAGTCTCAATCACCAGACACTGCGGCATGAGTTCCATCCCCAGCCAGGGAGCTAGCCCACATGGCACAGCAGACCTCTCCATTTTCACCTGCTGCTCCCCTCAGTATGTATTTAATTGGATCTGCCTGTTCTGCTCCGCCAGTATGTCTCTGGTGAATCCTTTTAAACCCCCATACCTCTGGCCTATACCCCAGCTCTTGTATGCATAAATATATCTTAAAAAAAAAAAACAAAACCTGCACCCAGAGGTGCAGGGAAGGTGAAAGGATTCACCAGAGACAAAGTAGGGAGCAGAACCTACTGAAATACACTGCTGAGGGGAGCAGCGGGCGAGGCAGGAGAGGTCTGCTGTCCCATGTGGGTCAGCTCCCTGGCCGGGGATCGAACTCATGCTGCAGTGGCTGTGGATCGCTTCATAGTGCTGCTTATTTAACCCCTTGTACCACCAGGGAGGCCCCCTGCATACCTTTGAAAGCAGAAATGACAGATGATCCTGAATCCAGATAGAGCTGAGTTCAAATCCCAGCTCATCCACTTTCTTGGACTAATCGCTTATCTCTCCGAGCATCAGTTTCCTCATCTGTGAAATAGGGAGATCATTCCCACTGCAGCTAGTCAGGAGTCAACACATTGGTACTTAGTAAATCAAGCTGGGATTATTATATTAGCATGTGCTTAGCCAGTGTCCACTTTTGTGGCTCTGCTGACCACCCTAGGAACCCTCATGGGGGCCCTTGGGGGATCGGGAAGCCAGGTTCTGATATAGAAAAGGGAGATGAGTCTCATCAAAATGGACTCTGAGCTGCTGATGCGCCCAGCAGTGTAGGAACATGACGGGTGGCAGGCATGGGAGACTCCCCACCCGCCTCTGCTCGTCCTAGGCCAGATGCCAGGGGAACTGTCCTCCCCCTCTCACCAGCCTCAGCCTCTCTCCACCTCTGCCCATTTCCTCTCCTCCTCCATTAATGGTTGCCTCTCATTCTTGATGGAGAAGGTTCAAGCTCCCTATGATGGCCTTTCCGCACACTGAAGAAGTGAGAAAAACAAAATAATTATGCCTGCCTCTCCTGGTATCTTTCAGCTGGAACCCAAAGTGCTTTTCCAACATTAATGAGGTGGCTGAGGCTCCCGGGAGCTGAGCAAAGTGGGAAGGTCACAGATGGAGCCAGGGACAGGCTGTCAGGGTCTCTCCTGCTGCCTTGCATGTTCTCCAGGAGGCACATGAACTAATTCAGAGGAATGCCCATCCCGTTCTAAAAGGACAGGTGAATCTACCTTTTGGGTCACTTCTTTTAAAAACTGTGAAATTCAACACAGAGAAAGGAAGCCAGGAAATCTTAAAATGTTGGTGGAAGAAATCTTATGTAATTCACACTGATTACCAACAATCAGCTTACCCACTTCTGCCACAATCAAGCTGGAAATGAGCACAAAGTCAAGTCAATCTACAAATATTCCCCATCATTTCACATGCCATTCACTTTTGTTTTTTCTGACCTCTTTATTAAAATAGAATCCACTGCCCCCACCACCACCACCTCCTGCATTATTCTTCGTTACTTTACCCTATCACTTATCTTCCTGCACCTATCATATATGAAATTCTGAATATTATTTGCTTATATGCTACTTTTTCCCCCACTTGAAAATAAATCTCATGTCCATCTTATTTTGTTGTTCTGTCCCAGGACCTAGTACAGTGTCTGGCAGACACTCAGTAAATATTGAGTGAGTGAACGAATAAATGAGGAAACAACCCCCTGAGATGGGGGGACTGGTATATCTTTGCCATTTAACAGATAAGGAAATGGAGGCTTATTCACATTGAAGCAAGTAACTCAAGGAGGGTAAGGGAAGAGGACACTTGAGGTTCCTTTCATTGCAAGGACTGGCTGGGTGGATTGCATCTCATCTGAACCCCTTAGTACCCACAGAAAAGACTTGATTCTCTCCCACTCTGCAGGAAACCAGCAAAGTTCAGAAACTGACTGACTGTCAGTGGGAAAACAGTGCCCAAAGATCTACACATCCTAATCCCTAGACTATCCCTGTGATTATTTGACCTTACATGACAAGAGGGAATCGAATTTGCAAATGGAATTAAGGTTGCTAACCAACCAACCTTAAAACACGGAGAGAATCGTAATTTTCTGGATGGGCCCAACGTAAACACAAGGCAGAGTTGGTGTCAGCCACTCCTCGCTTTGAAGCTGGAGGAAGGGGCCACGTGCCAGGGAATGCAGTTGTCCTCTATGATGCCAGAAAGGCAACAGATTCTCCCTGAGAGCTCTAGAAAGAGAGGTAACCCTAATGAAACCTTGATTTTTAACCCACGTCAGACTTCTGACCGCCAGCACCAAAAGAGAGTAAACTTGTATTTCTTCACGGACTGAAGATGTGATCATTTGTTAAAGCAGTGATCAGAAACTAATACATGTCTCATGGTCACCGGGGAGTAAGTGCTGGTGATTGATCCACAAAACTGTCCTCAGAAAACTGCTTCAGCTCTCAGGCAGACTATCTTGTCCCTGGCCAGGTGGGGGATCTACCTGAGATCCCTTGTGTAGAGGACAGAGTCAAGGGTTAGAAGAGAAGGACAGGTTGGCCATGGCTGGCCATGGCCATGGGCCAAGGGCTGGCTCTTCCCGAGTCACCACATTCTAAGATTCTAAACTCAAACCTGGTCTTCCAGGTCCTTCTCCAGGTATATGTGCCAAGACAGGAGTCTAGATCATACTTTATTTAAGTTTATTTGCTTGACTTAAAAGTTTCAAATCTCTAAACCAATGACATGTGGGCCTCCCTTTTGTGTCTTGCCTTGGAGACTGCAAATGTCAGGGATGGAGCTGCAAGGTGGCCCCTCGTCCCAAGCCAAGGTGTGGCCATGGGCATGGAAGCCAAGCTGAGCCAGTGGGAGCCTGCTCCTACAGTCTACATCCTGAGCCTTCTGGTTAATCCTTTGACTTAACTGAATCTGAGTTGGTTTCTACTGCTTTTGACCAAGGAGCCCTGACAGATGCCCCAGGTGTGCTCACCCCAAGTAAGGAGGCTTGTGACCAGAGGCCTCACTGCCCCTCAGCTGCCCCTCCCTCCTTCCACTGTAGCATAGACCAAACTCTTAGTCCCCATCCTTCAGCCCCCCCAGTCCTCCAACCAAACTGACTCAGGGAAAATTGTGCACTAAGATCCTCTGAGTCGCAGAAAAAGGTTGTGCCTTCAGCTCCAACCGTCACCCTCAAATGTACCAAACAAAACCCAAAACCATTTTTTTATTTTCGTTAGAAATCATCAAAACCTCCGCTCTTGATTCTCTGTCTTTTGTAAATATTTCTATCTCATCCCCCCTAAAAGTGATCTCACTGAATGGATGAATAATAATCTGGAGAGAGGACTGAAGAAATTTACATCATTTAAATGAGAGCCTCTATTATGCAAAATCATTATTCAAATTATGCCAAACATCATCCTCTCAACTGGATGCACTTGCTCCAGCTGGGGGCCCACCACACTTTGTGGGGTGGGAAAAGGAAGAAGGGAGATAATTAGGACACCAAGAAGAGCAGAGAGAGGGTGCTAAAACCTGGGGAAGGCCCCAGGGGAGGGTCCTGGCATATTAGGTTTACTTGTGCACCACTTTCTCACTGAAAATATGCAAAATTCTGAGTCATTCCCTTCGCAGATCACAGGAAATAAACCCCTCAGATGTTGTGGCTGTAGATCAAGAATATTTGTAACAGCAGCTCCAAATATCCCGGAAGATAGGCTAGGAAGGAATTCCCTTCTAGGAGGGAGTCCTGTAAAGATGAGACTGAAAAGAGTTCACTTTTAAGGCCAACAGGAGAAGGTGGAATTTCTGATACAACAGAGGCCAACATCCCTTATTATTACAAGGATGTTGACCCTGCTGAAAAGAATCCACTCATTTGCGAGAGCTTTTTCCTTCTTCCTAGATATGGTCACATGTGACCCTTGCAGGCACTGTTATCTCCATTTTAGAGACAGGAGTGAAGAGAGTTGGCCAAGGTCACAGGGCCCCTTAGCTGAGGCCAGGTTCCACCCAGAGTCGTGCAGCAGTAGGCAGGGTTTGCCCTCGGGCAGCCAGGTCTCCAGTCCCAACTCCGCCAGCTCAAGTCCTGACACTCAGGGAAACTGCCCCTTCTGAGTTCCTTGTCAGTGAAAACAGGGCTTTACCCATCTCAGGGAGCTGAAGAGAGGAGTAAATGCAGGGGTGTTATTTACTCTTTTTATAAAAAAATATTTTATTTATACAAGAACCAGGGTACAGGCCAGATGTGCGGGAGGGTGAGAGGACTCACCAGAAACAGAGTGGGGAACAGAACAGGCAGACTGACAAAATACACCGCTGAGGGGAGCAGCAGACGAGACAGGAGAGGTCTGCCGCACCATGTGGGACCCTCGCCTGGTGGCCAGGATTAAACTGGCACTGCAGTGGCTGCAGACAGCTTCACAGTGCAGTGCTCAACCGCCTGTGCCACCAGGGGAGGCCAGTGTTATTTATTCTTTTTTTTTTTTCAATTATCCACTAATTTTTTTTTAAAGATTTATTTATTTATTTATACAAGCACTGGGTACAGTCAGAAGCGCGGGAGGGCAAGAGAATTCACGAGAGCCAGAGCAGAGAGCAGAACAGGCAGACTGACAAAGAAATACACTGCTGAGGGGAGCAGCGGGCGGCAGGAGAGGTGTGCGCGCCATGTGGGACCCTCACCCCGCGGCCGGGGATCGAAACGGCGCTGCAGAGGCTGTGGGCAGCTTCGCAACCCAGCACTCAACCACTGCGCCACCAGGGAGGCCCTCATGTTATTTATTCTTAATGGCACATTTTTATCTGCCCCTTTCTTTTCTCATCCTTAACCAGCATGCCAGTTGTACCACTGATATCCATGCAATCATGAATATCCTGGCTGAAAAATACAATTCCAAGCCTCCCTTGCAGCTAGATGTGGTCATGTGACTACATTCTGGCCAATGGGATGAAAGAACAGGGTTTGTGACGTCTCTGTTGCCCCTTCTACAACCTGCATCCTCCCCACCCCCATGGAAGGGAAGGAACTGGACTTCCACTTGTCCCCCCAACCCCACCCCCTGCCTCTTTTCTGTGACTCTTTGCTCCTGAGCCACCTGGGGGCTGATTGGGGCTTTGGCATTGCATTTGGACACCTCCCTCTTCCAACATCTGTGCATCAACATCTGTGCAACCCTGCCTTTTCCTTCCTCCTTGCACAGATGTTGATCCCTAAAACACACCATGTCCTCCAAACTTCATTGCAGCCTCATTTTCCAGAGATGGTCACTTTCTCCAAGCAGGTTTGTGAGTGGTGAAGCCAACAGCTGACCCTCAAGCTGTCTGATGCCTCTGTCTTACTTCTTACTTAAGGACCCAGAAGTTAAGGAAAGAGGCGACAATTTATCCCTAAAACCCAAACAAAAAACAGCCCTTCCTGCTACATAATTTATGTGGGACCCAGTGTGCCATTGTTTGAGTAACTATCATTTTGTAGCTCTCTCCTTTTAAAAAATATTTGTGCATGGTTTTGCTCTCTAGTTTTCAAGCAAGTTCCTGGAGAGCAGAGAGTATGCTTAGTAATCACAGTAATAATAATAAATGGTGATAGTAATAGCTATCATTTATTAGATAGGTATCAATTATTAGTTGTAGTGATAGCTACCATTTATTAGATATCCCTTACTGAGCACGTGCTATGTGGCAGGAACTATTCTAAATGCTTTATAACGATTAACTTGTCAAAATCTTACTACAGGCCTCTAAGTCGAATCCTGTTTCATGATCATTCTATATTGTGGCACGTGGGGCTCACAGAGGGTGCCTGACATGAAGAACCACCCAGCCGAGTAGTTGAGGGTTGGGATCTGTGCCAGACAGACGGAGCTCCTGCAAACGCTGTCTTTTCAGGAGCAAAATGGCTCCAGGTTGAGATTGAGCTGGTTGACTGGTGGAATGTGTGACCTTAGGCGAGACTCAGTTTCTCATGTGTGAAACGGAGCTGACAGTGCCTGCTTGGGTCTCAGATCCCCGAACAGTGCCTTGTATCTGTCAAATAGAGAAGCTAGTGTCTAACACTTAGTCTACAGTCCCCATCACTGCTCCTCAAAACACCTCAGTGGGTGTGATTTTCATCCATATCCCACACTGGAAATCTACTCTGAGATAGAGTTTAGCGTGCAGGGTATTTATTAGGAAGAGTCCTTGGAAAGGTTGAGGGGGCAGCAGGAGTGGGCAAAGAGGATTCTGAGCGCTGAGACAAATGCAATCAGATTTTCAGGTTACCCCCACAGAGTCCAGGAACTAATCTGGCAATGTTCCAAGTGGTTCCAGAATGCCAGGGCTGTATACCCTACCTTGAGCAGTCATGAGCTGTGGGCTGACCTGGGAAGGGGGAAATAGCAAGGCGTCTGCAGCTGAGGGAGAAACAGTTAAAAGCTGAGGGCCTCCAGCTGTCAGCACCCCTCAGCAGTTGGGGGAGCAAGTCCCCCACTGAAGGGGGCGCTGGGTGGCACATGGATTTGAGGTTTGATGAGGTTATAGGATTTGCCTACCATCTCACAGACAACCCAGGCTGGATTCAAAGCCACATCTGTCTGTCAACATTACCTCCCACTCTGCATTTTTCCCCTTTCATATAGCACTAGCCTATACTGCTTAATAAAAAGCAAAAAGCAGTGCTAACCATAAAACTTCACGCCTACTTGGAAAGAAGGAATAAAAGAGAAAAGACTCAACAACTCAGCAATGCAACATTTGACCGTCTGGGAGCCTGAGTGTATGACGTCATCCCTGACCAATGGGAAAGCTCCCAAGTGGAGCAAAGAGGGAGGAGAAACCAGAGGTTCAGATCTGACCAAGCTGCCTTTGGCAGAGGTGGTGAGAATAAAAATTTGCATTCAGGGAAAGATGACCAAATCGCCACAGTATGAACTCTCTGAGATGACAAAGGGCCAGGAAGATAACCCAGAGTTTGTCTGGACTATTGCATAATGGGAAGTGCCGTTCACACTTGTAAGAGATGAAATGCAGCAGGGAGATGAAAGAACCACACTGCTTGTTCCCAGGTATTGTGAGGACTTGGGCTGCTCCCCAAAGAGAGGCAGCCACCGAAGACAGTTTCACAGATGGTGAAAAAATTTAAGAAGCACAAAATGAGGAAGCAGGAAGCCTGAGTTTCAGCCCCATCTCTACACTGACAAAACTGCTGTGTGTCCTTATGCAAACCACTTCCCTCTCTGAGCCTCCTTAAGAGTGAGTTACAGTGAATACAGTGAGTTCTGCCTGATAGAAGTCACACAAAATCCAACAAGTTTGTTCCATATGATGTTTTAGATGATATTCTTTTGTCCAGTCACACTTATCTTTTGCTAATTAAACCTTTAGAACGAGCATTATTTCCATACACAAAAAAGGCTGGTTTTTTCATCTGCTTCCTAGACAAAGCCCCTCCCCATCTACCTCTTGTTCTTTGCTTTTTGGAAACACATTAGGTAAAAAATAATTCACTTTCTGGGCCTCCCCGGTGGTGCAGCGGTTGAGCACTGGGTTGCGAAGCTGCCCGCGGCCTCTGCGGCGCCGGTTCGATCCCCGGCTGCTCCCAGGCCAGCGGAGGAGGATCCCACATGGCGCGCAGACCTCTCCTGCCGCCCGCTGCTCCCCTCAGCAGTGTACTTCGGTCCTTCTGCCTGCTCTGCTCCCCGCTCTGGCTCTGGTGAATTCTCTCACCCTCCCGTGCTTCTGACTGTACCCAGTGCTTGTATAAACAAAACAAACAAACAAATAAATAAAACATGCCTCTATTAAAAAAATAATAATAATTCACTTTCTGCCTAACTCTGCTGTAGCAGCAGGTATATGATGATACATGGCGGGTACTGATACTCAGTCTCCCCGTTTCTGAGGTAGTGAGATGCAGTCTGGGAGAAGCCAGGGAGAGGGGAAGAGTTAAGGTCAGGGGTTTCCTTCCCACCCTCTCCCTGATCTGACCACCCCAACATACCTCCATCTCCCCAGCTCTTATGGGTGCTACTCCTCCACAGCGCCACTTGTTGTTGGCCTACCTCCATTTCCTCCCTTCTCAGAAGGGAATAAGGGCTTCTCCCTGGTGTAGCCAGTCTGTGCCTCAGTATACCTTTAGTTCCCATGACCACGCCTACATTATTGTAAATAACCCTTTTATTAGACTCTGCTCAGTGACCCAGCTAAAGAATACCTCCTTTTTCCTGCTGAAACCTGAGCTGATACATACAGGAGATGTCCACTAAACATAGCTGAACAAACTCAAGGAATGAGAAAAGAATAAATAAGTCAATGAACACAGTAATTATGTGAGACAATGGGTGTGTTTGTTAACTTTGTGGTTGTATGTATCGGTGTATCATCGTGGTGTACACCTTGACAATTTTTGTCAACAATACCTCTATAAAGCTGGGGGGTAGAGATGAATAGATGAGCAAGTGGATAAGGGGAGAAATAGAGGATTTGGGTAAGGGTTATGGTTAAATTAGGATAAGGGTTAAGTGTAAATGTTAGGATAGGGGTTATGAGTAAAAGTTAGAATTGGGATCGGTTCAGGTTAGAGTGAAGGAAGATAGGAATTCAGGTTAGATAAAGGTTAAGATTAGGGTAAGTGAGGGCCTCCCCTGGTGGCGCAGCGGTTGAGCGCTGGGCTGCGAAGCTGTAGCACCGGTTCGATCCCCGGCCGCTGGCAAGGGTCCCGCATGGCGCGCAGACCTCTCCTGCCGCCCACTGCTCCCCTCAGCAGTGTACTTCCGTCCTTCTGCCTGCTCTGCTCCCTGCTCTGGCTCTGGTGAATCCTCTCACCCTCCCGCACTTCTGACTGTATCCAGTGCTTGCATAAATAAATAAACCTTTAAAAAATAAAAAATAAACCAGTTTGCACTCCCACCAACAGTGCAGTAGAGTTCCTTTTAAAGGAAAAAAAAAAAGATTAGGGTGTTAGGACAAGGGTTAGGGTTAGGGTAGGGGTTAGGGTACGGATTAGAGCAGGGTCCTGAAGATTACAGATAGAGTTGTGCAGGGCAAAGTGGAGAAAGATGGGCTGTCACAGAAGGTGAGGTGAGCTGCCCACTGCCGTGCCTGGTGTGACATGGACTCCTCCATCTCGGCTCTGCTACCCAAGGTCATTACTTTGATTCAAGGTCAGCCTACACATCCCAGCTTAGCCCACAGATGCGTATTAACCACCTACCAGCTGATGGCCACTAGGAAGCACCAGCACCTCCACTAAAGGAAAGTAGACCTTGCCCTCAGGCGAGGTCAAAACAAAGGAATCAGCACTCCAGGCATCCTTAAAGGAAGTTACAGGGCTCTGTGGCTATGAAAGGAAGACGTTTCTCATTTTAGACAAGTAATTTTGTAAGCTACCAGTGCCGTGGCTTAGAATAGACTCAGGAGCCCCCATCTGGCTTCTTCCTGTGCCCAATGCAGGCATTTTCCTAATTTACAGAATTCGAAATTTCTGTAGTGTCTAGTGATTCCCGTTTCAGTTATTCAAAATCATGCCACGCATGCTTTAGTATGTAATGTTTTTCTTTCAGGGGACCCTCACCCATTCCTCCATCCAGTAAATATGTTTTGAAGAGAAACATTATAGGAACAAGCATCTGCAAAATATAAGGGTTAAGCGTGCAGGTTCTGAAGGCAGACTTCCTGGGTTCAAATCCCACTCCCGGTACCTACTAGCAGGGTGACCTTGGGCAAGTGCTTTAACCTATCTGTGATTTGATTTCTCTCATAAAGCAAGAATAATATTAGTGTCTTATCTCTTAAGAGAACTAAATGAGTTGTGCATGTAAAACCTTTAGAAAAGTGCCTGGAACCAGGCCTTTCTGGTGGCTCAAGGAGTTAAGCACCACACTATGAAGCAATCCGCAGCCTCGGCAGCAGGAGTTCGATCCCCGGCCAGCAAGGTAGCTGACCCACATGGTGCAGCAGACCTCTCCTGTCTCCCTGCTGCTCCCCTCAGCAGTGTACTGCAGTCAATCTGCCTGTTCTGTTCCCCACTCTGTCTCTGGTGAATCCTCTCACCCCCCGTATCTCTGGCCTGTACCCCAGCTCTTGTATGCATAAATGAAAAAATAAAATCTTTAAAAAAAAGTGCCTGGAACTGATAAGCACTATAGATGTGTTGGTTACTGTTATACATGGCCAGTTAATTGTCTCTGACCTCCCAGAGAGAAGGTAAAGGGAAAACATAAAGTCACGATAAAAAACGTTATTAAATTTTCTTTGTTAGATTAGCAAATGCCAGGCATTAAAAACCATACTGACACCTCAAAACAAATTTTCCTTCCTAGGGTAATCAGAAGGCCTAAACTGTTCAACCATGCAATTCACTGCTATGTGTAAACTCCACCATTGTGTCATCTAAACTCACCCTCATGCCACACACTGTCTTCCACACTGGTCTGGCCTCGCCAATTACCTGGGCAAAGAGAGAGGTCCAGAAGATCCGAGTCCTGCCCCGGGCACAATCAAATTCCTGCAGATGTCCCTCCCAGCCCTGCTGGGTCCTCTGGACACAGGGACTCTTGGAATCCCCCCTCCACGTGAATACCCAAGAGCCTCTGGCCAGCTCTTTGAGGTGGTTTCATAGCTAACCTGCTAGGGGAAACACCCTGGAATGTAAAAGAAGGCCTTCCTAAACGCCCACAGGAACTTGCGACGCTGTCAGTAGCCATTACACCGAATGATCTGCAGAAGCCTCAAGTGATTTCATCTTCTCCAAACTGCCTTTATGAAGAAGGCATCATGATGTGAAGGGAACATGGGTGTACTGCAGTCAGGGTTCAGTGGAGCTTCAGGAAATACGTTTTCTTTCCACCCCTAAAAATCACTGCGATATTCCCTTCTGGTGTTCAAAATTAATTCAAATGCACTTTCCTCAAGACAAAGGAAAAACAAGAAATCTTCCAGGGAAAATGAACTGAGGGCGCTCTCAGCATTATCTCCTCATCCATACATCAGTCAGTAATGGACACCTCTTATCCTTCTACAATTGGCATTGGAGGTGGAAGCCAGTCTTGGGAGACTGAGCACTTTACCTGTTCCAGCTGCTGCTGTCTCTGAGTAGTGTCAGAATTGAGTTGAATTCACAGAAACCCCGGTGTCTGAAAAGCGCTTATTGATTTGGGAAGTCAGCTGGCTGCCCCAAAGTTCTTCTTCCATGGGGATGGTGATATCAAATGATAGCAGGACATTGCACAGCAGCGTTGAGGGAAGTTACTGATTTTCCCCACAACTTTTAATTGGAAAGATTTCACTTGTTCATCCCAGTACTCATATCTCTTAGCTCCTTCAAAAATGCTCAACTAGTTACATCCAGGGTAATTGCCTGAAGTGGAAAGAAACATCATCCTCAACTGACTCTGCTACATCAGTTTATATTCACTTATTCATTCATCAAACATTCTGAGCACCTAAGGATGTGCCAGACCTGACTATCAGATGTTGGAGAAGGTCAACAAGGTTCCTGTCTTATAAAACTTTAGAAGCCACACATGGCAAACTCGAGCCCACAGGACAGAATCCCGCTCACTGCCTATTTTTCAATTACTCATGATCTAAGAAAAGTTTTTATACTTTTAAATGGTTGGAAAATGTCAAAAGGAAAATATTCTGTGGCATGAGAAAGTTAAATGAAATTCTCACTTCCAAGTCCATCAATAAAGTTTTATTGGCACATGGCCCCATTCATTCGTTTACACATTATCTCTGTCTGCTCTTGCACTCCCATAGCAGAGTTGAGCTGTCACAGCAATGCACTTTCTGTTTACAAGGTGATGGTCATATGTTATCTTAGTTCATCTTTTTAGTGTTTCACCCTGAGATATTTGAAAGGTTCAAAAGAATATCTGTGGCATATTTATCCAATAATATAAATATATCATAAGCTATTATAAAATCCACAGATATGGAATAGAGCATCTTATAAACATTACACAACATATAAAAATGGATAACTTGAAAACAACTTAGCTAAAATAAGCATTTCTGAAAGCATTAGAAGCCTCTCTCTCCCCTCTCGCAGCTCACTCATCTCCTCCTTTCTTCATACTAAGCCAACAATGATCTAGTAAGTGAGGATTATTATTTCTATACTTTCCTTTGTAGTTTTGCTACATGTTTTTTCCAAATAATGTATTATTTTTGCATGTTGCTAAATATGCAAAAGAAGTGCTTTCATTCTGTTCATTTTCTTCCAGTTTGCTTGGTCCTTTGTACAATTCATCCATGTCGACAATATTCACTCCTCTCCTCTGCTGTATCACACACCAGTACATGGGAAACACAAGGAGTCCTCCATTCTTCTGTACAGGGGACACTTGATGCGGGGGGGCGGCAGGGGTCTTCCATTGTTTTTGCTCCTAGGAACAAAGGGTGATTCTTGCGTGTCTATTAGCTCACTTATCTGCACAGGGGCATCAGCAGGAGATGATGGCCAACTGTATTTATTCCCAACCTTTCCCCAATCTCACCATTTTCAAATCACCCCCTTCCCCAAATGAAGCAATTCTCCACTTACCCTAAGCAGAGGAAATGATCATTCTATTTACATTCCCAAATAAAAAGCCATTAGCAAATAAAAACATGTTGGCACTTCCCAAGGGTATCTGAATTCAGTTTTACATCCCACGTCAGGGAGAAAGTCTAGTTAAGGATTTCCAATAGTAATTGACTGTAATAAAAGTAAAAAGCTTTTGCTCAACAATTACCTCTGGGAAGGGTTATGTAAACTCTAATGCAATCCGTGAATTTTGTTCACATCCTTCCTGCCACGTGTCATCAACTGGTAAATTCATCTAACACAGGAACAGGCTGGGTCAAGTGCCAGCAAAACAATCCCAAGCTGTCTAGAAAGAATATAGATGTTTTCCAAGCACCTACTATGTGCCAGGGTGTCCACTGCCATTAACTTTTCAGCAACCCTTCACATCAAAGAAGATACATGCTCCTAAAGAGGAATCTGAGGATGGAGGCCTTAACTGACTTGTCCAAGGTCACTGAGCTAGTAAGTGGCAAAACCAGGAAACAAACCCAAGTCTGTGGGCTTCCAAAGCCCTGACTTTCCCATGAAATCAAATGCCTGGAAGGGAAAGCTCCTGCTCTGGCTGGAGTTAGTTAAGACTCAAATGTAATGAACACTTTAAATGGAAATATAAGTTTTGGCTTACCCTACCAGAAACCTGATGGTTTATTCTTAAAGCTGGGAATTACATAGTCCCAAGCAAAGATTCTAGTCCAGTTTCAGAGAGAAAAAGGCACTGAAGGCAAAACATCAGTTCACCATAGGACATTGTGAGAGGATCATTGTGTGGCTGACGCTCTGCAGATTTTTCCATCCAAAACTCAAATCTGTCTTAGGCATTTTCTAAAGCTTTTATGCAAAGTCACACTGGGGAGAACCAACCTTTAGAAAGGAAATTGATTTCCGTATGAGGGGGAGAAATAATGGCAATATGGGGAGCAGCGATCCAACATGTATGAATGAAAACGCAAAACAAACTATTTTCTACAAGTCTAGAAATCTATCAAGACACAGACATCTGTCACCTCCTGAACAGACTCATTTTACAGTGAGCTTCCTTTCATTTTTCCCTTCTCTTCCCAGAGTTAGATTGATTTAACATATGCTGGGGATTTCACAAGCGTGGCTTCGGTAGGTGTGATGTCTAAGAATATCTGAGGCTGTTTTCAAGACGTAGGATGACGTTTGTTTTGTTCTTTGAGATCCAGCCTTTGGATTTTTCTTACTCTTCGTGGCTACTCTTTGATGTCAAATGACTCCCAAGTCCATGTCGGCACAGGAACTGACCTGAGTGTAGGCAGCATTTCAGAAGACCTTTATCTCCACATGGAACTCCTCCAGTGCCATGTGTCTCAAATATAAATGTGCCTACAGGCGATCAGCAGCACCATCTCACTCAGCAGGGCTGAAGTATCAATAATTCCTGACGTCACATTTCCAAGAGTCTGGGGGCTGCTGATGATGCTGGTTTGTTGACTGGAGTGGGGACGCTCCAGTGGGCTTGTTATTCTCCATTTGCCCTGTCCCACCCCAGATCCATCTCTAAACTGCTCTGTGCCCCAGGCCGGGGTGGAGGGTGGGAGGCTGGGGGCTGAGCCCTATGAACTACAGCGCCTGGTCCGCTAGCTTGTAGATGGGCTGCACCAACGGGAGCTTGGGTCGGTGGGAAGAGTTGTCTGGAGGGAAGGAGGGGCCGGGGCTGGGTGGTGACAGTTAAAGGGGGCAGGGTTTCTCTAGGGATGAAAATGTCTTTAAACTGACAGTGGGGACGGTTGTCCAGAGCTGTGAATATACCAAAAAAAACATTGAATGGAGCACTTTACAGTGATAAATTGCATGGAATGTGAGTTATATCACAGTAAGGCTATTGTAACAAACAGTTGTCCGTTTTCTCTCCAAAAACACCCCCAAAAGGCAGCCTCCTTGGTCATGGCCCCTGTTTATCCCTTTGTTTTCTCTCTCATTCCTGCACTTCAGGTGCCCTTTGCTCCAACCAAGTTGAACTCTTCCCCCAAGCCCAAATCACATGTTTATCTGTCCTGTGGCTTCCCCTGCCTGGTCACATCTCTGGGAATGCCTCCCCTGGATCCCCCACAGCTCCCCAACACCATCTGGGCACGAAACTGTCAATAATTGAATATTGTCATTTCCTTCTACTGATTTAAACTTGAGCCAGGTGTCGTCCACCTTGTATTCAATAACTTCTTAGGGGTCTCCTTCTGCTAAATGGGCCATGAAGTTCTTTAAGATGGGGATTAAGACAGACATTTGTTTTATATGCCCCACAGCACCTAGCCCGATGCCTGGTTCATTGTCCTCAGTAAAAATGTGGCCCCACAGATGCCTGTTGGCGAGCTGTGACACTTTGGAATCAGAAAGAAAATCTAAAATTATTCTCAACTGGCTAGCTAGGATAATTAAGACGGGTCTCGCATGGAGGCTGGTTTAGGGTTTCCTGGATCCTGAGAAAGTGCTTCCCAGGCCATTCTCCTTCCCCTGAGAACTGCAATGAAGCAAGTCCAGAAGCACAGCTCAGAAGGGGGATCCCGCATGTTTTATGGGGATTGACCCTTGTGACAATGATTCCAGTCACATCAGTCAGTCGTACAGAATTATAATTAATACTCTGAAACTCACCAGACAGATCTAGGGCTCAACAGGGAAAAAAGTTAAATGACATAGAATTTATAGAAAAGCATATGGGAAGCCATGGGCAAGATGCTCAGCCTCACTTTTAAGCGAAATGTACAATTGATGACATTCAACTGTCATTTTTCACATACCTGGAAAGGATGCCAGTCTGACACGCTCATTGGATAAAGGTGTGGGGGAAGAGGCTGGCAGCAAAATGACTAGATTCAGCTTCACTGGCGACAAGTCAGCAACACCTCGAAGTGTCAGCCTCGGAACCAGCACTTTGACGCTGAGACCTAAGAAGCTGTTCTCTTACGGACGGGGACCCTTCCTGAGACATGCACCATCAGCCAGTCTTGTCACTGTGCATGCCACAGTGTCATTACACAGACCTCTTGGGACCACATTGTAGGTGTGATCCATCAACTCAGCTTCCTTACCACAATGTCAAGGTGAAGCAACACAGGAATGTAATGACAAGGCCTGCTCCCTGAGGGAGGGGCGTGCAGGAGATACCGGCTGCCCTCTTGAAACTTCTACATCTTGTTCTTTTTTTAAGATTTATTTTTATTTATACAAGAACTGGGGTACAGGCCAGAGGCACGGGAGGGCGAGAGGATTCACCAGAGTGGGGAGCAGAACAGGCAGATGGACCAAAGACACTGCTGAGGGCCTCCCCGCTGGCGCAGCGGTTGAACGCTGGGTTGCAAAGCTGCCCGCAGCCTCGCGGCACTGGTTCGATCCCCGGCTGCTCCCCGGCCACCGGAGGAGGGTCCCGCATGGCGCGCAGACCTCTCCTGCCGCCCGCTGCTCCCCTCAGCAGTGTACTTTGGTCCTTCTGCCTGCTCTGCTCCCCGCTCTGGCTCTGGTGAATTCTCTCACCCTCCCGCGCTTCTGACTATACCCAGTGTTTGTATGAATAAATAAATAAGTAAATCTTAAAAAAAAAAAAAAAAAAAAAAGACACTGCTGAGGGGAGCAACGGGCAAGGTAGGAGCAGCCCGCAAGAGAGAATGAGAAGACTAAAATATGTACAAAATTTGTATTTTGTTGCAAAATGAGACCAAGAGAGAGTGCTAGAAAGGTCATAGATATAAATCCTGGCTGGCCGGGAATCGAATCCGCACTGCAGAGGCTGCAGACAGCTTCACAGCACTGCGCTCAACCCCCTGTGCCCCCGGGGAGGCCCTACATCTTGTTCTAATTAAATGTACTTCCTATTTAAAAAGTACACGAATGCTAATATTCAAAAGAATTCTCTATGGCCATACCACCCCGAACATGCCCCATCTTGTCTCAAAAGAGCTTTAAGCCTAAGGGGGGAGAAGAACCTTAAAAACAAAGATAAATTGGTAAGAGTCCCTTTTCAATTTTGAAACCATTCTGGAGAAGGTGGGGGTATTGCACAGCTACATAAATGCAGTTAGGGCTACTGCACTTCACACTTAGTCAATTTTGTGTTTTGTCTATTTTATCATGATTTAAAAAAAAAAAAAAAAAAGACACAGAACTGAGTCAGGTCATAGTCAAATACTATCACCTAGAAGTGATAATGAATTGAAAACTCAGGAGCCCAGCCCACCTTGTAGGAAATAACATTCCAGAATGTTAATCTTTCTTAATAAAGAAAAGTTAATTATAAAACTAAACTGCAACTTTACTGAATTTGTGAATTTACATATGAAAACACCTGTGAGGTGGGGGGTGCGGGCAGGTCTGGGGGTCCCTTGCCTTACAGCATGAACTTGATGATTCCTTTGAAAAATGTGACCTCAGGCTGTAGGGAGAGACATTTGAAAAACGAAGAAGAAAAATGTGACCTCAGTAAAGATTATATTGAGAATGAAATGGCCCATTCCAAACCATAAGGTGCACTCCAAATTATACCAGGCAGTCCCAGCGAAACTGACCGAGATTATCCAAAGTAGTGAATTTAGTCAACAAATTTTATCAAAACCTGAGTGGTTAAAAATTTAGTGGTTAGATGCAGGAAGAGAGAATGAGAAGACTAAAATATGTACAAAATTTGTATTTTGTTGCAAAATGTGACTGAGAGAGAGTGCTAGAAAGGTCATGGATATAAATCATGGTAAGGAGAATTATTTTCCTTGTATAGAGACAAATGGAAAAGCAAGAAGAGATATGACTATTCACCCTGTATGTTTATTTCCAGAAAGAGATCCAAAGTTTGGATTCAGTTGCAGAGACAAGAGTTACTCCAGCGGGCCTCCCCGGTGGCGCAGCGGTTGAGCGCTGGGTTGCGAAGCTGCCCGCAGCCTCTGTGGCGCCGGTTCGATCCCCGGCTGCTCCCAGGCCACCGAAGGAGGATCCCACATGGTGCGCAGACCTCTCCTGCCACCCGCTGCTCCCCTCGGCAGTGTACTTCGGTCCTTCTGCCTGCTCTGCTCCCCGCTCTAGCTCTGGTGAATTCTCTCACCCTCCCGCGCTTCTGACTGTACCCAGTGCATGTATAAACAAAACAAACAAATATAATAAATAAATAAATAAAAACATGCCTCTATAAAAAAAAAAAAAAAAAGAGTTACTCCAGCCAAGAATAATCTCTCTCTCTCTCTTTCTCTCCCTCTCTCTCTCTCTCTCTCTCTCTCACTCACACTCACACACACACACACACACACACACACAGGCTTACCACTGGTCAAGAATAAGCTCGAGTCACCCATCCGCTGAACCTTCACACCCCTATAATTTATTCCTCTATGCAATCATCAATTCCAGTTAATACCCTTGTTACTGTCCACTCCAATCAAATTATAACTACTTTATATGCCCTTGTCCTGACTACACTGAGCTCCTCAAAGGCAGGAACTGTTTCATATTCATCCATCCCCCAGCACTGCAGCCCTCCTAGTGGGTATTTAATCTTTGCGGAATGGAAGGGAATTCAAACCCCAAATTCTTTCCAGTCCAGAGTAGCTATGGTCTGAGTAACACATGCAGCTTCCTTTGAGCACAAACTGTGCACAGGTTTTGCAGTATGGTACCATGCTGCATTCTCATAACCTTTATTTTGTAGCTACATTTTATATCATGGTATTTGGGTATTTAAATGAACCTAAAAGGACATGAGCATCTGCTCATGGGTCCCTGTTGCTATTGACAGAATAGCAAATTTCTATTCCTGGCTCATTTGTCACTTTGCAAATTCAGCTTGGAAGCTTAGGTAGTTTCTACAGGGAGACACAAAGCAGCACCTGCAAAGAAACACTCACTCAGGATCATAGTCCCTTTCCCCTGTTGCTCATAGTCAAGCAACTGGGTGAATACAAAACTCACATGTGATATGACCAAAGAAGTAGGTGCTTTCTGCAGAAGCTTTTTCCATTTACAAAATGACCACATTGGATGAACCCTCAGCTCTCTGTCCACAACTGATTGGTGATGCGGACTCCTGCTTTGCCTTTACCTATTTTCTTGGGAGTTTTTCTGAGACTGGGACTCTAGCACTAGAAGGCTCTTTCATGCAGGTCTAAGCAAGATATGGCCACTGTTCTCTAATGTAAGACCAGGCCTTCAGGAAGCATTATGGGAAATGAGGCATTTCCAGGCTAACAGAGAACACAGCACCTCTCCAAAACCCCAGAAGGTAAACACTAAACAGCACCACGTGTGAAAACGAGGTGAGGGTCCCCATCCATGGACAGCATCTTCCCCTATGACACACACCCCCAGCCCCTCTCCCTAGCTCTTCTCCCATTCAGAACTGGTGATCTGATTCCTGCCTTCCTGCTTGGTCTTGGCCCCTGCATCTTCAGTAGTGCCTATCCCAAGGATAAGTACCTCTTGACATGTGCCAGGCCCAACATCAGAATGTCACCACCCAGGTGATGGCCCCGTGTCTGTCCTGTCCACTGCTTATCCAGGGCCAGCAGGATAGTGCCTGGAATTCTGAAGGTGCTCCATGCTTTTGAATGGATAGACTGACCAGGCTAACCAACGAAACCAGCTGAATCTGGCAATCTACAGTACTCAGTTGAGACTGAAAAGAGGGCAAGAGTGTTTGACATTATAAATAAGAAATACAAATCACTCCTTAGATTTACAATCGAGAATAACTAATGGATTTGTTTTTTAGAAAATGATTTATTTCTGCCAGGGTTAATGCAGTAATTAGAGCATTACAAAGCCAATGGCCTTGTAGTGTGTGGGCTAAACCTACTGTGAAGGGCAGGACTGACATCTCAGGGCACAAAATTTACTCCTCCCCCAAGCCGTCCTATCATCTCTCTGCTTCATATCCCCCACCCAGTACTGCTTAACCCGTCATTTGCATGGACATATTTTCTATTCATTACATACTCATAATTCCAAATAGAATTTACTTTCTGTCTCCCAGAGCTATTCACAGAGTAGACAATAAATGCTTGAGATACTGATTCATTTATTCCGTATTCTGTTACCTTTTAGATAGGTGCTGCCAACTGTCGGCATTTTGCCAGCATAAGAAGCTAAAAGACCTATAACCCACTTTTTTTTTTTTTAATTCTGAGGTTTTTTTTTTTTTTTATAGAGGCATGTTTTTATTTATTTGTTTGTTTGTTTGTTTGTTTGTTTTCATTTTATACAAGCACTGGGTACAGTCAGAAGCGCGGGAGGGTGAGAGAATTCACCAGAGCCAGAGCGGGGAGCAGAGCAGGCAGAAGGACCGAAGTACACTGCTGAGGGGAGCAGCGGGCGGCAGGAGAGATCTGCGCGCCATGTGGGACCCTCCTCCGGTGGCCGGGGAGCAGCCGGGGATCGAACCGGCGCCGCAGAGGCTGCGGGCAGCTTCGCAACCCAGCGCTCAACTGCTGCGCCACCGGGGAGGCCCACCTATAACCCACTTTTCCTGGACATTTCTAATAAAGCAAATGACAAATACCATAATATAAGAAAATGATTTTATTCCTAATTTTTAGTTCCCATACAGTTTACAAATACACTTTTACTCTGATAATACAGCTTTGCACCTAGCAAAGCAGTTGAACTAACACCCATAAATACAGGTGGGGAGACAATTAACATCCACTAATGCTTCTCTACATAAACTATTCTTTTAATGTCATTTTTAAAAAACAACTGCAAATAGACTACATAATACACGTGGGCAAAAAAGGCAATTAAAGGAATCTCTTGAGACACTAAATGTATAATAAACAGTGCATATTATCAACATTTACACGATTCACATCAAAACGATGACATCCTAAAACGTATTCCTTTTAAAGGATAGATTTATCAATAAAATATTACATATCTTTTAATACTCTGGTACAATACTTCATATACTGCAGGAAAATTAAATGTAGGTCTAGTCATCCGCTTAATAAAGGATCCTTTTCCATTAGCTTTTATTAATAAAAGAATCACAATTAGGTCATAAATAAACAGGCAAATTATTAATTACATGATTTGAGGTTTAGGATGAAAACTTGTAAAAATTAGTTTGATATACAGTAAAGTTATACAACACACTAAAACCAACTGTTTAATATTTTTGCCTAGTATGAACTGCCCGTAGTGAAAAAGGAACCATGATGGAAGATACAATAAACTATATTTTGGAACTTACTTTTCAAGAGGAAGAGGGGAAAAGATTTCAACACCATGAAGGGCTAATACAGATCATAATAAAGGCATTGTGAAATCAGGGAGGCCATGTGCTTGCTATATAAAACTTTATTCCCCCAACAACATACAGAAATCAAAACCTGCACTGGATTTGTACTTAAGTCTACAGTCTAAGTTTCCCTTATGGATTAAAAATCTACAACAAAACACTGCACAATTGCTTACCTTTTCCACATTCCCCTGAACTAGAAATGACCCAGGACTTTCTATTATTTCTTAAAATCCCCAGCAAGATAACCCCTAAAAAATAATCTCAATGAATTCTTGGCTGTTCCAAAGCCACTGGCTCCGTGCAGGATGCACAGATGCCAAGAAAGTAGTACAGATCTTTTCTCCTGCTTGTTTTGCTATCTTTGAAAAGTCATTGATTTCAACGGGAGCGATGACCCCAATTTTCAGGAGGGCCACACACTGGTTAGGAGGTGCCTTGTCATTTTTTAAAAAAAATTTATTAGGACTCTGAAATTCGACTTTTTACAAAAATCCCAACACTGCATGCCACGTAATTTCTCTACCCCAAATATAAAATCCCATGATTATAATTTCAAAATATTCACCAGTTATGGGTATTGTGCAAATTCCATGTCTACCAGCAAGCCCAGAAGCAGGTGTATATGTGTGTGTGTCTCTCACACCTACCTTCCAGGAAAACTGATTCAACTATCAGACTGCTCTGGCCCTGGACCCTTTGACTTCCTCAGAAACCACCTCTTTAGAACTTTCATTTCCACTGTTTTTTGAAATACGCACCTCAAGCTCACCCCATCTTCACTGTCCCTCAGCCTGATTCCATCAGTATAAAGTAATCTCGTCTGAGAACCTGCAATCACCTTTTAGCAAACACACGCCAAACTTCAGCAACCTAAGGACTGTTAGAATCTTGTCTTGGTATTTAGTTCACATAACATGACAGTTTGCTGACTTTGTGGAGGGGTATCGAAATGGAATCAATGTGCTTTAACAAAGCAAGCGAGTCAAGATCAGGCGCTTCTGCTGCAAGTGCAAGAGCAACTCATCTTACGCTACAGGCAGAGACATTAATGCAGCAGATAGATCTGTACAATCAAACCCTTGGATGCTGGTGAAAGACTTTGCCCCCAAAGTACAGAGTCAAAACAGTATTACAAAATCAAGGCAGACAGACCCATATAATGTGACGATGCAATAAAAAGAACAGATTTGAGATGCTCTTTGCAAACACTGAACTGAAATCTCTTTACAGGCTTGACGAGAAGACAGTAGTCACTTACATTCCGCTTATAAGATAATACCTTCAGCCACAACTGTGATCCGAAGCAATTCTAAGTTCCATGGATATGGGGGGTGGGGGAGGAAGAGGAGGGATCGATGCACATTTTGCTCGTGAAAGGGGCAACTGCTCTCCCCCAAACTGCCTCAGGGTTTCGAGGCAGGTGAAGACCTCGGGAGGGAACTACCACCAGGCTCACATCTAATCCTTCCACCAGGAGTCAAAGCAAGAAGAATCCGAGTAAGGAGAACATGACTTAACGGCAGAGGGGCCGTTGCATTTAATTATCTTTACCAAGTCAACCAATGTTACCTTCACTGAGATACACTCACTGGATGATGACTCCACACACAGGGCAAAGAAGGATGTCTTTGGAGAAGGCACTTAAGGTAGAACATTAGCAAATCTTACCGCTTGGTTAAAACAAAAATGAGCTACTGCCAACTCGACCTGATCAGCGGCCTCGGTGGGCCTCGCGCCCCACAGCCCGACTGCATGGGTGCACAGAAGCCTGCCTGGCCCAGCAGCAGAAAGAACTCTCCAGAAGTCGCGGCACTGGGGTGGCTCTGCTTCTAAATGCTCTGCCACACACACCCATCCATCCTTCCAAGACCCGTTTTCCCAAGTGATGGTTCAAAAATATGCTCAGAGCTGGCGGTGCGGGTGCAGCATGCTTCCGGGGGGCCCTCTATTCTCGGGCTGACTTGGAGCTCACCCGGCGGTCAGAGGCAGCCCAGGCCGCCCCGAGTCACCAGCAGCTCCTACCTCTACCAACTGTAGTTGCTTTTCCGTGGCGCCGGTGCTGACAGGCTGTCACACTGGGGTCCCCCAATGAGCCTCACCTCCACTTCATGCCCCATGTCCCCTCTTCCCAAGTCTGGGCTGCGCTGTGACCTGCTTTACTCAATGGGGGCAGGAGAGAGGCTGCCACCGTTCTGGGTTTAAGTCTTAGAAGTCCTGGCTGCTTTTGCACTGTAGGGAGCTCTGGGATGCCATGTGAGAAATCCAGCTATCCTGGGACTGCATGCAGAGAGAGGTCCAGACGTCCAGGCGGCAGAAAACCTGCTAACCACACGGGTGACACCAGCAAGGTGTGTGGAGGAACAGCTCAGCAGGGCCCAGTCCAGACTGAAGCACAGTAAGGACCAAAAAGAAAAGTTGTTTTAAGCCACTAAGTTATGGAGTGGTCTGTCACCAACAACTGATCACCAAAACACTGGTTATCCATAGATACAGTTTTTCCTAAAGACAATGATTCAAATGAAAAGAAAACACGGTGAAGGCTTTCCCACCACCTTCTCAGTCAATAGGCTGAATAGTACTTGATCATCTGAGAAGAAAATACACCTTTTATCCTAATTCCTGTGTTCACTTCTTTTCCCATGATATTCTAATGGCAATGCAAAGGTAGACAGTCAACTTCTGACAGCCCAGGGAACTGGCTTAATTATCATTTAGCCAAGAAAAAAAGGAGAACAGCAAAATGAATTATCCATGACTAGATAAGCGATAATAAGTGAAACTATTCTCACTTCTATAGGATGCTGTTACATAATTTTCCCAAATCATTTTTCCCTCTTACAAGAGCTCCATCATCCCCAATGAGAAAAAATATTAAATTTGTTAAGGTTATAAAAACAAAAATACCCTTAGTAGAATTTGAATCACCATGATCTGCAAAATATAGAGCACAGTTTAACTTCTTCAATGTAAAATGAAAGTCTTTAAAATGTAACATTGTCTACATTGTAGAGATGATTTCTTCTAATCTGAGGAAACAAGTAACTGGAAACCAGGTATTGTTGAGTTAGAGTACAGTGGTCTTGAATGGTTTCAAATGTCGCTTATCAAAAAGGTAGTCAACAACCACGCAAGCTTTGCAAATTCATTCTTCACATAAACTTTCTTGCATCTGCTCTTGATCTTTTTAAGGAGAAGGTGAAAGTTCACATCTGGGGAAGAAATAAGTTAGAGTCTGTAAGGAGTACAAGTCTAAGGGTTTGGGGATGCATGACATTACCTTAAAGTAGGTTTAAAGTAGGCCTCCCTGGTGGCCTAGGGCTATCACCACTATGGCCTGAGTTCGATTCCCAGATAGGGAGCTCACCGACATATGGCATAGCAGACCTCTCCTGTCTCACCTGCTGCTCCCCTCAGCAGTGTATTTCAATAAATCTGCCTGCTCTGCTCCCCACTCTGTCTCTGGTGAATCCTCTCACCCTGCCCACCACCACCACCTCTGGCCTACACCCCAGTTCCTCTATGCAAAAAAAAAAAAAAAAGTAGAGGGCCTCCCCTGGTGGCGCAGGCGGTTGAGCGCCGCGCTGTGAAGCTGTCCACAGCCTCTGCATCACCAGTTCGATCCCAGCCAGCCGGCCGACCAGCAAGGGTCCCACATGGCGCAGCAGACCTCTCCTGTCTCGCCTGCTGCTCCCCTCAGCAGTGTATTTCGTCAGTCTGCCTGTTCTGCTCCCCACTCTGTCTTTGGTGAATCCTCTCACCCTCCCGCACATCTGGCCTGTACCCTGGTTCTTATATAAATAAATCAATAAATCTTTAAAAAAAATAAAAAGTAGTTTAAAGATTTTAAACATGGTACCCATTGGATTGAGGATTTCATCAAAACATACACCAACCACACACTCAGGTCACTCTCTAAAAAGGTGACTGACAGGGAGGAAACATACAAGGAGATGAGTTCCAGCAGCACAGCTGGAAGGGAGTGGACTGGTCACAGACACCCAGGCTGTGTCGCAAAGACCTCAGGCACCCTAACCCCAGCCACTGTTGTGTCCAGGTCCCTACAGACCTCTGAGTCCAGCACAGGGAGACTCCCTCTCCTAAAAGTGGCAGGAATGGTGCTATCTGCACTTCATCATCAATATCAACCATGTCCCTGGGCTTCCCTGGTGGCGCAAGGGGTATGAAGCAATCCGCAGCCTCTGCAGCATGAGTTCAATCCCCGGCCAGCCAGGGAGCAACCCACATGGCACAGCAGACCTCTCCTGACTTGCCCGCTGCTCCCTTCAGCAGTGTACTTCGGTCAATCTGCCTGTTCTGTTCCCCACTCTATTTCTGGTGAATCCTCTCACCCCCCACATCTCTAGCCCATACCCCAGCTCTTGTATGCATAAATAAATAAAATCTTGAAAAAAAAAAAAAAGAAAAAAAAACCATGTCCCTATAAGAAGTGCTAACTTTGCCCCTCACAGAATCAATTCTGCATTTGGTTTTAATACTTAATGAACTCTTAAAAACAAGTTCAGCTTGGAGGAAAAAAAAAAAGAAGTAGAGGGAGAGGAAAAGGCAAGCTGGTTTGTAAAACTCAATTATGATGCACTTAGCTGAAACACTCACGTTACTTGACTGCTTAAAAATGCCACAAATGATATAACCAATTAACGGAAACAATGTCAGTACCGATTTCTGTGCTGAAGTCCTAATGGGTCTTCTCATCTGAAGCTCTTCTGCTGCTGCATCAGCCCCACATTTTCATAGACTCTGGCATTGTCTTCTCTCATTCTGAAAAGAAAGATAGATGTCAACGAACAAGCATGCCTTGTGGCTTCAGGGGACCAACGCGATGTGGTGCGGACGCAGAACACCCAGTACCTGGCATGCTAGGAAGAAATGGAAGACACAGACCACAGCATTTATAAATGTGAAATTAAAAGTGAAACAGAAGCCTTCAGTCCCTTTGGGGTTTGGAGGAAAATGAGTTTTTTTCCAAGGTGGCACAGAGCAAGAAGCATCTGGATTCACCCTTAGGAGGATAGGATGTGCACAGACAGAAGAGGCCCCAAGCAGAGGTGTGGGGACTGGCAAGAGCCCAGTAGTAGTCAGACAGGGACTAGAGACCTGTGGCCAGAGTCTGCCTAGCATGAAGGGGAGTGGTGACAGGAAGCCGGGGCTGGCTTAGGGCCCCAGGCGGGAGGGCCAGTGCAGCGGAGTCCATACTCCATCTGCCAAGTAGAGCATGGAGATCAGTGCAGGCTAGGAGGTGGAGGAAGCCAGCAGCTACGGATGAGAAGAGTGAGACAAAACAAAAAGGGGGTCGGGGTCCGAGGTCTCCTAGCTCTGCACCCCAGAAGGGACATGACAGGAAGAGGAGGCACAGAAGCTGTAAGTCACAGGCCAGCCACTGGTAACAGGGAGTCATCTGTGCCAGCTCTGTTGTGCCAACAGAGGAAAGCCCTTAGCCCTGACCTGTTGGTCCCACTACAAATTACTGCAGAGAGCAACTTAAAATATCAGCTTTCCCAGTCAGTCCAGCAGGAAGACGCAACTTGGTGGAGAGAGCGCAGAATAGAATGGCTGTGTAATTGTTTCAGTGTTAACTAGAAAGCAAATGTTAATAGGGGCCATCTTTTAAAATGTTGATATAGAGGATTAAAGTCAGCAGGGGCTTAAAAATCCACATCAGAATCAAATAGAGATGAAGATTTTTAGGGGAAAATAGAGAGTAAATGTTATACCAGCAAGTGACTTTAGAAAAACAGTAATTTACAATTGTGACTCACTATCGATTTAACAAATGATTCCCTATCTTGTTTTCATTTAAACAAGAAGCTGGCAAAGTTTTTCTGTAAAGGACTGGAGGGTAAATATTTCAGGCTCAGCCTTTTTGTTTTTGACAGAACCATTCAGGAGTTGTGCAAAAATAGGCCAGGGCTCACTGGGTCTGGGGGCTGCATCACGCCGACCCCTGGTTTAAATGCCCCAAAGCTAATTACTTTTTTTCCTCAAAAAAATTTAAAAAAAATTTTTTAATTGTGTAACACTGTTTTACAACACCATGTGTGATTTGGGGAATAGATTCACACCTCCTCAGATGTATGCCAAAGCAGATTCCTGTTGCCTGTGGAAAAGCAGATCATGACTGTGTTTACACATTAATCATGAATTTATTTACTTTTACTGAGCAAACATATTTGTCTCAACACATCGAAAGGAGCTTTCTGCTTAGGAAAATTAAAATCAATTTAAATCCACAACAGTGAACATGCACAGGTGAAAGGTGGTACAAAAATGTATTAACATGATCTTTTTAAACCTTGCTACGGTATGGTGTTTGGGTAAACAATTTCTCTTATTGCTACTTACTCGGCACAGGATGGTGTTGGCGTGCAAGGTGGGAGGGGACTCTGATCTCCGCTTGTCTGGTCTGTTAGGGAATACTTGATATTGGTATATTCGTGCCCTTTCCTCTTGCTTTTCTGAAAGGTAAACATTGCACACATGAGGAGGTATGAAGTTTTTAAAGGAATAAAGAAGCAAAAAAGCGGTGTCA
The DNA here is from genome assembly GCF_964194135.1 of Talpa europaea. Lineage (NCBI taxonomy): Eukaryota > Metazoa > Chordata > Mammalia > Eulipotyphla > Talpidae > Talpa > Talpa europaea. The sequence goes on along the minus strand of NC_140082.1, from coordinate 6,287,309 downwards.
CCAAAACAAACAAAAAAGAACAAGAGAGTGAGACAGATAAATAGGTTGGACCTTTGAGAATTAAAGCTATGTTGACATTTTTGAACATCTTAAAGCAAATGTTAGTGAACTCACCTCCTCGACATAAATATACCATATGGATGAAAAGTACTTTTGAACCATTCAATTCTAAAGCACAGAGTCATACATTAACAACTTACTGTATCCAACCAACTGTACCTGTTTCTCACCTCAGGGAGAATTCACACTTTCTTTGCCACATTCCCATCTAATCATTTCACTTGCAACACATTCAATGATTTTCAGGTAACCAGCTGGGAAGAGCTCCAAAAATAAATTCGCTCCCAGTAAAAATGGCACATAGGTACAAAAGATGATAGCACTCTCATTAGAAACAGTAATACACTTTATCCTATCTTCCCACCCCCACCCTGGAAAAGACCCTTGCACCTTTAAAATATTTGGGGGTGGGGGGGTGGGGAAGAGTATGGGGGATTCTAATGATAGGTCTGGAAAAAGATGGTACTGAAAACCAATAGAATATCATCTCAGCTCAGATCCAGACTAAGATACAACTGGCAGGACTCGTAGTTGGATGGTTTAGCACCCTTTTCTAGTCCTAGATTCATCTAGAAACAACCAATTGCAAAACTCTAAGTTATAATAACATCAAGTTATTGTCATCACATTGCAGGATTACACAGGAAATGTCAAAAAAGTAGGAAGGGGGCCCACATGGAATCCTGCCGTGCATGCTGGGCCCTTCACTGCTGGTGAGAAGTCATTCTTCTCAGCACTGGCTGTACCAACTAGCTAGTATCCACTAAAATCAAAAAGGCACAGATCCTACCTACAATCTAGCACATTTACTTCTCAAGAAATTTACAAACATTTTCCTACAAGAGTTGTACAATAATGTACTATTCCTGATAATGTCCAAGAGAACAAATGAATGCGATGTATTCAGATCATGAAATAAAATAATAAGCAATAATGAGAAGGAACAACAAAAAGTGTACGTATATCAAAACAGATTCAATTAATAATGTCAAATAGAAAAAACACAAATTGCAGAACAATAAAAAGGTATGATATTATCTGTTAAATATTCTCAACACAAAAACAAAGGTAGACATTGTGTATAGATATCTGTATTTGAACTTTAAACTATAAAAAGGGACAACAAAGCTAATGATTGCCTTGGGGATTCTAGGGGTAGAGAGGGTGGGGAATTAGAGACCTCAGCTGTACCTGGTATGCTTGATTGCTTTCATAAAAGGGAAAGACTTAAAAGAAATGTGACAAAGTGACTGGAAACAATGCACACTGTCAAGGGTGCCCGAAAAAGGAACTCTCATTCGCTGTTGGTGGGAATATAAATTGGTGCAGCCTCTGTGGAAAAAGGTATGGATATTCCTTGAAAACCTGAAAATGGGATTATCATATGATCCAGCAATATGGCTCCTAGGCATTGATCTGAAGAATATGAAAACAATACAAAAAGATTCACACTCCACTATATTCACAGTAACATTATTCACAATAGCTGAGATGTAGAAACCATCTAAATGACCATCGATGGGTGAGTGGATAAAGAAGGTGTGGCATATCTATTCAATGGAATACTATGGAGCTGTTAAAAAGATGAAAGCTTGCCTTTTGCAACAACATGGGTGAAACTTGAGGGGATTAAGCTAAGAGAAATAAGTTCAAATGTGAAACACAACTATTCAGTGGCTTCTCTCAATGTGGACTATAAAAAACCAAATCAAAGAAATCAACACATCACAATAAACATAACTCTTAGATGCTATGAAAAATATAGTAGTGGCCGGGGGGGGGGGGAAAAGGTGTGAGGAGGAAAGGGTAGTGGACATCAACCTGATGGTAGCAAGAGCATTATAAGTTTGGTGTGAGGTAAGGCTTATTCACACACAAAGGTAAAGACTTACTCCTTAAATTTATATATTTTTTACTGTTGGTGGGAGTGCAAACTGGTCCAACCACTGTGGAAAGCTGTGTGGAGATTTCTGGACCTACTAAACATAGAGCTTCCATATGATCCAGCAATTCCACTCCTAGGTATTTACCCAAAGGACACAGAAACATCAATTCCAAAGAACACCTGCACCCCTATGTTTATAGCAGCACTATTTACAATAGCTGAGCTTTGGAAACAACCCAAATGCCCAAAAATAGATGACTGGATCAAGAAGATGTGGTACATATATACCATGGAATATTACTCAGCATTCAAAAAAGATAAACACATGCAATCTGCAGCAACATGGATGGCGCTGGAAGGGATCATGCTCAGCGAAATAAGCCAAAAAGAAAAAGAAAAATACCGGATGGTCTCACTCATAGCAGGAATCTAGAAAACTTAAATAAGGGACCAGGAAAATGAATAACTATAAGAAAGTGAAAATCAAAATCAACAAAAAACTATGAACCAGAGATACTTTTAGGGGGGCGGGGGCGGGAGGGGAGGGATTGGGGTCAGAATGGGGGGGGCTGCAATTGTATGGGGAATATAACAATAAAATTTATAAAAATAAAAAAAATAAAAATAAATAAAAAAATTTATATATTTTTTAAATCAATGATCAATCAATAAAGTTTTATTAAAATATAAATCATCATTTTGGGTGTGGTACTGTGTTTTTCAACTTTTCAAAACAAAGTGTAAAGCATAAAAGAAATTTAAATGCACCAGTGAAGTTTATTTTTTTTCAAAATAACTAATAAAAGGTGGAAAATTTATTACACATGAAACAAAGGGAATGCTCCCATTCCAGTCTGCAGACTGTCACACCTCACTGACTGAAGACCAAAAGCTGGCCCAAGATAAGGGGCCAGCTGAGAAGTGACACACATCCCCCTGGAGTCTGGCAGGAAGGCCACTGTCACAGAAGTGAAGTGCGGGGGAGTTAGTGAGCTGCCCTGGCCTTGATCCCAGAAGATGTGGGGAAAGCCTAGGGGGAGCAATTCAACACGCAGCAATTCACCCACGTGCTGAAGGGCCCTCTCTGCTGCCCCTAACTGCCCTCCATGCTGGGGTGGCCTGGAAGTGACAGGAGGGGCATTAGTAACTCTGACTGCAAGGGCTGGCAGTCACAAGGATCCCTCAAGTACCTACACAAAGGTGTGCTCCCAGGGCAAAGGTGACAGGGCAGCTGAAACAACCTAAATCAAAGTCGGGAACCTTCTCAGCTCCCTGCCCCTCCCCTCACTACAGACCCATCTGGTAATGAAAGGGTTGGCACTGGACCTCTAGAAAGATGGGGCGGCGGGGGGGGGGGGGGGGGGGGGGGGTGGGAGGGGGGGGGTGTCAAGAGGAGAAGGAGAACAATAAGCAAAAAGCTGATGGAGAAAACACATCACAAAAGAAACTAAACCATGAAAGAGAAAGAGAGAAAGACAAAGTTCTGCATTAATATCACAGACTTTGCAGACAGGAGCTTTCATCAGAAAGAGCTCAAGTAAGGGATTAGGAGACTACAGAGGAGATGAAAAGCAAGCTGTCAAAGCAGTGGAAAGGAACAAGAAGAACAAACAAGAAATATTTGAAATTCAAATCCAATTAAAAGCAGCAAAAATAAAATAACTAGAAACATAGGAAAGAGCATAGTCAACAGGCTAGAGGGCAACATAGGACAGAAGTGATAAAATACATGGAAGTGAAGGAGGAAGCAAGGAGGAGATGCCATGTCCATAGTAGAATTCCTGAAGACAGAACAAAGAGAAGAGGGAAAGTACTCTAACACATAATTCGAGAAAATGTTCCTGAAATTTAAAAAGAAAAAAAATTTGCATTTGCATTTTAAAAGGACACATAAAATAGGGAAAACTTCACGATCAATCTCTCCAACATCAACCAGAAAGACTCCACCTGAACTGGATCTCCAGGCAAAAAAACTCAGTCCATATAAGGAGGGATAATCAAATGGACTCTGAATTCCAACAGTCGCAGAATTATAAAAAGTCGGGGGCCTCCCTAGTGGCATAGAGGTTAAGTCTCAGTGCTATCACCACTAAGGCCTGAGTTCGATCCCCAGCCAGGAAGCTAACCTATATATGATGCAGCAGCCCTCTCCTGTCTCACCTACTGCTCCCCTCAGCAGTGTATTTCAGTCAACCTGCCTGTTCTGCTCCCCACTCTGTCCCTGGTGAATCCTCTCACCCCCCGCACCTCTAGCCTACACCCCAGTTCTTATATGCATAAATAAAAATTTTTAATTATAAAAAGTTGTGTGGAGAAAAAAGATGGCCCAAGAATCTTTACACTTGCTAAGGGACCCTTTACTTAAGAAGCCAGTGCTCAGACATTTTCAAGCACGCAAAAATTTGGAATATAGTGTCTTAAAAATAAAACAAAAAACCCAATAAAGAGTGAAAACTAACCAACAGAGATAAATCAAAATCAAGAATTCAGAGCTATAGAAACCATGATAGAAAAACTAGAATTTTAATTTAAATACAGCAATGACACTAAACAACTGTGGCAACAAGAGATATGTCATAAAATGTACCAAAATCAGGAGACAAAAGAAAAATATGCAAATTCATTTTCACAGATGGAGTTAAAGATCAATTATTATAGCAAAAACAGTTAACAATTTCTAAGCACTTAGTTTGTGCCAGGCATTATATGAATATATTATCTCATTTTAATCCTCACAACATAGGAAAGAACACAGTCTTGAAATAAACACTATTACTAACCCTACTTCACAAATAAGCAGCATATAATTTCTTTTTTTTTTAAGATTTATTTATTTATTTATACAAGCACTGGGTACAGTCAGAAGCACGGGAGGGTGAGAGAATTCACCAGAGCCAGAGCGGGGAGCAGAGCAGGCAGAAGGACCGAAGTACACTGCTGAGGGGAGCAGCGGGCGGCAGGAGAGGTCTGCGCGCCATGTGGGATCCTCCTCCGGTGGCCGGGGAGCAGCCGGGGATCGAACTGGCGCTGCAGAGGCTGCAGGCAGCTTCGCAACCCAGCACTCAACCACTGCGCCACCAGGGAGGCCCAGCAGCATATAATTTCTACATCATGTGCTTAAACCAAGGGTTGGCAAACTAGTGGGCAGTGGGACAAATCTAGTCTGGGGACTTTTTATAAGGCTTGTGAGATAAGAGCAGTTAGCTATCTCACAAGTTTAGTGGTTTTTAAAAAGTTATTAAAAAGAAAAAAAAGAGTAAGAATCAGAGAGCACATGCAGTCTGCAGAGCTGAAAAGATTCACAGTCTGGCCCTGTACAAAAAAAGTTTGCCTGGGTCCCTGAATGACACTGTGGAGCAGATTTGCCCTATAAACCTTCATTATAGATTGCCTGTCACCTTGGACTTTTAATGTTGAAGAGAAATAAGCTTCTATCTTGTTTAAGCCATTATTATTTGGCCTCTGTTAAGAGAGCCAGACCAATTCATTAACTATTTAAAAAATAAAAAAGGCAGCTTTATAGACTTATAGACCAGGGGAAAATTTGCAAAAAAAGAAATTCAAGGAGAAAATATTTTATTTAGTCTATTTACTAAATTTTTTGAACAACCATTTTTAATATTTAAAGGCCTTGGGAGTAATCACCTCTAAATAGCAGTCACAGATTTTTAGAACCGTAGTATCAACTTACATAAAAAATTATATTTAAACATAAAACTTTTAATTAAATATTAAATGGAAGAATTGGCAGGGAACATTACTTATTTTAAAACACATTCAAAGTTTGAAAATCTTAACCTTTTTTTAAATAAAAAATTTCAATATACAAAAAATAAAAACTGAAGCATAAACTTGCTTTCTACTCAATACTTTTAAATTGTAGTAAAAAACACAGAACACTAGATATACTCTCTGAAAAGAATTTCAAGTGTTCAGCATGATGTTGTTAACCGCACATCCTATTAAACTGCAAAGCTCTAGAACTTTTCACCTTGCATGAATGAAACTCCACATCATTGAAAAGCAACTCCCCATTTTCTCATTACTTTCTTGAAAATCAAAATCAGTATTTCTACATGAAGTGATTACAAAAGAATTTTCTAATGAAGAATAATTAATACAAATGGAACAGGAATTACTTTAATGAGTCAAAGTGGCTCAAGGAAAAGCGTTAAGAGGTGGGAGCTTTGCAGCTAATTTAGGGAGAACAAGCACTGAATCTGATTCACAATTGTGACGAGTTCGTTTGCAGTACCAGGACGGCCCAGGCTGTCTCAGAGATCACGAAAATTTTCAAAGGGTGGAGACCTTTGTTTTTTTTTTTTGTTATGTGAAGTGGAGAAAATTTTGTTTCAGAGGCCTAAAAAATGGTCTGAAGTTGATCTAGCCTCCACGCCAATACACCAGCATGGTTACCAAGGTTTCTGAAATATTTACAATATCATATGGCCTTGCTAAATGACACAGCCAAGGTTGAGAGGAGAGACCAAGCACGAAGCTCCAAAATCATCTGGTATTAAATATCTTTCCCTGTAAAGGAACTCCAGTTACATCCTTAGATTTTTCCATTACAAAAAAGTTCAAAAAGCCAAGAGCAAAAAGAACGGGTAGAAATAAAATGCTTTTTTGTCTTGGCTACAAAACAAGACTGACTGCTCCTCTGGTGTGCTCTGGGGTCAAGTGTCAGGCTCGCTAACACCTGGCCTCCTTCCACACCTCATCACAAAATCCCACGGGCTCCACTTCTCTCCAGGCTGGCTGACATCCGCACCCACCAGCCACACTACCCACAGTTCTCACCTGCTGGTCCCCCCCATAGCTGTCCAGGCCTAGAGACCCAAGAGGTCTTCCCTCTCAAGCCAGGGCCACTCCTATTTTTAAAATGACGATCATTTTATGTCACCCCCCTCCTTTAAAATCCTCAGTGGCTTCCCCATTCTCCTTGGGATTGAGTCTAAAACCCTTGCTATACCTGTAAGCCCCACCCCTCAAAAACAGATCTCTTACTTTTCTATTCCCACCCATGACACCCCCTTCTCCCCACCACTTTCCTCTATCCAAACACTGGGAACATGACTTCCAGAATATGACTACTTATATTCTGGTGTTCAGAGGCAAAGGAGTACAAAAAAGGTGTAAATGTTTGCAAGTTTCTATCTTTTCATTTTAATAAGTAAAGCTGTATTTAAAAAATAAACAAAAAATATACCTATATAATTACAAATAAAAAACACATACTATGCACCTGTATACAGAGAAAGAAAATGAATGATAATGCCGGTGTATTAAAATGTTCACAGAAGTGCTGGGTAAAGGGGATTCTATACACTGTTTTTGCAAATAGAAACTCTTTAATAATGTAAATGGAAGCTAAAGAAATCCACTACTTCCAAGTAAACGGTGGTGTGAGGAGAGATATTTATATAAAGACTTTCCCCATTTGCTTCATTTGCATTTTCTGCTGGATTTCCACCTGCACTCGTATATCCTCCTTCCCAGTACTGTCTCTACCTCTCTGCTGCCTCCCCACTGCTCTCTACCCTGTCATTTTCTTCTTTTCATTCATCCCTATTTAGCAAATGCATTTACTCCTCAAGGTCCTCAACTCTTCATTGTTTTGGAAATGTCTACATTTTATAACAATTGGTTATCCAGAATGTGTTTTGTTCTTGGGTAACTTTATGCTTAAACTATTCTTGGATCAAAATAAGTATAACTGGAAGACAAATACACAACAGCCTAATAATCTAAAGAGTTCTGAGCGCTTCAAATAGGATAAAGTCAAATTTAAAGCACTAAAGTTTAAAACCAGTGGTTTGGTAGTTGTTTGACCTACATTTCTACACACAGTGTTTCTGAAGATGTTTTTTGTACAATGAAAATAATCTAACGAGTACCTTTGTGTGGACGAAGGTCTCACTAAACTAATAAACATGCATCTTGCTTTGGCTGACCATGCTTGGATAATGTGGCTACTACTCTGCTAGGCTAGAAATCTTGCCAATTAAGTGGCAGGTACTGTTTTTAGAAGAACTTGGCTCTCATTTTGAGAAGCTGGGTTCTCTGGAAAGCAATGAACAGGGCAAGGCAAGCCAATACCACTGATGTTTAGACACTACCCATCTATAGCACAGCAAGGGGCAGGGGTGGGGTGGGAGCTAAGCAGAGCTCCCCAAAAGAGCAATCTTCTCATTTCCCTCGTATCAGCGTATTCCTAATTAACTCAGCTTTGTGTCTGTTATGAATAGCTTCAAATGGAAAGGCTCCAATTCCACATTCTTCCTCATTATGCACGGCTTATTAAAATTGAAATTTCACTGTTTCCAACTCAACCAAATTGGTGATTCAAACTGCTGTGCGCTATTAAGAGTGAGGCATTCATTTAAGAGATGGCATCAGGATAAATATGGCCTGGATCTAGACTGGAACAGGCTGCAAGCTTCAAGGATTGGAGTTCTAAGCTTGCTTGCTGTGTGAGGCTGGGCAAATCCCCACCTTTCTGTGTGGCAGCACCCCTGTGGCCTGGAGGGCAGTAGGGCATCCCTCCACCCTGAAAAGTCAGAGGCGCAAAGTAGGGAACCATTCGTCTCCAGAAAGACACTTCCTGGTGTGAATGCATTTGCCATTCCCAAAAGAGACAATCATCTACCAGAATCTATCCTCCTGCTCAAAAGGAGAGTATAACCAAGTTGCCCAGAAAAGAAAATGAAAATCAGCAAGTCGGCCCCTCCGCCTTGGTACCTGCTCTTCTTCAATCCTGCGCTGTAGTGTTTCGATGTAATGCTGGACGGCCATGTAGATGAATCGGTACTGTGCTTCTGTCTGGACCATCCCTGACCTCTGAGACCGCACCATCTGAATGGTCTTGGGAACGTCGATGTCACAGTCCACACCTACAAAGCAAACAGCACTAGCATCAGGAGAAACCTCAGCTAGCGGAGAGGTTTAATGTTCGGCTTCCCACAGATTCAGAGAGAAAGCAAGGCAGTCTGCAATATCTCACTGACGTGACCTCAGGGCTCCAGCACTGATCTTTGGACCAACACCAATGTTCCACATGGTCAAGTGTCATGTGGGACAAGTGTCATGATCAAGTGTCAGAGATGAGGGTTCCCTCACCTTCCAACAGCTCCACCCCACCCTGTCAGCAAGCATCATGGGGCTGGGGAGACACACTTGTACCTTCCACAAAAGATCACAGGGATCCACAGACCCTAGACTTTGTTTTATGCCAAAAGCACACACAGCATCACTTCCGTTCTCTGGGAAACACACCTGAAAGTTGCAGTCTTCAGCCTGGAGTTCTGTGAAAATTTTGTAGCGTTCAAATTCTCTCCCCCAGGCTATTTTCATGAGCACTTTCCTTTCATAACCTAAAAACAGGAACGGTAGCTTCTTGCCCTCCAGATGACCTACCTTTCTCTCTGATGATGTCGATCAGGATATCAATCACAATGAAGGTCCCTGTCCGGCCGATTCCAGCACTGTGGGCAGGAGGGCAGAGAGCAGTGACAATGGAGCCATTCATGGGGGCTCATACTCAAAACCAAGCTATGAATATTAACAAACAATTCTGCTCCAGGGAGCATTTACAAGATTGTCTATTTATATTTAAAAATACATCAATAGACAAAGCACAGGGCTTTGGAGGCCATGCAAGCGGCGCTCAAGCTGGCTCCTCCAGGACAAAACACCAGGCAAGGCTCTCTACCCCCTAACCTTGAGTTTCCTCTCCCACCAGTGGACTGGGTGTTACAGCAGATACCTGACAGGGTGGCTGTGAGGATCGAACATGAGCAATGGATGAGAAACACTGAGCTCAGAGGCTGACAAAGCAAGTGCTCAAGAAGCAGCAGCTTTAAAAAACGGAACAAATAAAATTTCTCACACATCTGCTTGCCTAACAGATGAATGAGATTCAGGAAGCCAAGTCTCCCGGCATAACCATGAAGCCCAAACAGGCAGAGCAGCCTGCAAGCTCTGTGCAGAAGCCACAGGCCTGGCTCCCGGAGGCCCAGTGGGGAACAATTTGAACCTTTTGACCCAAGTAAGTATAGTATCAGGAGGAAAAAGAGATCTTACATCCATGGCAGAAGAGAACAGAATCATAACCAAAGAGATGAATCCTAAATTACTCTCTTTAAAAAGAAAACCAAGTCAACATGACTAGACTAAGGGCTCCCTGAAGTAAGTACTGTGTCCACCCTCTACCCCCCAGGATCTGGCAGATCTATGAGAAACATAGTTGGGGGGTCAAAATGTCCCCAGATGCAGTTTAACCATGCTTCAAATAGAGAGTATGTTTTGGCCTCAGTTAGAGGACTGGGGTCGGGGGAACCAGCCTGGGAGTCAGGAGCAGGGAGGGTTGCTCACCTGCAGTGAACCACCACCGGCCCTGCGTCCATGATGCCCTCCTGCTTGTGGTGCACCTCCTCCAGGAAGTCCAGCACGCCCCCGGGGTCACTGGGCACTCCATGGTCTGGCCAGGTCCGAAAGTGGTATTGCCAGACGGTTCTCTCCGTATTCCCCTGGAGTAGAGCCAAGAAAAACCAGAAAAGAATTAAATAAATCAAGGGGATGCAGTGTAGCGTGGTCGCCATCTTGCCCTGTGAGCCACGGGGCTGGCGGCTCGCTCCTCCCTCCTGCTGCATTTCAGGGTCCTCCTCACAAGCCTCCCTGAGCTTTTCTCCTTTGGGATCTGGCTAACAATCCCGGGGAAAGCTCTCTGCCCCTGTTAAGAACCAAGATGTCTAGCCAGGCGATTTGTTCTTCGGGAAACCACAACTTGAGCCGCCTCTGCGTCACCCCCCGCAGGCAGCATCCTCATTCCTTCACGTGCAGCTCGACCCCAGGAAGGGGGCTCTGTTCCCACCAGAGGAAACAGGCACCTCCCTGAGACACTTGTTCCTCTTTGTCTTTTCATACACAATCCTCCTCCTCTTCTCCAACACACACACTTTAATTCTGAGATCATGATATTTTATGTGTCTGCTTAGTGCAAAGTATGTAAGAAGACCTATTTTGGCAAGATTCAGGCCTATGTCCCAGCATCCACATTCACTGTGTCCTGGACATCTGAGCCTCAGTTTCTTCATTTGCATCTTGCTATCACTGTGAGGATCAATGAAGACAGCCAGCACTCTGCTCGGCGTTCTTTGGAGGACAGTGAAGACCAACACTGACACCAAGACAGAGGCCAAAACTTCCCTGCTTGGGTCCACCCATTTAGGGCACCTGGCGACACTAAGTGGGATGGGGAGGGAGAGAAACTACATCAATGTCCACCACCGGGGGCCTTTAAGACATCCAAGACAACCATAATTAAGATATTTTCCTGAATAACGTGAATTTAATTTGCTGATGTCACAATAAAGATTTTTCTTGATGTTACAGTGAACTACAAACTGGGGTCTCAAGAGGACACAGAGAGAGCCCAGCCCAGCTGCCGCATACACCCTGCTTCCCACAAATGATCACCAGGGTCTCTGCCTCAGCTTCTCCTTGAGGTCGGGGGTTTAAACGAGATCATGTGACAGCACTTTAGAAAATAGGTCACATGCGTGAATGTGTGTGGATCCTATGTGAGTGGTAGCTCTGGAGTCACGAAGGACCCCAGGACTGCACCTGCATCCCAGGGTGCAAAGACCAGCCCAAAAGCCTGAGGCCGGCATCCCTGACAATGAGCAGGCAGCTGGCTTATCACTAAAACTGAAGAAAAACCCTGCCTGGACTCTTTGTCTGAAGTCTTCTAAATCTCTCTTATTTCTGCTGTCAGCTCCCCTGTCCAGCTCCTCTCATGTCTCTGAAACATTCTAGCTTAGTCCCACCACCCCCAGGAGCTCCCCAGCCCACTGACCCTCCCTCAGCACTGCCTCCAGCTTGGCTGCAGGGGCGGGGAGAGATAACCCGCTGTCCACCACACACCTCCAGCCCCGACTCTCTCTTCACCCTCTGTGCCACCCAGCTAAGTCCCACACAGAGATGAGCCCAAACACCCACTCTCTCTGCCCTATACCTGGGGAACAGCGGTGCCCTTGCAGCAAGATCATTCACCCAGGTAATGGTGTTGCTAAATATGCAGGGTCACCATCTCCCTGGGGCCTCAGCAAGGCCCAGAATCGACTGAATTTCTTGCCCTCTCTGCACAACTGCTACTTCATACTTGCTCCACTTTCCTCAGATATTTCCTCTCTTCTTACTCCCTTCAAATGTCGGTTGTTGCCATGCCTCAGGCTGGAGAGAATACAGAGAAGACCCATTTCTGCTCTGCTTCTGCATCTGTGGCCACCTGCTTCTCCTTCCCTCCTGCTGCACCAGGAGAGCTATCCCTCCATCGATTCAAACCAATCCCTTCACCCCATTTTCCCTCCTTATCCAACCTCTACCCTGGCCACTCTGGCTTCAAAGTCTCAAAGACATCTCAGACTTCACCTGTACAGAAAGTTGTTCTTCATCCTTCTATCCTCCTAGCCTCCCTCCTCAAATCCATTGCCACCATCCCACTTCTCAATCTAGAAAACTGGCCCTCCCCTTTAGGACCAGCCCTCCCCATCAAATCCCTCACATCCCCACAGTGATCTCATCGGCCCTCACTTTTTTGTTGCCCCCACCACCAGCCCACCACCTTTCAAGGAGACACTCCAAGCCTGCCCATCTCATACACCATCCACTCAGACTCACAACCCTAACATGGGCTGATTCTTCCTCCTCCTCCCAGAGTCAACCTGTGGACTCACCCCCAGGCAACACTCATATCCCCCAGCTTCTCTTCCAGTTAATTCTGGCATTTTAACATCATACGCACTTCCAAAGGGAGAAACAAGATGTACAACAAAAAAGAACAGGGCCTCCCTGATGGCCTAGGGGTTAAGTCTCAACACTATCACCACTACGACATGAGTTCGATTCCTAGCCAGGGAGCTGACCCACATGGCACAGCAGACCTCTCCTGTCTTGCCCACTGCCTCCCCCAGCAGTGTATTTCAGTAGATCCGCCCTCCTGTTTCTGCTTCCTAATCTCTCTGGCGAATCCTCTCACCCCCAAACCTTTGCATAGTTCCTCTATGCAAAAAGAAAAGAAAAGAAAGAAAGCACAACTGTCATTGTCTCTGGAATGTGTGAGGAGGCTGTTCGCCCTGGACCAACCACTGCAGACCCATCTTCTAACAACCTTTGGCCTCTAGGCCACCCCATCCCAGTCCATGGGTGTCAGGCACAGCCTGACACACAGATCTGCACATTCTTAGCAAAAAAAAAATATCACAAATTCCAGGACAACTAAAGAATAGCGCGTGCATTTATCTGTCCCCAGCAAACCCTTGATTCCCACTTACCTGTGACCCTTGTAAATCTATTTTCCTACAGTTTGCATTTTATTAGTCCCTCGGCTCTTCCTTCAGTACCAAGGACACCTCCACCTAAGAGGCCCTCCCTCCAACAACTGCTCCCTCGGAAGCCCCTCCCTCAGAGACAGTCTCCCTGGTGCCCAGCCCCAGGCAGCAGGGGCCCAGTCTCTGCACTTCGGCAGTGTGTAGCTGTGCATCGCAGCCCCTTCTGCTCGGAAGCACGGCTCTCCACCTCCACAGAGATATGGCTTCTCGCTGCTACACAACTAACTGTATCTCTGGACCTCAACAGCTGGTTCATTCAACTTTGAGTCCCCAAAGACCTTGACTAAGTAAGCATCTCTAATCACGAAATTAAACTGAATCTAACCCTGCTTTGTAATTTGTTAGTCATCCCTGGGACAAACCTGAATCACGTGCAACTAAGATCTGATGTCACGGAATATGATCACTAAATAGGCCTCAGGGTCTTTGCACCTGCTGCTCCCTCTGCTTCAGAAGCTCTGGATGCCTGACTCCTCCCTTTCCAGGCCTCAGCTTAGCGACACTCCCTCAAGGAGCCCCTCCCTGTTTGCTCCTCCTCAAGTGCCAGTCACCCTCGAACATACCACCCCGTGGCCTTCACAAACCAAGCACTATCTGAAAGCTTGGCAGGGCTCTATGAGGACAGGGGCTGTGTCTGTCTTGTGTGCAACGTAGCAGTCTAGTGTCTCACTACTCATGGCACGACCAGCATGGGCCCAGCACACAGAAGCCCCCCAGCAATGCTACCGTGTCAGTGAGTGAACAAACACATAATGCATGATGCATAACGCATGCCAATACGAGGAACCGCGGGCCCCTGGACTCCTGCAGACCATCCACGATTACAAAGTCGCTAAGATACGACAATATACTTACTTGTCCAACCTTCGAAAGTTTAAGTTCTCTTAATGTGTAGTCGTGAGCGGCACTCTCTTTGACGTTCCTAACGCGCATGACCCCGTATTCTTTCAGCGCATACTCGTCAGGCCAGTATTTGACACATTTACTCTGAAGGGATCAGAGAAAAGACAGTTAATTTCTATGAACTCTGATATAAAAGCCTAAGGAGCAGAAAACAAAGGTTCAGGTCTTGCTTCAGTACCATGGAAGTAGGCCTCTCTAGCACCTCCTGCTGGGTCTTCAAGACAAAGGAACAAGGAGATCAAACAAGAGACACAGGTACTTGGAGGACCAGGGAAAAGTGGGAAGAGGAAGCAGCCTTGCAGAACTGTCAGATCCAAACCACAGGCCACAGTAGCGTCAGGGCTTGGTCAAGAACCAGAGCAGTAGAGAGGAAGACTAAGGGCTGTAAAGGTGCCGTCTAGCAAGAGATTTGCCAGTCATTGTGCAGGAAAGGCAGCAAGGACTCCGGAGCTGGATGGGGGCCCCCCGGGAAGCAGATTGCAGGTTCCTTCCGCACCAGTGTGGGAGGACTCAGCGCCTCACCTAACCCAAGTGTGAATAACTCCAGCACAGAAAGGCAGTCCGGGGTTTCAAACAGCTGCTTTTTCTATATCCAGAAACACTTGATACCTACTATACTCATCACCTTCTCCTAACGGGGTGCTGGGAAACGCCACGCCTGCAGCAGCTGCTGGCTTTGCAGAAAGCCGACTGAAAACATGGGCACCAAGAAAATCCTTCCCGCTGCCAACGAGAAAGGTATTTTGTTCAATGAGAGATGGATCTATTTATTAGGCAACGTGTCCTGTGCAGGGAATGCTTCTGTGTTTTGTTTTGTTTTTTCTGGAAGCAATTACCCAACACCACTCAGTTCTCACAATCACTAAGACACAAATATCAGCAGGATAAATTTACCTTGTACATCAGGAAGACAGAAACTCACCATTATAAAGCTAGAAATATGAGAGCAGCTGCAGATATTACCACAGTTAGTGAGGAGTTGAAAGAAAATATGGAAGGAGGAAATTTCAGTGGGATTAAGGATGGTGCAATTTCTTGCTTGGCATGGCTTATGTGTTTATTTTTACTCTGCATTCAGCTTTCCCTCCAGTCCAAATACCTCTGACATATTTGATGCAATTTTTATATCCACCCCAAATAAACTCTTAATATTATTTGTATGAAGTGCTGTCACCGGCCAATCAATTCTGATGAAGGGAGAGAACTTGGGGTGAACAAGGAATTAATGCACAACTCTGAATGCACTCTGGCGACTTTAAATAGATGTAAACTGCCTCAGCCCTCCTCCCAATTTTCCAAACTCTGATGTAAACCTTGGCAAACAAATTCTAAAATGTAAGAGCCTTTAAATTAAAGCCCAGTCACCTCTTGGCTTTTTGGCTAAGATCAAGTGTAAATTAAAGCCCAGACACAAAAGGGAATGTGTGGTCTGGTTTTCCTCTGTGCACTTGTGTGTGGGGGGAGGGGGCAGCAGCTTGCCAGAAAGGCCTGGGAGAGAACACAAGCCCAGAGCATCACCCTCTCTACCAGCAGAGTGAAGGAGGAGGATGAGAAAACTGGCAGGCACTGGGGGGCAGGGGGACAAGAGGGGTATGTCTGGGATAGAGCAGAGGAGTTGCCCGATATCTGTCCTTTCTAGGAGTTTCCAGCAGCTCTTCTGAAAGGGACGGATACTGATTCCTCTGAAGAGACACAAGAATTATCTCATCAGAGCCCCCAAGTCAGCTGAGAACAGGTGGTTTCCGACAGCTACAACCAGGCACCAGGCAGGACAGAGGGCTCAGTTTTTGACTCTATACTTAGGCAGCTGAACCCACCTGAAGCAAAAACAAACCATGAAGAAAATTAACTCAAGAATGTCTAACATTACTTCATGAGCCACTGCAGGAAGCCTTTGCTGCATGATGACCAGATCTGGCCTCAAAGTTATACGCAAATCTAACTAGTAGTACAATAAAAGTCTTAAAGCACCACACGCCTTCCACAGCTGATATGAAAAGTATGGGAGTTAAAATCCAAAATCACCCATCGGTCTTAGGTTTAACTTACAGGTATGACAGTTATATTCCATGCCACTTTTGGATAAACCAAATAAAGGATATTCAAAAAGGAGCCCTGTCTAGAACACAAATAGATCGTTTCCATGTTAACACCCCCCACCTGTGGGTGTGCTCACTTTGGGAGCACGCAGAGCTGTCATTCCAGGGGACCTGTCTACACCTCTGCAGGCATCACATGTTACCATTTTAAAAACCTGAAGAGCCATAAGGATTGTGGCGAGATGCAGACTGGGCACAACCATTTGGGGAAATGTCCATAGGAGCAGCACTGGAGGACAGAACTAAATAAAGTCCACAGCACACACACACTCACGATTCCTCCTGACAGATAACCCAGAGAAACACTTGGCATGTATGCACAAATGCAAGAACAACACTGTCACAAAACCTAACATAGATGATGTCAGACCCACAGCATGGACCAGCACACCGTTGCCAAAAAGATGAGATAGGCCAATATGTACTAGCCAGAGATGTGAGAACATGTATTTAGTGGGAGAAAAAGGACCAAAAATACCCAAGATGCAGGGTGAAGTTACTGTATGAAAGCATTTTTTCATACAGCATTTCCCATAAAACAGTACTAGTAGAAGCCTGCTGGTATGGATATGTACATGAAATACATCTCCCTGTGTAAATGCAGGTCTGTAATGCCTGCAGTACAGGTACTGGTACAAATGCTAAGAAGACACTGTAGAAGAATACACTGCAAATGGCTAACAGGGCTTTTACGCTGAAGGAGGGAATTGTAATTGGTGGATAATGGATGGTGACAAAGGCAAACTTTCACCTTAACTGTACTGTGTTTCAATAGTTACATGAATACTTATTTGGATAATTAATATCAATTTTTTTGATGTTAAAAAGTCACGATGAATATAGTTGACATGCAACAACTAAAAAACTGGAAAAATGAAATGAAGTCTATAGTAGCATTAGTAACAGGACATCAAAAACAGTTATAAATACACTCCACAGGGTCAAAAGACATAGAAATGATGCACATGTTAAAAGGAGAAATACAAAATGTAAAAAAAATAAAAGACCCAAATAAGACTCCTGAAAATGAAAAAGACAAAGTTTGTTGTGAAAAACATTCTGGATAGGACTAACAGCAGAGTGTACACTGCAGAGAAAAGTTAACTTTAAGACATAACACGAGCCTCCCCGGTGGTGCAGCGGGTTGAGCGCAGCGCTGTGAAGCTGTCCGCAGCCTCTGCAGCGCAGGTTCGATTCCCACCTGGCCAGGGAGATGCCCACATGGCGCAGCAGACCTCTCCTGCCTTGCCCGCTGCTACCCTCAGCAGTGTCTTCGGTCCGTCTGCCCGTTCTGTTCCCCACTCTGTCTCTGGTGAATCCTATCGTCCTCCCGCGCCTCTGGCCTGTACCCCAGCTATTGTACAAATAAAAATAAATCTTTAAAAAAAAAAAAGACATAACAAAAGAAACTATGCAACAAAAAGAAACACAGAGGGCAAAAAGAAATGAAGAAAATGAACAAAGCCTCAGTGAGCTGTAAGACAAGAGATAAACATGCGTGATTGGTTTCACAGGACACTGTAGGGCAGGGGGTAATATCTGAAGAAATAATAATCTGCATTTTCTGAATTTGAAGATAACTAAAAATCCACAGCTTCCAGAAGCCCAAGGAATCCCAAGCAGAAGAAACAAAGAATACAACATCAAGGTACATCATACTTAAATGTGATCCAGAGGGCCACAGTTGTCTTAATTTGCTTATTCCATACTTAACATGGTGAAACTGACATGTCAGACACTTTAAAAATATTTTCTTAGCTGAGAATGCAGCATACCTTTCCTCGCTCCACTTCTTTCGTTGTCATGACAATCACTCGGGAGTTCTCTTGAAACACCATCCGCCAGAAGTCATTAACTGTGTTTTGCAGGCAGCCTTGTGTGGCAATGTAACTCTTCTTGGGCTTGGAATTGTTGCACTTGGTTTCAAATTCAGGCTAGAAATTTAGGATGAAAATTCTTCAGACATTTGAAAGTTGTCTTCAGGACACATGAAAGGATTGAAAATACAAAACCTGGCCTCTCTGGTGTCCTAGAGGTTAAGTCTCAGCACTATCACCACTAAGGCTTGAGTTCGATCCCTGGCCAGGGAGCTGACCCACATATGGCTCAGCAGACCTCTCCTGTCTCGCCTGCTGCTCCCCCCAGCAGTGAATTTCAGTCATTCCGCCTGTTCTGCTCCCCACTCTGCCTCTGGTGAATCCTCTCAGACCCCAGTTCTTCTATGCAAAAAGAAAAAAAAAAAAAAAAAAGAAAGAAAATACAAAACCTGACTTGCAATGCTTGGTCATAAAGCACTGTGAAGGGCAAGTTTACCATGATAATATTTGCGTTGATGTAATCTGAGACTGGCTCATTGGGATCACCATCGTGTAGGACAACTCTGGTGTGATCAACTGGAAGAAAAAGAGACCAGTCACACAAGTACCCACACCTCTTCAGGACAAATCAATTCAAATCTGTTCATTCTAGGCTAGTCTAACTTTTGCTCATTTGCTGATAAAACCACAGAAAAATTAAATCCTAAATGAATATGATCATCTGAATACCATGTAATGCCTAAGAATAAAGTAGCAATGTCAGCTTCCTGGTTTTGATCGTGCACTATGGACACAGCATATTATAAGAGAAGCTGGGTAATGGGTATGTGGAAACCCTCTATATTTTTTGTAACTTATTGTGAGTTTAAAATCCTTGGAATATAAATTATTTCTAAATAAAAAGTTTTATTTAAAAAAAAGGAAGAGTAAAGAATGAATAGATGACCCAAGTCTGAGACTTGCATCAAAATAATCTGGGGAGCAGTCAAAGTACAGAGGAAACAGGATGGGATATGAGTTGGAATTTGTGAGCTGGATGATGGGTGGATGAGGGTTCTTTATGTTACACAGGCAACTCCATAAAAGGGGGAGGTAACATGTTTCCCTCCCTCACTTAACTAGGAATGGAGCTGAGGGGCCAGGAGCAGCTCTATCACACAGAAGGCAGGGCTCTAGGAAGAAGAAAGAAGAATACTATCTCCGGTGGCGGACTCACACCAGGTACTGCAAGGCAGACGACATGGAGGCTGATAATGGCAGTCATTATCTTGATATGGCATCTCCTTTTATCCCAGCTTTCTGGAACCTGCTTCAGAACCTCTTTCTTAAGTTTCCCCCCAGAAGGTGCCTTAGACTTGTGGCAAGCTTCCAAGCCTCAAGCGCCCTGCCTCGGCCAACCCTGTTTGGTTGGGCATTTACCCATGAGGGGATGGGTAACTTTGGGTGTTTTATTGGGAAATGATTATCCTTTCTTCTCTTCTCTCTCTTTGCACCCGATTTCTATTAAAGATCTTTCACACAAAGAGCCCCCTCTGCCTTTGTGAGCAGGGATGTCTGGACCACTTTAGAGTATGCAAGTTTGAGGACCCCTGGGTGGTGCCCCCTTGGTCACGTGCTAATATTTACACTATTCTACTTCTGAATATATATGAGACTTCCCATAATAAAAAAGGGCTTTCTTTTTAATGACGCAGAATGAAATACAATATCTAGAAGGCAAAATTCTCATCTTATCAAAATTCTCATCAGCAAATTCTGTCCAAAGGAAATCTAAGTGCTTTCCCTAAGCAATGTATTATGGGAAATAGTAATAGAGTTGTAAGTCACCATAGAATAATGTTCTTTTATGGCTTTTATCAAAAAGACCAGAAAAGCAAGTGATGGCGAGGATGCAGAGAAAAAGGAGCCCTCATATACTGTTGGTAGGAAAGTAGACTAGTCCAGCCTCTATGAGAAACAGTGTGGGGACTTCTCACAATACTGAAAATAGATCTACCATATGATCCAGCAATTCCACTCCAAGCTATCTATCCAAAGAATATAAAAACACTAACTTGAAAAGCGAGATGTGTGCCTGTGTTCATAGCTGCATCATTTACAACAGCCAAGGCAGGGAAACAACCTAAGTGGATGACTGGATAAAGGTGAGATATATATACATGATGGAATATATTCAGTTATTAAAAAATAAAGATGAATTCTTGCCATTTGCAACAATATGGATGGAACTGGAGGAGATGGAGTAAAATAAGCCCCAAGGAGGAAGACAGATACTGAATGGCTTCAATCATATGTGGATTACAAAGAAACAAAGCAAAGGAACAGAAAACCAAAGCAAAACATCCCTTGGAATCCAGCCACAGAACTGAGGTTATCAAAAGCAGGGTGTGTGTGTGTGTGTGTGTGTGTGTAAAGGGTGCAGGGAGCCACAGAACTGGGGTTATCAAAAGCAGGGTGTGTGTGTGTGTGTGTGTGTGTGTGTGTGTGTGTGTGTGTAAAGGGTGCAGGGAGCCCAGGGAACTGTGGTCGAGGGTTACTAGTACTTTGGTGGTAGGTGTGGTGTGGTAACACACATTTAAAAAGGTGTGAACCTGTATTTCTACAACATACACAGAGGTGTAAACCAACTTTACCTCAATTTACAAAAATAAAAATAAAAAACTCTTCATTGGCCTCACCTTTAAAGAAACAAGATGCTAATCAGAGGAAATTAATTTGCCTGGGATCTTTAAGGGAGGACAAGGCATTAAGTGCTATTTAGATAGTGTGTGCCTTTGTTGCCTCCATCTTCCCCCACAACCCTCCACCTCACTAACGAGCCCATCAGACTTCCTGAGTAGAAATGAGAAACTTGGATCTAGAAGGGAAGCAGCTTCCCCAAGGTCATTAGGACCGTGCTGTGACTCGATCTGATTCTCTGCCATTTCCTGACTTGTCTCAGTATTAGAAGTGCTCCGCTCCCTCCCATCCTCACCTACACACACCACAAATATCCATACGAATGTGAGATCCAGCACACCAGGTGTGGGGACACGTGCCTCAGAGAAAAAGATTATACTACACACACGCACATACGTGCAAACACATGCACACACTCACTCAAGGTGGGTTCGTAATCACTGAAAACATGGCTCATACCTGATGAGAGATTAGAGCAATGTTCTCCAAATCTGATCAGGTACCCCAATAAACGTTAATAATAAATTCTGAACACTGGACTATGTAAACACATATACCAGTTTCATCTGTAAGTTGGATAAATTCACTAGGCACATGTTGCCATCCATCCTCACATCAGATTAAAATATTTTTTTTTGCTTTTTTAGATAAAGGATATAAATAAAGAGAATCTCTAAATGCTCCCTGCCTTCCCCTACTCTGGGGACCGCTGCTTTAGGGAATGGTGCTAAAAGCAGGCCTTTGGTGGCTCTGGGATGCTCTCCCACTTACTGACGCTTGTGACCTTGCTATAAAGGTCAATAAAGCAAGATGACAAGGCACCTGCTTCGTGTGCATGGGTGTGGACTGAGCAGGAGAGGGAGAGTCGGGCACAGTCAGCCCTCAGGAGAGGGACATCTGGGCAGCGCTGTGCCTGGGGTCCTCATCCAAGGCCTGGCCTCCTTCTCCCCGTGGTTCACCTTGAGCTCTTTCTACCTGCAGCACTGGTATAAAGGAAACACTGCTTTACAGACACCTGCAGGTCCTCTTCTAAGCGGGGTGTGGTCATGTACCCCTATCACCTTGAACTCGAGCTCAGGGCTTCAGGGAGCAGAACAGCAGGAAGAGCCCTCAGGAGGAACCTGTCTGTTCCCCACAAGAGGGAACTGAGTCCCAGAAAGGAGGTGTGTGCCTTCCCCCAGGGCCCTGGGGTTTGGTCTTACAGAACAAGGATGCAAAACTGGAACCCGAGGCTCATGGTGTGGCCTGAACCAGGAAGATGGCAAGATGATCACTCTCTGAATTAACAGAAGGAAACAAACACGCCCAAAGTGTCCTAGTGGCAATTTTACTCAGGAAAAAGCATCACAGGAACTTGGTGACTGAGGCCCTCCATGCCCACCACAGTGATTATTCTGCAAACTGTTCACAGTGAAGAGGCTGAACCTGGGGTGTGCAGAGAGAGACACAGAGCCCCAGGATCAGGGACACTGGGCATGAAAACTTGCAGGAGTGACTGGTACTAAACAGAATATGAATACTTACATGGTAGGATGTTTTTATATCTATTTTTGTTCTTATTTTCTTGCCTCTGACCTTCTTTTCGGCTATAGAGAAGCTTGCACTCCTGCTGCTGTAGTGTCTAGAGAGAAACAAAAGCAAATATTATTATGGGGCAGAAGCTTCACTAAGAGCCCGCTCGGCCTCTCCCCTCACAGGTATTTGTCCAAGGAAGTGCTGGGAGTTCTGTGCAACACGCTGCAAGAATGCTCCTCTAGGGCCTCCCCAGTGGCGCAGTGGTTGAGCGCTGGGTTGCGAAGCTGCCCGCAGCCTCTGCAGCACCGGTTTGATCCCCGCCTGCTTCTTGCCCACTGGAGGAGGGTCCCACATGGCACACAGACCTCTCCTGCCGCCCGCTGCTCCCCTCAGCAGTGTACTTCGGTCCTTCTGCCTGCTCTGCTCCCCGCTCTGGCTCTGGTGAATTCTCTCACCCTCCCGCGCTTCTGACTGTACCCAGTGCTTGTATAAATAAATAAATAAATAAATAAATAAATAAATAAATAAATATTAAAAAAAAGAAAAGAAAAAGAAGGGACACGGAGGATATCTACATTAAAAAAAAAAAAAAAGAATGCTCCTCTAACATCGCAGCCACAGGAGCAATACCCTGGGAACAATGCCCGCCCACCCAGGACAGACTGCCTGAGTGATGCACTCATCCTTCACCCAGGAATGCACCGCAGCCTTTAAAAAGAAGTACTAGGTAAATAATGAAGGCCCTAGAAGATGATCAGAGTAAGTTTTTTAAAAAAAAGGGAAAACCTCCAAAACTGGGTAGGATATAAGTCACAGGTCTGCAATGACCTGTGTCCAGCAGTCCTCTCTCGTGTACAATGTCATCTCATGAAAACTGACCGACTTTGAACAAAACTCTATTCAGGGACCTTCTTTGGTCATAAGCTGTTTCTCTTCAAGTTGCAGTTTCCCAGAACCTCTGGGCACAAAGTGAGGACTGACTAGATATAAGAGCGGAATATACAACAAAAAAGGAATGAGGATTTTTTTTTTTTTGAGCTATGAAGGCCTTTTCTTTAAACTTTTCTTCCTTTTTTCGCCCTAAACTTTCTACAATGAATATATATAAAAGAGAAGCCTTTTAAGACAGCATTAAGAATGAAAAGCCAGTGGGTACCAGTGTATGGAATCTAAGTAACATGATCCGTGTTCTGGAGGCATCTATCACCTACCTGCTTTCACCACTCATTAATTCAGTGCAAGCCAGCTGTCGCTTCTCAAATCTGGACACTGGGGGACAGAAGTGGTTTTGGTGCCACTGGATCGTGATCGTACATGCTTATCAGAAGGCTTTAAAGCCCTCCTCGGCCAAAAGCCCAGCCATAGTAGCCAGAGCCCCAGCCTCTATGCTTTTCCAGCTAGAGGGCGAGGAAAAGAATGCTTGGGCTTGGCAGCAAGTGGAGGGGAAGGACGCTCTGTGGGTGAAGGAGGCAGGCAATGGATCGGAGGAAGAAACTGAACCAGGCAAGCACAGTGGCCCCACTGGAAGAGGGGACACACTGACGTGGAGAGAATCAGGTGCAAAAACAGACAGAAAGGTGGACCAGCCAGGCTGAAGATTCCTCAAGGGATAGGTTTCATTTTCAAAATTACAAAAAGGACCCCCATGAAGGACCTTAGTTAAGCCTACGTATTAATGGAAAGTTATAAATGGGCCAATCAAGAAAGTGAAAGGCAGACTAAAAAGAAAAAAAAATGTGTGTGTTTTCTATCGCGTACCAGGCAAAGAAGCCCCCCCTGGATGGTTTCCACAAGGAGAGACAGTCAACACTTTCCAATAGTAGCCCTGTTATCACTCCATTTCATTTATCTGAATTTCACAAACAGGTAAGAAAGACAGAAGTTTAAATTGCTATTTGACACTTTATTCAGCTATGACACACAACTCACAACAAAAGTGTTTAGTTAGTGAATCCTGGACAGAAACTCCGACAAAGAACCTATCACTTGAGAGTTCAAAATAAGCTCAGATTAAGTAATTAAAGCCATTTGCATTTTCCACACTGGCATTTCTTCTTAACTGTGAGTACTTCTCACTAGCAGTGTTGCTATTAAGAAGGTTCAAGGGCCTCCTCAGTAGTGCAAGGGGTTAAGTCTCAGCACTATCAAGCTATAGGCAGCCACTCCGGCCGGGGAGCTGACCCACATGGCACAGCAGACCTCTCCTGTCTCTCCGCTGTTCTCAGCAGTGTATTTCAGTCAGTCTGCCTATTCTGCTCCCCACTCTGTCTCTGGTGAATCCTCTCACCCCCCGCACCTCTGGCCTATACCCCAGCACTTGTATGCATAAACAAATGAAACAAATCTTTTTAAAAAGAAGTTTCAATCCTGATGTTTAGACTGGTCCTTAAGGTGAGCTTCAGTGAGCGCAAGCACTAGGAACTGAACCAGTCACTTACACACCAACCAAGCAGAGAAAAAGAACAGCAGGACAAGTTCCATGGTGGGGGGAAGGAAGCGCTGTCAGAGCAACCCTATAAATGGCACATTTCCTCCAGTCCCTGCTTGTTTCATCACCTTCCAATTCTCCCTCTGCTTTCAAGGTCAAGTCCAAGCTTTCAAATCAACTCACTGAGGCCTTCTTATCTCTGAGCTAAAGGAGGCCTGTCTCTAACCTCAGTTTCTCCCAGTCCCTCTCCTGTCTGTGCTTTCATTTCCTCAAGAACAAAGATAATCCTACAGAGTTGGTATAAGAGTAAAATAAGGTACGCAGAAAGTACAAAAGAGGCAAGTGAACCATGCTGGCCATTACTAGTGAACAGAGTAGTTAAGGGGCACCCCCTCACCCAGCACCAGCACTACATGGGTGGTCCATACACAGGGCGCCGGCACCACCTGGGGGCGGGCTATACACAGTCTCTGTCCTGCCCCAAGTTAACGCAATCTAAACCTGCACTTTATAAAAAAGTCCATTTTCATATCAATTACAGTCAATTAATAGAGAGTGTAATGTAATTATTATCAATTAATAGAGTGTAATGCTTGATAAATTGTTACGTCCTGGAATGACTTTAGCTGTGCTTCAGTGGTGTTGACTGTATTTTCCTGCTTGTTCAGATCACTGCCAGCAAATCTCTGCCCACAATTCCTTTTAAATAAAACCAATACTTTCCAAAGAACTTTTTTTTTTAAAGATTTATGTATTTATGCATATAAGAACTGGGGTACAGGCCAGAGTTGTGGGGGGTGAGAGGATTCACCAGAGACAGAGTGGGGAACAGAACAGGCAGACTGACTGAAATACACTGCTGAGGGGAGCAGCGGGCGAGACAGGAGGGGTCTGCTGCGCCATGTGGGGAGTTCCCTGGCCAGGGATCGAACTCATGCTGCAGTGGCTGCAGCTAGCTTCATAGGTTGTGTCTTAACCCCTTGTGCCACTAGGGGGGCCCAAACATTTTTTTTTTAAGATTTATTTATTTTATACAAGAACTGGGGTACAGGCCAGAGATGCAGAAGGGTAAGAGAATTCACCAGAGACAGAGTGGGGAGCAGAACAGGCAGATGAACAGAAAACACTGCTGAGAGGGGGCTCCCTGGTGGCACAGGAAGTTGAGCGCCACACTTTGAAGCTGTCCGCAGCCTCTGCAGTGCAGGTTCGATCCCGGCCGGCCAGCAAGAATCCCACATGGCAAAGCAGACCTCTCCTATCTCGCCTGCTGCTCCCCTCAGCAGTGTATTTCGTCAGTCTGCCTGTTCTGTTTCCTGCTCTGTCTCTGGTGAATCCTCTCACCCTCCCATGCGTCTGGCCTATATCCCTGTTCCGT
This sequence comes from Talpa europaea, assembly GCF_964194135.1. Classification (NCBI taxonomy): domain Eukaryota; kingdom Metazoa; phylum Chordata; class Mammalia; order Eulipotyphla; family Talpidae; genus Talpa; species Talpa europaea. Next base: position 6,261,158 of record NC_140082.1, on the reverse strand, counting down.
ATAAATAAATAAATCTTAAAAAAAAAAAAAGAAAAACACTGCTGAAGGGAGCAGCAGGTAAGACAGGAGAGATTGGCCACGCCTCCAAAGAATTTTTTAAAAAGATTTCCCAGTGAGTCAAAGGCACATTCAAGTTGATATACACATTATACTCCAGCTACACTAAATTATACCTAAGGGCCTTGAACTCGCTTGTTTCTTCAGGCCTTGATGTTCATGGACATGCTATTCCCTCTGTCTACAATTACCTTTTTCTGCCCTGAGTTCTAGGGAGGGTTAAGTTTCACTTGTACCTTAAGGCCATGTCAAATACTTCCTCCTATGGGAATTATCCGGCCCTACTCGGCAATGTAGGGCCTGACTCCTTCTGCCACGTAATGCTGAGTACTGCCGTCACTACCTCCCTGCATGGACCCAGGTGTCCTGCTTAAATCCCAGATTGGTCTTTCTCATCTGTCTCCACTGGACCACAAAGATGATGGGCTATGCCAGTAACACACACAGCCTTAGGCACCTCACAGGCCCTCGAAATGTGTTTGCTGGGTGAGCAAAGAGAGGAAGAAAACAGAGAAGCCGCAGACCATCGCTGGTAATGGCCTTGGCACCACAGACCCCACACTCAGAACACCATTCCAACACTGCTGACCTGACTTCAACATAACGGAAATTCACTGCAGGCAAAACACAGAACAGCGTTTCCTGATCATTAGTCATTTGAGAAGCATCTTCAGATGCTTCTGAAGCACACCCTCGGTTGTTTTCTTAAATTGATCTCCTCTTTTTCTGCTTCATAAAGTTTATTTCAAAGAAAGCTTTGCATGATTGGCACCATGGAAACACCAGCCCCTGCAACACACAGAAGGCAAGGAGATGGGAGACGCATCACGTTCTACCTGGACATACATGCACTAGGCTTTGTAAAAAGAATGGTCGAAGGCCGTGGCAGGGTGGAAGGCAGTGCTAAAGGACAATATGACCTCCTTCCAGGCTGCCACAAGGTTGGATAAGGGTTAAAAAAAGAGAGCTTTCTCATTTGCTAATTCAACCATCCTGTCATGAGGTACCACCAGAAATCATCTCCAGAGCAGAGACATTTTGCCAGGCTAAATTCACAGTTTCCTGCCAGGGGCTTCCTAATCAATACTTGACAGCACCACCAACTCAGGTCAGCCAGAGTAGCCGAGGCTGACTCAGGTCAGCCTCATCCTGCACTAAGTTCCCAGTTGCCTCTGCGCAGATCTGGAGTTTGAACAGTATACAAGTTGAGACAGGCTTTGGGCCACAGAGACTTCCAGAAAGGACAGGCCCAGAGCCCCTGATGCCAGGCACAGTTGGGCCCTAACTGCCCGTGGCTGGCAGCTGTCACAGATTAATAATGACTAACAGTGTGCATCTCCTCCCAGTTCTTTCCTTCGTGCCCATGCGCCCTTCGGCATCTGTGCCCGGGACCCCAGTTGCCTAGACCTGTTTCATTTACCACAGTGGAAGTCTGCCATCCATCCAGCATGAGACTGAAAATAAAAAGAAGTTGTGATTTTCCATGCTCTGCCCGCAGAGGCTCCCCAATGCACCAGAGATAATCAGACACCACCTGCTGAGGGGCGCTTCCTCCCAGCACCAGGCTGAGGGCTGGAAGAGGCAGAGGAATAGCCAATAAGCCCAGCCCCGAGGAGGTTAAATCAGTTAAGTCCTTTTGAGGTTTATCTCCCACCACCTGCTCTCACCAGTGGGCCCTGGGGCTCAAAGGCTGTGGATGGTGTCTGCTGAAAGTCACTTTGTCCCCAGCCCCTTCCCCACTGGGTCTGGCAGGGATGCTAATGATCAGGCTGAGGACAGGCAGCCAAAAGGACATGGGAAGCTGGGGAAAGGCTGCAAGATATTCCGTTTTCCCAAGGAATTCAACCAATCGGTCTGCCCCAATGAACCTTCAAAAAGGACCAGAGGCAACCTGGTTACCTGACTGCATGAGTCAAAGCAGATCTACAGCCAAAGGGACTAACACCCTATTGAACAAACCTTCAAAGACATCAAGAGCAAGTCAAGCCCCGATCCCGTGGTACATCAAGCCCGGCAACAGGACCGGTTGCAGAGGGACTGGGCCCACTGAGCTCGGCCCCTAACACGGATGATTATGAACGTGCCTGCTCTCCACCCTGGCCCCTGCCAGCCCAATACCAGTAGCTGTACCCCTATGCTTTGATGACCGAAACAGACCCCACATGCTTCCAGAGTCCTGGCTGAAGGCCCCTGCTCTTCGCAACAAGGGCATGCACGCCGGGGAGGGACAGGATCAGGACAGGTGGGCAAGTAGCCCTCGAAAAGCACAGCCGAGATGCCAGCGCCCCAGGCCACAGCCTAAACCGAGTTTGCATGCACTGCTCTGAGAAACAGGGACAAACTGCTGGGGTCAGGAGGCAGTAAAGCCACTGCCATTGACCAGACCAAGCTGCACGGTCACTTTGCTTATGAAGGGCAAGATGTGGGTAAGTACTAAGTAAGGTGCTGGGAAGGAGAGGTGCAGCATATCACTCCTCTAATTTGGGGTAAGTTTGAAAGAGTCAATAAAAGGTTTTATAAACCTTTTATAAAAGTAATAAACAAAAATATAACAGCGCCTACTAACTCTCCCCCGCCCTGCCCATGGCTGCAGCCCCAGGAGGGAGAGGGAGGGAGGGAGTGAGAAAGGCAGATGGGCAGGTCCCACACAGGCCTTCTAAAAGGCTGAAAAAACTTGTTTCCCTTTGTCATCTGTGCAGAGGACACTGCGACTTCTCACTCCGTTCTCTTCTCTGCAAACCCTGCAGTGTGACCAGGTCCCCCAGGGAGGTGAGAACCCCATGTGCTGCCAACACTCCAAGGCATGTCACACTTCCCTGGATGGAGTTGGGCAGTTAGTCCCGGAGGAGCTCACAGGCCATCCAGGGAGGCAGTCACTGCAGACTCGCAGGCTGCTAGACACGTGCTTACAAAGCAGTGAGGGCTAAAACCCACCCAGCCCCGCTGGCCTCCCAGGTGCACGCTGTAAGCTCCTCCTTCCTGCCACAGGGTGAAGTTTAAGAAGACAATCGAAGTAAAAGGCAGGCGCCCTGGAGAACAGGTTCTGATACACAAAACCACAGCAAAGAGTCAAGACAAAGCTATAATTAAGTGTAGTTAATTATGCGGTGTGGGATTTGGGGAGAGAGATCCAAGAAAAGGAGTTGAAGATGGGATCTGGGAGGAGTGAGGCTGGCAGCAGGTGAAGGAGGTAGGTGGGTAAGAGAAAGGACATCCCCAAAGTTAGGGAACGTAGGCCAGAGTTTGTGTTGGGGACAGAAGGTGGAAAGGTCCCCACACCGCAAGGAAGAATAAATCTAAAGCAAAATAAGCAGAGGACCCAGACCACACCTTCGAGAACCAGCAGCTTTATTGGGTAGGGAGGAGAGCGGGTAACGAACAGCAAGACAGGCACGTGGCAGGGGAAGAAGGACAAGTACATGCTGCCAAGACCAGAGAAATGGCACAGGTTCAAAAGGCTGGAGAGAAGACTGGTTTACTTACCAATAAGCGAGCCACTGGTGTCTTCTGATAGTGCTATGTCAGTATACTAGGGGACTCATGTTACAAAGGAGGAGCTAAGAAGACATGAGGCTGCAGCACAGGCCCACTCAATGAAGGACAATGGCCAACGCAGAAAGCAGCAAGGTGGTTTCAAGGCCAAGGACGAAGTGACGCAGAGATGTTTAAGCACTGAAAAGCACCTTTGGTTCTTAGAATCTCTATAAAGATGTCAGCAGTTCCAGCCAATGGAAACAACTCTATAGAGAAAAACCTGACAGTGGAAGGACAGAAAGACAGACAGAATGACAGACAGACACTCTGACTCTACAAGATACTTCCAAAGGAAACAAGGAATTCTCCAGAATGGAGTGTTTGGCATGTGGAATACTGCAACCACTGCAATGCTCTGCCCACAGGCAGGGGGCAGCTCTTCTATGGAGAGATAGAACTTGGCCCCGCTGGAAAATCCAAGTTGCCTGCTGACCCGGAGCATTTCTAAGCACAAGGCAGGAGCCTAGATGGAGACTGTTGTTTCATGTGGCACAGCTTAGTCACCAATGGGAAGATTTCCCCTAGAGATTGCCCAGGAGGACTTATTATTCTAGACACAGCTTTGGGGTGCAGTGAAAGTCTTGTTTCTACAAAATCTAACCATCTCCAAGTAGAATGCACAGCTCCCCTGAGCAAAATGTGATCACGTCAAAGAAATCAAACTGGACTGCGGCTTTGAAAACAATGGTTTCTCCTGGAGCCACATGAGCCAGCAGAGCTGCTGGTGGCACCCAGGGCATCTGTGGAGCTGCCAATGTGATGATTGAAATGCACTAGCAAGCTGCACACAGCGTCCTACAACAGACAAGGAGGCTGGGCTTAAAACAAAAATCCAATTGTTAAGAAAAACAAGCTTTAAAGCACTGGGAAAAAAAAGTCCCAGTTGAAAAGTTGCTGTGGGGGGTTTATCTGTAAGTGTGTGTGCTGTGGGGGCTTTAAGATCAGAAACAGAAAGTTCAAAACCTGTCCTGAAATTCATCACAGCGACCTCTTGGGCAAGCTATGCACAGGGGTCTCAAAGACTAAACTGTGCATCTGCCACGCCCCACCAGGAACCCTAATGAAAACCGTGTGAGTATAAATACAAACATGTCAAGTCCACATTGGTGTCTCCTGCACTTCCCTCTTGCCCATACCTCTCCAGCAAGTGGCCTGTTCACAGACTGGGCAATATGCTAAGTACATTCTCACTCCAGGACCTGTGCACTTGCTATTGCCTTTACTGGAATGTTCTTCCTGATGCCATTTGCAGCTTGCTCCTTAGTTCCTCCAGGTTTCTGCTCAAAAGCCACACTCTCAGAGAGATCTATGGAAAACAGTAATGCCCCAATCCACGTACCCTTTAGTCTTACCCTATTTTATTTTCTCTGTAGCAATTATCACCAGCACAACAATATTGACCTGTTTCTGTGTTTACAGTCTGTCTCTCCCAATTAACTATAAGCTCTACAGGATAAAGACTTTGACATGTTTCCTGCTACATGCCCAGAACCTAGAAGAGAAACTCCAGCCGAGTCTGTGCTTAATAAATATTTGCTGAGGGCCTCCCCGGTGGCGCAGCGGTTGAGCGCTGGGTTGCAAAGCTGCCCGCAGCCTCTGCAGCGCTGGTTTGATCCCTGGCCACTGGGCGAGGGTCCCACATGGCGCGCAGACCTCTCCTGCCGCCCGCTGCTCCCCTCAGCAGTGTACTTCATCACTCTGCCTGTTCTACTCTCAGATCTGGCTCTGGTGAATTCTCTCACCCTCCCATGCCTCTGACTATACCCAGTGCTTGTATAAATAAACAAATAAATAAATAAATGGGGGGGAGGAGCTTAAAAATAAATAAATAAATATTTGCTGAATGAATGAACAAAGAAATCACTACCACCACCAGTGACCATTGGTTTCAGCAGATATTTTTTGGGATGCCTGCCTCCACAACCCCCATCTCTGAGAACTACTTGTCTGCAGGGTGGCCCCTGCAGACATATTCATTGTATGTGATTGTGTCTTGGACCAGAGAGGACAGCCTCAGAGCCTGTGAGAATCTCTGAGACATGGCACAAGGACTGCAAGTTGCTTGTTTCAGTATCTGAAATGGCCTAGAAGTAAGGTTTGTAAGTTAAAAAGCAGAGAAATCTGCTGAAGGGAGAAAGGACAGTGGGTGCAGAGAGGGCAGTGGGGTGGAGGGGAAGGAAGGAAAGAGTGGAAGCCACAGCGGGGTCAGTAGCAAACTGAATTTATTTCAGTAGTCAAGGAGAAAAGAGGCACAGAAATTCACAAGAGACTTGGTACTATAACACGGGTCAAAAGTGAAAGTAATCTTAAGTGTCTTCTGGAGAAACATATCTGAAACGACATGAGGAGCTTTTACAGATAACTAGGAGCTGTATCCAAACAAATAAACACAGCTGGCAGGGTGAAATTACCAGTGGCACTGCAATTTAGAGGTCTGGTTCACCTTAAAGACCATCAGAGTACATGAGAAGAAGGAAATGATCCTAAATTTATCACCTTCCAGGAAACAACTAAGGTATAATCACTAAAATACTAATGTCTTGCTGTTGTGAATCAAACTTCAGTTCCCAAGGATTTAGATTATAATGAGTAGCTGCTCGCACAGATCTAGGTTTTCTATACTGGTTTGTTCTGTTCTCAGCCTTATTCTCCAGGCCCCAATCTTAAAGGGCAACTTTTAATTGACTGGATTAAAGAAGCAGGTACACAGAGCACTAGAAAGCAGGTCATCAGCCATTTCGATTGAGCTTCAGTTTAAATGAAACATGAATGCCCTGATTTAGTGCCTGGCAATTTATCACCCCAGTCTGAGCTCCATGGAGGTCCCCCACACACACACCTTTTGTCAGCTTGAGTCTGAGGCATGACAGCATAAAACCATCAGGTCAACATTTAGAACATTAGCCCTCTTTTTCCAAGGCCAGAACAATCAGGCTGGGAGTTTCTTCCAAGATCACACCTTGGCCCACCAATGGATAATGAAAACACCCCTGATGTCATGGGCTCTTCCAGAAGGTTTGAGCTCCATTCCCTGAGCATCATCCTAGGTAAGTTTGTCATTAAAGAATCCTCCACCTCACTGCTGTGAGGTTTTTTTTAATTTCATGTTACCATAAAGGAAAAGTGGTCTGATCACACAGCTACCATTTCAAAAAGAAGGGGAACATTCAAAGGGGTCAAGATTAGAAAATTGCTCACTATTTCTTATATTTAACCACAAGTTAAATCCATTAGTTTTCATTCAAAACAGAATTTTTGCAGATTGCAACAATGCTAACCAAAATTAATGATGAGTAACAACCATCATTTTTTATTTTACTTATTTTTTGACAGTTAAAAAGGACAGGTTTATTAGGAAAAGGAGAAAGAAAAAGAGAGGCACCTGCATAGTCACAGGTGGTCAGGAGAGCTGCTCACAACCATCATTTTTTAAACATGGAACATAATGTGGAAATTAACAAGTCAGCAAACATAAGGAAAGATGTGCCACAAGGCCATTTATTGTGTCCTCTTTATAATACATGTGAAACTACCCAGAATGAATGAAACCTATTTCTATATACTACTGTGGCGTGATCTCCAGGATAAAGGGAAAAAGGCAAGGTTGGGGGGGAAAAACGGTGCAAAGTGATGCAATTGTTTACAAAAGAAGATGAATGTAGAAATACATAATCATTTGCTTTTAATTTTTAAAGCTTATAATTTTTAAAGCTTTTTTAAAAATGGCTATAATTACAGGGAGGAAAGACAGGGTTAAGTATATAATTCTTTGAAAACACTCATACTTGACTTCAGAATCAAAGGGCAATATTTTTTATAATTAGAAATGAATTTTATAGAAAGAAATTTCTAAAATGCAACTGAAAATGAAACAAGGAACCTAACTGAATCTAGTTAGTACATAACCACAGAGAACTATAATAAATGAGTTTAAATCTACACATCTCTGAAAACTCTATCTGAAGAATTTTTCTATTAAAACTATACAAAATATACACATTCAACCATTCTCAGGAATCAAATTATTAGGGTAATTAAAGTCTTATTATTCTAAGACTGTTGTGTGTGTAATATGGATAAAGCAAATAAGAAATCAATGTTAAGAGTGGGCTTTGGCAGAGGAGAAAGGTCAAATGGGTTAATAAAAATCCTGATCTTATATCCCTTAAAAATTAACGGATCTAGGGCCTCCCTGGTGGCACAGGGGTTAAGACACAACCTATGAAGCTTACCGCAGCCTCTGCAGCACGAGTTCAATCTCTGGCCAGTGAGCTACCCACATGGCGCAGCAGACCTCTCCTGTCTCGCCTGCTGCTCCCCTCAGCAGTGTATTTCAGTCAGTCGCCTGTTCTGTTCCCCATTCTGTCTCTGGTGAATCCTCTCACCCCCACACCTCTGGCCTGTACCCCAGTTCTTATATGCATAAATAAATACATTTAACAACAACAACAAAAAAGAAATACAAGACAGAGAAACATGTTAAACTCCACCAGAGACACACTCAGCAAAACCCAGCCATAAATAACTCCCAGGACCAAGGATCTGCTTTCTCCAATAACAAAAACTACAAACAGAAAAGTGATGCTAAGATATGAATGCTTATCTTCCCCTTGTATGTTGATAGAATGCTGCTTATTGTCATGATGGAGAAGGTGGGGACTTTGGGGATGATGAGGGTGGTGCCCTCGTGTATGGCATTAGTGACCTTATAAAAGAACCCTAGAAAGCTCCCTATCCTCTTCCACTATGGGAGGCCACAACCAGAAATCCTCACAGGAAGAGAGCCCCATCCGACCCTGCTGGCACCCTCATCTGGGAACGCCAGGCCCCAGAACTGTAAGCTGCCCAGTCTGTGGTGTTTTATTAGAGCAACCTGAATAAACTAAGACAGAGGGAGAGGGAAAGGGAAAGGGAAAGGAAGAGAAATAGAAAGAGAAAGGAAAAGAGTAAAAACAGAAGGAGAATCAAAATATTAAAAGGCTTGGACCTCCCTGGTGGCACAAGGGGTTAAGCACCACACTATGAAGCAATCCACAGCCTCTGCAGCACGAGTTCAATGCCCCGGCCGACCAGGGAGAAACTCACATGGTGCAGCAGACCTCTCCTGTCTCACTTGCTGCTCCCCTCAGCAGTGTATTTCAGTCAGTCTGCCTGTTCTGTTCCCCACTCTGTCTCTGGTGGATCCTCTCACCCCGCCCCCGGCCCCGCATCTCCGGCCTGTACCCCAGCTCTTGTAGGCATAAATAAATAAATCTTAAAAAAAATATTTAAAGTCTTAAAAATTTAAAGATATGAGCAGAGCTTATTTGAATAATGATCCAACCTACAAATTGTTTAAAATAACTAGCATAATCTGAACAATGACAAGATTTTTATTTGGTTTTGTCTTATTCAGATGTGATAATAGTACTTTGCTTGATTTTTTAAGAACTCCATAAATACTAATATATTTAGGGGCCTCCCTGGTGGCTCAAGGGGTTAAGTGTCAGCACTATGAAGCCATCGGCAGCCACTGCAGCAGGAGTTTGATCTCTGCCCAGGGAGCTGACCCACATGGTGGAGCTGACCCACATGGCACAGCAGACCTCTCCCGTCTCTCCCACTGCTCCCCTCATCAGTGAATTTCAGTAGATCCACCTGTTCTGCTCCCCACTCTGTCTTTGGTGAATCCTCTCACCTCTGCCTCCCCTGCACCTCTGGCCTATACCCCAACTCTTGTATGCATAAATTAATAAATTGTTAAAAAAAATACTAACATATTTATCAATAAAATAATGTAGGACAAAGAAAAATATTGGATTGGGCCTCCCCGGTGGCTCAGCGGTTGAGCGCTGGGTTGCGAAGTTGCCCACGGCCTCTGCGGCGCCGGTTCGATCCCCGGCTGCTCCCCGGCCACCGGGGGAGGGTCCCACATGGCGCACAGACCTCTCCTGCCGCCCGCTGCTCCCCTCAGCAGTGTACTTCGGTCCTTCTGCCTGCTCTGCTCTCCGCTCTGGCTCTGGTGAATTCTCTCACCCTCCCGCGCTTCTGACTGTACCCAATGCATATATAAACAAAAACAAACAAAGAAAGAAAGAACGAAAACATGCCTCTATATATATATAAAAAAAAAAAGAAAGAAAAATATTGGATGGTTTCACCTATAGGAGGAATATAGGGGAACCAAATAAGGGATCAGGAAAAAAAAAATAACAACAATAAATAAAAAAAACAAAATTAACAGGCAACTATAAATTAGAGACATTCTGCAGGGGAGGGGGAAGGAGGAGTGTCAAAAGAGGGGCGGGACGAGCGCAAAAGACTATGGTGATGGTTCATGGGTGAACTGATGATAGGAATTTTACGGGGACTACACCTGAGAGGAAAAAGCATGCATTCAACAAAAATGAACAATGGGGCCTCCCTGGTGGCGGAATCCTGTCACCCGCCCCCCATACCTCTGGCCTATCCCCCAGTTCTTGTATGCATAAATAAATAAATCTTTTAAAAAAGAGCCAAATGGAACTACTGGCGCATCCATTTACTATGAGCTGCCAACTCCCTCCTCCCAGAACACAACACCCTTCTATTCCAGAAAACAGCCCCCATAGCAACTTGTTCCATGCCAATCAATGGCCAAATTAAGAAAGGACACAGATTTGAGTCTTTCAGATCTAACTGCAAACACAAGATCAACTTCTCTTCCATTAAAAATAGGATTTAATAATGCATATGAAGGAAAATTTAATGACTTACCTCAAATTCTTCCCAAAAGCCTTGTTTGACTTTGTCTGTGGTCTCAGCTAATTTGCTTAGTTCTCGAACCCGGCTTTCTATTTCAGCAGCATTGATACGAGTTGTGTTGAGGGGCTAATCAAATTCAGCCATTGGTGTGAAGTGAAAAAAGTATTACAGAAAAAATGTGTTAATGAAAAAAATAACTTCTGTGTTGATATTCATAAGGCAAGGACAGGAAATTCACAAGACACAGTAATTCACAATGAAAGTTTTCAAAACCTGTTTCACTTTCTTTTCTGTTGTCAAAAAAATGTATCTTTCTCCAATCTCTACTTTACTCTGCTGATATAAATTCAAACTAACTTTTCTTTATAAATAGACCACAATATCAGGCCTCCCTGGTGGCACAGGGGGTTAAGATGCAACCTATGAAGCTGTTCGCAGCCACTGCAGCATGAGTTCAACCCCCAGTCAGGGAGCTCCCCACATGGCGCAGCAGACCTCTCCTGACTTGCCCGCTGCTCCCCTCAGCAGTGTATTTCAGTCGATGTGCCTGTTCTGTTCCCCACTCTGTCTCTGGTGAATCCTCTCACCTCCCCCCCCACCCCGACTCTGGCCTATACCTCAGTTCTTGTATGCACATATAAATAAATCTTTTTAAAAAAAAAAAAAGACTACAATATTATTTAGAGAAATATCATTTGCCACAAGTAATAAGAGTGAATTTTGGAAGTGTGATAACTCCCAAATGAATAAGTGTGATTACTTATAACCCAAGGAAGTTCTATAATGAAAATGAAGACTTGGCAAAAACTTGCTTTAGAAACTCTCTAAGGCCATTTAGGGATCACAGGGAGATAGTCATGGGGATGATGCAATATCTGGAATTTGTTTTCAAATACTACAGGAGAGCAGTGAGTGTGGGAATAAATGAAGCAAGATTTGATGAATAGGGCCTCCCTGGTGGCCTAAGGGTTAAGTCTCAGAACTATCACGGCTAAGGCCTGAGTTCAATCCCCAGCCAGGGAGATGACAAGGCACAGCTGACCTCTCCTATCTTACCCGCTGCTTACCTCAGCAGTGTATTTCAGTCAATCCACCTGTTCTACACCCCACTCTGTCTCTGGTGAATCCTCTCCCCATCACCCTCCATACCTGTGTCCTGCACCCTAGTTCTTCTATACAAAAATAAATAAAATCTTAAAAAAAAAAAAAAAAAGATTTGATGAGAAGATCCTAACTAAAGCTGGATTAGGCACAGGGAGGTGCATGATACTGTTCTGTAGTTGGACTACAGCTGGAATACAGATGGACTTGAACGTCCCAACTCGCTCACCTGTTTGAGCTGGAGCACCGTGCCCAATGTCTCCACCATGGGATTCTTCTTGTAATGCTCCACGAGGTCTGTCAAAGAGTCAAACCGTTCTCCTCCACCAACATCGTATTTCAGTTCCTTTCAAGACAAAAAAATTCTATTAATGACCTTTAATGTTAAGTCATTGTTTTTCCCAAATGAAGTACAGACACTAACTCTCCCCCCCGTAAAGGAAAAATTCAACAGCAGCAGAAGCACATAGGGAAGGAGGCAACATGGATAATGAAAATGGAAAGGCTAACCCGACAGAAGTCGTTCCATGGTGAGGTGTAAGTAGCTCTAAATAAATATCCAACAAAAATTTTTACGTCATAAGTTAAATAGTAAGAAATAAAAGACGGTGTTCTTTACTATTTGCTTATACTCGAGGTTAAGTACACAGATGGCTGCTGAATAGATGGTAAGTAACTAGTTCTCTCTGAAATACTAGCCAAGGGCAAGGCTGGTGAGGCAGCACTGGATACACATGCCCTTACTTTCACCTTCCAATGAAAATGTAAAAGGAAATTATAAACACAGACCAAGAATTTCTTTTCAAACAAGGAGATCAGAATAGGTTATTTAAGGGCAACAGTTAAATTCAGAAACACAAAGCCCTAGAAATTATGTATGAAGATATTTGGGTATGATATTTTACTTAAAGTAAGACTAGAGGTCGGAAGAAGCACTTTCAGAATGACAATTAAGGGTCTGAAAATCCACTCTTCCATAAAGGCAACAAGAACACTGGCAAAAACTGTCATCGACTTTTCAGCATTTGAAAATTAACCAAGAGGTTACAACACTCTGAGGAGCATTTATTTAAGGGGAAAAAATAGACTGAATCTTGGTAAGTGCTCCAAGTTACAGTGTTTTAGCTGCCCTATTCCCACCTCTCCCCAGATCCATGATAGCCTTAAAAACCAACAGGCATGTAACCACAGAAGCTATGAAACAAGCCACCTAGTCCAACCAGATAGGACAGAATAGATCTGGAGACCTTTCAAGAGGCCTGTCCCCAGAGAATCATCACTATTTGGCCCATTTAGCAGCAACCTGGAAAAACCCTGTTTTCAGAACTTGATTTTGTTTGACCTGACTTAGGGCTCACTCAGCCATGTCTGCAGGGCATCTGTCCAAAACAATCAGCAGTCACTGTTTAATATTACAGCTGCCTGAGGTCAGGCAAATACTAAGAGACTGACCAAAAATTTAAAAGGAAAACTTAGGCAATGTCCAGAGGGAGTTTTGAAAACTCCAACATATTCTTGAGAATCTAGAAGGTTGTGTGCAGGGCTGTGTGAGTCCAAGAAAGATACAGGAAGGTTCTAATCTTTACCTCCAACTGACCTCGAAGTGAAGGCTAAGGCAGAGTTTTAAGGTGTCAGAGCACAGAAGACACAAGCCGCAACACACACACACACACACACACACACACACTGCTGAATTTACATCAGCAGAGTAAAGTAGTGATTGAATAGAAATCTCTGTCCAATCATTAACTGATCACTAAGTTAACCAAGCAAAGACTTCAGAGGCCACACATAACAAAGAACAGGAAAGTCACTAAACACAAAAACAACAAGAAGTACAGACACAATAAAAAGTGGCACCAACAAACTCTGGGAAGGACAGCTTATTTTTTTTTTTAATGGTATAGTTTGCAATAAAAAAATTATGAGACATGCGAAGAAATAGGAAACTATGCCGTATACACAGGACAGAAAAAAGCAGTCTATAGAAATTGTCCTTGAGCAGCATCCCTGGTGGCACAAGGGGTTGATAAGCACAGCACTATGAAGCTATCCACAGCCACTGCAACACGAGTTTGATCCCCAGCCAGGGAGCTACCCACATGGTGCAGCAGACCTCTCCTGTCTCGCCCGCTGCTCCCCTCAGCAGTGTATTTCAGTCAATCTGCCTGTTCTACTCCCCACTCTATCTCTGGTGAATCCTCTCGCCCCCCACACCTCTAGCCTACCCCATTCTTGTATGCACAAATAAATAAATCAATAAATAATTCTTTAAAAAGCAAACAAACGAACAAGTTTGACATAGTTGTCCAAGAATCAACCTCCTTGATCCAGTGGCCACAGCAAAAACAAGAAATGGTTCATTCAGTTCACCCAGTCTTAACATAGAACCTGTCACATGCAGCGTATGTTGGCACAGGCTAGACCGGGCAAGCCTGGGGAGGAGCTTTAGAAACTGGGATTGAGGCCATCTCCAGGGGCCATTACGCTGAAGAAGATTCAAAACTGCAGGACAGGTGACGCACCAAGGCATGATTTAATCTGCCCGAGACAGACTGGAAACAAGCAATTTAATAAAGTTCTGAAATGATGAAACAATTATGATAAACAATGTATGAAAAGTAGAGAAGCCCTGGAATAAATGAGCAAAGAAAATCTGACTTTGGGAGTAATGTTCTCTGTCTTCTCCCAGAAAAATACCACCGAAGGCAGCATTATACCAGACCCACAGTTCAATGGGGGTTCACCTGACAGCGGATCATGACGTGGGTCACTTTGGACTTGCCGTCGCTACAATCCCCTTTGTCATCGCCGGTTCGGACAGAGAGAACAAAATCTCCAGGGTGGCTCTGGCTCTCTCGTACAAGAAAGCTGCCATGTTTTCCTTTCTCAGTTAGTAGTTTCTCTGCTTCTTTGCCAGAGAGGTGTCCGTGAAACCACCTACATTTTTTAAAAATGAACATGAATTAAGTTGTCCCAATGGTTCCCAATATTCTTTCACAAAATTATCCTACATAGTCGGCTCTCCTAAATACAATTACAAAAGAGAAACCGATCCCCTGAATAGGACAGAATTTGCATCCCAAGCAGGCAGGGAAAAATTGTTAAGAATGACTATTAAATTTCTTAAATGCACCCAAAGTCACTCAAAACAAATGTGTTCAATCCCTCATTTTCTCCTAAATATCCCATCTTTCAAAACTGTAGAATGGGTCTCCCTGGTGGCCTAAGGGGTTAAGTCCCAGCGCTATCATGGCTAAGGCCTGGGTTCAAGCCCCAGCAAGGGAGGTAACCCACATATGGTGCAGCAGACCCCCACCCCCGTCTTGCCTGCTGCTCCTCTCAGCAGTGTATTTCAGTAAATCCACCTGTTCTGCTCCCCACTCTGTCTCTGGCGAATCCTCTCACCTTCCCCCCATGCCAATACACACCTCTGGCCTACACCCCAGTTCTTCTACACAAAAAATAAATAAAATAAAAAAAAAAAAACCTAGTTTCCCAGTTCTCCACACCTAGGTAGGACTAACCATTCAATCACAGCCCTTTAAAGAAGTTATAACAGAAGATGATGGCAGAGACAAAGAATCATTTGAATGTTTACCGTTGCTCTGGCACATGAACATTGTGAAAAAAGACCTTCATTGTAAATGATTTCAAACATTCTAATCTTTCCATATTTCTGACCCACGCTTCAACAGCCTCCAAGCTGACTGTCCACATCCTTGGACTATATACTGGGCTGTCATTTTAAACTTTAACAAACTATAAGACTGGAAGTAGGCCCTCTCTGGTGACGCAAGGGGTTAAGACACAACCTATGAGGCTGCTTGCCGCCTCAGCAGCATGAGTTAGATCTCCGGCCAGGGAGCTACCCACATGGCGCAGCAGACCTCTCCTGACTCGCCCACTGCTCCCCTCAGCAATGTACTTCAGTCAGTCTGCCTGTTCTGTTTCCCACTCTGTCTCTGGTCAATCTTCTCACCCCCCCCCCATACTTCTGGCCTGTACCCAGCTCTTATATGCATAGATAAATAAATAGGGGCCTCCCTAGTGGCGCAAGGGGTTAAGACACAACCTGTGAAGCTGTGAGCAGCCACTGCAGCATGAGTTCCATTCCCAGGCCGGCCAGGGAGGTGACCCACATGGCACAGCAGACCTCTCCTGACTCACCCACTGCTCCCCTCAGCAGTGTGTTTCAGTTAGTCTTCCTGTTCTGCTCCCCACTCTGTCTCTGGTGAATCCTCTCACCCCCTACTCCCGCATCTCTGGCCTGTATCCCAGTTCTTGTATGCATAAATAAATCTTTTAGATAAATAAATCTTTAAAAAGGAAAAAAAAAAAAAAGACTGGAAGTAGAAGTGAGAGCTTTCACTAAAAAGTGAATTCCCAGACCTCACAACCTAAGATAGAGATCCACTAAGTCTGAATGAGGCCCAGTAATCTGTGTTTTGTTGTTTTGGTCTTTTTTCTTTGTATTTTCACAGCAACCTGTTTTTTAACCAGCACATCAGAATCCTGGTGTTGGCCACCTGCAAACAGACGCTGAGACAACCCTGTCCTAAGTTATTACAGAAAATAGATTAACATAGTCATGTCAATAATGTGGCTTTTCCCCTCAGGATCATAGTAAGAAAGCAGGTGTTATGGTAGATAACACTAATGGCTCGTTGGTAAGAAATATACTTGAGGTTACTTTTCATCCATCTACAACTGAACAGAGTGAAATTTAGAAATAAACTGCACAGAGTTGGCTGACATTCTTTTGCTTAAAGCTATAGTGGTTGCTGGAGAAGCAAATCATCAGTGATGATATAAAGGTACAAGATGAAGAAAAATAACTGCAAATATAAAACGTACAAACTTAATTAAGCAACTCTGAAATGGAATCAGTGAAGAGACCGGGAATGTAGGAAACCTTTCTACACGGTTTACAAATCCAGCCCTTGGGCCTCCCTGGTGGTGCAAGGGGTTAAGCACCACATTATGAAGCAATAGTAACCTCTGCAGCATGAATTTGATCCCCGGCTGGCCAGGGAGCAGCCCACATGGTGCAGCAGACCTCTCTGGTCTCGCCCACTGCTCCCCTCAGCAGTGTGTTTTAGTCAGTCTGCCTGTTCTGTTCCCCACTCTGTCTCTGGTGAGTCGACTCACCCCCCATATCTCTGGCCTGTACCCCAACTCTTGTATGCATAAATAAATAAAATAAATCTTCAAAAAAAACACACACACAAAAAAAAAAAAAAATCCAGCCCAGCTTTTATCAGCTTATTTCCAACAGAAGGGGAAAAAGATCTCTGAAATAATACAATTCCCTCTAAACAAGGTCATTCGCACACATCTGCAGATACGACACAAAAGAACTGATGAAATGTCTGGCTCTCTGAGTTCTTACTTTTCCACTTCTGAGCTCAAACTGACATCTATTGGTGGCATTGTTGAATAACTCCAGTCAGGAGCCATCAGAGAGCTGGTTGCTATTTTAGTATCTCCATTATGATTTGTTTTCCTCTCATAACTCTCAAAGATTACCAGCTGAAGTTCAACAGTCTTCAAATTACTGCACGTACCAAGTGTACCCAGAAAAAGTCTGAGATCCTTGGAGAATTAATGTAAGTCATGCTGATTGAGGCTTTTGTAGGAAAAGGGCACTCTGAGAATAATCTGATCCTATTATTGATACTTTAGTAAAACTTTGAAAATTACAGTCTGAGAAACAAGATAGCACCAAACCCCCATGATGCACCTGCATGGCACATATGGCACAGGAGGTTGGGATGCACAGGCCCTGTGGTCACTAAAATGTTACTGACCTTTCAGAGGTAGGATCTGCACAGTTCAGAGGATATTTGAGCTCAATAACATCTCCATTCTTCTCTTTTAATTGCCCATGGTGTTCCATGTAATACTGGACCAACTCAGCCAAAGTGGCAAACTTCTCCCCTCCATATAAGTCATAGTAATCGCCAGTGTTCTGAATCTTGATGTGGGTGACTGCTCCATTTCTTCTAAAATAGTCCATTGGGGGGAGAAGGGGAACAAAGAATTAAACTAGTGAAAATGGATCTCATGTTCAATATCAGAGTTTTCCTAAATATCGAAAGAAACCAAAGAACAAACCAACAAATCCAGTGGATGGAATCATCACACACATATTACAGAACAGAGGACTCTGTTATTAATTTCTCCCCAGGTACATCTTCTATTTTGAAAATTTAAGCTATCAAACTGCAGCCTAGGAAAAAAAAATTGAAAAGACATATATCTATCACCAAAATAAATAAATAGTTGTATATTTATACAATGGAATGCCATGGAGCAATATAAAAGCAAAAAAAAAAAAAGACAAACATGATATATACCATATGGATGAATCTCAAAAAAAAGGTGAAAGAAGTGAAACATAAAACACACACACAGGGCCTCCCTGGTGGCGCAAGGGGTTAAGCACCACACTATGAAGCAATCTGCAGCCTCTGCAGCACGAGTTCGATCCCCGGCCGGCCAGGGAGCAACCCACATGGCGCAGCAGACCTCTCCTGACTCGCCCGCTGCTCCCCTCAGCAGTGTATTTCAGTCAGTCTGCCTGTTCTGTTCCCTGCTCTATCTCTAGTGAATCCTCTCAAACCTACCCCCCGCCCCACCACATCTCTGGTCTGTACCCCAGCTCTTGTATGCATAAATAAATAAATCTTAAAACACACACACACACACACACACTTGCATACTGCATAACTTCATTTATATGATATTGTAAAATAACCAAAACTAGCCTACGGAGCTAGAAATGAAAATAGCAGTTGCCGCTTAGGGAGATTAGAAAGGGGCACAAAGGGACTTGACTAACAAGACATCAGGGCTTCCTCTGATTGTGGTATTGAGTACATGTATAAGTACACATATCAAGTTCATCTCACTGCACCCTTATGACACTATATAACTGCATACTTAAAAAAACATTTTAAAGACATAAATTCAGCACGAGAGTGCTCATATGCTATCCCACTAAGTTGACGTAACACTGGCCAAAAGTTTATAAAACTTGGATTTTAGTTAGCCTGGGCACTCTGCCTATGATTTACATTGGGTTTCCTGACCTACTAAATACATCTCAAGGACACCCATTATCGCCCAGTATCCCCTGGTGGACCCAAGGGATCTGGCATCCCAAAATGGTAACCATTGGCCTAAACTTATTTTTAGACTGATCCCATAGCACTATTAGTGAAGCCTCCAGGAAAAATAAATACATGTCTAGCAGAGAAAAAGAAAAATGGGAACTAAGGAAAGTAAGAAAAAGTATCCCATAACGTTACTGACAATATCTCCTTCTAATTGTTCTGACAACCTTTTCCAATGGGTAAAATAAGGCACTTCAGGTCATTCTCCTGCAGCTACACTGGACTCTATTTTAATACCTGGGCTTCCATTTACTAATCCCATAACCAAAAAATCAAACATTTCAGATATGGACGAGATCAACATGCAGCAGCACAGACGGACGAACATGTTACATGAAGGCAACACAAGGCCCAATAATATTCTTATCGGGCCATTTATAAAAGTTTAAAAACACAAGTAATTCTACATATTTTTTGCAATACAAACACATGTATTACATTTTAATATTATAATGATAAATATTATAATAATAAATAATACACATGCCTTTTTTATGAACTAGAGAGAAAAAAACTTAAGTTCATGCTAGCAACTGCCTCGGGGCAAAGGAAAGGACAGAATCAAGGGTGGTGGAAAAAAGGGAAATTGTGCTTTCACTTACAGTTTGTTTTGAAGGGAAAAAATGGCAGTAAATACAACATGAAAAATATACATGACTTTTTGCATTTTTCTGTATCTTTTTCTCAAAATTGAAAAGGGGACCTTCCTTGACTAACTGGATATAAGGTAACATAATCATCAATTTTTCATCTAACGCACAGATCATCTCAACAGAGAATCAGAACAATAACTTCATCGGTGCAAAAAAAATCACAGATGCTTGCATCTACAGAGGTGTGCACATGTGTGTAGCAGTGTCTATAAAACATGTATTTAAGGAAATAATCAAAAGTGAAACTTGGTAGTATTACAGAGTTCTTAAGAACCCCTGGTAGCCTAGGGGTTAAGTCTCAGCACTATCACTGTGACAGCCTGAGTTCCATCCCTAGCCAAGGAGTTGACCCACATGGCGCAGCAGACCTCTCCTGTCTCCCCGCTGCTCCCCTCAGCAGTGTATTTCAGTAGATCCACCTTTTCTGTTCCCCACTCTGTCTCTGGTTAATCCTCTCACTCCCTGCACCTCTGTCCTGCACCCTAGTTCTTCCATGCAAAAATAAAATCTTTAAAAAAAACAAAAAACAGTGATTCTAAGTTCACAAAAAAATAAGCAAATGGCCTTCAAACTTATTAAAAGATGTTCACTAGGGAGATGACAATTAAAATTTACTGAGATACCATTTCTGACTGTCCAGGTCGGTGAAAATGAAAAGCTTGACAACATTCAACTGGGAACATTGTGGGAAAACTACAGGCACTCAGTTTCCCACATTGCTGGTGGGGGTGCAAAATGGCACAACCGCTATGGAGGAGAATTGGGAAAAACTACACTCTGTGCATACTTCCTCTCTACCCCGTCACCTCACTCCCAGGAATTCACCCTGAAGCTACATTTCCAAAAGTACAAGACACACCACATAGGTTATCAGAGCCACTCTATCATCCCTGTAAAATACTGGTCACCTCAATCCCCAATTGCAGGAAATTGGATGAAGTTATATGCTATGTATGCAGTTGAAAATATAAGGAAAATTCTCTAAGAGATTTCTGTAAGTGAAAAAAAAAGAAAGTGTTCTACTTCATGCACAAAAAGAAACAGAGAAATTAATGGAAATGGTTACCTACAGGTATGGACAGAAATAGGGTGCAACAGGCAGGGCAAAGAATGAAATTTCTTTCATGCCTTTTTATATAGTTTAACTTTTAATTTTCACATATTCAAAAAAAAATGAAATAGATAAGGATCAAAAAAATGAATATAAGAAATGATTCTAACCTTGCAGTCAGTTCATAATGACACAGAAAGTTAATTCCTGTAACTTTTGAATGTAGAACTGATTGTACAAATTTGGTGGGATATAGTCCAAGAACAAAAAGAGTATCAGAGAAATCACGAACTTTACTTTATGAGTTTGATAGTAATGTAAAAATTCTGAATCTATTTTTGTATTGTAGGAGAGAGAAAATGAGGTCATATACTGAGGGGTAAAAAAGTAAACCTAAAATTAAAATATTTTTAATTTATTTTTTTGAAAATCAGGTCATATGCTGATGCTGTTAAAAACCAAGGGTCTCCCTACAGGAGAAGGAAGACACAATAAGGAATGGGAAAGGTAAAGAAGTTGGGCGGAACTGAAACTATCAGTAAGAGCACTTAATTTTAATATAGAAATATTTATTTCCCACCTCTGTCTAATAAAAGGTTCTAGAGGCAAGGAAATTTTCAAAAGATGGGGCAAACCAATATCATATACTTGCTGAGATAAAGAATAGGATAGCTCTAAGAACCATTATTGAAATAAGGGAAATTTGAATATAGACTAAATATAAATCAGATCACACTGAATAGATGTTAAAACTTCTATATAATAAAGACGTTATAGTTACAAGAGAACATCTTGTACATAGGACAAACACACTGAAGTACTCAAAGATAAAAATAAATGTCCTGATAGCTCTAAGTTATTTTCAAAAGATTTGGCAGGGGAATGTACACACACACACATACACACACACACGCAGGGGAATGTACACACACACACACACACACAGAGCAAACATGCAAATGCTAACAAAGGGAATATGACATAAATGATAATCATCTCTCAACTTTCCTACAGCTCAGAAGTTTCTCAAAATAACCTCTCCGCCTCCCCTTACTCACCTATAAGATGGAGATTACAAATGGTACTTACAGGCTATGGAGAAAACTAAACAAAACTGTGTGTGTATAATGCTTAGCATAATGGCCTGGTATAAATGTCAAGTCTCACTAAAGCTGCTACCATCATCATTATCATTATTACCATTTTTATAAAATCTCCATGCAAACTCTTACAGCTCAAATGTCACATGAGTTTAGAAGTCTTTGCTGGGAAAAACCCAGAAGAATCTACCCCTGCTTGGTAGGAAAACAGAAGTCAATGACAGTGGCTCCTCAAGAAACTTATCTACTAATAAAAGCAAACACAAAACATAGTTCAGTTCTAGCTAGAATAAGGAGACTTGAGCGTGCAACGGGAAAATCAATTTCTTAAAAACTCACCCATGCCTGTTCAAAGAGACATGAAACAGGATATTGGGCAAATTGTTCCAAA
This sequence comes from Talpa europaea, assembly GCF_964194135.1. Taxonomy (NCBI): domain Eukaryota; kingdom Metazoa; phylum Chordata; class Mammalia; order Eulipotyphla; family Talpidae; genus Talpa; species Talpa europaea. Next base: position 6,239,370 of record NC_140082.1, on the reverse strand, counting down.
AATTTTAATCCAATGCCCAACAACAGGTTGGCTATAGTGGGTATATTCACACCATTTGAATTTGATATACATTAAAGTGGATAATTACACGTATAAGTACCAAGACAGGACTTAAATATTTTTAAAATGTAGCCACAGAGTAACGCATGCATTACAAAGCCATGGATGTGAATTTTAAAAAGACACAAACCAACTCGCTATTGTTCACACAGCACAAGGGGAGTCGGGGAGTGGAGCTGGGTATGAAAATGTGCTCAGGAAGGACTCATGCCAACCTCCTGGCAGTGGTTTCCTCTGGGGAACGGGACAAGGCAGGGGAACAAAAGGGACCACAACTTCCTCAGTGGTGTTTTATTTCTTGAAAAAGAAAAGTGATCTGAAGACGCTCTAAGTATTTTTCACCATTAAGAAATCAAGAGAAGGGGAAGAAAATGCAGGAAACAGGGTCAAGCGGTAGGTGGCTGCAGAAGGGGTGATGGTCTGCTCCAACTCACCCCCGGGGGTCCCTCAGGGAGAAGGATGCCCACCAGGACACGCCTTCTGCCCTCATCCCTGTCTCCCTCTCTTGAATCAGTCCAGTCAGTGGGCAGGTGGCGAGGCCCACCACAGAGCAGCAGGCAGGCCTGCAGACTCTGTGAAGGGAACAAGTTGTCCAAGGGTCATTTTACCATTTTCTACCCAGAAAACTCTGGTTCTTTCTTTCACTTGCAACTTACCTAATTGCAACTTACCTAACGGAAAGTGTGAAGTCTCCAGGGTTACTCTTACTAGGCCTCGCCAAAAAACTGCCATCGACTCCTCTTGTCAACAGGAGGTTTTCTGCCTCCACACCGGTGATATTTGGGTGAAACCATCTTGAGAGAGAGAGAGAGAGAAGTGGAGAGAGTCACGAAAAACAAAGGGCTTTGTCAGTACAGCTTTCTATGCCACCGCAGTAAAGCGCCTGATGAGTTAAGTCACTAATAAAAATATAAATGGGAGGGCCTCCCTGGTAGTGCAGGGGTGAAACTCTCAGCACTATCAAGCTATCAGCAGCCAATGCAGCATGAGTTCAGTCCTCAGTTACATGGAGCAGCAGACCTCTCCTGTCTCACCACTGCTCCCCTCAGCAGTGTATTTCAGTAGATCCTCCTGTTCTGCTCCCCACTCTGTCTCTGGTGAATCCTCTCAGCCCCTGTACCTCTGGCCTACACCCCAGTTCTTGTATGCACAAATAAATAAAAATAAATCTTAAAATAAAAATAAATCAATGGGGACCATCCCTGTCCCTCCCCCCACCCCCTTGGTAGGGGCCTGGGGCTGGGGCATGGGCAATAGAACTAGGGCTAGGATTTGGGTATTAAGCCAGGAAATTTGGAGGGGCCAGGTCCAAAAAGATAATCCTCATGGTCAGGTGACTGAGCACAGGAGTGAGGGTGAGAAAGTAATGCAAATAAATAGACCTCACATGTAAGCAACGTATCAAAGATCACGAGAACTAGGTTTCTCACTGTTAAAGAGGCAGACAAATATGAAAAGGGAGAAAGCTGGAACAGCCCCTGTGGTCTGAGAATTAAAGGTATCAGTGCAAACTCTAGTTTGTAAAATACATATGCAGACAGATATAAATACACAGGTGTTTCTACATATCTGTGTAGAAACACAATTCTCCTAGCTCCCTCTTCTGAAAGGGTCTGGAAGCAAAGACACCCCAGCCACAAACAACATATTCATCACCCTTATCTTGGTTTCTAAATACCATTCTCCAATAAAAGGAACTGAGCTCCCTGAAAAAGTGGCTAATTCCAGGCTGACATGGTAGAAGTAAGATAAGCTTGGAATATCTTACTGTGCCACAAGAGGAAAAAGTTCCAATGAGGCCAAGTCGAAAGGATACTGGAACCAGCTTGAAAGGCCTCCATTAGCCAAATAAGGGACAATCTGTACCTCAAAATGAACAATGACATTACCAGACTATAACCCGTTGAATAAACTAGGAAACCAATAGTCCATATTGATAACAATTTTTGAAAGTTAACTAAGGTTCCCAAAAACTTAAGTACAGAATATATGATCCAGAAATTTCAACTGGAAGCAGTGACTCAAATAGGCACTGCACACCCGTGTTCCCAGCTGTATGATCCATAACAGACAAAAGATGGGAGTAACCCATGTGTTCACTAATGGATGAATAAATAAACAGAATGTGATTGCGAACATCAATGGAATAGGACTCAGCCTTAGAAAGAAGGAAGTTCTGGGCCTCCCTGGTGGCACAAAGGGTTAAGACACAACCTATGAAGCTATCCGCAGCCACTGCAGCACAAGTTTGATCCCCGGCCAGGGAGCTGACCCACATGGCATAGCAGATCACTCCTGCCTTGCCTGCTGCTCCCCTCAGCAGTGTATTTCAGTCAATCTGCCTGTTCTGCTCCCCACTCTGTCTCTGGTGAATCCTCTCACCACCACCACCCCCGCTGCATCTCTGGCCTGCACCCCAGCTCTTGTAGCATAAGTAAATAAATAAATCTTAAAAAAAAAAAAAGAAAATGAGGATGGACAGTGGTGATAATTATTCAATTTATTCAATAATATGAATAGATTTAAATGTCACAGGATTTGAAAAATGGCTAAATGTTATGATGAATAAGATGATTATTGTATGATACATTTTGTTATGTACATTCTGCAGCAATAAAAATATATGCAGGGGAAGGGGACAGTTCTCAATAGAATCACAAGGAATCACACACAATAAACACGGGAAGGAAGACCAGAATTAGAAAATTATCACTTGAAACCCGCATGTCACTCTTCAGGCGAGCATCAGCAATGGGTGCTAAGACTAGTGGCTGAGCATTTCAGGAGGGACAGGCTCTTCACAGCAACGTAAAGGACCTTCCCACACAATACTTGCTGATTGCTTGTTAACTGACAAGTGAAAAGTCCTAATGAACCTCACCATGGAGAATTGGAAAGATACTATCTCAACCAACTGGTGGAAGTCAGGATCCCCAGTTATGGGTTAAATTAGCATCCTGAGCCCCAGAATGCACTGAGAAGAGTGGTGCCACTTCTGCAACAGTGCTACCCAAAGCACATCACCAAATCTAATTACAAAAGCCATCAGACAAACCCAAAATGAGAAACATTCTACAAACCAACTGGTGTGTACTTTTCAAAAGATATCAAAATCATGAAAGAAGGTGGGGGAGGAGGGTGAGTCAAAGGCCAACCCAGATTATAGGCCAGCAGCAGGACACAAGGAATGAAATCCTTGATTCTAGACTAGATCAAAGACCAGAGGGAAAGGAGGGCAAGAGAAGGGTTTTGTTGTGTGTTTCGTCTTTTACAGAAGCAATCTGCAAGAGGTCTAAGAATTCGATGATACTATAACGTGAATTTCTTGGTTTTGATGAGTATACTGGGGTTATGTGAGTGTCCTTGTTTTCAGGAAAGTCACATTGAAAGTATTTTGGAGTAATGAGACATGAAGACTGCAAATGGTTCAGGATAGGATTAGATACACAGTGAGAGAAAGAGGAGGCCAATGTGGTACAGGGTTAACAAGCAAAAGGGGTGAAAATTAAACAGAAGTGCTTTGTATTGTGTAACACTTGTGTAAATTTGAAATTATTTCAAAATAAAGTTTTTTAAAATATACAAATGATGGCATCCCCTGTAAGAGCACCTCTCCAGTTCCCAGCAAGATTTCCTTCAGAGATCGCAAAAGTCACCAAGATCTGTGGGACCATAACAGGTTAATTCAATGCTTTTAATTGCTCCCAGGAACATAAGTCAATATTAACACGTAGAGCTCTGGCACTAACAATCAAATGAACATTTAAGATATTTCTCAACAAATACTGGCCCAATTAAAGTGTTTTACAGAGTGAAGGACAGAGAACACCAGGGCAAAGAGCTGACCATACAGACTGGGTGCATACCTGAACCCCTCCACTTCCTCCCTCTGTGACCCTAGCAAATTCTTTCCACCTCAGATTCCTCAACAGCAAAATGAAGATGCTAGTTCATGGTTTTATTTTAAAGTAAAAGCTGAGAATTAAAAAGAATGAAGCACAGATACATGGTAAAATTTGGGTGAACTTGCAAGCTAAATGAAAAAAGTCAGACACGAGGCCACATATTGTATGATTCCTTGGATGAAAACGTCCAGAATAAGCAAGTTCATATAGACAGACGGGTGATCAGTGTTTGACCAGGGCTAAGGGATCAAGGGATGAGACGAGATAACTATTAGTGACGGGTTACTTTTAGAGGTCATGAATGTGTCCTAAAATAGCAGTACGTCTCAGCACTATGAAGCTATCATCAACCACTGCAGCACGAATTCGATCCTTGGCCAGGGAGGTGACCCACATGGCTCAGGAGACCTTGTCTGTCTCGCCCGCTGCTCCCCTCAGCAGTGTGTTTCAGTCAGTCCACCTGTTCTGCTCCCCACTCTGTCTCTGGTGAATTTTCTCACTACCCACACCTCTGGCCTATCCCCCAATTCTTCTACAAACACACACACACACACACACACACACACACACACACAAAGACGAAAGGAGCAACATGATCTGACATATCTTTAAATCATCTTTCAAACTCCCTGGCAAGGAGAGACACACATGGATTGTGAAGAAAGGTACTGCAATAACTCAGGCCAAAAATGGTGGTGCCAAGGACCAAAGTGGCAGCAGCAGAGCAGTGATGAATGGTCCCAAGAGGACCATCTTTAGGGGAGCCAGCAGGATTCCCAAGATCCCCACTGGATGCGAAAGAGAGAAAGGAGCAATAATAACTGCTAAGTTTGGTGCTAGCAACTAGAAGGTTGAAAATAGCAGGTGTTGCAATGTGGAAGGATAGGGAGAGGAAAATGTTTGACTTGGTACTGGTTAAATTTGAGGTACTGGAAATACCAAGCACCGACAAGTATAATAATAAAGACAAGACTGTTCTGACAAGAAACCATCAGAAAAAGCAAGAACCCTAGTCCAGCAACACTCCTATTGGTCACACTGAGCAAGAATTTCTCATTTTCCTCTGCCATCTTTCTAGCATTAGGGGGTGGGGAGAGCCTAAACATCATCTTGATGGCCCAAGAGAAAAATCACAAGACTCAGCTCAAAAGGAAAAAAAAAAAAAAGAGTTTGTTTTTTAATACAAGAGCCTATCAGAAGATTGAGACAGAATTTCACCCAGGGAAAACTCAGCCTCAATTTATTTGATACCTATCATTCCAGCACCCAATACTTTTGCACCTAGAATGGCTAAACTATCCAATTTTTTTGGTCTCATCTTGCCCGCAGTTTCTTTTATCTATAGACCTCACTGCGTCCCCCACCGTCCTGGGAAATTAAAAAGTAGCAACAGAGGGTTACCAGTTATTTATAACTTTTCTAAAAGTATAATGGAAATCTTACATTAACCCTCAACTTGTCTACCCACATAAGCTAATTAAAATGTCAAATCTCGAGCCTCCCCTGGTGGCGCAGGCGGTTGAGCGCAGTGCTGTGAAGCTGTCCGCAGCCTCTGCAGCAGCGGTTCAATCCCGGCCAGCCAACAAGGGTCCCACATGGTGGGGCAGATCTCTCTTGTCGCGACCGCTTCTCCCCTCAGCAGTGTATTTCATCAGTCTACCTGTTCTGTTCCCCACTCTGTCTCTGGTGAATCTTCTCACCCTCCCACAATCTAGCCTGTACCCTGGTTCTTGTATAAATAAATAAATAAATCTTTTTAAAAAATGTCAAATCTCGGGCCTCCCCGGTGGCGCAGCGGTTGAGCGCTGGGTTGTGAAACCGCGCGGCCTCTGCGGCACCGGTTCGATCCCCGGCTGCTCCCCGGCCACCGGAGGAGGGTCCCACATGGCGCGCAGACCTCTCCTGCCGCCCGCTGCTCCCCTCAGCAGTGTACTTCGGTCCTTCTGCCTGCTCTGCTCCCTGCTCTGGCTCTGGTGAATTCTCTCACCCTCCCGCACTTCTGACTGTACCCAGTGCATGTATAAACAAAAACAAACAAACAAAACCAGCAAACAAATAAATAAAGCATGCCTCTATTAAAAAAAAAAAAAATGTCAAATCTCTTTTGCTTTTGACTGCAAAACAATTATGGTTACATGGCGTAGGAGTCTGAAGCTGAGTGGCATATATGCCTTCTTATAAAGCAAACAAACAAGAAACCTAATTATTATAAAACAAACACAGGTTGGAAAACAAATTCCTTCAGAATACTGGGTTTTTATTTAAAAAAAAAAATAACATAGCCCCTAGAGGTGATAAGATTGGGCCTCCCTGGCAGGTGGTTGCAAAGCCTGATTGGTAGATGTATGGATGGTGGAGTTCAAATCCCAGAGTGTTCAGAAAGCAATAAAAAGGACATTCCTGTGAAAGACTGGAGTTCATGGCCATGGCAAAGAAAAGCCTGAAAGTTCTTCTTGACCTTGACAGTCACCTTGAAAAATGGACCTCTCAAATTGGGTAAAAGAACTCTGGGTTTGGCCCATTAGGACAGTGAAGATAGTCATTGAATTGGTAAGTTTAGAGGGAATTTTATTTCTCCTTCCTGATGTTTTCCTCTGACTTATAAACAATGATGAAGCATCACTCTTTGCTTTGAGATGATTTCTCACTTTCTTTGGGATCCTGCAGAAACTGTGCTTAAAACTGAACCATTTCTTGGGATGATGGTTACAATGCTTGGTCTGGAATCAGTTTTATAATTTTTTTAAACGTTTTATTTATTTCTGCATTGAAGAACTGGGGTGCAGGCCAGAGGTGCAGGATGGGGTGAGAGGATTCACCTCGTTTGTTTGCCTGTTTTATTCCCCACTCTGTCTCTGGTGAATCTTCTCACCCTCCCATGCCTCTGGCCTGTACCCCAGCTCTTGTATAAATAAAATAAATCTTTAAAAATAAAAGACTGCTGGCTAGCCAAGAGGGAGACAGCTGATAACAGGCAGTTCCCTGCCTTAATTAAGAAGCAACAGATCTCAGGTAAGCAGGTAACGTTTAAAAAATGTTGCGGAAGCGGTTGAGCGCTGGGTTGTGAAGCTGCCCGCGGCCTCTGGGACGCCGGTTCGATCCCCGGCTGCTCCCCGGCCACTGGAGGAGGGTCCCGCATGGCGCGCAGACCTCTCCTGCCGCCCACTGCTCCCCTCAGCAGTGTACCTTGGTCCTTCTGCCTGCTCTGCTCCCCGCTCTGGCTCTTGTGAATTCTCTCACCCTCCCGCGCTTCTGACTGTACCCAGTGCTTGGATAAACAAAGCAAACAAATAAATAAATAAATAAATAAAACATACCTCTATAAAAAAATTAAAAAAAAAAAATAAAAAATGTTGCGGAAATCAAAACTACCATGAGATACCATCTTACACCAATGAGAATGGCACATAATAAAAAAAAACTAGCAACAACAAATGTTGGCGAGGGTGTGGAGAAAAAGGAACTCTCCTGCACTGCTGGTGGGAGTGCAAACTGGTCCAACTATTATGGAGAGCTGTGTGGAGATTTCTTGACCTACTAAAGATAGAGCTTCCATATGATCCAGCAATTCCACTCCTAGGTATTTACCCAAATGGCCCATTCCTTGTGCTATGTATCTCTTCTGTCTGGCTCCTTCTGAGTTACAGCCTTTAATAAAGAGTGGATAATCTAGTAAAGAGAACGTTTCTGTGAATTCTGTTAGCTGCTGTAGCAAATTGATCTGGGGACCACAGGCCCCTCACAGCGGGTCAGTGAGAAACACAGGTGACTCATGGGGTAAGGGGGGACAGTTTTGTAGGACTGAGTCCTTAACCTGTGGAATCTGGTGCTATCTCCAGGTAGACAGGTGCTATCTCCAGAATTCAGTTAAAGTGTAGGTTATCTAACTTGGGGCTTGGTGATATGGGGAAAAAAACATACATTGCAATTGGAGCCATAATCAAGAGCAATAACGAATCGACATGCTGGGATTTAAAACTTTAACATCACTTCTTCCATGCCTGCCTGTGAAGCACACGCATGTGCAAGCACAAATGCAACCCTCATGTACATCCAATTTCTTTTTTTAAATATTTATTTTATTTATTTATGCATACCAGACCTAGGATGTAGGCCAGAAGTGTGGGGGTGAGAGGATTCACCAGAAACAGAGTGGGGAGCAGAACAGGCAGATCTACTGAAATACACTGCTGAGATGAGCAGGGAGTGAGGCAGCAGTGGTCTGGACGGGGATTGAACTTGTGCTGCAGTGGCTGCCAATAGCTTCATAGTGCTGAGACTTAACCCCTTGTACCATCAGGGAGGCCCTGTACATCCAATTTCTATTACAATTTGAAGCCCTTTCTACATCAGAACATTCATTATAGTAGTTAAACAATATTCCATTGTATGAACTACCATCCGTAATTTAACCGTTGGTACGGGGTTCTATGTTACTCCTCTGCTTTAGTTATGACAAGCAAGGCACCGGAACACAGCCTTTACAAATCTTTGCTGACTTTCACAGGTATCCGTGACTTAAATTTTTAAAAATAAAACTGCTTTGTCAAGAGATTTTTTTCACATTAACGAATTTGCCAAACAGCTCTCAAAAGAAGGTGCCAGTTTCGACTCCTGTAAGCAGAACATGAAAGCCCCTGTTTTCTCTCACTTTTGCCAATATGACACACATTTACCAAACCTCTTTATCACTAAGTCATGGAAAATGATATTCTAGTTTCCATTTCTGTGGGAGACTAAGCACTCTGTCAGGTTTTCAGCCTAGTTTTCACCCCCTCTTCTGTGAATTGTCAGGATGGCATAGCTCATTTTCTATTGGATTTTTGTTTTTATTGACTTCCATGAGTTCTTTTTTTTTTTTTTAAGATTTATTTATTTATTTATACAAGCACTGGGTACAGTCAGAAGCGCAGGAGGGTGAGAGAATTCACCAGAGCCAGAGCAGGGAGCAGAGCAGGCAGAAGGACCGAAGTACACTGCTGAGGGGAGCAGCGGGCGGCAGGAGAGGTCTGTGTGCCATGTGGGACCCTCCTCCGGTGGCCGGGGAACAGCCGGGGATCGAACCGGCGCCGCAGAGGCCGCGGGCAGCTTCACAACCCAGCACTCAACCGCTGCACCACCAGAGAGGCCCCATGAGTTCTTGACATAACCAGAAAATGACCCTTTATTGTATATATGCAAGTATTTGTATTTTTCCCCTTTTTAATTCTGTTTGTGGTCTTTCTTTCCCCACAAATTCATCTTGGCATGGACCGATTTATCAGCTTTTTCCCTTAGAGCTTCTGGGTTTCTTGCTACGCTTAGAAAAACTTAACTCAGCACTGTATGAGGTGGAAAGAAATGAATGTACAAAAAATGCTCAGCACAGAAGCAGCCCTTAGGTCCACCTTTGGATTTAGGAATTTCACTTTTAGTCAGAATAAAATCCTTTTAATAAAGTGACAATGTCAACAGGACCCTGCAGGGCCCCACCTGGCGCTCAGGTACTGGTGGCCTCTCCACTTTCCCTGGCAGTGCCACACATCGCCTCTGCACGAGTGTCTCTCCAGTCAGATCCTTCCATCCTACCTTCTCAATGCCGGGCAATACCAACATTCCAGTAATTGCTGGGTTAAAAATCAGGCTGTCAGCTCCAGCAGGCAGAAACCCTGTCTATTCCTCACCCATGTGTACCCCAAGCCCTAGAAAAGGGCTATGTACCCCAGTCTTCCTGCAGGAAGAGAGCTGCAGCCGTCAGCTGAGGCTGTCACCTCTCTCCCATGTCAGTTTCCCAGCTGACCTAGGCGGTGCATAAGGCACTGTCCAAGGTGACTCTCGCAAGGTCAGGAAGAGGCACAGACTCTCTTCAAACTGGCACCACCAGTTCTTCTAGGGGGGAAAAAAGATTTCTTTCCAATTTACAGGGCTGAGGAAACTATTGTCCCCTCTCCGTATTTCAACATGTGTAAAAAAAAATTTCCATACATTAAAAAAACTGCTGGACGTAGCTGAAACATAATTTTAAATGTCTCTGATACGTGAAGACAAGCATCAAAGTAAATGAATAGGGGGGCCTCCCCGGTGGCGCAGTGGTTGAGCGCTGGGTTGCGAAGCTGCCCGCAGCCTCTGCAGCGCCGGTTCAATCCCCGGCTGCTCCCCGGCCACCAGAGGAGGGTCCCACATGGCGCGCAGACCTCTCCTGCCGCCCGCTGCTCCCCTCAGCAGTGTGCCTCGGTCCTTCTGCCTGCTCTGCTCCCTGCTCTGGCTCTGGTGAATTCTCTCACCCTCCCGTGCTTCTGACTGTACCCAGTGCGTGCATAAACAAGAAAACAAACAAACAAATAAATAAATAAAAACATGCCTCTATTAAAAAAAAAAAAAAAGTAAATGAATAGGCAAGAATCATCGAGATGCTAAATCCAGGAAGAAACTGTGGGAGGCACAGGCTATTTGCATCAGCTCACACTCTCTCCCCAGCAGTTGCTTATTAGTGACAAGGGGGATAGTATCATTACATAATGGAGACACGGCACACGTTCTTGCCTGGTGTTACTGATGATGGCTAATGTTACCCAAGACCATGGTGCAAGGGCACAGCATCACCCATGTCGCACTCTGACTGAGAAAGCTAGTAATGGTAAAACCATCACACAAATTCAAAATAAGAAAACCACTACCTTAAAAAAAATCAGTCAGGGCTTCCCTGGTGGCACAGGGGTTAAAGTCTCATAGCTATCAAACTATTGCCAGTCACTGAGGCCTGAGTTTTGCCTGAGATTGATACCTGGCCAGGGAGCTGACCCACATGGCTCAGCAGACCGCTCCTGTCCTGCCCACTGATCCCCTCAGCAGTGTATTTCAGTAGATCTGCCTGTTCTGCTCTCCACTCTGTCTCTGGTGAATCCTCTCACCCCACCCCCCACACCTCTGGCCTGCACCCCAGCTCTTGTATGCATAAATAAATAAACCTTTTTTAAAAAAGAATTAAACAGGATAACTTTATTCTTAGAAAATATAAACTGAAGTATTCAGGGGTAAAGGGGTATCACATATGTTGCCCTCAAATGTTCAGTGGAAAAAATTATTAAATGTTATGTGCGCATGTGTGTATATAGAGACTGATACAGCAAATGGGATGACGTGTTAACACTGGTGAATCTAGGTAATTTCCACATTCTATCTGCATGACTATTCTTTGCACGACTCATATTCTTGTAGCTTTTCCTCACATTTTAAACAAATACCAAATAAAAAGGCAAAAACTGTTTAAGAAATTTCTGATACATCCATTTGCTTAAGTTACCAGCATGACTTACAATATCAGTAAGTTATTCATCCTCATCTCTGACAGGTAAGTACTCAAAGCAGATGACAGAGAGAAGTAAGGAAGTCAGACAGAAAAGAGAAGTTACATTGTGGGGATAGCAGAACAGAGCAAAGACATTTATATTTTTACTAATATTTTAGACCTAAATAAGATCTTATAAATCATAAAAAAGATTTCTCCATGATTATCTTATTACTCTTTTTTTTTTAGCAATTATGAAATAGCTCTGATAGCAAAGAAAAAAATAATCTATCAGTTATTATACATTATGGCTGGGTAAAAATTACAGCTAAATTTACTGCCACATACCACTGTATAAAGCACACTCGGGAAATCAAAACTGGAACCATTACATTTTGCTATTTATTACCCAAAATTTCTAAAGCACGGCTCTAAATCCAGTTATCTCCTGTGTAAACACATATTCTCACCTTTGCCTATTTCACAGAAATAACACTCACAGAGCGTGTCCTGCTGAAGGTGACCCACCAGGTAGACTGATGGCAGGAGATAAGGCAGGAGGTCATCTCCTTACTCCTTATTAAATAAGCTATCTTATTTCATTTACAACTTATAATTATACCTATCCCCTTATAATTATACCTATTCCCTATACCAAGGAACAGAAGAGTGATGTTTACAGTGGAAACTGAGTAACTTAGCACAGAAGTTGGACCGAGCAAAGACTTAATAGACATTAGTTACCACTATTGTTAACTCTGTTATTTATTGGTGGAAGGTACAGGCTGCGTAACTGTGTTACTTTTACATAGGCCATTTCTGACAAATGTGTCACTGCCTCTTCATAAACTTAACTTCAAGGCACAGTGCCTGTTCCTAAATTATTTCAAATAGCATATGGTTAAAAATGAAAAGTTCTATTCCATACTCCATCTACTTGAGCTTTGATGGACTGCAGTCTCCCCTCTTTCTTTGCCATTTTTTCAAAGAGCATCTGTAATTGTTAAAATACGTTCTCTTACTCTCATGTTTAATATTTGTGTCCAATCACTGACTACTGTGGCTGTGCAGCCTGCTTGTCACTGATAAGGAGCAATAGCGTTCATTCAACCCCTGAGATCTTAGAGAGGATGGGTAAAAAATGTGGAATTTGTGCCCACCCTGGTGGCACAAGGGGTTAAGTCGCAGCACTATCAAGCTATCGGAAGCCACTGCAACATGAGTTCGATCCCTGGCCAGGGAGCTGACCCACATGGCACAGCAGACCTCTTCTGACTCACCCACTGCTCCCCTCAGCAGTGTACTTTGGTCAATCTGCCTGTTCTGCTCCCCACTCTGTCTCTGGTGAATCCTCTCTCCCCCTGCACCTCTGGCCTGCACCCCAGCTCTTGTATGCATAAATAAAAATTAAAAAAAAAAAGAATGTGGAATTAGCAGAATTAATATATTATAGGTCTGGCATCAAAGATTATAAACACTTGTAATGTTAGCTCCTGAGGCCAAACAAAAGCCCCACCGCCATCTCCTACCTAGTGTAAATGCAAACAGGAGAGATTAGTCTATTAAAAAAAAAATCTAAATGCATCTCTATTACCAGAAAGGTGGGGAAAGGCAAATGGATATGACTCCAATTAAGTTTATCAACAAGATTAATACAGTGGGGGCAGCACTCCTACTGCCCACCTGTAACTATGCAGGTGCCTCTTTTAACCAACTCTCTCTCTCTGTAGGGCAGCAGCTTTCTGGCTGCCCATGACCTGTACCATGCTGGGACTTCTCTTCACTGACATCCCTCAGCAGGACAGCTCTCCTCAGGGCCACCCACCTGCAACCATGCATGCCTCTCTCAGCAAACCTGTCCCTTTCGGTGCAGCTCTTCCTGCCTGCTTGTGTCTATGCAAGTGTCTTTTACTGTCCTATCCCTTTTCTAATAAACCTGCTTTTTAAATATATATTAAAAAAAAAGATTAATACAGTGGGTCCAGACAGGATGAGAAGAAACAGATAAATGTCCAGTCATCCCCACATATACAGTAGGGACTTGATGAATGAATATTGGCTGAATGAAGCTGGGGCAAGTGAGGAAAAACCAAGTAGGATAAAAGATACTGAGAGGAAGGGCGAAGAGCAAAGGTCAGTAGAAAGAAAGAGCCTCCCCCTCCCGCTCACTCTAACACCTGCAAATCTACCAGGTCCTAAGCACCCCTTCTAACCGACCATCTTCTGGCCCTGTTTATGATTTTTTAAGGCTCTCGAGTCACAGCCTGGCCCAGGTAGGTACCACCATCTCAGAGAAAGCGTTGGAAACCCACAGACACCCATCACCACGACCACCACCACTTTTGAAAAAGTGCTTCAAATGGATGTCTAAGCATCGAGCCCTGGACAGAGTGGGCTTGAAGAAAGAGAAGACAGAACCCTGACTACAAGAGTTTGTAAACCCCAAAGTCACACCAGAAATCGAAATCCCTCATCTGTAAATGCAGACTGTGCAAAGGCCGAACTCTCTGAGGCTGGGAACTTATTTATGTCAAGGGAGTTAAAAAAAAATGCTGATGAACCAAAAACAAAATACAATGATGCTGAATATTTTGTTTTATGCATATATCCCCTGCCCCCAGTGATGTGGGGAAACAGTCAAAGACTAATAATTTCAGGAACTTACTCTCAAGCCTGCCATTCCGAGAAGGGAGTTAAAACAAGGGATCCAAAGTTTCAGTTTCTGGCCTAAATTTAAAGCAATACCAGGTATACCTTTCTTACCCACTGCTCCAGGAAAATCACTACCTTTACCCTTGGGGAGTAAGATTATAGTTAGGTACTTTCTGCAGATTACAAAAATATTCCTCTTCTCTAATTAAATTTTAATATTCTATAGGAAAAACATAAGTCATGTAGAAGGGGCAGTCAATAGGGACAAGCATTTTAAGTAACAGACTGGGGACAAAGTTGTTAAGACAGCTTTTTAGAGGTAGCTCTGTCTTTACACACCAGTAACGTCTCCTGGACCTTCCTGGGGCAGCATCTCTGCTCTGATGACAAGGCAGTAAGAGGAAAAGGCCTCCTAAAGTCTTTCCACAATTGGCTTCTCCCTTAGTTCAAAGCCTCTCTCTCTCACTCTCCCTGAGCCCACATGTCCTCCTACAATCCTTCCTTCACAGCAGCCAGAGGGATATTTTTAAATAGATCAGCTCATGCCACTCCTCTCACATCCATCTATGGTTGTGCACTGCTCTTAAAATACAATCCCAACTTCTCCCTGTGGTCCACATGACACTGGGGACCTTAGGAATCCCGGTGTGGTCTAGTTCCTTCCTACCCCCCAGAGTCACAGCTCCTCCACGTGCTCCCTTCTGTTCTTCCAGAGAGCAGAGGCCTGCCCCACTCAGCACTAGCTGTTTCCTAAAACCTGGAACCCCCAATGCCCAGCACATGCCTGGCACTCAATAATCCCATAGTAAAACAGTTCTTGAACGAATGCACCTGTTTTTCACTGGCGTGGGACCATGCAATGATAAAGAGCTGGCTCTGTAGTCCACTGCTTTTTAAATAAGCATGTTGCACATGTGCATACGTGTACGTATGCATAGACAGACATGTACATACAGTATGCATGTATACATCAGCATGCAAGTACACCTGTATTCTAAACAGTATATGCTACTGATAAATTTCAATTTCAGTTTGGTACCAGCTTTATCAAACTCATTTGATGCTGACACTTAAGTCTGCCTCCCTCTCTAAATTCAATCCCCTTGGAAACATAAATAGCATCTTTCATATTTCAGTATTGCTGAGCACCATGGCACCCACAAGCCTCTAAAAGTCAGGGCTGCATTTTAGGGTGGTTGAATCCATGGAGGCAGGGGGAGGGTGTCTCAAACTCTTGAATGTAGTCTACACCTTCCCCAGAACCTGCCAAACATTAGGATTTGCCTTTCCTTTCCTTCAAAAGGTCAGCACTGGAATGGCAAGTGGGGTCTGTGCTTCTCAAAGGGAAAGAGGAACAAGCACAGGGTCACCTATTGTTCTGAAGCGCCTAACAAAGGACACCAAGACCTGCTGGTAACAATTACCAACATGAGTTGGCTGTTTTTCAGGATCTCATGTGACTCTAGAACAGTCTCCACACTGACCAAGTGCAAGAAGGGTAAGCAATACCAGCAGCCGCCCCTTCACTGGAGCAGCTCTGGCCAAAATCTTGAGGTTACATTGGGGACATGACATTAATAAAGACTTCCCAGTTTCAATTGTAAAGACATCAAAATGTTATTTCTCAGCAAGGCAAGTTTATTTACTCCCACAGGAGACAAACAAACATAGCTACCAGGGAGCGCCTGGGACAAGATGTACTTGACCAGCAACAGATAAACCAAAAGCCTCCAGTCTGAGCACAGGCTAAACTGTCTGGTACTCTCTGCTGGAGGATGAGTGATCACACTTGATCTTTCAGGGGAACAAGGCAAATGTAAAGGCTATAAGAATGAAGGTAGGATTGGAAAATACACTCTGTTTATCAGCTGAACGGGGCAGACAAGCAACCTCAAAATCTAAATTCAGTACACAACTGCTCAGTGCCCTGGGAGAAGGGGATACTTCATTGTTGAATGACTTCACATCCCACCTCTGATGCCAAGAGAGAAGAGTACTAACATTTTAATTACTGAATGTATATAAAATCTAAACTCTAAACACACCAATCAAAAAGATTTTTGCTAATTAAGCAAAACAAAATCCAGAAGACTGATTCAATCATGTCTTCAGAGATCCCTTCTCAAAACTAACCACAGCCTCTCCATTTCTGTTAAACACACCAATCAAAAAGATTTTTGCTAATTAAGCAAAACAAAATCCAGAAGACTGATTCAATCATTTCTTCAGAGATCCCTTCTCAAAACTAACCACAGCCTCTCCATTTCTGTTTTTTTCTCCCTACCAGCAGTGATTACTTTTGAAGTTGTCTTATTTATTCATGTGCTTGTCAACTCAGCCATAAAACTAGCAATTCTTGCCTATCTTACTGCTTTAACCTGCCTGATGCCATTAACTACTTGTTGAATAAATTAATAGTCAAGTTAAGAATAATTTGAAAAAGAACAAGGTTGGGAAGACTGACACTACCTGATCTCAAGGCTTATTACAAAGCTACAATAATCAAGACCACAGTGTATTAGCATAGGGGAGATTAAACAGTCCAGAAATAGAGCCACATGTCAGTGGGCAATTGACTTTCAACACTGACGCAAAGTCAAAAAAAACAATCTTTTCGGGGCCTCCCTGGTGGTGCAAGGGGTTAAGACGAGACCTATGAAGCTCCCCACAGCCACTGCAACACGAGTTCAATCCCCAGCCAGCCAGGGAGCAACCCACACGGTGCAGCAGACCTCTCCTGACTTGCCCACTGTTCCCCTCAGCAGTACATTTCAGTCAGTCTGCCTGTTCTGTTCCCCACTCTGTCTCTGGTGAATCCTCTCATACCCCCACACCTCTGGCCTGTACCCCAGCTCTTGTATGCATAAATAAACCTTTAAAAAATAATAATCTTGGGCCTCCCTTGGTGGCGAAGGCAGTTGAGTGCCGTGCTGTAAAGCTGTCTGCAGCCTCTGCACCACAGGTTCAATCGCCGGCGAGGGTCCCACATGGCACAGCAGACCTCTCCTATTGTGCCCGCTGCTTCCCTCAGCAGTGTATTTCGTCAGTCTGCCTGTTCTGTTTCCTGCTCTGTCTCTGGTGAATCCTCTCACCCTCCTGCGCATCTGGCCTGTACCACGGTTTTTGTATAAAATAAATAAATAAATCTTAAAAAAAGAAAGAAAGAATAATAAAAAATAATCTTTTCAACAAACGGTGCTAGAACTGATATTCATATGTGAAAAAGAGAACATGTACCTATATCTCACACCATATACAAAAATTAACTCAAAGTGGCTCATAAACCTAAAACTAAAAAACTTGTATAAGGCAAAAAACATTCGAGGCCTTATGTTAAGCAAAGATTTCTTGGAAATAACACCAAAAGCATGATCCATTTTTTAAAATTGATAAAATGGATATCATCAAAGTTAAAAATTTCTGTTCTTCAGAAGATACTATTTGAAAAATGAAAAGCTATCCCAAACTAAGAAAAATACTCCAATTCTGATAAAGGACTTTTATCCAGAATAAAGAATTCTCAAATCTCAATAGTAAGAATGAAAAACAAGTAAAAGGTAGGGAATATTTGATTAAAGAGATATGTTGGGGCCTCCCTTGTGGTGCAAGGGGTTAAGTCACAACACTACCAAGCTATTCGCAGCCACTGCAGTACCAATTTGATCCCCTGTCAGGGAGCTGACCCACATGTCTCTCCGGCTGCTCTCCTCAGCAGTGTATTTCAGTAGATCTGCCTGTTCTGCTCCCCACTCTGTTTCTGGTGAATCCTCTCACCTCCCCCCCACCTTGCCTGCACCACAGTTCTTGTATGCATAAATAAATAAATCTTTAAAAAAGAGAGAGAGATGTCACCAAAGAAGATACACAGATGGGAAACAAGGACATGAAAATATGATCAACATTATTAAACAGGAGGGGAAAAAATAAAACTACAATGAGATCCTACAACACACCCACTAAAATGGGGGGAACAGGGGGAGCTGATCACAGTAAGTGCTGACAAGGATGTGTAAAAACTGTAACTCTCATCCACAGCTGGGAGGAATATATATGGTATAACCACTTTGGAAAACATTTGGCAACTTCTGACAAAGTGAAATATATATACCATATGATCCAGCTATGCCACCAGTAGATAAGTACTGAAGAGAAACAAATTCTATGTCACACAAACACTATACAGGATGGGCCAAGGGGCAGCCTTTTCTGCAATAGTCAAACTCTGGCAACAATCCAAATGTCCTTCAACAGGTGGGTAGATAAACAAATAGAGGCACAGACATACAATGGAATGTTACAAAGCAGTAAAAAGACATGAGCTATTTCACACAAACTACAGCCAAGGATGCATCACAACATAATTACGCTGAATATATGAAGCCAGACATAAAAATTCCACTTGTATAAAATTCCAGGAAAAGCAAACTAATGTGTGGTAACAGAAAGCAGAACAGTAAGTGCCTGACAAGAAGGAAGGGATTCGAAAGGACACAAAAAAATGTATCACAAGAGGTGACCATTATCTTGATTGTGGCAATGGTTTCACAAATGGATACAGATGTCAAAATTTACCAAATGGCACACCTAAATTTATGTCTCAATAAAGCTGGTTAAAAAATAAATAAGCAAACCTACTATATGGAAAATAATGAATTCTCAATCATGTGTGTCGTGTTCATCATCTGACTTTTCAGATGGCCACATTTCTCTTTCATCACAGGTGAGTAAGGGAGAACTGGAGGAGGTGCTGGGAGGTGGGAAAGGTTTCTCTCCATTTCAAACTGTGCTCTTTGCCACTGCTGCTTTGGCTACAACCACCCTTCCCCAATTCTAAGCAAGCTGGACAATGTAGGGTTTATTACCAGCAGCCCCTTCCCCACCCCCAGCCAGTCTTTGTCTCCTAAAGAAGCAGATTCTCACTTGTCTGGAAGAGCAGACACAAGGAACAAAAGGCTCAATGACTATGTGACAGATTAAAGAATAGACAACTTAAAAACTCCTTAAAGAATGAGAACATTTGAGGTTATACACTTGAGGTTATACACTGTTGTGTTGAAATGCAGTTATATATTACCCAGATCTGTAAACCCTTGCCAACAGAACTGTCCAAATCACTCACTTCCTAAAAGTTTTCAGTTTTTTCTAGGCTTACAGCTCCAGACCCACAAAAGAATAGCATGCAGGTGTGTTTTGAGAAGATGTTATATTTTGAAAAGTCTCTCATTCAAATAACCCTAACAGTGTGAAACAACCTTTCAAATACCTAAGACAGTGACCACCCTAAACAAGACAATCAAAGACTCCACAATGAGCCTTATGTGTGAATCTTACATAAAGAGTGGTGATACAAGACAGCAAGATCATTATCTAAAAACAATGGGTCACACTACTGTTTAACAACAAAATTGAGGCTTACAAATGATTAGCAATAGTTATAAAAGAATAACAGCAACGGGATGATTAACAGTGGGGATTCTGGCTCCACCACTTATTAGCTGAGTGACCTTAAACAAGTTGCCTAACTACCGAAACTCGGTCTACTCATCTTGAAAACTGGGATAATACTATCTACCTCACGGGGTTGATGTGAGGATGAAATGTGTGGTTTCAGTACGAGCCACGTAAATACTGGCTATTAGTAGTACTATTACCCTGAACTTTCAAAAGATCTCATTAATTCGCTAATCCTTCTCTGACTCTTAGGTTCAAACCGTGTCATTTGCTAGCATGTAACTGCTGAACCTCAGTTTCTACATCCATAAAGCGGGAATGATAAATGTTACCTGACTTTTAAGGTTGTGGTGAAGCATTAAATAACTAGAGAGACAGCTCCCTTCCCTCCCGCCTCCCAAAGCGAAGATCGCGGAGGAAGGAAATACTTCTAATAGCTGCAGATACCGTCAGTTTTTCCATTTCTGGCACGTGAGGGGGTGGGGGAAGGAGATGCGGAGAAGCCTGGCCGGGGGTCTGGGAACCAGAGTGAAGCCCCCGATTGTGCGCGCGACCCAGAGTAGCCTCACGGTCGGTCCAGGGCCCGGCTCCACGCATCGCCCCCTCTACCCTCCCGCTTCCCGGGCCGAGGAGCCTCCCCAAATGAGCGGGGGTTATTTCGGAATCACCATGAGGCAATTCTCATGAGGCAATGGGTCAGGAATGCGGCGCCGAGCCCGGCCGCTGGCGTCCGCGGTTCCCCCGGCGGCTCTACCTGCCCCCGTCCTGACAGGCATCCCCGGACAGCAGGAGCCGGAACTCGGGGAGGCAGGAAATGAATGGGGACCCAAGGGGTGGGGGCGCGGCGGGGCCCGATCCCGGCCCCGGAGGGCGGGGAGGTCGGGAGGGAGCCTGGCCCCCCGGCCCGCGGCGGGAGTCCGAAGTCCGGCCGGGCGCCCCCTCCCGGGCCGGGCTGACCGATCCCGGCGGGGGCCGGGCCGAGGCCCGGGCCGGGCCCCTCGGGGCTCCTCACCTCCGCGATGTCATGTTCCTCCCGCCCTCCGGCTCCGCGACGGACCCGCTCCTTGCTCAGGCTCCGCTGGGCGCGGTCACATCGGGCTGGCCCGAGGGAGGCCCGCTCGGGACCGGACGCGGGGCAGAGCCAGCCGGCCGCGCGCAGACCCCCCTCCAGGCCTGGGGATCCCGGAGACTGTGCTGCCGCCCCTCAAGCCCGGTTCGCTCCTCCTCCTCCCCGGCCCTTCTCCGGCGGCGCCTCCGTGACGTCACCCGCGCGACACCCGCCGCCACTTCCTGCTTCCATTGGGCTGGGGACTGAGTGCCCGCTGGGAATGGCAGGTAGTTCGGGGGCTCGACAAAACCGCGGCCACGCAGCTCTCAAAGCACTTGCCCGTCCCCCTTCAGACTTCAGCTGCAGACATTAGCGCTGTGTGCATAACGTTGTACGCGCGGCCGCCCGCCCACCCATCGCAAGCGCTCCCACCGTGTCCATTTCCATCCCTGAGCTGACGGCCAAATCGAAGTTCATTCATTTCCTTCCACAAATCGCCGCGCCACTTGCCACTTACTAACTTGGTAACCTTAGGAAGGTTGCTTAATTTCTCTGAGCCTCAGTTTCATCCATTCCTCATTTCTGTAAAATGAAGAGAGTGCTCGTATTTTCTCCACAGGTTTACTGTCAAGATTCAATGTGTAAGATGCTTAGAACTAAGTCTGGTCTATTTAGTAAGTGCTTTGTAATTTTTAGCTATGTAATAGATATCTGTTAGGTGTTTTCTACTTGAAAGGCACTTCTAGACTATAGGGATACAAGAGAGGACTGAAAAGACAAATATGTTTGTGTTCTCATGGGAGGAGCTAGAGCAATTAAAACAAGTAAAAAAAAAAAATCAAGATAGTACTCCCATCCTCCCTTTTTGTTTTTTTGTCCATAGCCTTTTATATTACCACTTAATATAAGGTTGTTAGGGAAGGCTTCGCAGAGGATGGTTTTTGAACAAAGATCTGATACAGGAACAGTGAAATAACTCAGAGGACTAGTATTTCAAGCATAGGGGGAGGCAAGTGCCAAGGCCCTGAAGCAAGAGGTTACCTCCTGTATTTGAAGAACAATAAAGAGGTCTCTGACTCTAGCAGAGTTGTTGGGGACATGAAGAGCAGTGTCTTCCCTCTGTCTGCCTGTTCTGCTCCCTGCCCTGTCTCTGGTGAATTCTCTCACCCTCCCTCGCCTCTGGCCTGGACCCTAGATCTTGTATAAATAAATAAATCTTTTTTAAAAATCTTCAACAGGGCCTCCCCGATGGCGCAGCGGTTGAGCGCTAGGTTGCGAAGCTGCCCGCGGCCTCTGCGGCGCCGGTTCGATCCCCGGCTGCTCCCCGGCCACCGGGGGAGGGTCCCACATGGCGCGCAGACCTCTCCTGCCGCCCGCTGCTCCCCTCAGCAGTGTACTTCAGTCCTTCTGCCTGCTCTGCTCCCAGCTCTGGCTCTGGTGAATTCTCTCACCCTCCTGCGCTTCTGACTGTACCCAGTGCATGTATAAACAAAACAAACAAACAAACAAATAAAACATGCCTCTATAAAATTAAAAAAAATCTTCAACAGAGGAATATAATCTATATTTTTGAAGTATACTTGAGTATACCAGGTGGCCTAGGGGTTAAGTCTCAGTGCTATCACTGCTATAACCTGAGTTTGATTCCCAGCTAGGGAGCTAACCCACATGGCACAGAAAACCTTTCCTGTCTCACCTGCTGCTCCCCTTAGCTGCTCCCCTTATTCCAGTAAATCTGCCTGTTCTTCTCCTGACTCTGTGTCTAGTGAATCCTCTCACCCACACCTCCCCACAGCACCTCTGGCCTACACCCCAGTTCTTCTATACAAAAATAAATGAAATATTTTTAAAATTAATTATACTTTGAATACTCTGTGAGAAGTCAGAGAAGATGACAAGGGAAGAAAACTAAAATACTGTGTATTTCTGGCTAGAGATAATAATGGCTCAGACCAGAGTGAGCAGGTAGATTCACCTGATTAATGCCCATATTACCTATTAAAGGCCACAGACCTAGTGAGTGGCTGAGCCTGAATTCAAGCCCACATCTATGCACCTCCAAATTATCTTCTTTCCTCCCATCTCACTCCTATACAAATAACTCTTTTTTTTTTTAATAGAGGCATGTTTTATTTATTTATTTGTTTGTTTGTTTTGTTTATACATGCACTGGGTACAGTCAGAAGCACGGGAGGGTGAGAGAACTCACCAGAGCCAGAGCGGGGAGCAGAGCAGGCAGAAGGACCGAAGCACACTGCTGAGGGAAGCAGCGGGCGGCAGGAGAGGTCTGCGCGCCATGTGGGACCCTCCTCTGGTGGCCGGGGAGCAGCCGGGGATCGAACCGGCGCCGCAGAGGCCGCGGGCAGCTTCGCAACCCAGCGCTCAACCGCTGCGCCACCGGGGAGGCCCCTACAAATAACTCTTATAAGTTGTGCTAACTGCTTCAGCACAGATGTGCTCCTTACAAAAATTGCCTTTAATATATACCAACTTAATTTAAGTAGTAGACATTTAAATGTAGTTACCAAGCCTGTTTCTTTCCATTTCCCGTAAATCCTGGCCACGTAGATGACTCAAACAGCATCCCAACTGATCTTAGTCCTGCAGGCTTGCCCTTTCTCATCTATTGTCCATGCAATAGCTAGGATAATCTAAGATGCTAAACTTACCCCCTACACTGAACACCTCAATTTGTTTCTCCTTGCTTTTGAGGATGAAGCCAAAATTTTAACAACCACCTGCTATGGTCCCCACTCACTTTTACCAGCACCCTTTTCCCACCACTCACCTCTTTCTGTGACCCAGCCATGTTGAAAGATGTTCAGTTCCCCTCTTTAGGCCAAGCTCTGTCCCAGCACAAGGCCTTTACACAATCTGCTTCCTATATCCGTGAAGCGTTCGCCTGACTCACTCCCTCCCCATAAACTCTAATTTATGCCTCAGACCTCAGACTAGAAGTCATCTCCACCGGGGTAGAAAGCTCTACTTGATTCTCCCAGTCCAAGTTACATATTTCCCATGACACCTATCCTAGCTTAGAACCTAACACACCCCATTATAAACCTGAGACACAGTGTTTAACAGAGGTACCAAGTTCTTGCTCTCCAAAGATCAGCCTACCTGCCTGGGTGTGTTAGATAAGTCACTTGACTTCTTTGTGTCTCGGTCTTTTTCTCTGTAAAATGGTGTGATCAAAACACTGTATACTTCAGGGCCTCCCCGGTGGCACAGCGGTTGAGCGCTGGGTTGCGAAGCTGCCTGTGGCCTCTGTGGCGCCAGTTCAATCCCCGGCTGCTCCCCGGCCACCGGAGGAGGGTCCCACATGGCGCACAGACCTCTCCTGCCGCCCGCTGCTCCCCTCAGCAGTGTACTTCGGTCCTTCTGCCTGCTCTGCTTCCTGCTCTGGCTCTGGTGAATTCTCTCACCCTCCCGCTCTTCTGACTGTACCCAGTGCATGTATAAACAAAACAAACAAACAAACAAATAAATAAATAAAACATGCCTCTATTAAAAAAAAAAAAAAACACTGTATACTTCATGGGGTAGGTTGTAAAGAATGAGAATTAATGTTTATGAGGTACTTAGAATAATGCCTGGCAAAGCAAACATTTGATAAATGCTAGTTATCATTTGTCTCTTTTCTAAAGTAAACTGTAAAATCTTTGAGTACATAAGACATTGCTTCTCCAGCCTTTCCCATATCCTGCACACTCTGCAGCTAGAATGGTCTTTCTAGAATACCAATTTAATTATCTCATTCTCCTACTCTAAGAGGTAAGTTTTACCACAAGTTAAAATCCTTCCAGCATAGCAGCTGCTTCTAGATATTAACTTACTGTTCAGCTTACTGTTCAGCTTCATTTCTACGGCCACTCCCTCACATAATCTGAAATTATAACCAAGAGTTTCCAAAGACCTCTTGCTGGGTTGATTCAATATGTATGTGACCTTGGATAAGTCATTTATTGCAAATGAGCTTCAGTTCTTTCATCTTCAATGCCTAACTCACAGGAAGGTGGTATTGAGTGCAGACAAATGTCTGTTTAATAAAGTATTGCACAGATTTAAGAACATTTTGTACATGGCAAAACCAAATGCTTAATAATAATGTTTACTATTATAAAAACATTAATACTAATATAACAGATTGGTGTTTTGCCCAATAGTAAGCTTTGCAATACCACAAGAAAACACAAGAGGGGGTTCACTTATGTGTTTATTTCCATAGTAGGTTATTTTACAAGTATTTGAGGGCAATTACCAGGTGACAGTCTCTGAGATTGTCAGAATTTTTGAGCAACTCAAGTAGGCAATTCTGTATTTCATTAATTCTGATATAAAGCAGCAGTTTCTCAGAAGTGCTTTGGCTCAGGAAGCTGAACAAATAAATCTGCTGACTGTGCATTTTCAACAAAAATCCAGCCTAGACCTTTTCTTGGGCATGTTACATACCTGCATAGTGAATAATCCAAAACTGGCATAAAATGCAGCCTATTTAAGCACACCCATCCTTAATGTGTATGGAAAGCAGACCTGTTCAGAAGCTATATGTTTCAGCAAGCAAGGCAACTCTGCATTCATCATAGCTCAAAGGATTCCAGTGAAATCGTTACATTTCTTTTTTTTTTTTTACGATTTATTTATTTATTTGTGCATACAAGAACTGGGGTGTAGGCCAGAGGTATGTGGGGGTAAGAGGATACACCAGAGACTGAGAGGGGAGCAGAACAGGCAGATCTACTGAAATACACTGCTGAGGGGAGCAGTCCCGAGACAGGAGAAGTCTGCTGCGCCCTGTGGGTCGGCTCCCTGGCCGGCTGGGATTGAACTTGTGCAACCGTGGCTAGGGACAGCTTGATAGTGCTGTGTCTTTAACCCCTGCGCCACCAAGGAGGCCCTATTTTACTCATTTTCTTTTTTTTTTTTAAGATTTACTTATTTATTCATACAAGCACTGGGGTACAGTCAGAAGAGCGGGAGGGTGAGAGAATTCACTAGAGCTAGAGCGGGGAGCACAACAGGCAGACCGACGAAGTACACAGCTGAGGGGAGCAGCGGGCAGCAGGAGAGGTCTGCGCGCCATGTGGGAGCCTCGCCCTGCTGCCGGGGATGGAAACCAAGCTGCAGAGGTTGCGGGCAGCTTGGCAACCCAGCGCTCAACCGCTGCGCCACCTGGGAGGCCCTGTTTTACTCATTTTCAGTGCAATCTCTGCTGATGCTCTGCGGTACAGCATAGTCTATTGTCTGATAAGTGGGGTATAGGCACTACCCCAATAGTGAAGAAAATGTCCGTGGAAAGCTCCTAATTAACATTTTATATGAAAGATTTCACTTTACTTGGGGATTAAATATCCCCAACACAACAAACAGAAAAGCAAACAGGAAAATGAGTAATTGGAAATTATTCCTTCTGGGAGATTTAGGAAAGTTGGCTTTTGTGTTGGATTTGGAAGAATTAAATAAGGGATTAAGTACCCCTTATTAAATTGGAAATGGTAGTGTGTGCTAAGGTCCATAGTAAGCAAAATAAAGAGTTGTAACTTTATGTCAGTTCCAAAACGTATTTTGAGAACCTTGTTGGTTTATAAAATGAAATAGTCTTAGCCGGCATGTCCTTCTTTTCTGGCTTTTATTAGGAAAAACAGCTCACCATACAGTAGTTTCAATAAAGGACTACATTTCCCATGATGCCCCAGGTCCGGAAGGAAGTGAGACGCGACACCGCCCGTCATTGCTTATAGACCGGAAACTGGGGCCCTAATTCTCTTTCCCATCTTGCAAGGTAAGAATGGCGGGCCCTCTCTGCAAGACTCGGTTTCAAGACCCGAATCCTTCGCCATCCGAACTAGGAGGATATCGAGTCGACATTGGCAGGGGTCGGACATGCTCGGGGCCATCTGAGAGGCCTCCTAGAAGCTTCATTTCTCTCGCTTGGCTTTGCGGTAGGGCACGAAGAGGGGGAGGTGGAATGCCGTAGGGGCTCACTCCCGGTCTGCGGCGGCTCGCCCCCCTCCTGGACGGCGGGGACGAAGCCCCTCCGAGGACCCGTAGCAGGCTTGTGGGCGCGGAGGGGCCGGTAGCGCCGCGGTCACGCTCGGGAATCCTGGGCCGGAGTTCCAGAAGACGTCGCTGAGTTTGTCTCAGCCACGTTGGGATTCAGGGCTGACGCCACAGGCGCTTTCCCGGCGCGACCGGAAGTCGCCGCTTGGACTTTTCGCTTTCCTCGGCCTGAGCTCTGTGCGCGCGCGTGTGTGTGTGACCCCGACTTGTGAGCCGAACGCCTGGAATGAGGGCGCAGTCAGGGGAAAAGGGCCCTGGAAGCAAACCCTTGGCAAGTTCCAACCTCGCTGCTTCCTGGCTGTGGGGGTTTGTTGGAAGTTACGGCGTGCAGGACAGGAATCCAGGAATCCGAATGCCGTGGGGGCTTTCGACCACTTAATTGATCACTAGCAAAGATCTAATGGGGGTAAAGAGATCTTCAGCACCTCCAAAAGGGTATCATGTTTTGGAGGAAGACAGCTTTTATCTTAACAGCGCGTGGGGGGAAGAATAAAAACGATGTGACAGTGAGGGCGAAGGGTGGGGGCTTTCTCTGGGTAGGTTCATCAATGTGCATTTTAGATAAATTGCCTGTTACGGGATGATGAGTGAAATGACCTCTTTTTTTTTTTTTAAAATGTGTTGGTAGATGGCGGGCGAAAAGGGTGAGAAGGCGCCTCCTAAAGAGAAGAAACCTGCAGCCAAGAAAGCTGATGCTGGTGGCAAGGTTAAGAAGGCCAAGGGCAAGGGCAAAACCCCTAAGAAGGGGAAGCCCCACTGCAGCCGAAACCCTGTCCTAGTGAGAGGAATTGGCAGATATTCCCGATCTGCTATGTATTCCAGAAAGGCCATGTACAAGAGGAAGTACTCAGCAGCTAAATCTAGGGTAAGGGAGAGGGGCACTGTTGAGCAGATCTCTTTAATATCTCTTCATATTAAAATTTTTACCTGCCTCTGACTGTCAGCATGTCATGACTTTTCTTTCATTTGTGTCCCGACAGATTGAAAAGAAAAAGAAGGAGAAGGTTCTGGCTACAGTCACAAAACCAGTTGGTGGTGACAAGAATGGCGGTACCCGAGTAGTTAAACTTCGCAAAATGGTAAGGGCCGGGAGAGACGATAAATGGGATGTTTACTAGAAGCTGGAATAGTGTGAAGATGTATTTCCTTTAGGTATACTCCGGTCTTAGAATTGTTTATAAGGATAATGGGGCCTGGATTTGCAACTTAAACATTAAGTAGCTATTTCTGTGTGCTTAGGGGTTTTTGTGTGTGCAACAGGAATAAAGGTTCCTGCACAGAGTTGTGAGAATTAAGTGAAGACATGCTGAAAGCTTGTGATGCTGCCAGGTCTATTAGAATTTATCCTTTGGAGTGATGTTTCTTGCTCTGCCATGACCAAGACCTAGCTTTTGCTGTGATATGAATTAAGGAAATAGTCTCAGATATATCACATGTTGACACGTCAAAATTACTGCACCATCAGAAGGGCCACACTTGGATTGCCTTATCACTGTTCTGAGGGTTAGTTTTCCTACTAGGTATTACTAGTTTTTGGGAAAGGCAAAACTGTCCACTACACTGATAAGCAGTTAGAAATGAGTTATTGTCATAGCCTCAGTAGTTTTGGCTGGCATCGTCTTATAGTCAGTGAGCTAACAGTCCTGATCTGAATTGAAAGTGGTGTATGACAATGGGAGGAAGTGGTAGGGATGTGAACACTTAATTTGAATGGGAAAACAACCATGCCTCCATGACATGTTGGGGGGAGGTAATTTAGTACATGTTAGGGAACTCAGAAAAGCTCGAGAATTACTGTCACTCATGTATGGTTGTACGTGACACTGTAGTGCGATGGCTTGCCTTGTCATAGTTTAGTTTTATTCTGAGTTTAAGATGGCAACTTGCTTCGTGCTTTGGGTATTTTTTAATCATACAGCTTTCCTCGGTGAAATGGTTTCCATCCTATATTGCTAGTGAGTGATATAGAAGCATTGTTGATCATTTCCATTTGAAGATCTGCTTAGGAGAAATAAAAATGCAATAGTGTAAATAAAGCTTTTCAAATATGTAAAAAGGTTCTAGCAAAGATTTCAACTGTCATAATTAGTTTTACTAATCGAAATGTGGCATTTAAATAAGTTGAACCCCTTGGCTCTCTACAGCCTAGATACTATCCTACTGAAGATGTGCCCCGAAAGCTGTTGAGCCATGGCAAAAAACCATTCAGTCAGCATGTCAGGAAACTGCGAGCTAGCATCACTCCCGGGACCATTCTGATCATCCTAACAGGGCGTCACAGAGGCAAGGTGAGTAGAGCACCTGGTTTCACGGGTGCCTGGACTGCCTGATCTTAGTGTATCTGCCAGGTTATAGAGTTTCAGGGGGACAACGGGGGGAGGTAGAGTGGCCTAACACTACCAACTACCCAGGCACTAACATGAAGTATTTAGTCCATAATACACATTAATCTGTTACATTTTCTCCTATTGATGTATTAGTACATGATTCACATACCATATCTGAAAATGTTCATGTATTTTGAGTCAATTCCTTAGGATAGACTTGCAGGAAGTAAAATTAGTTTTAAGGGGGGGAGGGTTGTTTTTATTAAAAGTATGTAGTACTTTTAATAGCTCACCCTTGTTTTGGTATAGTTGCTTTTAAAACTGCTGAGAATGAGAAATTTTCTTTGCCAGTTTCAAGCCTATGATTTGATTAATCAAGAATTCAGTTTCCAGTTATAGAATTAGCATTTCTGCTTAATTTTCAGAGGGTGGTTTTCTTGAAGCAGCTGGGCAGTGGCTTGCTACTTGTGACTGGTAAGAAAATCATCAATTTTATATTCTCTTAAAAAAGTATCCTTTTGCACCTGCATGGAAGTTTACGGTGGCATGAGAATTCTGTGCCCTATTTCTTTGCTGTGTATACACATGAGTTCCTGAGAAGTAATGAGTTCCTGAGAAGTAGGTAAATTTTTGTGTGGCAGTGTCACTAGTAACTGCTGCTTAAAATGCAGAATGGTCAACCACTAAGCATTAAGAAAGTATTGCTGGGGGCCTCCCTGATGGCTCAAGGGGTTAAGTTACAGCACTATGAAGCTATCCACAGTCACTGCAGCATGAGTTCAATCCCCAGCCAGGAGCTGACCCACATGGCGCAGCAGACCTCTCCTGTCTGGCCCACTGCTCACTTTAGCGGTGTATTTCAGTAGATCTGCTGTTCTGTTCCCCACTCTGTCTCTGGTGAATACTCTGAACCCCTGGGCCTCTGGTCTGCACCCCAGCTCATGTATCCATAAATAAATCTTTTAAAAAGAAAGGAAAGTGGGCCTCCCCAGTGGCGCAGCGGTTGAGCGCTGGGTTGTGAAGCTCCCTGCGGCCTCTGCGGTGCCGGTTCGATCCCCAGCTGCTCCCCGGCCACCGGAGGAGGGTCCCACATGGCACGCAGACCTCTCCTGCCGCCCGCTGCTCCCCTCAGCAGTGTACTTTGGTCCTTCTGCCTGCTCTACTCCCCACTCTGGCTCTGGTGAATTCTCTCACCCTCCCGCGCTTCTGACTGTACCAGTGCATGTATAAACAAACAAACAAACAAACAAATAAATAAAATACGCGCCTCTTTATAAAAAAATAAAAAAAAAAAAGAAAGGAAAGTATTGCTGAGCAGTTCTGAAAAGTAAACTTCACTCTGACAGGCAATACTCAAATTTGGTATCAGGGCCTTGTGATTTTGACCAACCTGTATAAATGATTATGCTGGTTCCAACTTGGTTTACTTAGGAAAAGTGACCAGCTTTTGAGGGGCACGGGCCATACAACCTTGGACAAACTGAAATACTGCCAGGTTCTGGGTGTTAGTAGTAGAGAGAGCAATTTGGAATTTCTTGAGATACAGAGAAATAACAAATTATACTCATGAGGTTTCTCCAAAGTCATTTCTAAAATGATTGATTTAACCTCTTTGATATATTGATTCTTTCCCTTTTTGGCCTTAGGACCTCTGTCCCTCAATCGAGTTCCTCTGCGTAGGACACACCAGAAATTTGTCATTGCCACTTCTACCAAAATTGACATCAGTGGTGTGAAGATCCCCAAACATCTCACTGATGCTTACTTCAAGAAGAAGAAGCTGCGTAAGCCCCGACACCAGGAAGGTGAGATCTTCGACACAGAGAAGGAGGTAAGCTTCTGTTTCTGTCTTTGCTGCTGATAGCTCTGGCTCCCCTCGCTAGGGATGAAAATAGGATTAAGAGTGTTTAGCCCAAAAAGATACAAATAATAATGAGGCATATTTAAAAAATAGTGTGTTCCCAAATTCAGTACCTCCTAATGGTAACTGGAATCTCAGATGAGATTGTGGTTTTGGTGCAGTTAAAGAGTTATTGCTCTTGCTCTGTTGGGAATGCACGCTCAGCTGTCTTTGCATTAAAGTTGACCAGAGGGTAATATGTTTTTGTTTAATAAAAGGGAATTTTATTTCACGGCTTTTCAAGGAAAAGCTTTTCAGAATTGCCTTCAGGGGCCCTCCCCTGGTGGCTCAGCATTTGAGCGCTGGGTTGCGAGGGTCCCACAAAAAAAAAAAACACAGAATTGCCTTCAACCCCCAAATATTACTGGGATTGACTTACTTGTGAGATTTTTTTTGGGGGGGGGTTGGAGAATTTGGTATTTGTGCCCTCGTTTTCTAAATGATTTTCTTTTTCTTTAGAAATACGAGATTACAGAGCAGCGCAAGGTGGATCAAAAAGCTGTGGACTCGCAAATTCTGCCAAAAATCAAAGCTGTTCCCCAGCTCCAGGGCTACCTCCGCTCTGTGTTTGCTCTCACCAATGGAATTTATCCTCACAAGTTGGTGTTCTAAGTTTCCTGCAAAGAATCTAATTAAATAATGATAATTTCTTTTGTCTTTTTTTTTTTTTTCAAATTTGCCTGGTGGTGTAGCTGGGTCAGATTAATGGACTCCACTGAGGGGAATGGGGTTGATGGGACAGGGTGCTGTGCACTGAGTTGGAACCTCTTCATCAGCTTTAGGTGGGCATTCTTACTTAGTGTCTGGCTTTTCAGTGTTTTCCTCCACCAGTACCAAATTATGACATTCCCCAATCCATGCTAAACAAGCGCATCTGTACGAGGAAGAGAAACTGGGCTCCTGACAGGTTTTTCAGTCCTAACTGAATGTTGCTGTTTCTTATAAAATCTAGCTTGTTTTAAAACATACACAGTAAAGAACAGTATAATTATCTTCCGCTTGTTTTAACCAAAAACCCTCATGCTGTCTATGTTACTACCCAGAAAGGATAGTTTCCATTGTTAACTATGAATTAAGTGCAGTGTTGCAGTCAACCTCAGCTGTGCGGATGAGCAAATAATCAGGTGAGAATTATTTGCTGAATGAAAAGAGCCTCATATTTTAATTTTAGTAAGTTGTGCTAAACTGCCCTCTGTAGGGTTTTTACTGAAAATAATATATAGAAGTCCCCATAAAAAATGGGTCATTAAACAAGTTCTTGCCAATAGATAAACGATGAAGGGCTCTCATGGTTTTCTTTTTCAGTTGGTTTTATTGATACATGATTTTGTACATGAAATCCAGTTTGTGCATTTTTGTGACGAGTGGCTGTCACAAAGTGGCAAGTACCACCTACTCCAAAGTTCCTGCATGTTTTAAAGCCAACTCCAGGCAACTACTGATAATTCTAGTTTTGCTTTTTCTAAAGTGTTACACAAAATGCTTGTTAACATAATACCTGGTTTTATGCGTGGTTCAATAGTTGTAGATTTGTCCATTGTGTCAATATATCACTATCTTAAAGCTGCTCGTTGGGCCTCCCTGGTGGCACAAGGGTTAAAACACAACCTATGAAGCTCTCCACAGCCACTGCAGCACAAGTTCGATCCCCAGCCAGGGAGCAACACACATAGCACAGCAGACCTCTCCTGTCTCACCTGCTGCTCCCCTCAGCAGTGTATTTCAGTCAATTTGCTTGTTCTATTCCCCACACTGTCTCTGGTGAATCCTCTCCCCCACACACACCTCTGGCCTATATCCCAGTTCTTATATGCATAAATAAATAAATTTTTTTAAAAAAAAAACATTTATTTATTTATTATTTATACAAGCACTGGGTACAGTCAGATGCACGGGAAGATGAGAGAATTCACCAGAGCCAGAGCAGGGAGCAGAGCAGGCAGAAGGACTGAAGTACACTGCTGAGGGGAGCAGCGGGCGGCAGGAGAGGTCTGCACGCCATGTTGGACCCTCTTCCGGTGGCCGGGGAGCAGCCGGGGATCAAACCCGTGCTGCAGAGGCTGCGTGTGGGCAGCTTCGCAACCCAGCGCTCAACCACTGCACCACCAGGGAGGCCCTAAATAAATAAATCTTAAAAAAAAAAAAAAAGCCACTCATTAAAAGACAGAGATTGTTAATGTTTTGCACCCTACCAAAATTTACACTTCTTGTCAGTGCTTGGTAATTTTCTGATTGACATAGAGTATAAGTTACAGGTATATAACATGTTTCAATATTTGTATATTTTAAAAAATGATCACAAGTCTAGTTATCTTCGACCACAGTCAAAATAGATGGGTGAAGATGGAAAGAAGGTATGAACTTCCAGTTACAGCATGTTATGAAGTGTAACACAGCATGGTGACTAGTAATTGTGTTGGAAAGTTGCCAAGAAATATCTTAATTTCTAATAAGAAAAGACTGAGGTGATCATTCCTAACAAAACACATACCTATAATACTTGCTAAAACATACAGAAAACCAGGTTAGCAAGTGTCCAATAAATACAAGAATTTTTCCTTGTGATGAAAATTTTTAAGGTCCTGGGAATTTTAACTATACAATACAGATCCATTTACTTGTCACCATACTGAACATTATATCCCCATGGTTATTCCTCAAATTGGGCTGTTTTTCCTGCTTTAATTTTTGTACATGCCGTCTGCCAACAGCAGACGTCCCATCTCCTCCCCACCATGTGACTGGTACCTACTGTGCTGACTTCATTCTACGTAGTTTACCCAGGAGCGAGAAAGCACTGCTCTGGAGTGCAGAGCACCGTGTTCACTCCACAGATCCATGTATCATGATGCAGGAAGATCAGGTATTGGGATTTGCCAGGATCTGAGTTTAGTACTAGATTACCTTGGGTGTGTTGGAAAATTTGGGGTATCTCTATAATTAGACCAGAACTTGGGTATGTATAAGGATGTTCATTACAACATTAAAAGTTCATCAGTGAGGAACAAAGTAGTTGATGTGCATACAGTGGGTATAATGTGTCACAAAGAGTGGAGTAGCTTCATAACAGCTTGGGAAAAGACCTCCATGTTCAGTAGAGAAAGGATGGTGGAGACATCCAGATGGAATGTAAATTCCTGGATTGAATCTTAATCTTACAAACCAATTTTAAGAGATATTGGTACAGTTAGGGAGATATCAATACGGACCAGTCACAAGAACTTAGTGACTTAAAGAGGTACAGTCACTTTCATTGGTAAATAACTTTAATTGGAAAAGATTCAGACAATATACAGTGTCTCGATAAAAGAATTATGATTGTTAGCAAAATGGCCTCAAGACATCTCCCTATGTTTTTTGTGGTCTTGAGCCCTTCATGGTCAAATTATTAAAGAGATGAAATTTTTAATGTGGATTATGTCTATTGATATCTACTGTATTAAGACCAAGAAATATTTTAAGATGATAAGCCATTCCATGTTAATTATATTTTTGGGAGAAAAATGGTATTTGCTTCAACATTCAATCCGTTGGCCCCTGGAAATCTCATCTACACTCATGAGCATGAAAACACAGTATCTTAAGTGGTAGCATGAGAAATTGCTATCACTTCACAGACACATGTAAGGAATCTTAGGGACACCAGGGATCTCCTGTTCACTCTTAGAACCACTCTCCTTTGCAATGTTCTAGAAAATGGAATCCACATCCCCACCCCTGACATGTCCTTTCTAGTTCTTACAGCCTTGATGCACCTGTGCAGGGCTTAGGCAGACCTGCTGGTCAAGAACACTTCAAGGCCAGGAACTCCAGCCTGAGGTCCTGCTTCTTCAGTGTCCCCAAACACCTGTAGGGGTTTCCTGATGGCAAACTGTGGGTTAAAAGAAAAGTTTAGGGTCTCCCCAGTGGTGCCGCGGTTGAGCGCTGGGTTGCGAAGCTGCCCACAGCCTCTGCGCACCCATTCGATCCCTGGCCACCAGGTGAGGGTCCCACATGGCTCGCAGACCTTTCCTGCCACCAGCTGCTCCCCTCAGCAGTGTACTTTGTCGGTCTGCCTTGTTCTGTTTCCCGCTCTGGCTCTGGTGAATTTTCTCACCCTTCCGTGCTTCTGACTATACCCAGTGCTTGTATAAATAAATAAATAAATCTTAAAAAAAAAAAAAAGTTTATTTTCAGTTCTGCAGAAACGAGTCCAACACTTCCAGAGGGTTCAAGTCAAGCTATTGGTGGTAAGTAGCCCTCATGTTTCTTCACTTGGGGTCTTGGTATCCTTTCTTCTTGAGTGTGCCACTTTGAGTCCTGTCATCACATCCCTACTCCCTCTGATTGACATTGAATTCCTCAAAGGCCGTTGTGATTACAACCCATCCGGATATCCAGGGTAACCCCACTATAAACAGTTTCTCGGACACTCCTATCATGTAATTTTTTTTTTTAATTGACAGTCACCAATGAAGAGTTTATTTTTTTAAAAGATTTTTATTTTTAATTTATACAATAGCTGGGGTACAGGCCAGAGGCGCGGGAAGGTGAGAGGATTCACCGGAGACAAGAGTGGGGAGCAGAACAGGCAGACAGACCAAAAGCTCTGCTGAGGGGAGCAGCGGGCTCCATAGGAGAGGTTTGCCACGCCATGTGGGAATCTCCCTGGTCAGCCAGGAATCTAACCCGCGCTGCAGAGGCTGCGGACAGCTTCACAGCGCTGTGCTCAACCCGCTGCGCCACCAGGGAGGCCCCCTAAATGTGCTTTTCCCAGGCCAAGTGCTTCTCCAATTGCGTGTAGATACTTATACAGCAGTGTAATCTGCCGCGGACCAGCACAGCAGTAGACGATGAGGCCACCTCAGGGTTGAGAGAAGCGTGCAGGGTGGTCAGGGCGTCGGCGAAAGAAATGACAGACAGACACACTTCAAGAGTGAAAATCTGAGTGTAATTTTCTTTAAGTTTGTGACCAGTATATATATGTTTTCCAAAAGCACAGGAATGAATATCAATGAAATTAGCTTGCTCATGGGCTCAGTCTATTACCATCAGGGAGGTGATCTACATAACAAACAATGACCATTATAGAAGAAAGGAGGAAGTTTAGAAAGACAGATAAGGGATTAAAGTTTGTAGTTCTAGGAAGATGGGATAAGATTTTTAGCATTCTTGTAGTGGTTCTTGGTGGTCATTGTCTTTTGATAAGCTTCTGCCTTTTCAGGGAACTTCCACTGCACTTCCTCTGCTTCAGGCTGTTCTCCCCCCCCCCACTGCGCGCTGGTTGCCCAGCCGGATCTAGGGACCTTGGCGAAAGCCATTCCTAAAGATCACTGCGGGGGGAGGTGCAGCAGGTAGGGTTTTGCTGTTCTCCCCCCGCGCGCTGGCGCTGGTTGCCCAGCCGGACCTAGGGACGGTTAGCCCTAAAGGTCACTGCAGGGGGAGGTGCAGCAGGTCCCCCTTTGTTTTTAGAAGGGAGCTGGAAGGTGTACATATCTCGTTGAAGATGATGAATGGACCTGTGAAGTAAGCGGGCAGAGGGGAAGGAGTAAACAAAGGAACAGGACGAGTAGGGAAAGAACAATAAAAGAGAGAATGAGATGATACCAGTGAGTAGGAGTCAAAGATTGGAGAGTGGAAGCTAGAGAATGAGCAAAGGAAGAGAGTGAAGTGTGCAGATGAGACTTAGTGACAGCAGAAATTTCAGCTTGGAGACACGAAAGGTCATGAGAAAGGTCATTGTCTTGCCAGATGCCCAATAGGTGATGTTTGGTAAGATTCCAATGTAAGGAAGAGTTATAATGTAAAGGCGTAAAACAAATGAAACGAAACTGAACATGGCAACGAGTAGACAGTTGTTGTTTGAGAAGTTGAACCTCATTGCCAATAGCAATAACAATTTCTTCCCGAGCATTTAACTTTCTTTCTAACTTATAATCAATGTCCCGCTGTATTGCGAGCGCCATGGACACGTTTTTGGTAAGGTCATTTACAAAAGAAGCTGTCTTAGCTTCCTGAATTAAAGCAACAGAGGAAGCAGTTAAAGAGGTAACTAAGGAAATCAGAGCGGCAATGCCTAGAATAAGGGTAACAATAAAACGTTTAGGACGAAGAAGAGCATGTACCTCATCTAAAACTTGCATGGCAATATTATCATACCAAGGCATATCATGTAAATCAACAGGTAACATAACATAGGAGGGTCTTTTGAGCAAGACCACCACAGGATATAGACGAACAAGAGAGGGGATAATACAATTAGTAACAATGCAACTGGAACAATGAATGGAGTAAGAAGTCCCATGCGATTGAATGCGTGTAGCTGAGGCATTCCCCAGAAGTATAGCGAAGGGGTATCCAACGTAGGCACGCACTGGGATCTTAGTGGTGTCCTGTCCAGGTTTTTTGAAGTGTACATCAAAGGCAGCGAAAAGACGAAAGAGTTCAGGCTTTATGACAGAGCTTTCTGTTCAGGGAACCGGGTTATTCAGTCCTGCCAATGGAGGCAAGCTTTCTCATCATTTTCAGAGGTGTCTGGAACCCTACGAACAAAGCAGCAGTTTCTCCACATTTTAGTTTAGCTCTATGTCAACTCCCTGGAAGAATTGTACTCAAAGCCGCACAAAAGGTTAGCTCTGCTAGAAAAAGAAAAATATACATATATATATAACATTGCTGTAGAGTGTGGTCAGTCAAAACAAGAAAACTTTGTTGAATTAAGGCAAAATGTAAAAACATTTTCAATGTTATGCCAAACAAAACAGTAAAAATCAGGTTTATATCCAACAGTCTATACAGTCCTTTGTAGAAAGATTTTTACTCTCAAAAGTTTATCATTTTGAATCAATTGAGGCCTTTTCTTCTTATATTGTGTAGAAACAAGTGCTGCAGACATTAAATCATTGAAGTATATAATATTGCAAGGCAACAATAATCATTGACAATTTACATATATCAGGTATTGAAAGATTTTATTTTAGAAAACCAATGTTAACATTTTTGTACATATTAGAGTTTTACCATTTTTTCAAGTGACAGTGGTTTCCTTGTAGTGTAACTTTACCAGGTAAACCAGATAGGATAAATTTATCTAATGTCCTTCCCAGGAGGAAAAGGAGAAAGTTTGTGGAGTATCTCTAAAGCTCTGCTGAGGTTCCACACAATTTCCTTTAATTGGTTAAATGACAGGCTACCAAATTTTACTTTAATTTAGATTTTTGGGATGCTGTGTCATAAATACTTAGAAAGCAGCAAAAACAACCATATTTAATTTTTATAAAAATTCTAGCCCTGAATATAATATTGACAATCAAATCATAACCTTTAATTGTCATCTCAAAAATCTTAGTTTTTCAGACACTAGAAGACATTATGTACCCAAAATCATTAACCTAGACAAGAGCCAAGATTATACCCAATGTTAGTGTATAAGTACATGTTTTGAAACAACCCATTAGATTAAAACTCAGTTATTATTAACCAAAAATTATTTTAGCTAATGTGTTCCCAAAATACTAAAATAATATAAATCATTTGAGTATACAAAATTTGTTTTTTGTAAAATTTCTTTGAGATTTTTAACACTTTCCTTAGCCGTTACTTTTTAATTCTTTTAGACCTTCAACATTTGCTTTCACTTATCACTTTACTTTTAGGACCATTAAAATATCTATTTTTAATACATGTTTTTCTTTGTAAACACACATTTTACATTACATCGATTTAGGATTGTCACATCTTTCACTAACAGTAAGGCATTATAATACTGTTGTTTGTACTAGATGACTTAAATGTGAACACACAAGGTAATATGACATTAGAATTTTTAGGTTTCACAAATAGGTTCAAAAAGTAAACCTGAAAGTTTAGTTGTAGTTTTAGTTTCTGTTATGACTGGAATTCCATTTTGCATGGCTGTTAATAACATAATGGCACATACCTAGGTTTTTCTAGGCTAGCTAATAAAGAAGCAATTAGGCAAATTAATAAAAACAAACAAACAAAAAAAAAATCAGAGCACCATATAGATACTATGTACATTTTGCACATACATGTGACTCAGTAGGAAGGACAAAAGTACCTTTTATACCAGAAATTTCTTTTTGAAATAAACATTTAAATAAAGTATTCATAACTTTAAGGCATATATACTTTGAATTATATTATAAAATGTAAACTAGTTTTTGTTTATTAAAAAATTGTTTGATTAAGATCTTTAAGATTTGTTTTATGATAATTTATAAAGGCGCCATTTATAATTAGTCCTCCGGAGGTAAAAAACAAAACAAACACAAAGACAGACAAACAGATACAGAGATCTCTTGATAACATTTAAAATTTTGGCCATGTGTATATATTTTGAAACAGTTATTTTAGCAATGTGTGAAGATACTGAGGTTTTTAATGAGTCAACAGCTAAAATCTGTACACAGAATAAGTGTCTAATCTTAATTATTACCAAAGACCTTGGGCTCGAGACCACAGTAGTCACGGCAGTTTTTACTAATTTTTTTTTTTTGATAAGAAAATATTTTTGGAGTTTACATTTTTAAGAAATGATTATATGGCTTTAGCTTGTTAACATATTATCTCACTGGGAACGGTCATATTTTAAAACATAAAAGTACACTGTTATCTTGAGAACAGGAGAAGAGGTAAATTTTTACAGTCTGCCTGTAAAATTTGAGGTTTAGAATTTAGCTCAAAAATGTCTGTATCATCACTTTATGTTTTACCAGGTTAGTTTGTTTTAACAAGAAACTTCATCTTTTACAGGTCCAATAAGTAAAATTAAAAGCTTTTATTCAACCAATAAGCATTTTGTATAGCTTGTTAGCACGTCAAAAGTAACTCAGCAGTTTCTGCCTAAGACAATTTAAACTTTAAAATCAGAGAAACACAGGGAAATGGAACTTTTTTTTTTTTTTTTTGTAGAATGAACCAATAGTCATTTAAGGTGGATAATAGAAAAGCTCAGTTCTCCACAGCAGGAAGGTAGTAGAGACCTGTCAGTGATCCCAACACTGGAGAAACAGTCCAGGCAGCTGCTTGTTGAGATCAAGGGCAGCCTCCACCAGCCCACTGCAGTGGGTTCATACTATTTTAATAAAAACCTTTTATTTATATTATAGTCATATAGTCTCATACACTCATATTTAACCATTTTTTATAATAAACTTTAACAATTGTGAATTAACTTTGAATACTATTATTTAAAAATGCTTTATTTATTTATTTTAAAAGAAACAAATGGCAAAAAACTTCACTGGGGGGAACCTAGCCTCTTCCCCAAATAATTAACAGGAAAAGATTGGAGCATTTTTGTTTTGTTTTGTTTTATTTAAGATTATGACACATTATCTCTTATTTGTTTTTGAGTTTTATTTTTATCTCAACAATTTTAGCCAAGTCCGAGCTGGAAATTTGGGCTGGATTTTGGAATGGTCTCATAATTGGGAACCGATGCCTCTGCAAAGAGGTCAGC
The DNA here is from genome assembly GCF_964194135.1 of Talpa europaea. Taxonomy (NCBI): domain Eukaryota; kingdom Metazoa; phylum Chordata; class Mammalia; order Eulipotyphla; family Talpidae; genus Talpa; species Talpa europaea. The sequence goes on along the minus strand of NC_140082.1, from coordinate 6,199,237 downwards.
ATTGGCTCTAGAATCAACTTTTGGCCTTTGAAAAACAATTTTACTATCCCAAGAATCCTGATCACTTTCTGTAATACTGCAGGCTATTTTTTATTTTACCTTTTGTTTTGCATATTTCATTTTGCCTCCAGCCAGGCAAAAACGACCTATCTGTTTAGGCAATTGTTTTATTAATACGGGGCTGTCAGCTGAGTCCTCATTGATGTTATTTAGGGATACAGACAGCCATAAGTTTTTGAGTTTTTTATTTATTTTCTCTAATTCAGACCCTTGATCTAGTGTCACGGGGGAAGCATTTAAGCAAACTTTAATGTAATGTTGAAGCATACCAGTTTTTCTTATAGGTCTAATAAGTTCTTTACAGAGGGAATTAGCATTTTCCCATGCAAATTGTTTAAACAATAAATCTCGTGCTCCGGGAGGATGGAAGAACCTTATCCAGAGCAGTTTCTAATCTAGCCACAAAATCCTGGTACATTTCATCCTGGCGTTGGTGTATATCAGTGAGATTAGTGGGTTTGTACTCAGGTGAAGGAAGATTTTTCCATGAGGCAACTGATAGTTTATTAATTTCAATTAGGACTTCTTTTGGAAGGGCAGCTTGTCTGCATACCTCAGCATATTTGTCTGTTCCCATGAACATAGAAAGGGAAATTTTCTCAGCCTTGACCTCATCATGCTTTTAAGGAAGGCATGTACTTGGTCCTCATATTCCATGTGAAATAATACATACATTGCTGAAGGAAGAACAGCCTTGGCAAGATTATGCCAGTCATAAGGGGTCATCCAGGTGGCCGATAGCATGTCAATAATTTGATAAGTATAAGGGGAGTTATTGTTAGGGGGAAGTGATGTCCTGAGTTAATCCCATACAGGCTTTGTGGACTCCACCCCCACTCCAGACTAAAACCATCAGGACATTGGGGAAGACAAATCCCATCACCACCAAGGGGAGGGTGGCTGGGACCTGAGGGTGGAGTTGGGCAGCCAGGTTGGATATAAAAAACCAAACACGTGGGCCTTGGGCTCTCTGGCTCGCGATCGCTGGCCTCCCGGCTTCACCGCTCCTGGCTGGCGGCCAGCTCTCAGAGCACCATTTTGGGATTCCTGATCGGCGGATCGGGTAGGACTCATTTAAAACTTTGTCTCCCGCTTTTCTCCCAGAGCTGTACATTTCCTCATTTCCCCTTCCCTTGTAAATAAACCTTTTATGAACCTTTCACGTGTGCCTGCAGTAGAGCATTGATAAGTCCTTTTAAGCGCGCGGGTGAGGACCCACAGTCAGGCACCCCGTTTTGTATCGGGGCTGCTCTACAACAGTTTGGCGCCCAGTGTGGTTTCCAAGTTACACCCGCGGTTGACCAGCCCAAAGTAACATTCCTTGCATTGGTCACCATAAGCGCACTAGTTCTGCAGGACTAGCAGTATAATATTTGTCTCTAGTCCTGAAAAGTCTGTTTTTTTCCCTGTGTGTACAGCCCTTGTGGGTGTGTTTTGACTCAAATATGGCCTCAACCATGAGCCTATACAGTTTCATCCCTAGCCTGAGTTCTTTCAGTTTCCTTCCGGCCTTGAATTTGAGCAGCCTTCTTCCATTAAATATCACCACCAGTTTCATTAATATAAATAATTTGATGAAGCCTGGTGTATGGCATGTGATTTTACTATTGTATACATACATGGGTGGTTTACAAGCCATCCCTTTACAGACTGTGCTTCTGGGTGGTTTTTTGGTAATATGTGTAAGCGCAGTTTGCTACATTCTTGTTTCTGTGAGAGGTAGAAGTTCTACTTCACATACTGAGAATGTGCAACAACAAATTCAGGCTTTTAACGTGGCCATACAACAACTAAATCAGGTTTTTGATTTAACTATTAAGAGTATAAGGGATGAAAATCGTAACGTTTTTGAGTCAGCTTATCAAAGCATGCTGTATCAAGTGCAACAACAAAATCGGACTTTTGAGTCAGCTTTTAAAGGTTGCAGGACCAGATGCAGGCCGCCCTCCATAAATTAGATATGGCGGAGGCGAAGGCTCCTTCCCCTTTCCATGAGGACAGCCAGCGAGCAGAATTAGAAGAGGAGGAGCATCATATTTTAAATACTTTAAATACACGAGGACAAAATCCTCTTCCACGTGACAAAGCCCCTCCCGTGCAGACCCCTGAGGCTGCACAGCCTCCACTGCCCCCTGGGGAGGACACTAAAATGGCGTCCCCTCCCCACACTAGACTCGGCACCCATTTTGGCAGGAAGGATCAACCTGAGGCAGGGCAGTTTCCCCTTCGCCAGATGCCAATGGGTGGCTTAAATGAACATGGGAGACCTGCTGGGTACTTTTGGTCGCACCATCCGTTCAGTACTGCGGACCTCCTAAATTGGAGGAGCTCTGTTCCCTCGCACTGGCAGGCTCCTCAGAGGATGGCGAACTTGTTTGCCTCTATCTTTGTCTCCCACCGCCCTAACTGGGCAGATATACAGTCCATGCTGCATACTTTATTAACGCTGGATGAGCAGAGGATGGTATTCAGGAAAGCCAGGGAGGAGGCTGACCGTCTCCACCAACAGGATAGGCAGTCCCCAGAGCCGGAGGTTGTTGTCCCAGAGAGAGATCCTGGATGGGACCCTAACAATGGAGGAACGGCGATGTTGGATCTCTATAAAAAATGCTTATTGGTAGGACTGAAGCAGGGGATCCCCAAACAAAAAAACTTTAACAAAATATTGCAACTCGAGCAAGGAGCTAATGAGGATCCGTCAGAGTTCCTTGAGAGGATTATTCAAACTTACACTAACCACACGGACATAAACCCAGATGCCCCAGAAAATGCTCGTCTGATCACTACGGCTTTCATTACCCATAGTGCCCCAGACATAAAGAAAAAGTTAGCTAAGGTGGACGGCGTCACTGAGATGAGTCCGTCCCAGGTAGTGGAGCTGGCATTCAGGGTTTATAATAATAGAGAGCACAGGAGACCGAAACCTGCGACTGTTTTTTTACAAAGAAAACACAGAACAGGGTTTCAGGGAAACAATAATGGACAGAGACGTGAACCCCTAGGAAGAAATCAGTGTGCTTTCTGTAGGGAAGAGGGACATTGGAAGTACAGTTGTCCCAGGTTACAGGGAAGCGGCAGACGCAATAATTATAGAAGGCAGGCTAGAAGACAGAGAACCCCAAGACATGATGATTCACGTAGGGGTTACAGGAGGGAATATAGAAGGAGCACACAGAACCAGGAACCAAGGAGAGAGGAAAGAAGACAAATGTTAGCACAGAGTGGAGGCTCAGATGATGACAGGGAATACAGACAGAGAAGGAATCGAGAGCCCAGTACAGAGGACAGGAGACAAATGACAGCACAGGGTAGAGCCTCAGGTGAAGATAGGAGGGAATACAGACAGAGTAGAAGGAATCTAGAACCAAGTGCAGAGGAGAGGAGACAGATGATAGTTCATGGAGAAAGTTCAGATGCAGAATAGGGGTGCCCGGGGGCTCCACTAGATCTAGAGAAGCCCATTAGAATAACCCCCTCAGAGCCCCGGGTAACCCTCGCTGTGGGGGATCGTCTCATTGATTTCTTGGTGGACACTGGAGCAACATACTCAGTTTTGAATTCGAAATTAACTAAAATGAGCAAAAAGACTGCAGCAATCATTGGGGTTACAGGGAAGTCACAACAGACACCCTTCCTGCAAACTTTGGAGTGCCGGCTAGGCACCACACAGCTCCAGCACAGCTTCCTGTACATGGAAGAGTGTCCAATCCCTCTCCTTGGTCGTGACCTTTTAAGTAAGCTCAACGCACGAATTATATTCTCACCAAAACATCAGAGGCTTCACCTACAGGTGCCTCCAGAGCATGCTCTGCGGTTCCAGATGTTACTTACCAAGATGTTCCACCGAAAGGTGAAATTTTACCTCCAGAAATTGTTGAAAGAGTAAGTAAAGGGGTATGGGCTGATGGAACCCCAGGACGTGCGAAAAATGCGGAGCCTGTAAAAATAGAAGTGATAGAGGGGAGCAGAACCCCGAGGAGGAAGCAATACCCCTTAAAGGAGGAGGCCTTGAGGGGAATTGAGCCAGTATTGAAAAGGTTCCTTCAATCTGGACTCATTCGGCCCTGTCGCTCACCGTATAACACTCCGATTCTGCCAGTGAAGAAACCCCATACAGGCGAGTACCGTTTTGTCCAAGATTTAAGGGCCATTAATGACATTGTTCGGGATTTACATCCCACTGTGCCTAATCCCTACACCTTATTAACTGCCATACCTGGTGACTTTGGGTGGTTTTCGGTATTAGACCTGAAGGATGCCTTTTTCTGTATCCCAATAGATGTCCAGGATCAACCGCTTTTTGCCTTCGAGTGGCAAGACCCTAAGTCCAAGAGCACTCTCCAGTATTGCTGGACTGTGCTTCCACAGGGGTTTAAGAACTCCCCAACTATTTTTGGGGAAATACTGGCCAGGGATCTCAGGAAGGTTCAATTAAACCAGGGTGTCTTGTTGCAATACGTAGATGATTTATTGATTGCAAGTCCAGACTACAAATCTTGTCTGGAAAATACCATAGTGGTACTGAACCACCTGGCAGAATGTGGCTATAAGGTGTCACCCCAAAAGGCACAGATCTGTAAACAAACGGTGACGTATTTGGGGTTTGAAATTAGGAAAGGCAGACGGAGCTTGATGACAGAAAGGAAACAAGTAATTTCAGCCCTTAAAGTCCCCAGCAACCGGCGACAGTTGCGTGGATTTTTGGGTATGGCTGGGTTTTGCAGGATTTGGATTCCTAACTTTGGATTAATAGCAAAACCCTTGTATGATGCTCTCAAAGGCCTGGATTCTGAACCTTTGTCTTGGACCTCAGAATGTCAAAAGGCCTTTGAAGAAATAAAAGTAAAGTTGATTTCAACACCAGCATTAGGGCTTCCAGATCTTAGGAAGCCATTCAAACTTTATGTACATGAGAGACAGGGTGTTGGCCTTGGTGTACTAATCCAATTGTTGGGACCAGAAATGCAGCCCGTTGCATATCTGTCCAAACAATTGGAGCACACCACTAAGGGATGGCCTCCATGTTTACGTGCTGTAGCTGCCACTTGTGACCTCCTACACGAGGCGGAGAAGTTTACATTGGGTCAGCCCATCACTGTGTGTGTGCCACATCAGGTCTTGACATTGCTGGAGCAGAAGGGTGGACTTTGGTTGACTGCCGGGCGAATGGGAAAATATCAAGCAGCTCTGTTAGACAATCCTAATGTGAAGCTGCAGGTTTCTAACTCCCTGAATCCCGTCACACTGCTTCCAAGCAATGCAGATGGACCTGAGGATGACACTTTAATCCACAATTGTTTAGAAACCATAGACACAGTGTATGCCAGCCGACCAGATCTAAATGACCAGCCTCTGCCAGACCCAGAGTGGGAGCTATTTACAGATGGCAGCAGCTTCATGGACCAAGGCCGTCGATGTGCTGGATATGCAGTGGTGACGCTCCAGAACACCGTGGAGGCCAAGGCTCTTCCGGCAGGTACATCAGCGCAAAAAGCTGAATTAATAGCCCTGACCCGTGCATTGGAACTCTCGAAAGGTAAAAGAGTCAATATATTTACCGACTCCAAGTACTCTTTTATGATTCTCCACATGCATGGGGCCATTTGGAAGGAGCGGGGACTTCTTACTGCCAGTAACAAGGACGTCAAACATCCATTAGAAATCCTGGCCCTGTTAAAGGCAGTAGCTTTACCATCAGCTGTTGCCGTGATGCATTGTCCTGGCCACCAAAAGGGTGGGTCTGACATGGCAAAGGGCAACAGGGCAGCCGATCGGGTGGCTAAGGTCGCTGCCCGTTCTGCCCATTCTGCCCTCCAGGGTGCACTCATCCCTCTTGTGGACCTGACTCAGTATGCTCCTGAATACACCGAGCGGGATGAGGAGAGAGCTCGTGCATGGGGATTCACTGAGTTTGATCCCAGCTCTACTTGGAGAGTAAACTCTCATGGGATGATACTCCTCCCGGAGGCCCTGGTATATCCGGTGCTAAAACATCTTCACGAAGGATCTCACTATGGGAGAGATGCCTTATTAGAAACAGTGCGCCCATATTTGAGGGGCCCGTATTTACACAAAATAGCACAACGGATCACCAGAGGTTGTGAATTATGTGCCAGGAATAACCCCAAGACTGACTCCCACCCTAAAGCCATTGGGGTTCAATATCGGGGCAAGTGTCCTTTTGAGGACTGGCAGGTGGACTTCACACAAATGCCTAGAACAACAGGCAATTTCAAATATCTCTTGGTTTTTGTCGACACGTTTTCGGGATGGGTGGAAGCATTTTCCACAAAGACGGAAAAAGCTTCCGAGGTTGCCAAACAGCTACTGAAAGAGATAATCCCTCGCTTTGGGTTGCCGGACTCTATCCAGAGTGATAATGGGCCGGCATTTGTCTCTGACGTCACCCATGCAGTAAGCAGTGCGTTACAGATAAACTGGAAATTGCATGCTGCTTGGAGACTGCAGTCTTCCGGGCAAACAGAAAAGATGAACCACACCTTGAAGAAAACCTTGGCAAAACTATGCCAAGAAACACAACTTCGTTGGGACCAGGTACTATCCCTTGCCCTCCTCCGCATAAGAGTGGCACCTAGAAGTGGGCTACAATTAAGCCCCTTTGAGATTGTGTTTGGAAGACCTTTTCAGGCCTCAGTTCTGAAAGCCAGTACGGAAATAACACAAGATTGCCAGATCACGCAATATGTGAAACACATCCAGGAGGTTCTGGCAGTGATTCATAACTTTGCAACCTCAAGGATCTCTATGCCTCCTGATCAACCATTGCATCCCTTCAAACCTGGAGATCAGGTCTTACTGAAGACTTGGCAGAGCGGGGATGCTCAAAACCAGCTGTCAGAAAAATGGACTGGTCCCTATGATGTCTTGTTGAGCACACATACTTCTCTGAAACTTGCAGGCATAAAACCCTGGGTACATCATTCCAGAGTTAAGAAAGCCCCAGGAGGAACTGACCCAGAGACGAAGTCCCATTGGTCTTGTGAACCCATTGAGGACTTGAGGTATTTGTTTAAGAAACAGACAAAAACTTGAATGTTACTGACTTCTTTTCCAGTTATTGTTACAGGATACCCAAGGACTCATTTTTTTTCCTGAAGAAACCCTGAGAAAACTAACATGCTCTAACCAATCTTCTTCTTTTCAAAGTTTAGGAGACGTGAAATAACATCTAGGATCATGCATATGGTGTCACTATTTTTTTTTATACAGAAAGGTTTTCAATCTTGATTTTGATTTTGTTATTTTTTTTTTAACTTTCTGCTTTTTTTTTTACCTTTGAGATTTTTTTCTCTGCTTTCTTTTTGTTACTTTGGCCAATGAGTGAAACTGCAGTTGCATGAGATATCCCACGCGTGATAAATGGTAACTAATGAGCTCTTTGTGTCTATATGTTGTAAGTCTGTATGTCCTTTCCTTGTGTCCTTGTCTTGACCTCAAGTGATTGACAAATTGGTATACATGGTGCCCATAGACGTTGAAAAAAAAAAAAAAAGAGTCTCCAGTTATGAGAAAAACTAAAGGTTATGGTTTGATTGTCAACATTGTGCTACTGAACTAAGCCGGTGCCTTCACAGAGATTGAACATTGTTGTTTCTGTTATTTTTCTGATATTTATGGCAAAGCTTCCCAGAAATCTAAATTCAAGTACAAATTTGGTAGCCTGTCATTTGGTTGATGCAAGGAAATTTTGTGGAACCTCAGTAGAGCTCCTGAGACACTCCACAAAGTTTCTCCCTTTCCTCCTGGGAAAGGCATTAGATGAATTTGTTCTATTTGGCTCACCTAGTAGAGTAAAACTAGAAGGGAAGCATTGTCACTTGGGAAAATGGTAAAACTTTGGTATGTACAAAATGTTAACAGTAGTATCTGGTATGTATGTAAATTGTCAATGGTGATTGTCACCTTGTAATATTATATAATTCAATTGTTTCACATCTACAGAAATTGTTTCTGAAAATATAGGGAGAAAAGGTCTCAACAGATTCCTATTGATGGAACTGTTGAGAGTAAAACTTTTCTACTAAGGACTGAATAGACTTGGAAATACACCTCATATTTACTAAGTTTTCCTTGACATAATAATACTGATGATTTTTTTGCATTTTGCTCTAAATCCACAAAGTTTTCTTGTTTTGGTGATCAGGATCTGCAGCAAGGTTGTAATTTTTTTTCCAACAAAGCTAACTTGTGTTTGCATTTTCTCTCCCCTTGATACCAACACAGCATAAAAATAGTGGTAGTAATCTTTTACTACTTATCTCAGAGTCTGTTTTTGTATAACTTCCATAGGGATTTTGTTTAAACTGAAAAAAATTGGACATAAGTTTCATTGTGTGGCTTTGTGTGGAGTTCTTCCAGAAAGTTGAAACAGAGCTGAACCAAGAAGAGGAGAACCTGTTTGCCTTGTTTGCAGGGTTCCAGAGACCTCCAAAGAAGGTGAGGAAGCTTGCCTCCATTGGCAGGACTGGACAACCCAGCCAACGAAAATGCCCTGGTACCCTCGAGAAGAAGAAAGCCCAGGTGGAGTCTGATGAGACTAACTTTGTACCTGAAGCCTACATCGACCGGATGCCAATGGTTCGCTCTGATCCTATATGGAGTATTTCAACAAAGCCAGCTAAAATTGCTGCTTAGTTATTCTGCCCTGTGATTTTATGCAAAAATAGGCAAAAATGGTTTAAAAGTAGACTTAATTGCAAACTTTTGCTATGCTGTTAAAGTTTGGGATCAAGGTTGAAAGAATTCATTTTTGCATAAGTTGAACCATTTTAACATTTTTTTTTCCTGTGATTTTGACATATCTGCTGTCTTGTTCTGGCTAATGCCTCCAGATGTTTTCTTTCGGCTGGGACTGATGAACTGTTTTTCCAGGAATGGAGGACTTTTGCTTTCCACAATGGACAATACCTGGAGGGATTCGTTTTCTTTCAGACTGGAACCCTGGAAAACTTTCATCTGAGACTGTATCCCAGCATCCATATGTTTGATCTTCATCACCATGGAAATGGTGGCAAAAAGTGAAAGGGGAGAATTGTTAGGGGGAAGTGATGTCCTGAGTTAATCCCATACAGGCTTTGTGGACTCCACCCCCACTCCAGACTAAAGCCATCAGGACATTGGGAAAGACAAATCCCATCACCACCAAGGGGAGGGTGGCTGGGACCTGAGGGTGGAGTTGGGCAGCCAGGTTGGATATAAAAAACCAAACACGTGGGCCTTGGGCTCTCTCTCTGGCTCGCGATCGCTCACCTCCTGGCTTCACCGCTCCTGGCTGGCGGCCAGCTCTCAGAACGCCATTTTGGGATTCCTGATCGGCGGATCGGGTAGGACTCATTTAAAACTTTGTCTCCCGCTTTTCTCCCAGAGCTGTACATTTCCTCATTTCCCCTTCCCTTGTAAATAAACCTTTTATGAACCTTTCACGTGTGCCTGCAGTAGAGCATTGATAAGTCCTTTTAAGCGCGCGGGTGAGGACCCACAGTCAGGCACCCCGTTTTGTATCGGGGTTGCTCTACAACATTATGACCTGTTGTCTGAACAGCTAACTGTAATTTTTTAAGAGTTTTTATGGGGATGGCCTCCCATGCAGGGCCTTAATCAGCGCGAGACAAAGCCGGAGGTCCGGCAATGGGAAAAGTAAATGAAAAATCTCCTTACTGGCCTTTTTTGCTAATCCTAAAATGCCACCTAGGGGCCCTTGATGGGCTTTGATATGATTAGGATTATTATGTAATGCAATTTTAGGTTTGGTAACAACTGGAAAAAGGTTAGAGGGTGGGCGGGAGGGTTTATCATTTTTGAAAGTTAATTTATCTAGCATTTCAGTATATACATGATCATTAAACTCATCCTCTGACTGGGAAAGGGATTCTTTTAATACGGGAGCAGAGGCTTGAGCAAATAATGACGTGTTTGGATCAGTATTGTTTTTAGGATTATCCTGAACTTCATCCTGTTGGCCTTCCCACAATTCTGCCTCAGTGGCATCAATCAACAAATCTCTAATTTGTACCCACAAGGATAAAACCTGTCTCAGAACCTGAGATGGTCCATGAAGGGCATAAAACTCTTTCACTTCTTTTCCTACTTTCTTCCAAGTTTCCAGTGACAAACTACCTTCTTCTGGAAACCACGGGCATACCCATAATATAAATTTATAAAGTTGCAGTAGAGCTTTCTTATTTACTTTAATACCTCGTGTTTCAATCATATTTTTTAATATAGATAGAAAAAGATTTTTGTTTTTGGTCTCGTGGTGCTTTTGTTCACTCAAGCAAAGATTTCTTTCAACTGTGCTGTCCGGCCCGTGTCCCTCGCGGGAACTTGCGGAGGCGTCTTAGCGAAGGTCTGTCCGTATAAGTCCCGGACCAGGCTACTCCGAAGAGCAGATGACCGTTATGCCAGATGACGTTCCTCCACGGGAATCGCGGGTGCAGCCCACTCAGACTCCGTAGACACGAGGCCGTGGAGCCGTAATCATACACTCTCTCACACACACAGCACCACGAGCATTCACTCTTAGAAAAACTTCTCACTATTTCAAACTGATCATCCTTTATCAGCGAGCTCTGGATGCTCCAGTGAGGATCCTATCCCTGACTGTTTAAAAGAGGGTATTTTAAGGGAATCACATTCACACTCACACACAAGAAGGGAGATAGCTTACCCAACACGATCTCTTCGTTACTCACCTCTTCTTTGGGTGGAAGACTCAATGAAATGAAATGAAATGTCGGGGCCCCACGTTGGGCGCCACCTGCCGCGGACCAGCACAGCAGTAGATGATGAGGCCACCTCAGGGTTGAGAGAAGCGTGCAGGGTGGTCAGGGCGTCGGCGAAAGAAATGACAAACAGACACACTTCAAGAGTGAAAATCTGAGTGTAATTTTCTTTAAGTTTGTGACCAGTATATGTATGTTTTCCAAAAGCACAGGAATGAATATCAATGAAATTAGCTTGCTCATGGGCTCAGTCTATTACCATCAGGGAGGTGATCTACATAACAAACAATGACCATTATAGAAGAAAGGAGGAAGTTTAGAAAGACAGATAAGGGATTAAAGTTTGTAGTTCTAGGAAGATGGGATAAGATTTTTAGCATTCTTGTAGTGGTTCTGTTGTAGAGCAACCCCGATACAAAACGGGGTGCCTGACTGTGGGTCCTCACCCGCGCGCTTAAAAGGACTTATCAATGCTCTACTGCAGGCACACGTGAAAGGTTAATAAAAGGTTTATTTACAAGGGAAGGGGAAATGAGGAAATGTACAGCTCTGGGAGAAAAGTGGGAGACAAAGTTTTAAATGAGTCCTACCCGATCCACCGATCAGGAAGCCCAAAATGGCGCTCTGAGAGCTGGCCGCCAGCCAGGAGCGGTGAAGCCAGGAGGCGAGCGATCGCGAGCCAGAGAGGGAGCAAGGCCCACGTGTTTGGTTTTTATATCCAACCTGGCTGCCCAACTCCACCCTCAGGTCCCAGCCACCCTCCCCTTGGTGGTGATGGGATTTGTCTTTCCCAATGTCCTGATGGCTTTAGTCTGGAGTGGGGGTGGAGTCCACAAAGCCTGTATGAGATTATCTCAGGACATCCTTTCCCCCTAACAGTTCTTGGTGGTCGTTGTCTTTTGATAAGCTTCTGCCTTTTCAGGGAACTTCCACTGCACTTCCTCTGCTTCAGGCTGTTTCCCCCCCCCCCCCCCCCGACTGCGCGCTGGTTGCCCAGCCGGATCTAGGGACCTTGGCGAAAGCCATTCCTAAAGATCACTGTGGGGGGAGGTGCAGCAGGTAGGGTTTTGCTGTTCTCCCCCTGCGCACTGGTTGCCCAGCCGGACCTAGGGACGGTTAGCCCTAAAGGTCACTGCAGGGGGAGGTGCAGCAGTAATCCTGTTCTGATACTAACTACCTAGAGTCAGCACAGACCCCACAGGTTGAGCACTTAGTCCAGAGACTGCCCCTCTATCGGATACCAATCACGAGTAGTGAATGCCCAGGTTACGCTTCTGACTGATGTGAATTTGGGTTCTTACAGAATCCTCCTCACATTTGACTCGCTAGAAGGACTGATTGAATTCAGATACACATTACTTATATTCACCAGTTTATTGCAAAGGATACAACTCATACACCCATACCAGAGAGATGTATGGTAAGATAAGGGTGCAGGTCAGCACAAAGCCTTCCCACCTCAAGGTATTGAGCCAAGAAGCTCATCAAATCTTGCTCAAGAGGGCCTCCCTGCTGGCGGAAGGGGTTAAGCACCGCAGTATGAAGCAATCCACAGCCTCTGCAGCAGGAGGTAGATCCCCAGCCCTCCAGGGAGCAACCCACATGGCGCAGCAGACCTCTCCTGACTCGCCTGCTGCTCCCCTTAGCAGTGTATTTCAGTCAGTCGGCCTGTTCTGTTCCCCACACTGTCTCTGGTGAATCCTTTCACGTCCCAGACCTCTGGCCTATACCCCAGCTCTTGTGTGCATGGATAAGTAAGTTTTTAAAAAAAACCTTGCTCAAGAGATTTTGTAAAGCTTAATCTGCCGCACATATGCCCTTTCCTTATATCTGTTGATAGGCCTAAAGTTACAGCTTTTTTTGATTGCTTTGTGGTGACTAGGCCGCATCCTGAGGCTGGGGGAGTGAGGAGGGAGGGTACCCTAAGTCGCCAATTGGCATAAACTCCAGCATGATCAAAGGAGCTCATGGAAAACAAAGGACTCCTATCCCTAAGGAAATTCCATGGTTTTTAGTGACTCTGTGCCAGGAACCAGGAACAATGACCAAATACATTTTTGTTACACCACATCCTCTATCTGAAGATCTTTAACTTAACCACACCCACCAAGTCCCTTTTGTCCTATCGAGTAACATTCACGACGGGGTCAAAATTTAGAGCATGGGGGCCTCCCTGGTGGCACAAGGGGTTAAGACGTAACCTATGGAGCTGCCCCCAGCCACTGCAGCACGAGTTCTATTCCTGGCCAGGGAGTTATCCACGTGGTGCAGCTGACCTCTCCTGTCTCACCCATTGCTCCCCTCAGCAGTGTTTCAGTCAGTCCACCTGTTCTGTTCCCCACTCTGTCTCTGGTGAATCTTCTCACCTCCCCACACCTCTGGCCTGTACCCCCAGTTCTTGTGTGCATAGATAAATCTTTTTTTTTTTAAAAAAAAAATTAGAGCATGAACATGCTTTAGATCGATTCAACTTGCATCACATCCCAAGCTCTGGTTAGCAGGGAGCTACCCACATGGCGCAGCAGACCTGTCTCTCCTGCTGCTCCCCTCAATAGTGTATTTCAGTAGATCGGACTGTTCCGCTCCCCACTCTGTCTCTGGTGAATCCTCTCGCCCTCTGCATCTCTGGCCTACACCCCAGTTCTTGTATGCATAAATAAATCTTTAAAAAAAAAAACTAACTCTACACATCAGTTATTAGCAATGTGGACTGGAGTAAAGCGTCCCAGTAACATGATAGCTAGATAAAAAGTTGATTAGATAATTAAGGTGAGACTTTGACCCCTGGGAAAATTCTGGCAGATTTTACTATGCAGGAATCGCTCCTCCAGTTACAAGCTTGAATGAGATGATAGACCTGTAGGGAGAAAGGGAATAAACAGTTTCTCATGTCAAACAGTGCAGTGATCAAACAAAATTTTGACAGCGTTTCTGGTTTTCATGTGCAGGCTTTGAAGTGTCCAACTTTCCCAGTGGTTCTGACTCACGCTTGTTTTCTATGCATGGAGGGAAGCTAGACAGCAGGGTTGTTAAACATTATCCTAACTCTGCCTAGAGATTCTCAGCTGGGTACTAGTGGTTAGAACTCTAGCTAGCAACATGAGTGGAGAGATGGTTGATCTCATTTCTTCCTAGGCACATGGATTTTTCTGCAAGACTACTTTTTTTTTCTTTACATTGTTTTTTAAAGATTTATTTATTTATGCATACAAGAGCTGGGGTATGGGCCAGATGCATGAGGGGTGAGAGGGTTCACCAGAGACAGAGTGGGGAACAGAACAGACAGATTGACTGAAACACACTGCTGAGGGGAGCAGCGGGTGAGACAGGAGAGGTTGCTGTGCCATGTGGGTAGCTCCCTGACCGGGGCTCGAACTCTGCTGCAGTGGCTGCGGATAGCGTCATTGGTTGCGTCTTAACCTCTTGGGCCACCAGGGAGGCCCTTCCTTTACATTTTTTTTTTTAAAGATTTATTTATTTATGCATACAAGAGCTGAGGTATAGGCCAGAGGTGTGGGGGATGAGAGGATTCACCAGAGACAGAGTGGGGAACAGAACAGGCAGACTGAAATACACTGCTGAGGGGAGCAGCAGGTGAGACAGGAGAGGCCTGCTGTGCCATGTGGTTTGCTCCCTGGCTGGCTGGGGATCGAACTCATGTTGCAGTGGCTGGCTATAGCTTGATAGTGCTGAGATTTCACCCCTCATGCCACCAAGGAGGTCCTTAACCTACATTTTTGCAGATGGCGCATGTTTGCAAATTGCAAGTCAGAACTGGAAATTCCAGGGGCCTCCCCAGTGGCAGCGGGTTGAGCACAGCGCTGTGAAGCTGTCCGCAGCCTCTGCAGCACAGGTTGGATTCCCAGCCGGCCAGGGAGATACTCACATGGCGAGAAAGACCTCTCCAGTCTCGCCCGCTGCTTCGTTCCGTCTACCTGTTCTGCTCCCCGCTCCGTCTCTGGTGAATTCTCTCACCCTCCTATGCCTTTGGCCTGTACCCTCATTCTTGTATAAATAAATAAATCTTTAAAAAAAAAAAAAAAAAAAAGGAAATTTCGGTGCAGTAAGGTCTCTGGTGCCCACTAGGGGGCACTGGAGGACACGGCATATTTTGGAGATCCATGGTGCTGATTTCACCCTTCAGAGCTGCACTTACTGCTGCTTTATCTTTGGGCTTTTTATCCTTGTAGAAGCTTGTTCCATAGGTAATTCAAGAGAGCATCAAGAAGGATTTCTCCTCTTCGTTTTCAAATATCTCATCCCGTTTCCTGTCCCGACCCAACCATGAGTCAGTATAATCTTCCCTGAAATTAAAAAAAAGAGAGAAAGAAGAAGAAAGGCAGAGAACAGAGTCTACCAGATGACTTGGAAAAAAGATTTTGAGTAGGTGTGTGTTTCCTCTTCGAGACTGTGATTAGTGAGTTGGAAAATAATCTCCCCACAGACTGTTGTGTGTGTGTTAGCAGAACTATGCATGGGCTTTTCCCTTGGTGTTTTGAAAGGCCTTAAAAATTAACATGGCTGCTTTGTTTAAAGCTATTTCAAGCTGCATTAAGGTCTATGAAGGCCCATTTATCTCACACCACACTTGCATTTCTGTGGAACCAGGAAGGTTTACAGACTCATTTTATTTTAAAGATTTATTTGTGCATACAAGAACTAGGGTGTAGGCCAGAGGTGTGGGGGGCGAGAGGGTTTACCAGAGAAAGTGGGGAGCAGTTGAACAGGTGGATTGACTGAAATACACTGCTGAGGGGAGCAGCAGGCGAGACAGGAGAGGTCTGCTGTGCCACATGTGTCAGCTCCCTGGCCAGGAATCGAGCTCATGCTGCAGAGGCTGCGGATAGCTTCATAGTGCTGTGTCTTAACCCCTGTGCCACCAGGGAGGCTCTACAGACGCATTTTAGACAGTCAGCTGGTACAAAAAAGCTTCATAAGGGAGAGATATTGCAAAATCCCAGAGGGGTTGCAGCTTGAGCCAAGGCCAGTGAACATCAGCAGGGAGATGGTCTCCATCAACAAGCTCGCACTCTCTTGGGGAGGTGCCTCCCAGAGGTCGCTGAGGTCCAACCTACTCAGAGCTCTTCCTGCTCTCTCCTGCTTCCTTTTTGCTTTGAATTTAGGGTTGCCCAGCCAAAACTTTCTCTTGCTCCTTTTTCCCTCTTGATCACTCATTTTCCAGCGAAAGTGTGAAAAGAACAATTGAACAGTTCAAAAGAAAAGACGTAAGTCATGAACGTCTCCTTTCTATGATTCTATGAATGGATGTTTCCTGTGTTCTTGGGGGTGTGTGTGTGTTTTGTCTGTGGATTCTGAACGTCTAGGCTTCCAGCTTAGAGTTCTTTTGATTAGGGGCCTTCTTTGTCTCGCTAACCTGTTCTAGAAATTCTCAGTAAATGGTCTTTTTCCAGAGGGGGTTCTATAAATATTAATTCATCAGTTGCCTCATCGTAGTGTGGTGGCAGCCACGAGTCCTATGACTAATTAATTACTGTTGTTAAAATATTAAATAACTATTCATTATGCAGTCTAAAGACAGTTAAACCCTGGATATGCAGTTTTCATTAATTGGAGTGAAGGACAATAACATCTTGTATCTTGACTTCTGTTCTTGAAAGCTAAACAATAAGAGCAGGAGAATTTTTCTCTGAGCGACACAGGATAGTTATTTAGATTCCAAAACCCAAAATTGTGGTGGTTACCATTAGGCTTGGACTGTATGACTAAAAAGAGTGAAGGGGGTTCTTTTTTTTAATATATATTTTATTTGTTTATGCATCCAAGAACTGGGGTGGGGCCTCCCTGGTGGCACAAGGGGTTAACTCTGAGCACTATGAAACTATCTTCAGCTACTGAGTTAGATCCCTGGCCAGGGAGCTGACCCACATGGCACAGCTGACCTCTCCTGTCTTGCCTCCTGTTCCCTTCAGCAGTGTATTTCAGTAGATCCACCTGTTCTGCTCCCCGCTCTGTCTCTGGTGAATCTTCTCAACCCCCACACCTCTGGCCTACACCTCAACTCTTGTATGTGTAAATAAAATTTTTTTTAAAGATTTAAAGGTTTTTTAAAAATCTTTTTTTAAAGATTGCACATATATATGCAATACAAAGAAAAAAACTCTCTTCAGCCATTCTAGACCAGCCCCACTGTGTGTGACAACTTACATTAACAATTTGGTATGCATCCTCCTACATGCTTTCTCTACACATATAGTTCCCTTCTTTCCAGTTTATTTTTTAAAAAGATTTATTTATGCATACAAGAGCTGGGGTACAGGCCAGAGATGCCAGGGGTAACAGGATTCACCAGAGCCAGAGTGGGGAAAAGAACGAGCAGACTGACTGAAATACACTGCTGAGGGGAGCAGCAGGCTAGACAGGAGAGGTCTGCTGCACCATGTGGGTAGCTCCCTAGCTGGGGGGATAGTGCGTGCTACCAGGGCGTCCCCCCTTCTTTCCTGTTTTTATAAAAACTGGGAAGTGCGCATATTTTTAGGGTATCTCTCAATTAGTGTTGAATATTGATGGGATATAACAATAACTTTAACTCCCACACATGGAACACTCATTCAGCGCCAGACTCTGGACACCAAGCTTGGCAGCCAGTGCTTTATTTTCACCAGATTTTTTTTTTTTTTTTTTTTAGTAAATATGAAGCCCCTTCTGTGCGATTCTAGCAGTTGTTTACGAACAAGTGTGCAGCACCTACTCTGCGCCAGATGTTTGCATGCCTCTTATTTTTTCGATTTTAATTTTTATATTTGATTTTTTTTTTTTAGACAATATGTGCTTCCCCCCACCCCCTCAGGTGGAGTCCCCACAGAATTTCCTTCCCAAGGCCCCCGTTGCACGTCTCTGATTTAAACGCAGGGAGTGAACGTCCACGCTTTGCCCAGGGAGGGGGCTCTGGCCCCAGCACACCTGAACAGGGCGAGGAGGGCAGACCGCGAGCGGCTTCTTCTCCTGGTGGCCTGCAAACCCAGGGCGCCCCCAAACGGCGGGGGGAGTAGGGGAGGGGGTGTCCATCAGTGGCGAGACCCCGCGGACCGCTGCGCCGGGGCTGCGGGCTGTGGGCGGGGCCAGGCGGGTGGGCGGAGCCCGTATTGTCCGCTCCGCGGGGCATGCCGGGAGCCCCGCCCCCAAGATGGCGTCTCACTGACAGTTGGCTGCCGAGCGCCAGAGGCGGATCCTGCTCCTCAGGGCGGCGGCGGCGGCGTCGGGGCCGGGGTCTCCGGGGCCCGGGGGGCGGAGGATGGCGGCTTGGACCGCCTAGGGCGGAGCTGCTCGGGCGCGGCGGTGCGCGAGGCGCTGCGGGCGGGCGCGGCGGCTGCTGCCATGGACTGGTGACCGCGGCGGCTCCCGCTGGCGTCTCCCCGGGCCGGGCGGCCGCTTCTCCCCGCCCAGCCTCCGCCGGGGCCATGGGCTCGTCGGCCGCGGCGGCCGCGGCGGCTGCGGCCGCGGACTCGGCGCAGTGGCTGTCGGTGAAGGAGGAGACCATCTTCCTGCACGACGGGCTGATCCGGGTCACCGACCTGGCCGAGCTGCCCAGCGAGATCCTCGGCGCCCCGGAGGCCGCCGACACCGACCTGGAGGTGAGGCGCGGCCCGGCCCCGTCAGGCGAGCCGCCGGCCCCGCGCCCCGGCCGCCCCCGCCTCAGCCGCCCCGCGGCCGCCGCCGGCCGGGCAGGTGTGTGGGCGCGGGGCGGGGCGCGGGGCTGCGGCCGCCGCCCCCGCGCCGCCTCCCCCGCGGGCCTCGCGCCCCGGGGATTCCGCGGGCGGCGCGTTCCGAGCGCCCGGAGCCCGGCGTTTCCTGAGGCGGACGCCCGCGGTCTCCACGCCCTGAGGGAGCCGCGGCTGCCTCCGGGCTCGCCTTCCCCCCCGCGGCCCGGGGCGCCCCTCGGGGCACCCCCGGGCGGCCCGCGGCGGGGAGCCTGCGCCTCGGCGCCGCGGGAGGCCGCGGAGGGGAGAGGCGGCGCCGGCGGGGCGGGCGGTCCCGCGGCTTCTCCGCGCCGGGCCGCGCACTGACGGGGTCTTTGTCAGGAGAGCGGGCGGCGTGGACGGCGAGGGGCGCTCCCGGCCGCCCCCGGGGGCCCTGCGGAGGGTCGGGGCGCGTTAGGCCGCGAGGCCTGTCCGTGAGCCCCGGGCGGCGGGACGTCCACGTTTGGGAGCCGTGGCAGGTGCAGCAAATCTCCCCAAATGTGCCGCTGGCTTTGGGGTAGAAGGAAAACATATGTTTGGTCGATGGGAACTTTCCACCGACTTGGTTTCGTGTTTGCTCAGAGGTGGGAATCCTGGCCCAGGCATTTCATTGCGGCCAGCCGCTGCTGACACTGCTTCCCCCTCCACTTTGGGGGGTGACATTTTGATGTGTAGGTAGCACAGGGTGGCATGAAATTCTTATTGTCGCAAGGAGGGCTTTCTGGGGTTGGGCGCAGAGGGGATGGCCTGTCTTCTGGCTATAAACGGAATGTGAGGAATCTACTGTGTTTTGCGTTTTGCATGCATTTGCAACACAACGAAGATTAAAAAAAAAAATAGATTAAAACCCATTCCTGTGTTTCTGGAGACAGCAGTGATCAGATTGTGTTGACCGAGACATTTGGACGTGCTTGAGATGCGAATACGTTCCTCTGTGTTTTTGTGTCTGGATTTGAGGTTGAGGTTGCAGCATTCCCATTATGAACTCTTAATTGATTTATTTTACAGTCTGACCACCAAAAGAAAAAAAAAAGGAAGACACAGGTTGGTAGAAAATTCATAACATGGAATCATAGTTTTATTAAGTCTCATTTGGACCTGTTCTATAAAAAGCAAGGTGTGTCTGAGTGGTTTATTTGCTTGAAAACTCAAGTGGTACTATGCTATGATGGTGGAAATCTTTTTATTTAATTGGCTCTGTTGTATGTGAAATATGGAAAATGGATGCTCTTTGTTCCTTAGAGTCTAAATTTAGACGATATATACATACACATATATACAATTCTTGTTTAGAATTAAGAAGAGCAGGAGTAGTTAAAAATACCTGAGCTATTTAGTTGGTTTTCCTAACATGTTTACGTATAACTGTAGTGAATGTCAGCTTTTTTCATGGAAAAATTATTTTAAAAGAAAGAAACCCTCTAGCTTGGGGAAGATTTTTAAAAACTCCTTAAAAAATTTATGGTCTGACCTCTCAGAAACCAGTATGCAGTAAACATTTATGACTACCAATATGAAGGAGTTTTTTTCTTTCCATATGTTATATAGACATCATAGTTCAGGAGAAATGTGTTGCTCTGAATGTTTTTGTGGTTATTAGATGTGCTCGTTTGGGTGTATTTATGTTTAATTATTTAATAATACTATTAAGTATAGCCTATATGTCAGGCATTATTAAATTTTCAAAAGGACCCTAGTAGCTAGATATTGTAGCAGTTGTAAATATTCACCTATTGTACTAATGAGGCAGGCACGGAGCAGGTATGTGGCTTGCTCAAGATCACATAGTTAGAGAGCCAAGACATTGACTGGGTCTGTTGGTCTCAAACACAACCCCTAATACTCTACTGCCTCCAGGCGTGTGTGATACGCATATTTGTGATTATTTTAATGTCAGTGACTCAAGAGAGTATAATAAACTTAACTTTATTCCCTTTCTGACTTTTCAATTGCTACCACCCCTAAGAAATGCCTCTTTAAAATCTTTCCTTCCAGTGAACATAAGGGTGAACAGTGGCCATTTCTCACAGGGTTAAAGTTATCTGGAATTCTTTCGCTAACAATTGCTATGTGAGAGATAGACTCAGACAGACCAGGCGAACTCATTTATGATTGGCAACTTTAATGCATAAGACTATCCTAGCTGTAAAAGAGTGGTAGAATCTGAGAGCAAGAAGGGATCTTCAAGAGAATCTGTTCCCTCATTTGAGAGACAGGTTTTTTGAAATAAGGTACAGTTATGTCTTGGTTTCTGTGGCATAGCTAGTCATGGTAGGGCCAGAAACAGGCTTTCCTGCCTTTAAATTCCAATGTTCTTTTTACCTTGTAAATGCTGCTCAAAGTAAAATGTCAGTCTGGAAAAAAAAAAAATTGTCCTTAGAAGTAGATCAGCATTGACTTAGCATTTTAATTTAAGCAAAAGTAGACCATTTGAATTAAAATTTTAATTCCTAGTAAATGCTTTTTTTTTTTAAGATTTATTTATTTGTTTGTTTATTTATTTATACAAGCACTGGGTACAGTCAGAAGCGCGGGAGAGAGAGAATTCACCAGAGCCAGAGCGGGGAGCAGAGCAGGCAGAAGGACCGAAGTACACTGCTGAGGGGAGCAGCGGGCGGCAGGAGAGGTCTGCGCACCATGCGGGACCCTCCTCCGGCGGCTGGGGAGCAGCCAGGGATCGAACCGGCGCTGCAGAGACTGCGGGCAGCTTCGCAACCCAGCGCTCAACCGCTGTGCCACCAGGGAGGTCCTCCTAGTAAATTCTAAACAGGAGGTTTTAAAAAATTAGCACATAATATTTAATAAACAAATTCATTGAACAAGTATTTGTGGGATTCAGAAGTGAGCTAGGCCCAGTGTCCTGGGTCTTGGGGACATAGCAAGAGATAAAATAAAATCCTTGTCCTTAAATTTATTTTTGTGGTAGGGCATAACAATAACAAATAAAGTTTTTTAAAGATTTATTTTTTATTTATTCATCTAAGAACTTGGGCCTAGGTTAGAAGTGTGGGGCATAAGAGGATTCACCAGAGACAGAGTAGGGAGCAGAACAGGCAGATCTGCTGAAATACACTGCTGAGGGGAGCAGCGGGGAGACAGGAGAGGTCTGCTGCGCTATATGTGTGTTCGCTCCCTGCCTGGGGGTCGAACTCTTAATGAATTCATCCCGTAATGGCTGGCCATAGTTTGATAGTGCTGAGACTTAACCCCTTGCACCACCAGGGAAGCCCCAAACATAAATATTTTAAATGATAAGTGCTATGGAGAAAAGTGTAGCTGGCGGGGGGTACTTTGCTGGTGGAGAAGAAGTCTGTTGTACTTAGCCTATGATGGCATTTGGGCTTGTACCTAAAGGAAGTAGAGAATGCCCCATATGACTACTGGGACAGTGCATCCCAGACAGAGGACAGCAAGAACCAAGTACCTGAGAGGGAAGCTTCCTTGGCATCCTTAGTCTAGTCAGCAAAGACAGAGACGCGTGAGATAGGAGGTTAGGACATGGGGGAATGCAGAATCCTTTAGATGAGGACTACTACAAGTGAATTAAAAAAGCAGAGCAAGATGTTTTCTTGGCCTTTAAAATGACTATTTTATTTTTTAAAGATTTATTTATTTATGCATACAAGAGCTGGGGTATAGGCCAGAGGAGTGGGAGGTGAGAGGATTCGCCAGAGACAGAATGGGGAACAGAACAGGCAGATTGACCAAAGTACACTGCTGAGGGGAGCAGCGGGCGAGTCAGGAGAGGTCTGTTGAGCCATGTGGGTTGTCCCCTGGCTGCCCAGGGATCGAACTCATGCTGCAGAGGCTGCTGACAGCTTCATAGGTTGCGTCTTAACCCCTTGTGCCACCAGGGAAACCCATAACTATTTATTTTAATTATTTGTTATTAGAATGTGAAAGCATGTAGGAAATTATTTTTTAAGTGTTGAAATAAAATAAATGTAAGAGAAACAGCAAAACGATAGCTCAAAAACGACAACTCAGATATTATTGAATTTTGTATTACATTTTATAGACCATTAGTCTTTTTAAAATAAAGGGAATTTATGGGAAAAAGGTAATAGCCTATTTTTGGAAGTTCCAAAAGGTTGCCACCTCCTGACTCAATTTTCCTAACTCCAGGTGGGGAGAGGCATCATGCATCTGGCTGTGGACAGAGGAGCTAGTTGGTTTGTCCCATAGTTTTGAGTAATTTTGAATTCAAGCATTTTGGTGAATGTTTCTCTTTTTTTCCTATGTTTATTTATAAGGGACATATTCCACCCCCTGACATGCCATTACCATTCAAAAACTTGAAGTGCATGGTTGCCTATTTGTGGTTGCCCTGAACGAGACACAATCTAAATGTCCATCAACAGGTGAATGGATAAACAAGTGTGGTACACCAACACATGGAATACTACTCAGCAGTAAAAAGGAATAAACTGTTGATACTGATAACATGGATGGATTTATGCTGAGTGAAAGAAGCCTGCCACACAGGGGTGCATATTGTCAGATTCCACTTCTGTGAAATTCTAGAAAAGGCAAACTAAACCATAGTCACACATTGCAGATCAGTGTTTGCCTGAGGTGGAGGAAGGCAGGAAGGGATGGGAGAAGAAATTACAAAGGAACCTGAGGAAACATTTGGGGGTGACGGATATGTTCCCTAATTTGATTGTAGTGATGATTTCATGGTCAGATTATGCATATGTCAGAGATCATTAAGTGGTACCATTTTAAATACGTGTAGTTTGTTGTATGGCAATAAAAAAAATCCATGTAGGCTGAAGTATCTTACTGATATTTCAAAACTGAAAAAGGTAGGGGTTTTTGTGTGTCATTTGTTTTTTTGCCTCGTAAGGAAGAAGCACTTGGGTTGGGAGCGATCAACTCCAATAGTCAAGTCTTTGAATACTTACAGTACACTCAAGTGTAACCTTTGTGACAATATTTAGGTCTGGCAGTGTTGATCCTTTCATCTAGAAGGATACCACCAGTCTGTTTATCCTTTGGAAGCTATATACATACTTTTATAAAATTCCAAATTTAGAAGAGTTAATACACAGATGAATAATGAATGAGCATGGAATAGGAGCCACTAAATCTTGGTGCAGTGTCATGAGCTCGGGGCACTTGGGCAAATGCGTCAACAAGCTCTCAGGCTGTAAGGGATTCTGCCCTCATCTAACTGTGTCTTGGGGCAAATTCCATACTTCTGGTATGCCCAGGTTTCTTCTTCCACTGCACCTTCTTCTTCCCCATCCTCACTACCATGGCAACAATGTGAGCATATTGCTGACAAAACAAAAACAGATATGTTTTTGTTGTTACACCTCTAGAATTTTCCATCCCAAGTCATTTGCAAGATGGCTAGGAAAGATAATAGCCTTCATTTTGTTAGGGGGAAAGGATGTCCTGAGATAATCAACAATTTCAGCTTTCCTCCAATCATAGGCCTAAGGTCTTACTAAATAAATCAGTTTTGATTATTATCTCTCTTCTTGGCTTCCATCTTGACTGCCACAAGATACCACCTGTTGACAAGGGCTGCTGGGGGATTGTCCTCCACCTGTTCTTTCCTAAGTCATATGGTACCTGTGGTGATAATTATGAAAGGACTGTCAATTACTGGAAATGCCCCACACTTTGTCTTCTCTTCCCCTCTTGGCGTCTTCATTGGTTATGGGGTGAACACAAGTTGTGTAGTCTGCTTTGCAAAATGTTTAGTCAATTGTTGCAGATAAATGTAAATAACAGCAGGTAATCATCTAGGGGACACATGCATCGTTTCCTCAGAAGAGAAGGCTGCAGAAATTTTACGGCCATTTGATTCTGCATTTTAAACACAGCTTACGTAGTCATTATGTTTTTTATAATTAATACATGAATACATTCTTATAAAAAAGGAAAATAACTGATGAAACTGAAGTTTCTTTTGACTACTATCCCTAGTCATCACCATGAACTCCCCACCATGGTTAAATCAGTAATAACATTTTTGTATATTCAAGACCCTTTTTGAATGTGAATGTTTATGTATATGTATACATAACACCTTTTATTAATTTTCCTTTTTTACATAGAAGATGTGATGCTAGACATATCTTTTTGTGACTTGCTTTTTTAAAAATGCAATGATTTGTTTTGATGTTTATGTGTCTCAAAATATAGAACTATCACATTTTTATGAAGTGCTGTTCAGACTCCAAAAATACCGTGGCTTATTTAGCCATTCCCCCACCCATGAGCATCTTGGTTTCTATTGCTGTGCTAACAAGTTGTCACAAATTTAGTGACTTAACACAACACAAACTTACTCACTTTTATTTTTGGAAATCAGAAGTCCAAAATGAACCACACTAAAAGTCAGGTGTTGGCAGAATTGATTCCTTTTGTAGGCTAGAATCCATTCCTTCGATTCCTCCATCTTCTGAGCGCATCGCCCGAGGTTCTGTCTGGTCTGGCAGCGCACCTTTTCTTTGACCGCACTTGCGCTCTTTCACCCAGACCCTTGTGATTACCTTAGAGCCCATCCAGATAATCCACAGTAGCCCCCCTAGTTCAAGACTTAATTTAATCGTACCTACAAAGTCCGTTTTGCCATCTCAGGTTACATTCACAGGTTCTGGGGATTGGATGTTGACATGTTGGGGGACCATTATTCAGCTGACCACAATGGGTATTTTGGGTATTTGGAAATTTTCACTATTAAAAGTGCTTTTTCAGCACATTGCCTTAGACACCTGTCTGTTCACAGGCATATGTTTTTCTTTGGAGTAGTTCCCGAGAAATAAAATATTGGGGTCCTTGATGGCTGTAGGATGGATGACGGAACCCTGTGGTCCCAACTGCATGCCTGATGGCGGCCACCAGGAGTAAGGTGTGGGCATAGGTAGATGGGATTCACCTGGGCTAAGATTGGGCTTTTAAGGGTGGCATCACGGGGACGCCAGCGGAAGCTGAGAGAGGAAGCAGAGAAACAGAGCAGAAGTAGAGAAGCAGAACAGAAGGAGAGAGAGAGAAAGAGAGAAAGCGAGCGCCAGAGAGCACAGATAGAGTGAATACTTGCTGGGGGCTGGGAGGCCTGCCAGCCTCCCGGCCCCCCAGCACCCCTGCCTGCCTTGTGCCTGGTAAATCCCAATAAAAGCCTGCAAAAGCCACTGAGGGCTCCATGACTCTTCTTACCTGGTCTGCTGGATCCAAAAACCTGCTCAGTGCCCATTTCGTGCCCTTACAATGGCCATTTTAAATTTCAATAGATATTGCCAATTGCTCTTCAGATTGACTACTGTTTTTACTCCTAAGTAACAGTTCTCGACAGGACCTCTTTTGCTTACATCCTCATAGAGACCATTTTAGAACTCGTGGGCTTGCTTAGATTTATCATTTGCTGAAGCCAATGACTTTCACTGCAAACCTGAGTGCAGTAGATGCAGCTGGCTACCTGGAAATGGGTGCTGAACTAGGGCAGCTGGAGAAGCCGTTGTCTGCTGCCTGCCTAGCTGTTATCACTTCACTTCAGAGGCCCTCTCTCCTGACTTGATCTCCCTCGCCTCCTGGCATGCACTCATTTCGTCAGTAATCCAGTTAATACAGGCCATATCCATATATAGGCAGGAGAGAGCAACAACTTCTTATTCTGATGGTCTGGGGATGCTGCCAGAAGCCAGCAGAGCCAGGGAGCTGCCCACTGTGAGAAGAGACACGCTGGCTCCCCAAGTGTGTTTAGAGTGCCCCGCAGTTGTTGGGCAGACTCTCTGGACTCAGATTGTCTTAACATTTTTTCTCTTTCATGCTAATACAAGGAGCCATTCCAATTCTGTTTTTACTTACGTGAAAAATAACTGATATTAAATTGTATTTTTTTGCTATATGCAACTTATTGGTTAAAAAGAAGTATAGTCATGAGTGTTATGGAAAACAGAAAATACCTGAAAGTATAGGAGAGAAAATGCTAATTATTTACAAATTAATTTTTTGCTTTCTTTAATTCATACATATATATGTACATACAGCATATATATATATATAAATAATTGTAATCATGTATTAGGAGCATTTTGTCAATTTAGATTTAAAAATGTAATTTTTAATGGTTGCAT
This sequence comes from Talpa europaea, assembly GCF_964194135.1. Classification (NCBI taxonomy): domain Eukaryota; kingdom Metazoa; phylum Chordata; class Mammalia; order Eulipotyphla; family Talpidae; genus Talpa; species Talpa europaea. Next base: position 6,172,648 of record NC_140082.1, on the reverse strand, counting down.
AGTAATTTATGGATGTACTATAATTGTCTTGTACATTACTGCTTTTTCTTCACATCTGCTATGTTAAAGATGACTCCATTTTATAGGAGGCCAAATGGTTTTTAGTGTTTAGAGTGTTATTTGATAAAGTTTGGTGAATTGTAAACTTGAGCTGATGGCTTAAATATGTTTCTGCATCCTATTACTTTTTTTTTCTTTTTTTCTTTTTTTCTTGTTTTTTTTTGTTTTTTTTTATAATAAATTTTATTGTTATATTCCCCATACAATTGCAGCCCCCCCATTCTGACCCCAATCCCTCCCCTCCCGCCCCCGCCCCCCTAAAAGTGTCTCTGGTTCATAGTTTTTTGTTGATTTTGATTTTCACTTTCTTATAGTTATTCATTTTCCTGGTCCCTTATTTAAGTTTTCTAGATTCCTGCTATGAGTGAGACCATCTGGTATTTTTCTTTTTCTTTTTGGCTTATTTCGCTGAGCATGATCCCTTCCAGCGCCATCCATGTTGCTGCAAATTGCATGTGTTTATCTTTTTTGAATGCTGAGTAATATTCCATGGTGTATATGTACCACATCTTCTTGATCCAGTCATCTATTTTTGGGCATTTGGGTTGTTTCCAAAGCTTAGCTATTGTAAACAGTGCTGCTATAAACATAGGGGTGCAGGTGTTCTTTGGAATTGATGTTTCTGTGTCCTTTGGGTAAATACCTAGGAGTGGAATTGCTGGATCATATGGAAGCTCTATGTTTAGTAGGTCCAGAAATCTCCACACAGCTCTCCACAGTGGTTGGACCAGTTTGCACTCCCACCAGCAGTGCAGAAGAGTTCCTTTTTCTCCACACCCTCGCCAGCATTTGTTGTTGCTAGTTTTTTTAATATGTGCCATTCTCACTGGTGTAAGATGGTATCTCATGGTAGTTTTGATTTGCATTTCCCTGATGGCAAGTGATGTTGAACATTTTTTCATATGCCTGTTGGCCATTTGCATTTCCTCTTCAGAGAAGTTTCTTTTTAGCTCTTCTGCCCATTTTTTTGACTGGATTCTTTTCTTTGTTGTTGTTGAGTCTCATCAGCTCTTTGCAGATTTTTGTGATCAGTCCTTTATCATTAGTGTTGGGTGCAAAAATGTTCTCCCAGTTGGTGGGGTTTCTCTTTGTTTTTGTTATTGTCTCTTTTGCTGTGCAGAAGCTCTTTAATTTGATGTAGTCCCAGCTGTTTATCTTTGCCTTCACTATCACTGCTTTGGGTGATGTGTCTGTAAAGATGTCTTTGATGTGCAAATCACGTAGTGTTTCGCCTATATTTCCTTCTATATATTTTATGGTTTCAGGTCTTATGTCTAGTTCTTTAATCCATTTTGAGTTGATTTTTGTGTATGGTGTGAGGTAGTGTGCATCCCATTACTTTTGACAGTTTAGAATTCAAAGGAATTTTCATGGTACTGTATGATTCCTCGCCAGTAACATTGAGTATTTGTGTGGAGCTTTGGGTATATAAAGTGCTGTTATGAACTATTGTGAAATAATGTCCCACGATGGGACAGCTTTGGAGTGGACACACACTTGAATCCCCCGTGCTCCTGTGAAACCTGCAGTTGACTGAATTACTGGGTCAAAGCACAGTGTGTAGCAATTTTAGATTAACAATAAGGACTTGTGTAATTTGCAAACTATTTTATGCAAATTGTAGGTTTAGTAATGCTGATAACTACAGATGCATCATTCAAGTTGTAGTTTTATATCAACAAAATATTAACATCCCTCTTGTATTTGCAATGAATCTTTTCAGTGTTAACTCTATTTGCTTTGTGCCCTGGAGTTTGCATTTCTGATTTTGCATGAACAAAGTCTAGTTTAATAGATATTGCTATTTAAAGACAGACTACAAAATTTGGACCTCCCTTTTCTTCGTGTTGAAATAAAATAAGAGAATAATTAGGGAGAATCTGTGGTTAAAAAAACAGTGGTATATGGTAGAATTACGTTCTTTAATTCTTTTTAAAAGATGTATTTTATGCATGCAAGAACTGGGGTGTAAGCCAGAGGGGGGTGTGTGTGTGGCAGGGGATTTGAGAGGATTCACCAGATTGGGGAATAGAACAGGCGGATCTACTGAAATACACTGCTGAGGGGAGCAGCTGGCAAGGCAGGAGAGGTCTGTTGCGCCATATAGGTTAGCTCCCTGGCTGGCTGGTGATCGAACTTGTGCTGTCGTGGTTGGCGGTAGCTCGATAGTACTGTCTTTAACCCCTGTGCCACCAGGGAGGCCCTTCTTTAATTTTGTAATGTACATTCCTTCCTGATTATCCAGTTGTGTTGCTGAAAGATAATTTATTGGCTTATTTAATCTAGAAAGGAGCAAAATGGGAGGAAAGGTAAAAATACAGTTGCTGACTTTAGAAGAAGCATTATTTTGGATGAGCTTTAATAAAGTTTCCTTTCCTTCAGGGGTCTGAATCTGAATAGAATTTAGGATTCCTTGGATCCATAAATAGAATTCAGGGGGGGTCTGTGAACTTGGATGGGAAAAATATGTCTTTGTCTACCCATACTTTTTGCAGAAATCCAATGTTTCTTTCAATTATGAACGCAGTCAACAAACTGTAGTAGTAACTGTCAGTACCTGTGATTTTGTAACCTATAGAAATGATATTTTCATGTGGTTCTACAGTTGCTGAGCGTGCGCTCATTTCCCTGTCACCTACAATGCAGAGTCAAGTACTAGTTGTGTCATGGACCTGTGGCCTTCCAGAGGCTTTCGCATATACTATTTTCATTTCATCCTTTCAGTGGCTCTTTGAGGCCATAGAGATGTTATTTTAGAAAAAAAGAGGCTGAGAGAAGCAAAATGATTTGTCCAAGGTCATGTCATTGGTTAATGCTAGGATTAGGACTCTAGCTTTTCTGCATGATTTTCAACTGCTCTGCTTTAGGTGGCACTTGACCTTGATAACCTGTTATATCTGAGATAGCAGTTAACGGTACATAGTCCAGTCTCCACATGGCTGTCAGACTCATCTTTGTAAAGCACAGTTATGTTACCTGTCCAAGACTTCAATGGTTTCTCATTTCTTGCAAAATAAAATGATAATTCAAGGTAGCTATGATTTGCTTTCAAATGCCACACCTCTCTTCTGTATATCCACAGCACTGCCACATGCACACATATGTGTGTGTGTATATGTAATTTGTTTGGATGCCTGATCTCCCTTACTGTATTATGAGCTCTTTGAGGGCAGCAGCTTCATATTGTACATCATTGAATATCTACTACCCTAGTAGGAGCTCAGATATTGGATGTTGATTGAACTGAATGTTAAAATGGGCTTTTGTAACAAGTGGAAGTGTGTAATTTAATAATATTATGAGTTGAGGACATAGGTCAGGAAAATTCATTGATAGAGACTAGAGGAGCTTGTTATTGTTATTACTCTACGAATGTAGTATTGGTGAGACTTGAGAAATTTTAATTGCAGTTATGCTCTGCCTTTTTTATATGGGAGAGAACACATCTCAGCAATTGTAATAAATGTTCATGCTTGAATGTGGGTGAACAATATGGGGTTCAGGCCTTTAATTTTGTTTCTAGCCTAATGAATTTTGCATAGAGAATAATGAATTCCTGAGAGATTTCTGAGAACAGTTCAAATAGATGGAGTTAATTGAAAATACCTTGCTTTGATCATTATATTAAAAATCTTAATGAATGTGAATGAGTTTTTGTTTCACTTAGGTGTTCTATGGTGAGAAAATGAGCTTGAGCACTGTTCTATTTATGTCAAGCATTTCCATGCAGAGATTATTTGTTTCAGTTTTTTTTTTAATTAAGGACTGGAACTGTCACAAAAGTTTTATTTTAGGATTTAGCATAATCTAGTTACTAATGACCACAATAAAGCTATAAATTGTAATTCATTCAACACATTACAAAACGTTTAATATTTTTAAGTTAAAATGTTAGACTTTCAGGAAATTGACAATATACAAAAACATGTAGAGAAGAAAATGGGCCTCCCTGGTGGTGCATGGGGTAAAGCCTAGCACTGTGAAGCTATCCACAGCCTCTGCAGCTCGAGTTTGATCCCCAGCCAGGAGGCTACCCACATGGCGCAGCAGACCTCTTCTGTTTCACCCGCTGCTCCCCTCGGCAGTGTATTTCAGTACATCTACCAGTTCTGCTCCCTGCTCTCTCTCTGGTGACTCCTCTCACCTCCCGCACCTCTGGCCTGTACCCCAGTTCTTGTATGCATAAATAAATCAATCTTTAAAAAAAAAGAAGAAGAAAATAAAGAGTCTCCCTGGTGGCACCAGGGTTAAAGTCTCAGCACTGTCAAGCTATCACCAGCCACTGCGGCCTGAAATCTATCCACAACCAGAAGCTGACCACATGGTGCAGCAGACCTCTCCTCTCTCGCCTGCTGCTCCCCTCAGCAGTGTATTTCAGTAGATCTGCCTGTTCTGCTCCCCGCTCTGTCTCTGGTGAATCCTCTTACCCCCGCACCTCTGGCCTGTACCCCAGTTCTTATATGCATAAGTAAATAAAAATAAAAATAAAATATTAAAAAAAATTAAAAAACCTTTAAAAAAAGAGAAAAAATAAAGTCACTCCTGTTACTACCTGGCGATAACTATAGTTAATATTTTCTTTTTTAAGATTTTATTCATGCATACAAGAACCGGGGTACAGGCCAGAGGTGTGGGGGGGCAAGAGGATTCACCAGAGACAGAGCGGGGAACAGAACAGGCAGACTGAAATGCACTGCTGAGGGGAGCAGCGGGTGAGACAGGAGACAGGAGAGGTCTTTCGCGCCATGTGAGCATCTCTGTGGCTGGTCTGTATCGAACCCGTGCTGTAGAGGCTGCGGACAGCCTCCCAGCACTGCACTCAACTGCCTGCACCACCGGGGAGGCCCTATAGTTAATATTTTCAAGTATTTCCTTCTAGACATTTTCCTATGTATATACACTCATATCTTAAGAAATTAAGATTATTATATGTATATATTTTATGTCTTGTCTTCTCTCCTTTATATTGATATTACCTATGGGCATTTCTCTCAAAAATGTCAGTATTGTTGAGAATATGGTTTTTAATACTTGCATAGATAATAAAACCTGCATGGCATTTCATTTTATGGATATTTAACAATTTATTTACCCAATTCTCAGTTGTTAGATATTTTTTAAGATTTATTTATTTATACAAGAACTGGGGTACAGGTCAGAGGCGCGGGAGAGTGAGAGAATACACCAGAGACAGAGCAGGAGTGGGGCGCAGAACAGGCAGACAGACCAAAGACACTGCTGAGGGGAGCAGCAGGTGAGGCAGTAGAGGTCTGCTGTGCCATGTGGGTATCTCTCTGGCCGGCCATGCTGTAGAGGCTGCGGACAGTTACAGTGCAGTGCTCAACCCGCTGTGCCACCGGGGAGGCCCGAATCTTTTTTTTTTTTAAGATTTATTTATTTTTGCATACAAGAACTGGGGTGTAAGTCAGAGGTATGGGGGGGTGAGAGGATTCACCAGAGAGAGTGGGGAGCAGAATAGGCAGACTGACTGAAATACACTGCTGAGGGGAGCAGCAGATGAGACAGGAGAGGTGTGCTGCACCCTATGGGTTGCTCCCTGGCCAGGATTCAGTTCATACTGCAGAGGCTGCAGATAGCTTCATAGTGCTGAGACTTAACCCTTTGCACTACCAGGGAGGCCCAGCCTTAAGAGTTTTTCTAGCATTTTTTTACAACTGAGAAATTGATGTCTCCTCTAGCCTTTTTTTTTTTTTTTTAAGATTTATTTATTTATGCATTCAAGAGCTGGGGTACAGGCCAGAGATGCGGGGGGTGAGAGGATTCACCAGAGACAGAGAGGGGAACAGAACAGGCAGACTGACTAAAGTACACTGCTGAGGGGAGCAGCAGACGAGTCAGGAGAGGTCTGCTGCGCCATGTGGGTAGCTCCCTGGCTGGCCCGGGGATCGAACTCGTGTTGCAGAGGCTGCGGATTGCTTCATAGTGCTGTGCTTAACCCCTTGCGCCACCAGGGAGACCCCTGGACTTTCTTTACACATGTTTTGAATGAATCATTTTGGTGTCATTAATAATAACTCACAGTGACACTTAAGTTTCTGTTCTCTGATCCCCAGTCATTTTTCTTGTGTACATAGATGGACATCTGCATCTATTACCATCCCTCAATATTCTGTCCCTTAATATTCTCCCTTAATATTCTGTCACTGGGATCACACTACATATGGCATTTATACCTTACACTAAATAGTTTGTCATAAAGATACTTTTCGTGTCAATATTTAAAAGTTACCAATGTGGGCCTCCCCGGTGGCGCAGCGGTTGAGCGCTCGGTTGCGAAGCTGCCCGCAACCTCTGGGGTGCCGGTTCGATCCCCGGCTGCTCCCCGGCCTCCGGAGGAGGGTCCCACATGGCGCGCAGACCTCTCCTGCCGCCCGCTGCTCCCCTCAGCAGTGTACTTCGGTCCTTCTGCCTGCTCTGCTCCCCGCTCTGGCTCTGGTGAGTTCTCTCACCCTCCCGCGCTTCTGACTGTACCCAGTGCATGTATAAACAAAACAAACAAACAAAATAAATAAAATAAATAAAGCATGCCTCTATATATAAAAAAAAAAAAGTTTAAAAAAAAAAATAAAAGTTACCAATGCTTTTTTAATAGGTTATATTTTATTTTTGTATTTTGTTTAACCTACCAAATTGCTTTATTTCTCTAAAATTTACCTTGTGAGTTAATATAGGCATTAGGCATTATTCTTTAGCAGTGAGAACACTGAGGCTTTTCTAGTTAAAGAGTAAATTACACCTTAGTAAGTATTGATTGAGCTCCTGCTGGAAGCCCAGAAATGTGTTAATTCCATCCATACATTTGTTTAAAAACTTCCTTTTATTTTTCAGATTTGCTCAACTTTGTTTCTCCTTTTTTATTGAGGTGCCATTAGTTTACAACAGTGATGTTTCATCCCTCGTACTCACTTCTTCGCTGTCAGTGTCTGCTTCTCAGTTAAATTCCTGTTTCTTTTCTTTGAGCTTATTTCTCCCTCTTTTTATTGCTTTTCCTTTTTTAATTATCCACTGGTGTGACAAAAATGGCCATCATTAGGCAGTGAGGTTTTACTTACCATTCAAATCACATCTTCAGCATTCAGAATCGTAGAACTTGTAATGCTGAAAAGAATCTTGAGATCATTTAATCCAACTTTTTTCCCAGAAGATAGGGAGTTTAGCTTCTTATGACCATTGCTAAGGGCTTGGCGTCTTTTAAAATCACATTGGAAAATGAAATAGGTTGCAGGTAGCGTGGCACAGGCCCTGACTGTTACCAGCCAGAACAGGAATTAAGAGGAAGCATTTCGAGACTTGTAAAATTTCCTAGACTAGTCTTTTATCTATAAGATAAAAGTATCTTATAAGAAGTATAAGAAGATGTGGAATGTGTATTTTACATCCTTTTTTTCTACTTTATTTTTGTAGTAATTGGCTTTTGATTTATTTTACAAAAGTTTTCTTCTGCCATGGTTGTGAAAAAACCTGTTTCTTCACCACAGATAGTCTGAAGAGTACTGACATGGAATATCTAATGCAGCGTATGACAAATATTAGGCGCTCAAAAACTTTACCTTCATTGTGTTTTGAAAGTTTGTGTTTACTTTTGGTGACAATGTGTGGCATCTGATTAGCTGATAAATGAAACATTATTTTCTAAAAATGAGGTGGTTAAAATTGACACTGTTGGTTTCAAATATTGCAGGTCCTCAGATAACATCATTTAGTTATAACATTGATGAGGGGGAAAAAAGATTCTAGCTGGGACTACTCTGTGTGAGTTTGGATGTTCTGCCAAGTCTGCATGGATTTTCTCCAGGAACTCCCGTTCCCGAGACTTCCCAAAGATGTGCACATGAGGTTGGTTGGCGTGATTCAGCTGGCAGAGTGCTGGTGGGTGGGTGTGAGGGGCCCAGCTGTGGAAGGGTTCTGTCAAGGGTTGGGGCCTACCTTGCACCCTGAGCTGCCAGGAGCGGCTCTGGCCACCTGAAACCCTAAACTGGAATGAGTGGGTTGAAAAATGCATGAATGCAGATGATTCTTCAATATGGGAAGTGTTGGGTCTTTGTAAGTCTGGTGGTGGTCCAGATATATCCCACAGGAACTTAACTTTTGTTTATAGATACATTTGCCTTTGGCAAAATTGGTTTCATTATAATCTTTTAGCTTAAATTCGCAGTTTCCTAAAACCAATCCATGATGCTAAGTGAGGATTTCCTGTGCAAGTAATTCAATTTTCTCCTTTTTAAACTTAGTCTATGCCTTGAGGAGCGATATATTCACAGAAGAAATGTAATATATTTGCACTGATTCTTGGAAATACTTTCTACAACATTTAATATGCTATATCCTCAGCTCAACAAGGTTGAAGGGACTTAAACTTTTTGGTAGCTAGCCATATCCATAAATATTTGAATATATCATTGTAGTGTTTACATATTATCTTCTTGGATAAGAGAAAGAAAAGATCTAGTGAGATACAATGGAACTTTTGTCCATTTTCTCATATCACTCAGTTTTGAGGCGGTACATGATTGTAATGCTACTTGGCTCTCCTGTTTTGATGCATTTTAGCGCCACATGCAGTGGCCCTTATATTTTTAACAATCCTTGAATATGCTTTGGAATTAGAGTAGCGCAGTCTTAATTTTTCAAATAGTAGTTAAGCTTATATATATGACACAATAAGTCTAGACTATCAGAGGCTGTTGGCTTGCAGTGGTGTTTGCAGGTTTGGGAGACATATTTTTTGTTACTAAAGATCAAGAAATTGCTACTTCCATTTAAGGATAAAGAAAGATAGAAAGGTCAGAGACCAAGCCAAGTGGCTTTCCTTAAATAGCACCCCCTTTACAATTCTGAATCCTTAGAAAGGAGATTCTTTTGACTTAATAGATTTTGTTTTGGTAAATAAAAAAATTATTTGAATGTTAAATCTGTAAGGATTGTTTTTTTGTTTTTTTTTTTTTAATAGAGGCATGCTTTTCATTTATTTATTTATTTTGTTTGTTTGTTTGTTTTGTTTATACATGCACTGGGTACAGTCAGAAGCCCGGGAGGGTGAGAGAATTCACCAGAGCCAGAGCGGGGAGCAGAGCAGGCAGAAGGACCGAAGTACACTGCTGAGGGGAGCAGCGGGCGGCAGGAGAGGTCTGTGCACCATGTGGGACCCTCCTCTGGTGGCCCGGGAGCAGCCGGGGATCGAACCGGCGCTGCAGCCGCGGGCAGCTTCGCAAGCCAGCGCTCAACAGCTGTGCCACCTGGGAGGCCCTGTAAGGATTGTTTTTAACTTGGTGATACCATTCACTCCTAATGTAATTGGACAAATTTTTATCCATATATTAAAATGGAATATTTTATTTTTTTAAAAAATCCCATTTGGTAAATCCTTAATCTTTATTTAAATATAGAATAAACATTTGATCTATAGGGCAGTATTCTCTCTGCTTTAAGCCTTTACTTATAGAATACTCAAATTCTTATCCATGTTTGAAACAACTAGAATGTGAAATAGCCAACCAATACCGTGGTTAGGAGTATTTTTATAGTGATATCTTGAAATAATTTGATATTCAAAGTATTCCTCCCTGGTTTTAAAAGTAGTATTTGAATAACACAACCAGGGTTTCCTTTTTCTGTCTCTTTTATGAGCAAACAGAAGAACTTGAGAGAAAAAAAAAAAGAACCACTATTAATCCTCTTGAGACATACTACATTTTGGCAAATGCTATGCTAATGAGATTAAAATTATCCTCCACATTTTGAAAGTTATATTTCTCTAATTTTAGCAAGCAGGTGAATCCTAGGGTGGGGGGCAGGAAGTGAAGATTCTTTTAGCCTAATTTTTCAAGAAAAATCCAAGTTTAGAATTTATTTTGGGATTTTTTGCTTTGACGCAGGAAAGGATCTAGCCATAGTTTCCTAAAATAACTCAGTGTCTTTCTGTCCAGCAGTCACTGCTGACACCCAAGGAAAAGTCATATTTTGGAAAATATGAAAGACATGAGAAGCTGACACTCTTTCAGTGGTATATGTTCTTTAGTGAGAAAGACAATAAAAACTGGTCCATAGGTGATTAAAGATTTCAGAGCCTTTTCTCTCGGGCAGCATGTTTAAAGATAGAGGAATAGTATGGATTGTGAACTCTCCAGTGGCCTAGAAAGGTACCTGGTAAGGGTTCCTCACCAGTCCTTTCAGGTTGTCCTTGACTTAGTGAAGCCACATGCTGGTCGTTGGAACTGCAGAACTGCTAGGGTAAGGTGGCTGGAGAGGTCGGCATGGTTTTCATCTGGAAATGCCAGTCCAGAGACTGTCCAGTCAGGCTCTTAGTTGTGAAATCCCTCTGTTTGTTTCCAAGGTTTTGATCCGGGCTAACGCAGAGGGCTTTGTCCCTGTCATAGAAGTCTATTAACATGAAGACAGCTAAAGAAATAAATTTTTTTTCATTAAAAAAACCCTGCTTTTAGGAGAGTTTGAACACAACTTTTAGGTCATAAAAGGAAAAGCAGAGCTCTTAATAATAAAGAAAGCTCAGTTTCATGAAGAAATAAAAACATAGAAAAAGACTGCAGTGAGTGCAAGAAGGCAGGAGGCCCAAAGCCTGGCTGAGGGGAGCACTGCCACTGGATTGCGCACTGTGGCTGATGCTTTAGATACTGACTCGGGCTCTTGGATGGTAAGGAGAAACTTTGGGTCGTTTTAGGTCAAGTCTCTCTGCAAGGAATTGTCCAAAAGATTTTTGATGCTTAGTATTTCAAGATGCTAAATATTCTCAAAATGTGCATTTTCCTCCCCTTGTTAGATCATAACTCATTGTGTTCAAGTTTCACAACACAGTTCCCAAAATATAACTTTGAATGTATTTTTTTTAAAGATTTATTTTATTTATACAAGAGCTGGGGTACAGGCCAGATGTGCGGGAGGGTGAGAAGATTCACCAGAGACACTGGGGAGCAGAACAGGCAGACAGACCGCAAGCACTGCTGAGGGGAACAGTGGGTGGGACAGGAGAGGTCTGCCTTGCCATGTGGGTATCTCCATGGCCGGCGGGGATCAAACCGGCACTGTAGAGGCTGCGGACAGCTTCACAGCGCTGCGCTCAACCACCTGTGCCACCGGGGAGGCCCCGAATGTGTTTTCTGTAATTAAAATTTATATGAATTTTGTTTTGAGAATTTTTTAAACCTACCTGAAGGTAGTGGGAGAGAATTAGATATTCCTATTCCAAATCATAATTTGGTGGCTCAGAGAGCCTTACCATTTCTTGTCACTTCATCACAGCTTCTCAGTATTACTCTGTTGTACATATTTGAATGGATGCAAGCGAATAACAAATTAAGAAGCAAAAGTCCAGCTTGAATATTGCCTTACCATTATGTAATTTTTGTGCATATTAAAAACTATACCTCTGGGGCCGCCCTGATGGTGCAGGCGGTTGAATGCCGCACTGTGAAGCTGTCCACAGCCTCTGAAGTGCAGGTTCAATCCCCGCCAGCTGGGGAGAAACCCACATGGCGCAGCAGACCTTTCCTGTCTCGCCTGCTGCTCTCCTCAGCAGTGTATTTCCTCAGTCTGCCTGTTCTGTTCCCCACTCTGTCTCTGGTGAATCCTCTCATCTCCCACACTCTGACCTGTACCCCGGTTCTTGTATGAATAAATAAATCTTTAAACAACAACAACAACAAAAAAACTCTACCTCTGTACTATCTAAAACCAGGAAAAAATCCTCACCAACGTCATCAAATCTAACAAACAACATATTTATAAGGTGTTTTTTTTTTTTTTTTGCTGTGTAATCTAATATTAAGCTACAGTAATTCACTTATTTAACATAGGAAATTTTTCCTTTGGATGTTTCTGTTCCAGGCCTCTGGATTAAGCTATTGCATTACTTAGGAAGGTGATGGTGAATATGTTTGAATAGTTGATTTAAACATCTAGACTAGTATGGATTGTACCTAGTGGTTTTATTTTGGGTTATCATTTTTCCTTTTACCATGTCTTAACTGTTAAAGAGACCTACTGTGGCCAAAACTAAACAGATACATCTTTTATCTACTGATGATTTTCCTGTATCCAAGATGAATTGAAGCTATGACTTTATACCCTGATAAATTTTAAAAACTAGGCATTCTATAAAAAAAAGCCAAAAAGTTTCCTAATAAGAAAGGTTCTTAGTTCCATAACTGCAAATGCATTTGGGAATGAGATTCTCAGCTTTCTTACTACTCACAGTGTGTATGTGTTTACTGAATATTTTTTATATTTTTATTCACATTTCTGAGTGATTGCTAGATGTGGGTCATTCTGTCTGAAGGAATAGGAGATTGAGCACAGGAATGGTCTGACATGCCTTGGACAAAAAATTTTTGTCTCCAACACACTGAACAGTATGTTAAGCTACCTTACTTAGCAGATGCATGTGTCCTTGATGACAAAAATCTTTCTTGAGCATTTGCGTAATTTAAGTGGGGCAGTGTAGTGTAGAAAATATGCAGAAATACTGTTATGAGCATCCATGATTTATCTGTAACTTTCACAGGGGGAACCCTTCAACTAAACATAGTAAATTAAAACTTTTCACTTTTACTCCTTTGCCTAGAATTTTGTTTATTAAAGCATGAGATGCATTTGGTTCTGTCTAGGTACTATTAATAGTTTCTAGACAGATTATGAAATCTCTAGAGTTGTCTTTGTTGGGGCACCTGCTTAAATAGTCCTCTTTAAACCACTAACCTGGTTTTTACTATTGAAGATTATTTAAACTGTCCGACTAGAGAAGATCTCCATGGTGTGTGAGCCATATTATGACTTAGCAGGAGGACCAGCTGTCTTCCCTTATCTGTGTCCTGGCAGACAAGAAACACACCCACCCTGGCATGTTTGGTGAGAGTGATAGTGTCAGAGCTGATGTTGAACCCTGTCCCTTTTCATGTCCTGTTCTTAACGTAATCTTGTGTTACTTTGGAAGCAAGAGATTTTAATTCCTTGTAAACACTTATAAAGCAAGTCAGAAAGGGTGTGCAAGGGCTGGCTACTTGATTCATCGACACAGAAAACTGAATTCTCATCTTTCATATCTGCCACATACAGAAAATAAACTCTTATCCACACCAAATTGGTGGCTAGAATGTTAAATGAGGTGATGGATAAATGAAAGTGATGATTTATGCTTCCATTCACACTCAGGTGAATTTCTGACACAGAATTGAGCTCTTTCTTTCAGAGACTAAAAGACCCTTAATGTAAATTGAACCACAGTTTAGTATGTCGTTCTAATAGACTGAGCTGTGTCAGCCAAAAGAGTTGACCTCTTACCCAAAGGTATTGACATCACAAATAAGAGCAGACTCGAAAATGAAAATTGAGTGTGTGTCTTGCTGACAACTTCAAGGTTTTTAATTGGATTATTTTTTTCTTTGGAGGAAATAAAGTTTTATTCACTTGAGGGACATGCTATAGATGTTTGATTCTGTGGAAGCCTAGAAAAATTAATTCATCCAAGAACATTTAAGCGTACCATTTATTAGATAAAAATATACAGAGATGAGGAGTGCCTCTTTTACTTCATCTGCTTCATTTCCTTTTTTTTAAACAATTTCTTTTTTTTTTAATATTTATTTATTTATTTATCAAGCACTGGGTACAGTCAGAAGCACGGGAGAGTGAGAGAATTCACCAGAGTCAGAGTGGGGAGTAGAACAGGCAGACTGACAAAATACACTGCTGAGGGGAGCAGCGGGCAGCAGGAGAGGTCTGTGCGCCATGTGGGACCCTCGCCCTGCAGCTGGGGATCGAACTGGCACTGCCGAGGCTGCGGGCAGCTTCGCAACCCAGCGCTCAGCCGCTGCGCCACCGGGGAGGCCCTGCTTCATTTCCTTAATAAAGAAAAGCAAGAGATCCTCTAGGAAGCAAATTCTGAAATTTGCACTGGATTATTTAGAAGTTTATGAGACGATGACAGTACTGCCTCCCAAATCAGTGAAACCAAAGCAAGGAAAGTTACCTAAGATAATTTTTTTCTAATAACATATACTGTTTCCTAGAAATGATTATTACTGTCTTCATTTTAGCATGTTGTGAGCATGTTTATCTTGGGTTTTAGTCTAAGAAGACATTTGAAACATGCTGTATTTTTATCACCAATAGCTTGTTTAAAAATTATAAAAAATTTTCAGGAGTATAAAATTACTCAAAGCATTCCCAACCTACTCTATCACTTTTCTAATATTAAGTAGGTTTCTTTAATCAAATTCTTTTTTCTCCTTTACCTTCAACCTTTATCAAAAATACAATTCTCTTATGTTTGCTTACCCATTTTTACTCTATAACACAGCAGGCACTGTTTTCAGGAAAAGGTTAAAATTAAGAATAATGTATTTCCTCTGACCACCATTTTTGTAATGCCACAGCTGAATTCTGGACCCGTTTCTTTTGCCATCTGTTCTCAGCATGGGTAAGTTGAGATTCATATAAAAACAAGAAAGAAGGGAAACTAGACATTTCATTGACTTCTTCCCCAAGAAGCATGGCTTATCTTTGCTAATTAGATTCTTCACTGGAGAATATCTTGACATGAGAAGTTCTTGATATGGAAATATCATGCAGGACATTTTAAAAATGTTGCTTTTGGAGTATATTCTTTCAGATTTCTTTATAATTTTATTTTTATTTTTTTTTTTAATTTTTTTTTTATAGAGGCATGCTTTTATTTATTTATTTGTTTGTTTGTTTTGTTTATACAAGCACTGGGTACAGTCAGAAGCGCGGGAGGGTGAGAGAATTCACCAGAGCCAGAGCGGGGAGCAGAACAGGCAGAAGGACTGAAGTACACTGCTGAGGGGAGCAGCGGGCGGCAGGAGAGGTCTGTGCACCATGTGGGACCCTCCTCCAGTGGCCGGGGAGCAGCCAGGGATCGAACCGGCGCCACAAAGGCCGCGGGCAGCTTCGCAACCCAGCGCTCAACCGCTGCGCCACTGGGGAGGCCCCTTTATAATTTTAAAGTGAATTATTTTTAAAGTATTAAAAAGGGAAAAATTTTGTAGCTTGCTCTATTTACCTAATGTTTTAAGTATTTTCCCCAAGGTAATATACTCCCCCCGCAAGGCAATTTGTACTTATATGGTTTAAAACTTGAGATGAGAGGAAAAAAACAACAAAACTGGAGATGAGAAAAAAAGAAAAATCAACCATAATTCATCCACCGTTATTTTATTCCTCTTCTCTTCCTCTCTGTAAATATACACATACATTAATATGTAAAATATATATACACATTTAAAATACAGGATTGTGGGCCTCCCCTGGTGGCGCAGCGGTTGAGCTCTGGGCTGCGAAGCTGCCTGCAGCCTCTGCAGCACCGGTTCTATCCCCGGCCACTGGAGGAGGGTCCCACATGGCACGCAGACCTCTCCTGCCACCCGCTGCTCCCTCAGCAGTGTACTTCGGTCCTTCTGCCTGTTCTGCTCCCCGCTCTGGCTCTGGTGAATCCTCTCACCCTCCTGCGCTTCTGACTGTACCTAGTGCTTGTATAAATAATAAAAATAAAGAAATCTTTAAAAAAAAAAATACAGGATTGTGCTCGGCCCAGCATTTTAGTGCATGTAAGTGTTCAGTTGTGGACCCATAGTTCTGTTAGGTTCAACAGTCAGGAGCACTGTAGAACCTCTTTCTTTCTTTCTTTTTTTAGATTTATTTTTATTTATAGAAGAGCTGGGGTGCAGGCCAGAGATGTGGGGGATGAGAGGATTCACCAGAGACAGAGTGGGGAACAGAACAGGCAGACTGACCGAAATTCACTTCTGAAGGGAGCAGTGGGCGAGTCAGGAGAGGTCTGCTGCGCCATGTGGCTTTGTCGTTGGCCAGCTGGGGATCGAACTCGTGCTGCAGAGGCTGCGGACAGCTTCATAGGTTGCCTCTAAGCCCCTTGCGCCACCAGGGAGGCCTCTATAGAACCTATTTCAAGGACAACTAGAATCTACTTGATGAGGCTTATTTCTTTCAGCCCTAAAATTGATTAGTTCCGTAAATCGTGCTTTAGAGATTGCTTACAAAAATAGAAAGCCAATAGGGTCACTGATAAAAAATATATGACCCTTCTAGTGCATTCCCTTGTAGAGCCCTTCTTGTGTTAATTTCTTAATGTCAAAGCAGTCATAACTTTTCTCTGTGCTGAAGTAATGTGAATAAATTAAAAAAAAAAATCCCCCTATTGTTCGAGCACTTGGTCTTTTGACTTTCAACCTTCATGTTCATCATACCCCCATTTTTTATGCTCGATCTCTATGGTCTGTCCAAACTAAGAAATAGACTTTCTGCTCAAGCCTGGGGCAGGGACTTGGCAGAGCCAATGAAGTGACAGCCTGAAAAAGCTCAAGCAGGGAATTCTGTGTGTTGTCCTATTACACGTCATCCATATAAATGGAACATGTTTATAGTTCATATGGCAAGCAATTGGCATGAGAGCTAACACAGCTTGGGCCAACATACTGTCCTTATGTTCTAAATCAGCAATTCTTAACACCTGCTGTGGGCCCCCCTCCTTCTGCCCTGAGCATCATTGAGTTAGGAACCATAGTGACTGGGGGGGAGTGTGATAGATCTCTCAGCTGTGTTGGAATAGAAAGAAGGTTGTGAATCCAAGTTTTACCCACCCTAGGTGTTTGGTATTATTCCTGTTACCTGTAATACACATTAATGGTTACTGGTGGGTAATTGAAGTGCAGATAAATTCTGCAAGTTTTCCAGCTTTGTATTCCAGTCACTAGGTTATTCCCATTGCTGGGGTGTCATTTTTTCAAAGAGCCTACTTAACAGATACCATTTATATCACATCTTTATTTAAGATTTATTTTTATTTATTTATGCATACAAGAACTGGGGGGTAGGGCAGAGGTGCAGAGGGTGAGAAGATTCACCAAAGACAGAGTGGGGAGCAGAACAGGCGGATCTGTTGAGATACACTGCTGAGGGGAGCAGCACATGAAACAAGAGAGGTCTGCTGCGCCCTGTGGGTCAGCTCCCTGGCTGGGGATTGAACTCATGTCACAGTGGCTGGCGATAGCGTGATGGTGCTGAGACATTAACCCTCTGTGCCACCAGGGAGGCCCTGTATCAGAGATTAAAAAAATTAAACATTTTTTCCCTACCTCTTATGAAATAAATATTTTTTAATATAATGTATATGTTTATGAAAAAGAAACTGAGGTATGTAGAATTTGGGCCCATGGGTTTGCTAATTATAGCCAGGAAGTCAAATTCAACCCACTGATAGATTTTATTTGACATTTCTCATAAATAATTGAATTTGAATGCTTTAAAAAGAGTGTGGATTCTCTGGTTTCCTCTCTATGAAATACTAATCCAAATAAATTGATAATCCATTCTTACTGGGAAAGCTTTGATTTAGGAAAGAGAAATTCCATTTTTGTTTCCTCTCCTGTGTTCAGAATGAGAGCAGCTGCGTACAGTGGTCACTGAACACATTCCCTTCCTGTTTCCCAGCCACCGAGGCCGTGGGGTGGGAGGCAGCCACCTGTGACTGGCAGAGCAACTGTGGAGGAGCTATGGCAGCTCCACACAAAAGCTTTATCTCCTGCATGTTGTGACGTGGTCATTTCTAGAAATCCAGGAGTAGTTTTAACCACTGTGGTCTTGGTTTCCTTCCTTCCTCCTCCCTCCCCCCCCTTCCCTCCTTCTCCCTTTCTTCCTTCCTTTCTTTTGAATTTAGTATCTGGCATTTGAATAGTTCATCCTCCCAATGAGGGCTGGTTTGTGTGCAGTAATAGACTTTATCCTACACAAGGAAATTGGGTGCCAGGAGAGGGTGGCTGGGTTTTCCAGGTCATACACTGTAAGAACTACTGGGATGCCTGTTAAATATCCAATTCCTAGGACCGCTGATGCAAAGTGTGGGAAGAGTATGTTTCTCTAGCTAGTGCTTAAGGTGATTCCTATCAGCACGTGTGGGAAGCACTGGTGATGTGCTTTAGAACGTGGGATCAGGGCCTCCCCGGTGGCACAGCGGTTGAACGCTGGGTTGCGAAGCTGCCCGCAGCCTCTGCAGCGCCAGTTCGATCCCCAGCAGCTCCCTGGCCACCGGAGGAGGGTCCCACATGGCGCGCAGACCTCTCCTGCTGCCCGCTGTTCCCCTCAGCAATGTACTTCGGTCCTTCTGCCTGCTCTGCTCCCTGCTCTGGCTCTGGTGAATTCTCTCACCCTCCCGCGCTTCTGACTGTACCCAGTGCTTGTATAAATAAATAAATAAATCTTTAAAAAAAAAAAAAAAAAAAAAGAACGTGGGATCAGATTTTAGAGACTGCCTTTTAATCCAGTTCACCAATTGCTAGTGAAGTGACCTGGGCCATTGGTTTCACCTTCTAAACCAGCAATTTTCTTATCTGTAAAGTGGGTACAGCACTACTACTTACATACCTGATGCTACGATTTTCTAGATTAAGGGCCATAGTGAATGGAAGCTTCTTAGCATAGTTTCCGACACACAATAACACTTGGCAACACTTGGAACTCCCTTGCTAGCAGCTTTCTGTTGAGCTCTTGAGCTACAGCTTTCTAGAACCATCACGGAGGGTTCACTTGCTTTTTATTATTTCTAAAATAACTTATTAACAAAGGTAATATATAGTGGCTGGAGAAAATTTGAAAAAGAAGAAGAAAATGAAATTGTTCATATTCCATTATTTCATGAGTTTACTGTCTCTGTTAATCATAGTTATGTGATTAATAGTAATTTTTGTAAAATACTTAATTGTCCTTAAATTGCTTATTTTGTTATTTACCTTTGTGTTTCTTATATTATTAAGACAGTGTTTTCTGAATGGTTAGTTTTTGTTTTTGTTTTCATAGATATGGTTTAGCTTTGTTTATTGTTTTTGTATTGTTCCATTGTTCATTTTTTTAAAAAGATTTATTAATTTGTTTATTTATTTATTTATTTATACAAGCACTGGGTACAGTCAGAAGCACAGGAGGGTGAGAGAATTCACCAGAGCGGGGAGCAGAGCAGGCAGAAGGACCGAAGTACACTGCTGGGGGGAGCAGCGGGCGGCAGGAGAGGTCTGCGCGCCATGCGGGACCCTCCTCCGGTGGCCGGGGAGCAGCCGGGGATCGAACCGGCGCTGCAGAGGCTGCGGGCAGCTTTGCAATCCAGCCCTCAACTGCTGCGCCACCGGGGAGGCCCTGTTCATTTTTTTTAAATTAAAATTTTTTTGCATGCAGTGGACCTACTGTCATTTTTGTCTCCAGTCTTCTCTTCTTTCTGTCAGCACCTATGTGCCTCTGCTATTTTGAGCTTTTTATGAAGTCTCAGTTACATTAGTTTTGGAATTTAAGGTATTGCTGGCTTGTTTAGTTTCTTGTAGTGTGGCTGTTTATGTTTTATTGTCATCCGGGTTGTTTCATAAATTACACGACAGTTATAATAGCACTCTAGTCTTTGATTTACAACTTAAGTTATATCACTGAAATAGGATATTGCAGGATATTTCTGTGTTGGTTGTTGATTTCTATCTAGAATTAGAAATGCCTTGGAGTTAAAATTTTAAAAGTTCTCCCAAGAGTGCACAGCTCTAAGTAAATGGAAACCAAAATTAATTAATAAAAATTAAGTGATCTGTAGACTTTCCTCAGAAGTCCTTGTGGAGAGATGCTTAGGATTCATGTTCAGTCCTATTCAAATCCCACGCCATTGTCCCCTTATCAGACTTGGCCTTCTGCAGGCGTGTCCATCTCAACTCTTAGCTTGTTTAGTCACGGAGCGTGAGGATGCTACCTGTAGGGGAGGTAGTACAGGATTGTCTTTTTTATTTTTAATATCAGCATCGTTATAGTTATGTTTTTGCAACTTTTGTCTATGCAGTATCTTTGAACTTGATTCATATGTATATGAGTTGCTCAGTCTCATTCTTTCAGACTTTCTCACAGATTGTTTAGTCCTTTTCCAGACAGTTTTTTCTAGTAGTTTTCACTGTCTTTGTACTTCCACGTGTTTCTGAATCCTCACAGTGCTTCTCAAAACTTTGCACATAAGAAAACACATTATAAATAAAGCTGCTGGATTGAATTTGAAGAATGACGTTTTATTGAATTTATTTATAGATAGAATCAGTAGTATTTGTTAAAGTAGTAGTAGTATCAAAAAATTTGAAGTTTAGTTTTGAAAGAATGTCAGGACCCCGAAGCTACCTATATGGTCTGGAACATCGAAGATGCAAGTTGAAACCTTTTACAACAAATCTGTGTTAACAGAAATACTTTTAACCTTAGTTGCTGGAAATTTATTTTTAGTTATATTTAACACAGCACATTTCCAGCATAATAAAAACATGATATTTCTTTGGAGATGATTTGCCTGTAGTCTTTAAGAGTTTTAGTGAGATTCTAAAATTGCAGTTATATGATTTTGAAAAAAGAATGAATTTCACTTTTCATTTTGTCACTAACCTCTGGCTAGTATAGAGAGTTGTAAGTGAACTGTACATCAGGATGGTAAATAGTGGTGGTTTTGAAATAACTTTCCAACATATAAAATTTTGTCTATAGTTTATGAAGCATTTTGTTACTATTACATTGCTTTGTAGTGAAAGGATCCCTCTGGTAAAAAATCATGTTAGAAATGAAGGTGAATTTTAGATGTCTTAATACATTTCAGAACATAGGTATAAGGCAGCATAATTTGGTATAGATAGCTTTTGCAGCAAAAATTAGTCAAAAATCTCACAGAAGCAACTTCTGACATTTGAAATTCACTTTGTACTAGGTCTTTCCTAGTGTTGTAAAATATTTTCATGTGCTCACTCTGTGTCATTTCTAGCCAAAGACTTAAACACTCAAAAGTGATAGTAAGTGGGGGTTATATATTTTGCTTTCATAATTGATAAAACTCTTAGAAATTTGAAATCTTAGATTCCAGATAAAGGCCATTAAAAAGTGGATTTTTGCCCCCCTGTCTTTCTGATCCTAGCATAGAACCAGTAGCTCACGATGACTCTACATATTCCTGATATCAAAAGTGAAGTTACGGGTTATGAGCCAATTTAGTGTTTCAGGTGTCCAAATGAGAGGCAAAGTGGATGAACAAACCTTTGGAGATGATACTTATATGTAATTATTTTGGGTGAGTAATGTTTGACATGCATTAATTTCATCAGAAAGTTTTGCTTTTAGAAGTAAATCCGTTTTCACTGATTTCTGGGTAAGTTTTCTGGATTTGTCCCTGATTTGCTAAGACAGGAGTTGATTCTCTGAGATCTGAGGT
Source organism: Talpa europaea (assembly GCF_964194135.1). Classification (NCBI taxonomy): domain Eukaryota; kingdom Metazoa; phylum Chordata; class Mammalia; order Eulipotyphla; family Talpidae; genus Talpa; species Talpa europaea. The sequence continues at coordinate 6,151,317 of NC_140082.1, read as the reverse complement.
GGTTAGGCTTGGTGTTACTTTACACTCTTGGCTCCCTGCCCCCAATAACATCTTAAGTGTTAGCTAGGAAAGGTACATTTAATTTTAGCTAGTTGGTTAGTTTTTCCTGAACATTTGTTCTTTGCAGACTGAGGGAGACAGATGGATTTGAATTCTAAAGTGGAGTCTTTTGATTTAGTAGAAGAAATAACCAGTGAAGTGATAGACGAGGTTCCCAGGCAGTTTTAATTAGTCATGCACAGCTGTGAACAGGAATTGCGGAGGGAAGATTCAGCGGCATGAAAGATGCAGCATGTCTCATGTTTCTTGGAGGTATCTAGTGGTCAGTCATGGTTAATGGTGATTTTTATTGAGGGACCACTGAATGCATATGTATGGTCCTGCCTTGCACAGCCAGTTACAGATCATGGGTTTAGAACTTTTGTCTCTGATCTTGAATGTAAGTATGGAAGACACTGATTTCAGCTTTCTTGTTCATGTTGAAAGCTGATAGCCCGACAAGAGGAAGGTGAGGTCATGTGTTTCAAACAGAAGTGCTCATCTGGGAGTGTGCTTCGAAGTGGTGCCTCGTGCTGCCTTCTGTGACTTGTTTTCTTTGGGGGGCATGTAGGTGCACTGTTGTAGCATTTTTAGTTGTTCACGCATTCAGTAAGTGTTTTTGAGCACTTATGTACCATTTAGTCTCTGTTGCTTGGGATGCATTAGTGAACAAAATAGACAACTATTGTAAGCTATATTGACAGTTAGAAAAAGGGGTTTTTTCAAATAACATCAGTAATGTCATTGAGGGCTTACTAAATGTCAGGGGCTATGTTCTCTGCCTTATTTCAGGAGAAAAAAATGAAAACATACTGAGATTTTAGTGTAAAAGCTAACAAAGATGAATGACACTTAAGTCTGCACCCTAAGAGGACGTACAATCTATCCGAATCTCTTGGCACACAACTATTATCTGTAAAACTGGTATTTTAATTGAGCATATGATTAAAATCCCTCCTGTCTACAAATCTGGGCCGGATCATTCTCTGTTGTGGGGTTGCCCTGTGCGTGATAGGATGTTTAATGGCATCTCTGGCTCTACCCACTAGATGCCAGTAGCACCCCTATACAACCAAAAATGTTTCCAGGCAGTGCCAGATGGCCCCTGGGAGGCAATCTCTGTGTCCCTCCCCCCCTCCCCGCCATATTAAGCATTTCAACTGTAGACCTTGGTCTTCCCAGACAAGCTGCTCCTTTGGAGCAGAGCTAACTACAGCATCACCCAGCACTTAGCTGGTCCCTCATCAGTTCATGCTGTTCCTGAAAAGGTGAAGCTAGGGCTATTCACACCTTATGCTGTCCTGGGAATATTTTGATTTTTGCAGAGAAACCACTAAGTGTTTATCATCTTGGAGAAAATGGTTTTGGTTTTCTTTTCAGGACTGGAATACTAATAGGAATGACAGCATTTTTTATTACTAAATAAATCCCATTCAAAAAGTATATACCTTCTGGGTAGAACGTTTTAGTATGTGCATATAAGTTCTGTGTATATGTATGGGTATATACATGTGTGTGTAAATATATATTTTCTTTTTGTGATCCCCCCCACCCCACATAACAAAGGGGCCTTTGCCAGTACTGTTGAAGTTCCCTGTATGTTCTACAATCCAGCCTTTCCTCTCTCTTCCACACAGGAAAACACTCTCCTAAATTTTGTACTTTTGGGGGGGCTTTTGTTTGTTTCATCATATTGTGTGCATATCTCAACATTATAGAACTTAGTTTTATGTGTTTGAACTTCTTATTATATAATGTAGTATGCCACATTTATTTTTTGTGACTTGCTTTTTTTCCCTCAGCTCTGCATTTGTTGCTATATGCTTCTTGCATGTAGGGAATAAACTAGGAGTGGATTGCTGGGTTGTAGGCTGTAAGCGTACAGAGAGCTGAGCAATGACTCGCCAAGATATCAGGTCCTAATCCTTGGAATCTGTAAATGTTACCTTATATGGTAAGAGGATCTTTGTGGGTGGATTAAACTAAGGCTCTTGAGCAGGGAAGAGTATCCTAGATTTTCAGGTGGGCTCTTAATGCAACCACAAATGTCCTCAATAGAGGAGCGGTGGGGAGAGATTACACAAGGAAGAGAAGCCAGGCAGTCACAGAGGTAGAAACTGAAGGTCACGAAGATGTGACCACAAGTCTAAGAATGCCAGCAGCCATCAAAGGGTGGGAGAGTCTTTAAAGATGTTACTGAGATGTATGTCTTGTAGTGTTTACATCTCAGTAACATCTTTAAAGACTCATCACCCAAAGCAAAGAAAGTCAAGGAAAAGATAAAATACCTGGGATTACATCAAACTGAAAAGCTTCTGTACAGCAAAAGAGACATTAACCAAAACAAAGAGACACCCCACTGATTGGGAAAAAATCTTTGCACTCCATCCAACTGAAAGGGACTGATCACAATGATATACAAAGAACTCACACTACTCAACAAAAGCAAAGTAAACAATCCAGTCAAGAAACGGGCAGAAGAACTTAAAAAACATTTCTCCAAAGAGGAAATGCAAATGGCCAACAGGCATATGAAACAATGTGCAACACCCCTTATAATCAGGGAAATGCAAATCAAAACCATATTGAGATATCACCTTACACCAGTAAGGATGGCACACATTGAAAAAACTAGCAACAACAAATGCTGGCGAGGATGTGGTGAAAAAGGAACTCTCCTACATTGCTGGTGGGAGTGTGAACTGGTCCAACCACTGTGGAAAGATGTCTGGAGGTTCCTCGGTCTACTAAAAATGGAGCTACCATATGACCCAGCAATTCCACTTCTAGGGATCTACCCAAAGGACACAAAAACATTCATTCAAAAGAACACCTGTACCTCTTTGTTTATTGCAGCACTATTTACAATAGGTAAAACCTGGAAACAACCCAAATGCCCAAAAATAGATGACTAGATCAAGAAGAAAAAAAAAAAGATGTGGTACATATACACCATGGAATATTATTCACAATCAAAAAAGATAAACTCATGCCATCTGCAGCAACGTGGATGGAGCTAGAAGGAATTGTGCTCAGTGAAATAAACTAGAAGGAAAAAGAAAAATATTGGGTGGTATCACTTATAGCAGGAATATAGGGGAACCAAATAAGACATCAATGTAAAAAAAATAGTAACAGTACAAAACACAACAAAGCAAAAACAAACAATAATAAATCAGAGACCTGCTGAGGGGTAGGAGAAGGAAGGAGGAGCACAAGGGATTGTCGTGATGGTGCACAGGTGCATTGGTGAAGGAAATTATATGGGGACTACACTTGAGGGTGTGGGGGGAAGCAAATATTGTTTAAAAATGAACAATGATGGGGCCTCCCCTGGTGGCGCAGTGGTTGAGCGCTGGACTGCGAAGCTGCCCGCAGCCTCTGCAGCGCCGGTTCGATTCCCGGCCGCCGGTGAGGGTCCCACATGGCACGACAGACTTCTCCTGCAGTGCCTGCTGCTCCCCTCAGCAGTGTATTTCCTCAGTCTGCCTGTTCTGCTCCCCACTCTGGCTCTGGTGAATTCTCTCACCCTCCCACACTTCTGACTATCCCCAGTGCTTGTATAAATAAATAAATAAATCTTAAAAAAAAGAAAGAACAATGATGTAAAAAATTTTTAAAAATAAAATATTATAATGGTTAGTATTAAAAAATAAAATTATGCAAATAACTTAAAAATTAGCGCAAGAGTCTACAAAAGGGATTCTCTCCTAGAGCCTCTAGAGAAAGTGTGGACCTGCCAACCCCTTGAACTGGGCCCACTGATACTGATTGTGGACTTCCAACCTCCAGAACTATGGGAGAAAAATAAGAAATATCTGTTGTTTTATGCCACTATGTTCATGTTGGTTTGTTCCAACATTTGCTAGCAGCCAGTAAACTAATACAGTGCATTATCAGTTTAACTGGATAATGCCAGTCAGGGTGCTTGTATCAATTAATCTTTCCATCAGAAGTGTCTTGCAATTCCTGTTGTTTCACATTATTTTCGGCACTTGGTATTTTTGCATTTTACCATTAGAAGATTTGTGCAACCGTCCTAAGCCAGGTAGTTTCACCGTCAATTCTCGCAACCTAAAAGAGAGTTCTGGAGCCCTCAGTATCATTTTTACAGGTCTTTAATACTGAGCAAGGTAAAGTAGCCAGCGGGGAGACAGAGGACCCCCCACCAGTGACACTGCCCTTTTATCCTCACCCGTCTAGGCCCAGCTGGGCACCTCTACACGTGCGCATGCCTGTGCTGCCTGGGCCCTGGTGTCCATAGTTCTGGGAGGCATGAAGACTGCAGGTGCCTGACTTAGAGGGCGTAAAAAAGCCTGATTAACTCATTTACCATACAAAGATTTTAAAAAGCTATTCTGTAAAACTGCAAATTCTGAAAACTTTAATGCATAATGTAGAAACAAAAAAAGACAATTCGAGTACACTAATAAGAAAAATGCTGACTGCCATACTACAATAATAATGAAGTTTAGTTAAATTTATAAATATGCTATTGATAATGTACCTAATATTTCTCTTGCTTGACCTTCCAACCACAAAACATTTTTTTGCATATACTCTCTGTAGAAAAGAATCTAATGATTCTTTGGTACTCTTTACGTGAATTGGCATGTTCATGACCTATCTGCACAATAAGGTTTATTTATACTTATATTTTGAGGGAACAGACATTAGTCATCAATCCCAGAAAACATATCCTTGTCTCATGAAATGTATCATTTGATGGTAAACATATTGCTATGCTAACAGTAATTGTGCCTTCGAGGTGAATTATATTTGGCATTTAAAAAATAATTTTACTCTCCCTGGGCTCTCACCTACCTTACGGCGACATGGCCAAACAAACCAAGAAGGTGGGGATCGTCGGTAAATATGGGACCCGTTATGGTGCCTCCCTTAGGAAAATGGTGAAGAAGATTGAAATCAGCCAGCACGCCAAGTACACTTGCTCCTTCTGTGGCAAAACCAAGATGAAGAGGCGAGCTGTGGGGATCTGGCACTGTGGTTCCTGCAAGAAAACGGTGGCTGGTGGTGCCTGGACCTACAACACTACTTCTGCCGTCACAGTAAAGTCTGCCATCAGAAGACTGAAGGAATTGAAAGACCAGTAGAAATTCTACAATTTGGACCATTGCCAACGAATAATAAGTGGGCTAATTTATGTAACAGAATTGTTTGGATTTGTTAATATTCTGACATGCATTAATTTTGTTTCTCAAGCAAGTCTCAAAGACTTTACCAATTGGAATACTTTAATTTTTATTAGACTAGTATACTGAAGTGGGATTATATTCCAGTACTTTTTTTCGGTAGTAGAATGATAAATGAATAAAAATCTTACAGCTTAGGTATAAAAAAATAAAAATAAAAAAATAATTTTAAAATGTATTTTCTTTCTTCTTTCTATTTCTTCTCTTGTATTTCTTAAAGCTAAGCATATACTGAAATGTATTTACCTACTGGGGAAATTGGATTAATAAATGCTGTTCATCAACGGTTTTGAGAGCCCCAAGAAAAAGTTTCTGTTAGCAAAATAAAGTGGCAAGCAGGCGATTTAGCTGGACCTGTTTTTAAAAGACTGCTTATTTCAGACTCCCAGCTTTAGAAGAAGTCTGTATGTATATCATTTACAGTTTCTTCTTGATTTTGGTCAGTGATAGAATTCTCACACCATCTCATTATACCCTTTTAGTTTTGACAAGCTTTTAAAAGCTTTTCCCTGTTAAAATTCTTATGAAAAACTAGACATGGTGAGTCCTTATACACCCATCACTGACGTCAATAATTTTCAGCTCCTTATTAATCTTTTAATTTTTTTAATGACCAATCTTATCTTAGTTATCTCCACCTACTTTTCTCTATCCCATATTTTGAAGTAAATCCGGAACATCAGATCACTTTACTCATAACTATTTCAGTTTGTGTCTAAAAGATAAGGACTCCTTTTAAAAACATAACCATGATAGTATTACATATCCTTAAAAATTGACAGTAATTCTGTAATATAATTAAATAAGTGGGCAGTGTTCAGATTTTCAGTTGTTTCAGAATTGTGCTAAATTTTTTTAAAAGTTTGTTTGAATTTAAATTTAAATAAGCTGCACATAGGGAGATTGGTTGATGTCTTTTAAAATATGTTTCCTCTTTACCTCTTGCTCTTATTTTTTGACCCTGCTTGCAGCTTGTTGAAGAAACTTGGTTCTTTGTCCTGTTGAGTTACCTCTGTCTCCATTTTGCTTATGATATCCCCATGCTATAGTTGTTTTGTTTTGTTTTTCCCCTGTTCTTTCTATTTCCTTGAAATTCAAGTTTGGATCTCTTAACCACAGTTTGGTCAGAATCAGGTTTGATTTTTTTTGAGGGGGAGGGACAAAACTACTTAGTGATTGTGGATGGTGGTAGATATATTCTTCAGTAGGCACACGATGTCTGCTTGTCCTTTTTATGATGTTTGCAGCTGCTAAAGCTCCATACCTAGATCTGTTAAATTGTTTGAGATCGCAAATGGTGATAGTCTGACATTCCGTCATTAAATGGTCTTCATACTTCCAGAAAGAGAAATCTTTTCTTATCTAGGTATACAGTTTATATGAGAAAGACAGGAGAAATGTTTGTATCTTTCTCGATACTAACAAATTTTGAAAATAATGAGTTGGTTTGCCACTATCCTCCAATGGTGATTTTTCTTTTTTGTAATATTGTTGTAAGCTTGTGGATTTAAACATATCTGATATTGTTTCTGTCCGTTGTAGTTATTGTGCTTATTGATTTGATCAAATCATTGTGTCTCAAAATGGACTTGTCTTTTTCCAAAAAAGATATATAATGACCAATAAGCCTAGAAAAAGATTCTTAATATCTAGCCATCAGAGCAATGCAAATCAAACCACATGGGATACCACCTCACAGCTACTCAAATGGCTGTAATCAAAAGACAGGCAATGACAAGTATTAGTGATGATGTAGAGAAATTGAAATTTTCATACATTGCTGGTGGGAACAGAAAATGGTGCAGTCACTTTGGAAAATAGTTTATCAGTTCCTCCAAAAGGTGAACATTGGGTTACCATATAACTCAACAGTGTCACTTTTAGGTATATACCTTAGAAGGGTGAAAACACATGTCTACAAAACTTATACATGAGTGTTCATAGCAACACGATTCTTGGTATCCAAAAAAGTAGAAACAATTCACATCTCTAGGTAAGTAAAATGTGATCTGTCCATATAGTGAAATAAAGTTTAGCAGTAACAATCAGTGAAGTACTGATATGTGCTTTGACATAAACAAAACTTGAAAGTATTATGGTAAATGAAAGTCACAAAAGACCACACAGTATGATCACATTTATACTATTGCCTATTAATTGTATACACTGTATTAAAATTATATTTATGATTATATATAATATACATCTTACATAAAATTATTATGTATTTGATTATATATAGTTCAACAATATATTGTAAACAATAGGTAAATCTGTAGCAATAGAAAGTAGTGATTGATTGCCTGTGGCTGAAAGATTTGGAGGAAAATGGGGAGTGGCTGTTAATGCGTACAGTTTTTTTGGTAGGTGATGAAAAATTGATTATGAGAATCATTGCCTAACTTTGAATATACTAACTAAAAGCCATTGAATTGTATATTTTAGGTGGATGAATTTTATGGTATATGAATTATAAGAAACCTTTTATACATATTGTAGGGTAAGGAAAAATGTCAGGCTTTTCTGCCCTCCCACCATCAGGATAGATGGTGGATCCTTGCGGTCCTGAATGCATGCCTGATGGCGGGCACCTGGAGTAGGGTGTGGGCGTAGGTAGATGGGATTCACCTGGGCTAAGACTGGGCTTATAAGGTCGGCGTCATGGGGACGTCAGCAGAAGCCAAGAAGCTGAGAACGAACAAAAGCCGAGAGAGCAACAGAGAAGGCTGGAGAGCCCAGATAGAGTGAAGACTTGCTGGGGGCTGGGAGGCCTGCCAGCTCCTGGCCCCCCAGCACCCCTGCCTGCCGTGTACCTGGTAATCCCAATAAAAGACCTGCAAAAAACCACTGAGGACTCTGATTCCTCCTTTACCTGGTCTGCTGGATCAGAAAACCTGCACTGTGCCCATGTCCTGCCCTTACACATATTATATCATTAAAAAAGACAAAACTTGAAGGCAGACCATGGACCTGAGACATGCAGGGTGTGGGGGGGCGGTGTGAAAATGGGCGGGAAGAGCACGAGGAACTATCGTGATGACTCAAAGGTGCTGTGGTGGTGGGAGATTAGAGGGACTGCAGGTGAGGTGAGAAATCAAATATTGTATAAAAATAATCTAAGAAAAAAAATTATAAAACAAAACACAACACCCCGAATCAACTGGAGTCTGCTTAGATACAGATTTCAGGACACATTATTTTCCTCTTGAAACAATCTTTATATGGATCTCAAGAGTCCTTTTTTTTAAAAAAGATTTATTTATGTATACAAGAACTGGGGTACAGGCCAGAGATGCAGGGCATGAGAGGACTTACCAGAGACAGAGTGGGGAACAGAACAGGCCGGCTGACTGAAATGCACTGCTGAGGGGAGCAGTGGGCAAGTCAGGAGAGGTCTGCTGCGCCATGTGGGTAGCTCCCTGGCCAGCCAAGGATCCAACTCATGCTGCAGAGGCTGTGTGGATAGCTTCACAGTGCTGTGCTTAACCCCTTGGGCCACCAAGGAGCCCCCCCTTTTTTTTTTAAAGTAAATACAACCAGGAATTCTGATGCATTTTATTTGAATCATCAAAATTTGTTATTGTGCTGTACATTTCACTGACTTCTTCCTATTTCTGCTTCTGCTGGAGCAATAGAGATTGAGTCTTCCTATTCCACATGACAGCCTTTCAGTCTTACCAAGGCAGTAGTCCCCCTTCTAACTCATCTTTTGTAGGCCATGCATCCCTAGTTCCTTAACCTCATGTGTTGTGATTGCCAGATTAGTCAAATCACCCTCTTCTGGACACACTCTAGTCTGTTAATGACTTCTTAAAATGAGATACTCTAAACTGAATAGAATATTCCCATTATAGTTTGACCACTGCAGAATAGAAATGGATCATTACCTCCCTTGCTTCTAACACTAAAATTCTTCTAATGCATTTTAAGATTGCATTAGCATTTAAAAAACTGTGTTGGTTCAAATAAAGCACCTGTTTAACCTTTTTTTCCCAACCCCCAACACTCCCCAACCCCCAACATTCCCCCAATCCCCAACATTAGATAAAAACTAATGTTTTTATCTTCCTTCTTGAAGGGTTATCTGGAAAAATTCCCTTTCTTGGTGCTGATCTGGCCTAATATACAGAAATATCTTAATGTCTTACCACTTATTTAGCAGTTTCAGCTTTTTCAGAGAACTCCCTGTACTTTAATTCCTTTGGTCTTAACCACTATGTCAATGGAGGCAGTTGTTACTTGTTACTTTCACTTTAAAGATGTAGAAACACAGAGAGTTTTAAGTAAAACACCTAAGGGAAAACAGTTATTGGCAAAGCCTGGGCTAGAACTTAGTTCTCCTAACTTAGTGGTTGGTAATCTTGGCTGCACCTTACATTTACCTATAGAATTGAAAAAAATCTTGGGCAGGTCCTATTCCCAGAGTAGGGTGGGGCTCTCTCATTAGTATGGTTTTGATGTTCTTAAAACAATCCTAACGTTTAATTCCAGCTCAGAACTGCCCTAACACATATTCTGGTGTCCCTTCCCTCTGCCACTTACATTTTCTTCATCCAAGAAACCGGAAGAGTTATTTTCCATTGCTCCATAAGGCAGAATTATAATAAGGCCAAGTGAGAGAGGATTACTCAGATGTACAGTGAAACCAGATGTATATCCTAAGAGAATTAGCTGTGAAATTTATGTCTCTTCTCATTTACTAGTTTATCAAACATTTATGTGCCAGATACTGCTAAGCTCTGGAGGTGCAAGTATGAATAAGACATGGTTTCCCTCTTTGAGGGCTTATGGTTGAAACGGGTACAGGCTAAAAATAAACAACCTTACGTGGTGTTTCACATATTGGAGTGTATAATTCCTTTACTTTGTTATAGTGATTTTCTTACTAAAACATTTATGCTAAGCATTTGATGAATATATCAGACTATGGTGGTCTTTATGTTAAGTATATAATTCAAACAACAGTTAGTCTTTGTGGAGAGATCTTTCTTTAAATACTTTGATAATAAAATTTATAATAGTGTTGAAGCCATTTTTTTTTTAAAGATTTATTTATTTATACAAGCACTGGGTACAGTCAGAAGCGTGGGAGGGTGAGAGAATTCATCAGAGCCAGAGCGGGGAACAAAACAGGCAGACTGACGAAGTACATTGCTGAGGGGAGCAGCGGGCGCGGCAGGAGAGGTTTGAGCACCATGTGGGACCCTCGCCCAGCGGCGGGGGATCAAACCAGCGCTGCAGAGGCTGCGGGCAGCTTTGCAACCCAGCTCTCAACTGCTGCGCCACTGGGGAGGCCTTGAAGCCATTTTGAGGAGTTCATTCCTACAACTCTCCCCAAATTTTATTCTGTTAATTACTAAGCATAGAAAGATGATCTATTGATTCTATAAAGATTTCTGTTGGTGGAAATGATTTTATAACAAGGAGAAATTTTCAGATATGTATTTGATTTGTTAGATCAAGGTTCAAGAGCTACTCTGTATAACACTCCTTTATGGGCATCATTTATTAAAAGGGAATCATTGATACTTTCCTCTTAATATGACTGATGCATTTTTCCTTATAATTGTCAAATAGTCTGATGGAGGAATATGCTGGATGTCATGGCAATACCAAGGAGTTATTCTGGAAAGAGAAAGAGATTAAGAGGAAGAGGAAGAGAGAGTAAGAAGAGGAAATCAGAGTTTCTCAGAGTCAGTGGTGGTGGAGCAGAGCTGAGGTTTGTAAGATAGATAGGACTTTGAGTGGTGTGGACTTACAAGCTGTGTTAGCAGGGAGATGGTTATGGGAACATGACAAAAGATGAAAACTGGCCAGTGGCCGGGACAAGATAGAATATCTATGCAAAAAGAATATTCTATAATGGTAGATCCATATAATGAATTGAGTCGGTCCTCCAATTCTAGAAATTTCTTGCTGTGAATAGCAGTTTTATGAAGATCTGGGGAATCACCACTTGCTGGAGAAACTTTCATAGGGATGAGCCAAAACTAATTAATTTGCTAACAAGTTAGGGTCCATTCCTAGTTTTCCCCACAAGCAGAGGCCTAAAATTCATGAATTAAAATGTGGAATTTAATTGTGGTTATCAGCTAAATTAAGGACCCTTTTTGAAAATAGGAGATGTAGAAAGAGCATTTGAATGAACATGTGTTTCTAAGATTGGGAAAAGTTTTGTAGCTTCAGGGCCTAATTTAATTGATAAGTGATTCAGTCTTGATTTAGGCTTTTGTGTTAGAGATAGAATTCCTTCTGACTATTCACGATTCATTTACTTGATTCACACGTGATCTTTTTGATCTTTGAATTGCTATGTACAATTCAGTTTGACCATGGCTTCTGTCTTCATCATGTGAAAATGGTAGGAATATTTGTAGAAACGTTTAAAAATTCACTCTAACATTTAAGAGAGTTTCAGCATTCTGTAGCCTTTACTGAAGTGTTTTTTGTGTTGGGATTGCAAGTCTGGTTGGTCTCCCTTTAAATAATCTGAGTATAAATTCCTTTTTTGCTGATAGATCCATATAATGAATTGAATCAGTTAATGTACCATGCTAGGGAGTCTTCTAATATAATTCATCTATTGGAGCTTGAGTGATCTTGCGTTTTAAATATCATTTCTTTTGGGGCAGTAAAAGATTTTATTGTTCATTGATATTTCCCAACATCTGCAGTGGTCTCTCCATTGTACCATCCATTCTTCCCTCCTAACTAGGAATATAACTAGTTGTACACTGAGATAAACAATTGCCAAAGAACAGCAGATGGAATTAGTGGATTGACTTAAGGGAAGCATTTCCCATGGTACTTGTGATTATTCTTTATCAGTCAGCATTGGCCCCCAAATATTAAGTATATCAATTGTGTCACTGTTTATTTACTGCCAGTTATTTAAAGGTGAAATCATCAGCTCTAGTTATGACTTGCTTTTCTTTTTAGTGACTTAGAAATGGAGCTTTATTGTAGGTGATAGTACACACTCAAGAGTGAGTGCAGGCACATTCAGAGGAGAATTGCCATGACTCTTAATGCTTTTCTTAAATGTAAACTATTTAACTTGTCATCACTGTGTTTGTTTTTTTTAAATTGAGGCAGGGAAAAAACTCATGTTACCACAAATGCTAGTGAAAGTTCAAAATTGAACAAGCATGTTTTATTTTTTACATAGTCCTGATTATAGGACATATACATTTATTATACTATTTTTGTTTTACAGTTTAAATTATTTAATTATTTTTTAGTTATTGAATAATATACCATTATGATATGTTATAATTTGATTGAAAACTTACCTTTAGACCTTGAAATTGCTTTGGCTTTTCCACTATAATAAAGTAAGACTGAACATCTTTGTGCTCTTCTTATTTGGGAATGTCCTATAGGATAAATTCTTAGAAATTGGATTACTTTCTATTTATTTCAGATGTATGCCCTAAGATGAATTTAGCATCTTACCTAACCCTTTTAGATAATTGTATCCCTGCTAATCCTGAAGGGCAAAGTAGATGGAAATTGCTATTTAAATTTAGGGGAATAAAGTAGTTCATGTCCTAATCCTGACTTTTCTGCTAGTTATTAGTGTCCAGTTAATTTCCTTACGTGTACAAGTAATATTCTCTACTACTCAAAAGTCCTATTTGTCCATTCTTATTACCACATTGACTTGCAATACAGGTTGACATTTTACACTTCACATCATTTGTGTTCTGTATTTTCCCAGGTGGAAAATGATACTAAATTGGCTGGAATGGTCCTCTCTGTAACCATTGCATCAAATACTGGACTCTTGTTCAAAGTCAGATTTGGCCGGCAAAGAATATTCTCTTAGACTGCTACTAGATTTTCCAGAATGATTGTGGTTGTTTTTGCTTAAAATACACATGTGTTACATATGATAAAAACATTACATTAAGGTGCAAGTTACTTTGAAAGTCACTCCCTTAATTAGGGCAACTTTAGCATTATCACCAAAGTACAGTTAGTGACCTTTTCTTCTGATTGAGGATGACAGGGATCTTCCCATTTCCTTAAATAGCTCCCCCTTTTTTAAAGAGAAAAATATTAATTTTCTAACGACATTTTTGGCCTTTTATCTTCTTGGTCAAGAGCAGTTATTGAGAACAGTGGTTTTATATGAGGAACTGAGACAAATCATTCAATATTCATAAGTACCAGAATAGAATCTCCATAGCTGGCTTACTAAAACACAAAGGTATGATGTCTTTATAAGATGACTTTAGGCCATGACCTTCAAACATTAGAACTCTGAAAAACAGCAGCACAGTGGACAGTTCTCTGTTTTCATAAGGGGCCATTGAAATGGATAATGCTGAGTTGTCTAATGGATTTCTGAAAGCATATTGTGCTCTAGATACTGCTAAATCAATACATACAACAGTCACTTAAGTGTGTACATTATATAATATTTGGTTAATTATATTATAACTCAAATCCTTTCGGAGTATTTGTCTTTAAGTGGAATGCTAAAAATATAAATGCTTATAAAAATAGAATCAGAAAAATGCAGAAGTGTAGTGTTTTTTCAGGTAATCTTAACATTTGCAGTCACCTACAGATTCTGTTAAATACTTTATTTTATGAATGTGATGTGTGTTTCAGCAGTACTTATGTTTGAGATTGATAATAAAGATGGATTTAATGTTACTGAGACGTTCTTCCATTTTTGAAGCCAATAAATTCAATAAAAGCCTATCTTGAATTTTTTAGTAGTTGCTTCATATATTATGAGAAGATGATCAGCGTGCCATCAGTAAAAAATGTGTGTGAAGCACATACGTATTTTTACATCAAGGAGTTACATTGGATGGGAATTACAAAAACCAGTACTGCAGTTTGTTTGTTTTTTAAAGATTTCTTTCTACAAGCACTGGGTACAATCAGAAGCGCGGGAGGGTGAGAGAATTCTGGACTTTATTTTTTATTTTATTTTTAAAAAAGATTTATTTGTTTGTTTGTTTGTTTATACAAGCACTGGGTACAGTCAGAAGTGCGGGAGGGTGAGAGAATTCACCAGAGCCAGAGCGGGGAGCAGAACAGGCAGACTGACAAAATACACTGCTGAGGGGAGTAGCGGGCACAGCAGGAGCGGTCTGCACGCCATGTGGGACCCTCGCCCAGTGGCCAGGGATTGAACCGGCGCTGCACAGGCTGCGGGCAGTTTTGCAGCCCAGTGCTCAACTGCTGCACCACCAGGGGAGGCCTCCTGCAGAGTTTTTTAAATGAACAAAATAACTAGGGAGATGACCAAATTAAAAAAAAAAATTTTATAACATTGAACAGTACCTCAGTTATTTTGGTTGTTTGCAATAATGGTAGAGGCTGGCAACTGATTTTGAGGGAGAAATTCTTTAAAAAAATTTTTTTAAAGCAATCTAACTTCCTTGGGTATATTACAGCTTCAAAGTAGATGATTGTCCTTGAATATGATCCTTTTTAAAGGAACTTGAATTATGTTGTCTGCTGCATGTAAAAAATAATCGAAAGGGTAATTTGTATTTGAATCCAGACAAAAAGATAGGAAAATCATTTTGTACATCTTGGTGATGAAGAACATTTAATCAGTCACTATTAACTTCATCTTGTATTAGAAACTAGGTAAAAATGTCCCTAGTTCTTGTTTTTAACCACTTGCAATGTACTCAGTGATACCTAGTGAATATAGCTATAACTAATTGGAATTTTTTCTTTTATTAAAGAAATTATACGGTAAAGTTGATCATTTGGGCGTATACTTTTCTATAAATTTTAACACATGTGTAGGTTCATGTAACCACCACTACAATCAGGATTTGAAGTAGTTTTTTTTTTTACCCCCAAAACTCCATCATACCCACTCTTTATAGTGACACTTTGTTCCCCTTAACTGTGACAGTCATTGATCCCCAAAGTGTAGGTTTTTTCCTCTCAAAGTCATATAAGTTGAATTGTAGAGATGCAACCTTTTGAAATTGGCTTCTTTTACTCAAAATGCCACTGAGTTTCTTTGAAGTTGTGTGTATCAAGTTTGTTTTTTATTGTTAGGTTGTTGGTTGAAATTTTATGGCATTTGGATGTTATTTCTGATTGTCTAGGTTGGCACTGAAGTTTGAATTGGTTACTACCTTTTAAATCTTTGAACTTTTTTTTTTCAAATCAATTAAATGAGATATATATGTAGTTAATTTTTTGAGTTGGTATTTGTTTTCAAACTGAACATTTTTTAATTCAGTTCAGTGACTTGCATGTTTAGCTAAGCAATGTAGTTATAGGTTTACATTGCTCTGGAAGCTCTAATTCATTGGGATCACAGTTTTTAGGGGCAAAACTGAAGTAGAAGAAAATTTACAGGTTTGTGAGATAATGATTGATTAAATGTCTCTCATTATCAATTCATACAAAATTGTTTTCCTACATTTTTGTCTATTTGTGAGGTTTGTCAGAGTAAACCATTTTTGAATGTCACTGTCAATGAGTTGACAGAATTTCCTTTGCTTTCATTCCAAACTCTTTCCTACCCTGATGTTCTGATCTACTGAGAACCAGACCCCTCTAGTTATAATAGTATGTTCATTTTGACATAGTCAAATTTATATGCATAAAGTCTTTGCATTGTAAATTTAGTTTAACTCTTTATCTTGAGAACTGGTTCCTTTTTGTAGTTGATTGAAGATTTAATGGTTTTATTATTCTCCCAGCTGCTGAAAAATCTAGAGGCTTCCTGATAATTGTATGTTTTGGCAAAAAATAGTAGTGATTCCTCTGTCAATGTAACTGGATAATTCTACACCATGTCATCATTTGAAATAATAGATTAACGATAGTAAGAATGGAGTGTTCTTCAAAAATCAAAGAACAAAAAGCAGTCATTTATTATAGGTATATTAGGTTTTGAAGATAACAATTTTGTTCTGTGTTCAGACAGTCCACCTGGTGATAGAAGTTAGAGACTTATATTTAATAAAGATTCGTATGTCAGTTTTCTGAAATAAATTAGTCGAATCAATTTCTGGCCTGTACGCTTGACTATTTTATTTCATGATTTTGTTTTTATAATTAGGCCTTTATAATGCCAATTGTAATAGAACATTAGCAGAAATGTCAGGGAAAATGTCTCCATCTGTAAATATCTGTCTTGATAGCACATGTTTTCATATTTTTCTTGTAATCAGAGTAATTCTTGGTGTGGGCCATTTTTAGATCCCATTGAGTATATTTGCATATCAGTGAAAGCAATGCATATCAACTACTTCTCTGTTGTTTTTTTCCTCAGATTTTAACATTTGAGACCAAGAACCCAACAGAATTAGCAGAACGTTTGCGCTCTGTCTGTGGGAATCAGAGCAATGCCTATGCCCGCCTGCTGGAATACCGCCTGAATGCCTTGCGAGGACTGTGGAACGCCCAGCGCCAGCTGGCCTTGGAAGAGCAGCATGAAAGGGAAAGTTCGGGCGATGAAGAAACTTTGGCCCTGCTCAAACGCCAGGGCTTACTGCAGCAACCCGAGCAAGCTCCCTTCACATCGCGGATGGGGCTCCTGCTGGTCTTCCCCCTTATTCAGTCCCAGAGTAGAACAGACCCTTCTCTCTGTAACATAACTGCTGAGGTGCTATTGAACTGCCTTCGCGACTGCCAGCCTTTGAGCTTGACCAAGGAGCCTGCTGACTGTCTCAATGGAATTGAAACTTTGCTGTGCTCTTGGCTAGAGGAAACTTCAGACACAGGCAGACACATCCCACATAAGCAAAAAGAAAATGCTGCTGCTGCCCTGGTGGCCTTGGCATGTGCCAGGTAAGGAAACCAAATGTGCGGCTTGGTGACCTTGTAAGGCCTGCATCTGAAGTGGGCGAGTGAGTGATGGTGAGAACATTTGGTGGAAGTATTGACGGTCAGAGGCCTTTTTTGTTCTCAGTATTGAATGTCACAGCCTTGATGGTGCATAAGATGCTTTCACCAGAACTTGGCTGCAGGAGCCTGAGCTGGAACCCACGTTTGAGTCTTCATTTTCTGCTAAACCGTGATAACAACCTAACAGTTTAAAATGGAAAATCAAGCCTGACCATTATATGTTCACCCCTCCTTAGATGATAAGTTTTATATCAGGTAGTTTAGGAGAGGATGTTATAACGCTCTTTCTCCTGGAAGGACAGTCAAAAAATTTATATAGCTTTTAATATTTTTCATGTGTGTCTGTAGGGTTGCATCAGCATTAGCAGGTTATTACTCAGTCACACAGACTTAGTTATAAACTGTGTTTCTGGACCCGGATGCTTGCTTCAAATGGTTGAATTTAATTGAAAGCTCTGTCTATACCAAGATCTAATAGTGTGCTGTCCTTTGTATGTGAGTCGCTGTTAACTGATCCACTGTCAATAGGAACTGTACCTGGAGTTATTCTGCAGGAGAGGATTTCTACATCTTCCTGGTCAGTAACCTGCATGATCACTGGAACATATCTGTGAGAAAAAAGTTTCACTACGCTTCCTTTCCTCTAAACTTGTTGTCAAGAGACCAATTAGGACCTTGGTCTGACAAATCTAGCCCTCTCCCCTCAGAATTTTTTCTTTGATTGGGTTATTCTTTTAGCAAAGTATATGTGGGAAAATTCTTCCTGGAGGATTATTAAGTTTTTAACTTTGAACTTCTTCCTTTGTCTTTGTGGTTTCAAAGTTGACCTTCAAATGGTTGAATTGCAAGCTCTTTTTAAGGCCAAATGGCACTAGTATTTATTGTCAGTTCTTTGCCCTGAATAAACTATCATAGTCTAGTTTTAAATCTCTGAAGACTATAATTGATAATGGAAATCCTGACATATGCTTAATTCTAGAGAAATTATTGGGTGGTACTGAAATAAGTTTCCCTGCAAAGGCTTTGTATTGGATTGAATTAATTTTTGCATAAGCTGAAGACAATTTCAAGCCCTAAATAGATTTGCTATTAATGCAAAAATGCCATTTTGAGAAAATATGCTTTTAGATTGGACTGCATATGGACAGATTTAGGGTAGTAAAAATATTCATCAACTCTTTAGTTTCAAATATTTTACATTGAGTTGGATTATAAAACTCTTATTATGTGCACAAATACAGTATGAATCACAGATAGTTATTGAATTTATGTCACATACTTGAGATTCCAAATTCATTCAACAGAAATGTTGAATATTTTTCTTTTCTTTTCTTTTTTCTAAAGATTTATTTATTTATTTATACAAGCACTGGGTATAGTCAGAAGCGCAGGAGGGTGAGAGAATTCACCAGAGCCAGAGCAGGGAACAGAACAGGCAGAGTGACGAAATACACTGCTGAGGGGAGCAGTGGGCGGCAGGAGAGGTCTGTGCGCCATATGGGACCCTCGCCCTGCAGCCGGGGATCAAACCGGCGCTGCAGAGGCTGCGGGCAGCTTCGCAGCCCAGCGCTCAACCGCTGCGCCACCAGGGGAGGCCCCAGTCTGGACTTTATTTACCTCAGAAGTCACACGCTTTTTAGTGTTAGATCATCCCCTTTATATGAAGTTATGTGGGGCATGTCATTGAACTTTTGAGCTTGGTGCTTCAAAGATAGAATTACTTTCCCCCCACATTTAAAGATGTTCATTCATTTAACCAGCATTTATGAAGTATTGCTGATGTGCCAAGAGCCTTGCTAGGTTTCAGGGCTATAGTGATTCAAGGTCTCTAACCTTATAGTTGAATGGACTCAGGGTCATTCATTTTGCACATAATTATTATTCACCCTGTGCAAAGCAGTCCTCTAGGAAGTGGGGATACAACATTGTGCAAGGTAAGTGGCCCCTAAAATGACAACATTTATATGAGAGTCAGAGG
This sequence comes from Talpa europaea, assembly GCF_964194135.1. Lineage (NCBI taxonomy): Eukaryota > Metazoa > Chordata > Mammalia > Eulipotyphla > Talpidae > Talpa > Talpa europaea. The sequence continues at coordinate 6,132,243 of NC_140082.1, read as the reverse complement.
CAGACAACTAGCAACAAATGTACGTATAAAGTAATGTGGAAGAGGGATGTGTACTAGAAGAAAACAAGCCAGGATGCTTTGATAGAGAATCACTAAGTGGAGGGGGTAGAACCTTCTAGCTAGATCCCAGGGAAGACCATACTACAGAGGATGTTAAACCAAGGCCTGAATGGGAAAAGCCAGTAGCACAGAAGAGCCAGAGAGATGTCCAGACCAGAGGAGCAGTAAACTCACACTCAGATGCTCCTTCTGTTCTTGGAGTATCCGAGGGACAGCACAGTGAGCAGGGTAGTGGAGTGCAGCGGTAGAGGAGAGGGGCAGGAGATGAGGTTCGCAGGGCCTAGATCATATAGGGGCTTAGGAGCCATGGAAGGAGTTTAAATTTTACTCTGAAAATCTGAATGAGTCTGGCAGGTAATAATTCCTTAGATGTGGGATAGTGGTTTCCAGTGTGCATTTTGCCCTTTATTTTAACCTCCCTGTACCCCAGGGAGTCAACCCTATTGGACAGATGAAGAAGCAACAATCCATAGGAGTTCGGTGACAGGATCAAGATGGTGCAGCTGGCGAGTGAGAGTCAGCTTTCAGGCCGCGTCCTGACTCCCAACCAGTGCGTTTATCTACTCAGTCTGATTTTGCTTCTTTGAACATCAGAGATAGTGAAAGGGGCAATGAAGAGGACTCTAAGGCCTACTTGATCCAGTGTTAGGTATTCCATTCCTTTTGGGGTTGTAGGCATATGATACCTAGCTATTGAAGGCTTGGCGAAGAGAATTTGGCAGTGACCGGATGTCAGCCCATCTGATAAGGGCCATTCTTTAGTTCAGGAAGTTTCTTGTGGTGATTTATACTTGGGTCTGGCCAGGTAAGTCTTGTGCATCTTAAAAGCACCTTCATTTAGATCCAGCTGATCGTATCATAGATTTCCTAGACCCTGAACCTTGGGAATGAAAAGGAAATTTAGTTGTAAGCTCTGCAAGCATTTCAGTCACCTCCCTCACAGCAGGGAATGCAGAAGGAACACTTCTTAGCATAAATATTAATTATTTGGATATTTTTCTTTTTATCCTATTTAATATGGGGGTGGTTGGTGAGATGTTATGTAAAATGGATGAACTTAACAAAAACATTTAAAAATTAAGCCTGGGAATGCTTTTAAACTTTAAATGTAACTTGGTTTTAAATATAACTTGGTTCTGTGAAATCTCTCCTCTCTACTAGCAAATAATTTAATGAGGGAAACAGTATTCAAGCATAATTAACAACTTGTTCTTTGTTTTGAACTTTACTTGAAACTTTTGTGTTAGGAAAAATTATTTGTTTTTAAAAAAACAAGGAGAAGCTCATAACTGGCATGGTGCCTATTAACTTTTTATATGAACCAAGCATACTTTTTATTTTTTTTATTTTTTTTAATAAATTTTATTGTTATATTCCCCATACAATTGCAGCCCCCCCATTCTGACCCCAATCCCTCCCCTCCCACCCCCGCCCCCCTAAAAGTGTCTCTGGTTCATAGTTTTTTGTTGATTTTGATTTTCACTTTCTTATAGTTATTCATTTTCCTGGTCCCTTATTTAAGTTTTCTAGATTCCTGCTATGAGTGAGACCATCCGGTATTTTTCTTTTTCTTTTTGGCTTATTTCGCTGAGCATGATCCCTTCCAGCGCCATCCATGTTGCTGCAAATTGCATGTGTTTATCTTTTTTGAATGCTGAGTAATATTCCATGGTATATATGTACCACATCTTCTTGATCCAGTCATCTATTTTTGGGCATTTGGGTTGTTTCCAAAGCTTAGCTATTGTAAACAGTCAAGCATACTTTTTAGAGGGTATCCTCTGATCTGCAGAAGCAGACAGACAGATTTTGGAAACTTTCCATCTGGTTAATAAAATTAACATTAACAACCTAACTTACTTGACTTTCAATTTTGATAATTTTCTGTTCCCTCCTTTTATTTTTAGGGGATCATTGAAAACTTTTGTCCATACAGTCCATCTGTTACAGAAACAGACTGATCTAGGGTCCCTGCCTGTAGCTGATGTGCTGTATAGGTAAGTTGTCATTTAGGATCCCCACTCTCCTTCTACACAAGGCAGATTTATCCATAAAGACTCTTTTAAGAAGTAGATTAATAAACTCTTGCTGATTAATGATTCATATTCATATTATATTATCATATATATTATCATATTCATCTTCTTTGTTTCTTAAAGATTTATTTATGCGTACAAGAGATGGGGTACAGGCCAGAGGCGTGGGGGGGGTGAGAGGATTCACCAGAGACAGAGTAGGGAACAGAACAGGTGGATTGACAGAAATACACTGCTGAGGGGAGCAGCGGGCAAGTCAGGAGAGGTCTGCTGAGCCATGTGGGTTGCTCCCTGGCCGACCAGGAATCGAACTCATGCTGCAATGGCTGCGGATAGCTCCATAGGTTGCATCTTAACCCTTGCTCCACCAGGGAGGCCCCATATTCATCTTCTTAAGTAAGAATTTTGTCTTATGTTTCCTGCTCTTTTCTCTTTTCTAAGATTTACCTATTCATGCACACAAGAACTGGGGTATAAGCCAGAGGTGTGGGGGTGAGAGGGTTCACCAGAGACAGAGCGGGTAGCAGAACAGGCGGATTGACTGAAATAGACTGCTGAGGGGAGCAGCGGGCAAGACAAGCGAGGTCTGCCGCACCATGTGGTTTGCTCCCTGGCCGGGGATCAAACTTGTGCTGCAGTGGTTGCGGATAGCCTCATAGGTTGCGTCTTAATCTCTTGTGCCACCAGGGAGGCCCTGTTTCCTGCTTTAAAAGTGTTACTTTTCATTCTTTTGGATTTTTTAAATTTCAGTAGCTTGTAATCTATTCTCATTGCCCATTTCAAGATGATGAAGTATTAAGGTATAAAGAAGAAAGTGAAATTATTCATAATCTCATGTTTCCCATTTCATAAACACACCTCTCTCTCTCTCTGTCAGTCTCTCTCGTGCATATATAAAGTATACACATTTTATACATGATTAAAAGTTTATTTTAACATTTCTATAAGCACCACTTTGTAATTTTTGAATTTAAAAGTACATTGTGAATGGATTTTCAGATGTGTACTTTTTGTATAGAACTCTTTTAGTTTTCTGATCTTTGAGATGGTGGGTAGACTTTAGTTTGATAATCTCAGTGCCTGTGCTGCTTCTTCTTTCTTTTTAGGTTATTGCTTTTGGAAGGGGGGCCTGGATCCCCTTCCTGTTTGCTTGGTGGCAAACACATAGTGTCATGGGGCTATGAGGACATGTTGCCCGCACCGGATAGCAACACCGGCTCCAGTTCTGAAAATAAAGGTAATGTCAGGGATTCTGTCCTGTGATGGAATTAAGATGTAAAGAGAATGATTTTAGGTTTTTGAAGCAAATGATTTAGATAAAACTCTGTGTTGCTATTAAAGCTCGAGATTCCCGTACAGTGTGTTCATTGTCTGCTTTATCAGCATAAAAACTGATACTCAGTGAAGTAAGAAAATGGATAGTTTTACTATGGCAAAGAAAAGGTATCATCTAGACTCTCCTGCCAAGGAGGCATGAGTTACTCTGGTTCTTAGGTATTTGAGTTGGGACATGGGAATGTCAGGTTGAATTTTTCAGTGTGCTAATAGAGTATCAGATCTTGCTGCTTGATACTATTTCTTTTAGTAACTCATCGTGTGTGTGGATCAACCTTCCCATGCTAAAAGCAAAAAGAATGTTCAGGGGAACATGAATTGTTAAGTGTTTTCTTTAAACAAAGTATTTCCTGGTTTCAGATGTTTTTACATTTACTCTGTGATCTCAGTGAAAATGGCAGCTCTCTTAATTGACCTCCAAATAACTTAACTGCCAATGAATTAGCCTTTCTATTTGCTCAGTAGACACAGAGCCCAGTGCTGTGGCACGCCGGGCTGTAGGCTCCTCTCAGCATCTCTGCATTGCCACTCCCGCCTGCAGAGCTGTGGGCCTGCCAGTAGCCCACCTTGCTCCCAAACCTGTTCATTACCATAATTGGTGCTTGTTGTTCTGATTTTATCATTAAATATTATATAACCAATGAAATTGGAATTTTTAAAAGCCAAGGAAATTGTTTCCATAAAAAAGAATGTATGTTTTATAAAGATTTACAAAGTAAATCTCTAAGAAGTTGGTGTTAATTAAGTGTAGGACCCAAGGCTTATTCTGCCCACCCCTTCATTTCACACCCTTGATGCGGGGGCAGCCTTCTGAGGCATCTGCAAGGGCGGGGGGTGCAGTCCAGAAACCGGTCACTGCTTTCTCTCTCATTCCAGGGCCTGCCCTTTGTCAGAGTCTACTTTCTTAGGTGACTTTGGGGTACAGTTTATTACCTTTACTGACTCTACTGGAATCAATAGGAGAAACAAAAAGCCTGCAGTAGCCAAGAAGTTTTTAAACTTTATAGAGTCATAGTTACATCTCCATTGAAAACCAGATCCCCTTTATTTTCTCCCTTTATAACATTTATTATCTCCTTTGGAGTAGTTTCTTGCTGAGAATGATATTAAGCCAATCTGTTGGCTTTTTCCCCTGTAGTACCTTCGGTTTTGCTTCTAGGTAGAATGTTTTTCTTACAGTAATTTTAAAATAATCTTATTTAACTTTTTAGAAATGTTTAACATATACACAAGTTGAGAGAATACTATAATAAATACCATGTACCTGTCACTCAGCTTCAAGTATCAATTCCTAACCAATCCTGTTAAGTCTGCCCCCTCCACGCCCACCCCTCAACAGATGTGTACTTAAGATCTTGGGGCTTTTCTAAAGATTGGCGAATAAATGCATGTTTTAGTTTTAAGTGAAAATAAAATGTTTAAGAAATAAATTATTATTTTTAAAATGGTTACCAGCTTTAACAGGCTTTTTTTTTTTTTTTTTTTTTAATGAGAAACCAATAGGTGCAGGACCTAATATCATTTAGTAGACTGGATCTTTTTTTTTAATATTTATTTGTTTATTTTATACAAGAACCAGGGTACAGGCCAGACGTGGGGGAGGGTGAGAGGATTCACCAGAGACAGAGCCGGCAACAGAACAGGCAGACTGACGAAATACACTCCTGAGGGGAGCAGCAGGCAAGACAGGAGAGGTCTGCCCCACCATGTGGGACTCTCGCTGGCCGGCTGGGATCGAACTGGCACTGCAGAGGCTGCAGACAGCCTCACAGCGCAGTGCTCAACCGCCTGCGCCACCAGGGGAGGCCCCAGTAGACTGAATTTTAAAGATAACAGTACACTCAGTATTCATTTGAATGTGTGACATTCAGTTTCCTCCCACCAATAGGACGAGCAGAGGCAAACTCCACTTAAACATAATGGGGGGAATGGCTATGGAAATCAGCATGGAAAAAAAAATTTTTTTAAAAGATTTATTTATTTATTTATACAAGCACTGGGTACAGTCAGAAGCGCAGGAGGGTGAGAGAATTCACCAGAGCCAGAGCGGGGAGCAGAGCAGGCAGAAGGACCGAAGTACACTGCTGAGGGGAGCAGCGGGTGGCAGGAGAGGTCTGTGCGCCATGTGGGACCCTCCTCCGGTGGCCGGGGAGCAGCCGGGGATCAAACCGGCGCTGCAGAGGCTTCGGGCAGCTTCGCAACCCAGCGCTCAACCGCTGCACCACCAGGGAAGCCCCAGCATAGAAAATTTTTATCCATAAGCTTTCTTTTTAAAGCAGATTCTTTAGAATGTTAGCTATTAATCCACTAAATGTCATAGAGATTCTGTTTATTTTAGCTTAGGGAAGATGTGCATAATGAAAGGGAAACATAATTGCTGTTTTTAAATAGAAGAGATATACTTTTGTGCCATGTTGCTTTAGAAACTAAAATTAGGTTCTCTGGATGGAAGATCCTCAGAAGCAGTTGAGTTCAATGTGTGTCATTAATGTATGGACTTGGTGTGATCTGCCATTTATGGAGCGCTGGCTTTGTGGCAGGGGGCAGTGTGCATGTTTGCCTCTATCACCTCACTGAGCCATCACTCTGACTCTTGAGGTGCACGTTATTAGCCTCATCTTACAGGTGAAGAAACAGAAGTTCAAAAAGTCCAAGGTCACCTAGTAAGTGTAGTTCATTGATACCTTTCTTACTAGGAAATCGTTAGTAAAGATATTATTCTCTTAGTCATTTCCATTTAGACTTAGGAATGAGAAAATGTTGCTCCATATTTTTGTTATTCAAAAAAAAAAGGAAAAAAGAAACATTTGGCAGAGTCAACCAGGTTTTCCTGCTAATAACTGTCTGGTCTTAGTCTCTGAATCCCCATGTGTTTTGGATATTTCATTTGGGGATTTGAGCCATCCCCCCTGCATGTCACATTGAAGCATTTATTTTTGAAGGTTATTTTTTGCTCAGCGTCCAGATTGTTTTTTCACTAGAAAAGTACATTTATAACCTCTTTAGAATGTGTGTAATTTACCTGTGGAAAAATGATTTCAGATGCTGACTTGGGACGCTGTCTCACGGCAGATGGTCTTTACCTATATACTACTAACTCAGTTGGAAGAGGAGTAAGCAAATTGGGGTCTGGATTACATGGTACTCTCAGGTCAGTTGCATGGAATTTGCTGAATGATTTGGCTAGAGCACTTCCCTCTCTACATGGATCTGTGAAGAATGCACCTAGAGGGGTGTGCTCACACCCCAGGGACTGCTGACTGGTGACTGTTACTCCCCCACGCATTGTCCTGCTCCATGTCAACTTCGTTTTGACTCTGAAGCTTGGTAGCCCTAAGGTCATTATTTCTAGCCTGAAATTCCTTTCTGATCAGGATTTCTATAACAATATCAGTAACTTCCCAGTTGACAAACATACATTTTTCTAGTTACACCTTTTTATACTTTGATTTGACATTGCTTTAGTGATCAGGGTATAAGATCTATGAATTGCTGCCAGTAGAAACCCCAGTTTGAGAACCTTATATTTATTTAATTATACCATCCCCCCACTTTTTCTCCTCCCTAATTTATTGTAGGAAATTAATTATTTGCCATAGTCTATCAGTCCTAAAGTTAATATAATATATTCACTCTCTTTCACTTGTCTTACATACATACTCATTTTTTAAAATTAGGTGGAAAATGTCATTTATGCCTGTTATAGCTCATTGTGGGGTTTCAGGAAGCCAGATGACTCAGCCTGTACACCTTTCTTTTCCACAGAGGTTTTGTGTACTGCCGGAATGAGGAGCTGGAGCCAGGATGGGTTGCTTTTGGCAGTGGCAGTCTCCTCCACCGGCCTGTGTCTTTTGATAATAAACCTCACTCCCTTTTCCAGGTCATTGACCAGAATACCCTTCAGGTAAACTGAAAATATAGGCTTTACTTTTTATGTTTTAGAGACAGTGAGGCAATTCCTGACATCATCTGATGTAATAATAATACAGTAGATATAATTTCCTGCCAGAGCGGCATCTTTTTTATTCATCATTTGGACATTTTGTTATTTCTCTAATGTCTTACATTTCGTTCCACATGATCTGAGTGACTGTGCTCTGTAAGAGATTCTAAGGCCACCAACAAACTTTTTTTATGATTGAAAAAAATTCTAGAAAATCAAAAATGGTATAAATACTAACTGGTTTTGGATCTATTTTGGGAAGGTGTCATTTCTCTATTCATTTTCTTCTGAACAGCCTTTCTGTGGTAATGGAAGCTTTGAAATGAGTTTGTACAAACTCATGTGTTGTGCTCAGAGCCCATCCTCAGTGCTCTCAGGGCATTCTCATGGCACTTGCTACATTATACTGACATTGCCCTTGTTTCTAACTCTTCCCAAAACTGTGTAGGCCTTTAGGTCTGGACCCCGTCTTACTCATTTTTGTATCCCTAGAATGTAGCACAGTGGATAACATTTGACTTATAATAATATTGCTGGTGACTGCCATTTATCAGGGTCTCTTTTGTGCCACACCCTGGCCTAGGCAATTTATATACACTTTCTCTCCTGCCTGTGAGCTGTCGCTGTGGCTAGGCACATTTAAGCTCTCAGCAAGTGTTCATTGTTGATTGAAGGAAAGTTGCGCAGGGAGGTTAAGTAACTTGTCCCAGGCCACACAGCCGATAGTGGTAGCAATTTGGGGGTAGCTTAGTCCAGTCAGTAGCTGTTCAGTGTTGTAGATTTCCTGGCACTACAGGTTCAAAACGTGGCTATAGCAGCTAATGAATTTTTACTTTCCAGGTAGACAAAACAAGTCTGGAAAAAGCTCACATGAAATGAGTATAGGGGTCAGAAGTAACCTTAGGAAAACTGGTGACTCACCCCAAAAGATGGAATAACTGAAGATCGTTCTTACTCTTCTAAAGGCACCTATTCTTTCCTAGCTATTTTTTATTTTGGGATTTTCAGCTCCGCTCCTACTCCTAGATTAGGAAAAAAAAAAAACTTAGCCGTTTTCTTGGTTCTCATTTTTTCTCATTTTAAGTGCTTTTCTCTAGCAGTAGAAATTAGCATGTAACTACACACCTAATGTGAAATGGCGCAAAGATTATTCATTGTGCTGAGATGAAGAGTGGTTAGTATTAGAAACACATGCCTTCATGGGACCACAGAGACTTGCTGTTTGTCTTTTTCCTGTGATGGACTTGGGGAATTTAAAGTATGCTCTCACAGGTGCTATCATTTCTCTTTCTTCTTCTCCTTCTCTGCTTTCCCACTTGTGTTCCTTTTGCCCTCACTTTCCTTCTTTCCATATTTATTACAATTTTGAGGTAGGCTTTCAATTAAGTACTGGGGATGTACAGATTGATAAGATATAGTTCCCGTCTTTTAAATATATTTAGTAGTCTTAAGTTCATCTGTACATAAGAACATTTCATAAAATACTTTTTCTCTACAACATTACATTTTTAATAAGTGTTTTATAAAACACATGCATAGCAGTTTCAAAATGTTTAGTACTTTTTTTTTCTGTTAAAATGTAATTTGAATTACTCTCAAGAATCTATTTTACCTTGTGCATGGTCTGTTGAATGAACTTTCATGTTTTTATTTTTGCCATGTAACGTTCATATATTTTTCTTTGCAATAAGTATCAATTTTGTTTTGACTAGGACAATATTAAATTTTCCTCTTGGACTTATTAGCATTAATGATGAGGTGATAAAATGAATCAGAATTTATATGACTTAATAGCATTAATGATGCAGTGAGAGCATGAATCAGAATTTATGTCTTACTAACAAAGCTTTCCTCCCTTTTGTGTCCAGGTGTGCCAGGTGGTGCCCATGCCAGCCAATCACCTCCCTGTTGGCAGCACTATGAGCACCGTGCACCTTTCTTCAGATGGTACTTACTTCTATTGGATCTGGTCTCCTGCCAGTCTGAATGAGAAAACACCTAAGGGACATTCTGTCTTCATGGACATTTTTGAACTTGTGGTCAGTTTCACTCTCATTTTGTGTCTTTGCAGAGATATGTCTGTTTACTTTTTTTTTTAATATTGGTTTACAAAGGAAAGAAAAAACTTGCAATATGTACAGTGTGTTTACTGTTGCCTCACAATTGACTTACTTTTGGATGTCTTTAAAACTGTCTTTGTTTGGAGTTGTATGACACAAAAGAAGTCAAGTTTTCCAAAAATTAATCTGGCAACAGAATGGTTATAACAGTTAGGAGTAGACAGTGGAGTTTTTAAGTAGACGTGCTCATGGACCTTACTGCAAATACAGAAGTAAGCTGCAGTAGCAAGACTGGGTCTGTATGTAGATACTTGGAGGCTCTGAGTGGTGAAACTGAGGGAAGGCATTCATTAGATACCAGCCAAGTGCCTACTGAGAGCCAAGCAGCATTGCGTCTAGTGGTGGGAATATGGTCTCCGCCAAAGTAGGCAAGATCCTTGCTCAGCTGGAGCTTGTATTTTATCTGGGGGTGGGTTGAGGAGGTGGTGAAGAGACAAAAAATTAGTTATAAATAAGGGAGCAAGTAAATGGACGAGATAATTTTATTTATCTTTAATAGGTCAGCTTTTTTTAAATTTTATTTAAGATTTATTCATGCATACAAGAACTGGGGCACAGGCCAGATGTGGGGGAGGGTGAGAGGATTCACCAGAGACAGCAGGGAACAGAACAGGCAGACTGACTGAAATACACTGCTGAGGGGAAACAGCTGGCGAGACTGGAGAGGTCTGCCGCTCCATGTGGGTATCTCACCAGCCAGCTGGAATCGAACCCTCACTGTAGAGGCTGTGGACAGCTTCACAGCGCTGTGCTCAACCACCTGCGCCACCAGGGGAGGCCCTGGACAAGATGATTTTAGGTGGTGAAGGAAAAGAAGTAGCTAACTAGATGAAGAATTTGGGGATTAGGAAAGGGAAGAAAATTCTGGGAAGAGAAGACCGCAAGTGCAAAGGTTCTGTGGCAGGAGTGTGTGTGCCTATTATAGGAAATGACAGCTGGCTAGAGTGATGGGAATGCAGAGGACAGCTGGGGGCGAGAAGAGGTCAGGTACTATGTGGTCTCGACATGCACTGTCCCACACAGCAGCCATCGGCCACATGTGGCTGCTTAGCTTCATATTGATCAGAATGAAGTAAAATTAAAACTTTGTTGCTCCGTTGATTAGCCACATTTCAGGTGTGGGGGTAACTGCATGAAGTTAGTGGCCACCATGTAGCACAGTGAAGATACAGAACAGTTCATTCATTGAAGAAAGTTCTGTTAGGCAGATTGGCTTAGATAGTAATTGTGGAGACTTGTAATAGAGAAAATTGCTCCATGCCAGGTCTGTGATGAAGCCGTTTTTCATAATGTAATTTACAGCCTCTTTCTGGGAAGAACTTAACATTCTTAGGATAAAAGCTGAAGTAGTTTTCTAATAAATTTTATGTGGGAGAAAGTTTGTTCTGGGATACTAATCACCCATCCCATCAGCGGTTAGGCGTCTACTGTACTTCAGCCATATGTTCTTTTCTTGTTCTATCTAGGTTCTCAGTCCTCTTTAATCATTATCTTTTCTTATAAACTGTCCCAGCCATAGTGAATATTTGGATTGATCTACTGGAGACTACTGATAGAACATGTGTTCATATTTAAATTATTAGAAAAAAGTTTTTGTTTTCAGACTTACCAACGGTTTAAAGGATTTAGGCCTCCATCAAGCATAGTGGGAATACCCTGAGGAGCTCCCCCTTTCCCTGGCTTTTTTGAATTAAAAATTGTGTCAGAGAAATACATGCACATGAATGAAAACTTCAGGTAGCACACCAAACTCATCATGAAAAATGACAGGCCTCTGTCCCATCCCAGCACGCTGTTTGCAGGTGTTATGGAATGGTGTCAGCTTTTAGTTCTTGTGGTAATTACCTTTATATCTCTGAGTAAAATGCTTAACTTGCTGCTTCTTGATTTATGAACTCCATATATTGTGTGTTGGCTTTTTTGTTATGAGAGATGAAGATTTACCTCAATTGCTTCTCTTTCTTTCCTTCTTCCTCCTAATATATTTATTTCACTCATCTAATTCTTCCTTTGATTATCTTTGTAGCTCTTAACTTTATAGTTAACCCTCTGTTTCTTGTTGCTCAGCTCCAGGCAGTATGTCTTATCTCCTACTTTAGAAGATGGAGACAGTAGTATCCCCTCCTGTCCTTCAGTGTGGAGGAAGCCGAAACTGAAAGTATGGGGGTGGGAGTTACAGGAGAAAGAGATGATTCACCCCCACCCTCCCTGCTGTAGAGTCTTAGGAATTGGTTGCATCAAGTTTGGTGCAGAGCTTTGTGAGACAAGGGCTGTAGACTGAGTTTATAAAAGGAACTGTTGTCCCCCTTCCTGGTCCACATGACATTTGTGTTCAAATGCCAATTGCCAAGGCAAAAATGACTGGCCCTTTTTTTTCCTGAAGAAACTAACTGAATGACCCTGAAAAAAAGCTGACTATATCGACATTGGGCTTCATTTCAGGAAAAGACTTGCTACCCTGTGACTCACCCACAGGTGATGTCTCCCAGTTAGCAAACCTTAACCACGTGCACAGCATCCCCAGTGAGTGCTGAGTTGTTAAAAAAGAGCAGTTTACCTAAATAAATAAATAAATACCCAACAAGCAAAATCTAAAACTTTGAAGAGGTTTGTGATATGGGGGGGAGGAGAATAGAGAAGACCAGGTTGGCAAAATAGTAATTATTGAAGCCAGGTGATGACACATGGGCACCACGTTGTGCTGCTCTCTCTTGTGTACACTTAAAAGCCACAGAATAAAACCTGATAAAAAGGTTTAAAATCTAAGAAGAGGGGCCTCCATTGTGGCGCAAGGGCTTAAGTCTCAGGACTGTGAAGCTTTCGGCAGCCACTGGAGCACAAGTTTGATCCCCAGCCAGGAACTAACTCACATGGTGCAACAGACCTCTCCTGTCTTGCCCTCTGCTCCTCTCAACAGTGGCTCAGTCATTTCCCCTGTTCTGCTCTCCACTCTGTCTCTGGTGAATGCTCTCTCCCCCCAACCCCGCACGTCTGGCCTGTACCCCAATTCTTGTATGCATAAATAAATAAATCTTTAAAAAATAATAAGGAAATCAGGAAAAACAACTAATAGAAGAAGGAGAATAAAACATTTAATCATTAACTTATTTGGGAGTTATGAGAGGACAGCTCATATCTCCTATCTCATATGCATTCATAAAGCAGAATAGAATAGTGCCAAAAATTAACTATCAAAGAATAAGAAAGAGCCCTTTGGAATTAAAACTTTGATTGGCAAAATTTAAAAATTAGTGGAAGGGTTACTGATAAGCAATCTCCCAGAAAATAGGACAAATAGAAAAACAGCAGTAAATGTAAAAGGAAAAATAAAAGACATTGAGGACTAATCCACCTGATATCTTGAGTAAGAGTTCTAAGAAGAAAATAGGGAAAATAAAGAGTAGGACATGATCAAAGAACTAATACAAGAAAAATGTCAGGCTAAAGGACACCAGTGTCTAGATTAAAAACTACCTGGGACAGTTAATGAACAGTACCTACACCAAGGCACATCATCCTGAAATTTCAAATTATCAGAAATAAAGAGGGCTCTAAAACTTCTAGAAATAAAATCATCTACAAATGAAAAAGAATTAGAAAAAATACTGGTCTATTTAATAGCATACTCAAATTCTGCAGAAAATTGCTTTACAACCCAGAAGTCAGTGTTCAACCAAAGTATCAGTTAACTGTAAGACAACATAAAGATATTTTAAAACATGTACTTGCACAGTCAAAAGCGCATTCTTGCTCTGAAGGAAACAGGACAGGTAAAATAACTTCTGCCAGTGGCGTGATATAGAAAGTTGGGAACAACTTTGAATAATTTTTGGAGCCCAGATCAAACAAACCAATAGTAAAAAACTTTTTGGAAACTGTTTGGAATTTGTATATAAAATAAGTATTGGATGAAACTGAGGGGTTATTCCCTTTATTTATTCATAAGTCTAATATTGGCATTGTGGTTATATAAGAAAATGTTCAATTTTTTAAAGACTTGTAGTGTTCATAAGTAGAATTACATGCTGTCTGGGTTATATTTTATAATGCTTGAGCAAGAAAGGCTATTAGATTAAACAGGTATGGCAGCGGCTGTATAATCGCTGACTCTGGATGATGAGTATATGTAGGTTCATTATACTAGTCTCTATTTTTGCGTGTTTGAAAATTTTCATCATTAAATAAAAAACTTGTAAGCACCACAACGACTAGTTTATTTAACTGTTTCTAAAATGCTGACTTGGGGAGCTAAACATAGATATCTCACTTTCTGCCTGTGGTCTTTCATTAAAAAGCATGAGGCATATCTGCATAGACTCAAGTAGGTTAATTTCCAAATTGTATTGTTTGGTAGAAAAAACTCAACTCAGAACAGTGTGTGAATTTTCTACCTGCTGTGTAATAGAAGTCGGGGGCCAGATTCTTTCTGCAACTGTCCTTCTATTTTAACAACTTTCCTTTCACAATGGATTGATCACCACAACACACAAATACATTAGAATAGATCCTTCTGGGGCCTCCCCTAGTGGCGCAGCGGTTGAGCGCTAGGTTGTGAAGCTGCTTGCAGCCTCTGCAGCACCAGTTCGATCCCTGGCCACCGGGCGAGGGTCCCACATGTCGTGACAGACCTCTCCTGCCGCCCACTGCTTCCCTCAGCAGTGTATTTCATCAGTCTGCCTGTTCTGTTCCCCGCTCTGGCTCTGGTGAATCCTCTCACCCTCCAGCACTTCTGACTGTACCCAGTGCTTGTATAAATAAATAAATCTTTTAAAAAAAAAGAATATATCCTTCTGGAAAAAATACAACATCAATCCCCTTGACCCTGATGTTCCTCTGTTCCCCTATCTTCCTAGGGCTTTACAACAGAAGCCCTAGAAAGAGTTTACTGTCTGCCTTCCATGTTCATGGGCTTCACGTCTGCAGATTCATCAACTGCAGATCAAAAGTATGTCCTCTCTGTAGTTGGACCTAGTGGTTACATCTGTGCCGAATGTACACAGACGTTTTTCTTGTCATTATTCTCTAAACAATTCAGTTTAGCAATGATTTACATAGCATTTACTTTGTATTAGGCATTGTAAGTGATCTAGAGATGACTTAACATATACAAAGGTTGCGTGCAGGTTATATGCAAGTTCATGTTGACTCTATAAAGGACTTGTGTGCCTATGGATTTGGCATGGGGGGCTGTCCCAGAGCCAGTCCCCCAAGAGTACTGCAGAACAGCTGTATTCTTACCGTTTTATGTTCTTTCCTCCCATTTGTTCTTAAACTGGCTACCGTCAGTCTTTCTGTGCTCACCATGCCACCAAACAGCCCTTACCAAGGTCCCTAGTGACTTCACATTGCTAAACTCAAGGTGAACTCAGCCTTCTTTTCTTTTTTTTTTTTAAATAATAAATTTTATTTTTATATTCCCCATACAATTTCAACCCCCCCATTCTGACCCCAATCCCTCCCCTCCCGCCCCCCCACCCCCCAAAAAGTGTCTCTGGTTCATAGTTTTTTGTTGATTTTGATTTTCACTTTCTTATAGTTATTCATTTTCCTGGTCCCTTATTTAAGTTTTCTAGATTCCTGCTATGAGTGAGACCATCCGGTATTTTTCTTTTTCTTTCTGGCTTATTTCGCTGAGCATGATCCCTTCCAGCGCCATCCATGTTGCTGCAAATTGCATGTGTTTATCTTTTTTGAATGCTGAGTAATATTCCATGGTATATATGTACCACATCTTCTTGATCCAGTCATCTATTTTTGGGCATTTGGGCTGTTTCCAAAGCTTAGCTATTGTAAACAGTGCTGCTATAAACATAGGGGTGCAGGTATTCTTTGGAATTGATGTTTCTGTGTCCTTTGGGTAAATACCTAGGAGTGGAATTGCTGGATCATATGCCTTCTTTTCACTACACCTTTTCGCAGTATTTATGTGGCCCATCACTCCCTAGTCATGAAGCACTTTTTGTTTACCACGTAAGACACCCCATCCGACTTCTCCTATCACTGCTTGTTTCTTCACAGTCTGTCTTCCCTGCTCTTAATAATCACGTGCACCAGGACCCCTTCTCTCTGCTCTCTCTGCTCTTACTCCCTTGAACCATCTCTATGTGTAAATGCTTACATTTGCTTTTTGGTTAAAACCTGTCCCTGGAATTTGATGCATATTGATATGGCTGCTTATTTGTATATGCGCAGAATAGGAAACTTCCTGTTGGAAGTCCGATAGTCACCTCAAGGTAAATATGCCCCAACCAAACACCTGTTTTACCCCAGACCTGTGCCTACAGATCTTTCCCCCTGCAGTCGATGATATCTGTGTCCTTTCAGTAATGGCCTGAGACCTTTAGCAGTCACTAGTCACTCTCCACGATTCTTTTTTTCTTCCGCAATTCTGTGTGCAGTCAGCAAATCTGCCTTCTCTATGTTAAAAATTTATCCCCAATTCTATTACAGTTAGATCATTTCTAATCTTTGAATTTGTTCATCAGATTTTACATGATAATGTATCACTAGGTAATGTGCTTACTCATCTGTATTTATTGAGTTTATGTTATTTTCCCATTATTTTGGCTGCTGTGAGTCACATATTTGTATTTGGTGAGCTTATCATGTGTGAGGATAAAACACCATTGGTGAAAAACATAACCATATTTACTTGAGTGTTAAATCTCTATATGGCTAAGAAAAAAATGTGGGATATTAGAGGAGAGAGCAGAATTCATTGTGGCAAGATTTTAATGGGGCCAGTGTCTTGAGCTGAGCATCTTGTGAGTAAGTGAGCAAAGCAGCCTGGGTATAAGTAGCCTGTTCGCTGGACAAATCAGTGGGGAGAGCTAGAGCTGGGGAGCTTAGCTGGAAGCTTCACACCTAGGTTGGGGTATGTGCCACTTGCTGTTTCTGAGTTTTATTTGATTTTGCAGAGAGTAACTTCTTTTCCACAGTAGCAGACTTAAAATTACCTGATTTCTTCTTTCTTGCAGCCCTGTAACTGCAGTCCCAGCAGTGACACCAGGTGGGAGTGGTGCTGTGTGCTGGTCATGCTCTAACAGTCTAGTTGGTGCCTCATTGCATACTTGAGCTTTCTCAGCAACATCTGCTCTTTGTGGAATGCTTGTGACCCTAACCACTGTGTACAAGCGGGAGGTTTCCATCCACCCTACTTACATGTGTTGTGGGTCCTTCATGCAGTGGCACTGAGTATAGACAGTTAATACCTGGATCTGTTCCTTCATCTCTTCAACATTAGTGATTGCCTTCCCCTTACCAGTAGTGAGCAGGGAACTGGAGATAGAGTACAAACAAGCCAGACAAAATCCCCATCCTCCTGGAGTTTACATTCTAGTGGAGGAGGTAGAAAAACAGTTCTAAGCTGTGATAAGTATTATGAAGAAATATGAAGAGAGTGAGGCAGTAAAAAATTATTTTGTGTGTGTTTAGAATAGGAAGAGGAGTTATTTAGGGAATGGTCAGAGAGACTTATATAAGGAAGTGATATTTGAGTTTAGCCCTGAATGTAAAAATGATTGAGCCATATAAAGATCAGACAGAGGAACATTCTAGGCAGTGGGAAGGGCATGTACAAAGGCCCTGCGGCAAGGATGACCTTATTGTGTTGAGTAAGATCAACAAGAAGTTGTGTGTGGCTTAAGAAGAGTAGTAAGAGGGTGGGTGATAGGAGATAAAGTTGGAGAGGAAGCCATGGCAATTTCTTACAGTACTTGTGAGGCAACTGGACTTTTTCCCAAGTGACATAAGAAGCTCTTTGAGTAGAATCTAGTTATAAAAGTTCACTGTAGATTTTTTATTTTTGTTTTAATGAGGTACTGTAGGTTACTACATTGTACTTGATTTAGGAATGTAGGTTTACACCTCTACCATTGTTACTCATTGTAGCTTTTGGGTCAAGAATAGACTAAAGCAGGATTTGCAGATTCTTTTTTTTTTTTTTTAAGATTTATTTATTTATGCATACGAGAGCTGGGGTACAGGCCAGAGATGCAGGGGGTGAGAGGATTCACCAGAGACAGAGTGGGGACCAGAACAGGCAGACTGACTGAAACACACTGCTGAGGGGAGCAGCGGGCAAGTCAGGAGAGGTCTGCTGTGCCATGTGGGTTGCTCCCTGGCCGGGGGGATCGAACTCATACTGCAGAGGTTGCAGATTGCTTCATAGTGCGGTGCTTAACCCCTTGAGCCACCAGGGAGGCCCGAGGATTTGCAGATTCTTAAAGAGACTAAACAACCACAGAAAAGACTTAAGAGACAAACCAGATATCTGTAATGTGTGGATATTTGATAGAATCCAAGCAACCAGCTTTAAAAACTATTTTTAAGGAAGTTGAAGAAAATTAATTATGAACTCAATATTAGATAATATCAGATAATGTCAGAATCCTTGTTAATTTTTTTTTTTAGGTGTGATTACATTGTGGTTTTTAAGAAAATTTATTGCAAGGCACATTGAAATGTGTAAGGGTAAACTGACACATTCTGGAGAGATATAGCAAATATGGCAAAAATCTTGATAACTGTTATATCTAGATAATGAATAAATGAGTATTTTTTGTATATGTTGTTGTATTGTGAAAATTATCTTCATGAAACATTTTTTAAAAGAACACAGCATGGAGATGGGGCAAGACCAGAATCAATAGGCAGTAGAGGTCAGTGTGCCAGACTGGGGCGAGGCTGTGGTGGAAGTGGCAAGAAGTGAGTTGGTTTCAGGACCCGTCCTTGTTAGAAATTGGTGGCACAGCCTTCCCTTTATCCCTGCAGTAACTTGTGGCATCCAGAGCTATTGTGTTTTCTTCAAATGCTAGAATTTAAAACACTAACTGCTTAGGGCCTCCCTGATGGTGCAGGGGTTAGGTCTAAGCACTATCAAACTATCACCAGCCACTGCGCATGAGTTCAATCCCCAGCCAGGGAGCTGACCCACATGGTGCAACAAATCTCTCCTGTCTCTCCCGCTGCTCCCCTCAGCAGTGTATTTCAGTCATTCTGCCTGTTCTTCTCCCCACTGTCTCTGGTGAATCCTCTCACCCCCACACCACTGGCCTACACTCCAGTTCTTCTATGCGTAAATAAATAAAATTAAATCTCTCTTTTTTTTTTTTTTAAAGATTTTTTTTTTAAAGATTTTTTTTTTATAGAGGCATGTTTTTTTTTTATTTATTTATTATTTATTTTATTTGTTTGTTCTGTTCATACATGCACTGGGTACAGTCAGAAGCGCGGGAGGGTGAGAGAATTCACCAGAGCCAGAGTGGGGAGCAGAGCAGGCAGAAGGACCGAAGTACACTGCTGAGGGGAGCAGCGGGTGGCAGGAGAGGTCTGCGCACCATGTGGGATCCTCCTCCGGTGGCCTGGGAGCAGCCGGGGATCGAACCGGTGCCGCAGAGGCCGCGGGCAGCTTCGCAACCCAGCGCTCAACCGCTGCGCCACCGGGGAGGCCCAAATTAAATCTCTTTTTAAAAACAACACTAACAGCTTACCTTTGGAAAGATAGAATAATGGTGGCTTTATTTTCTACTGATTTCTGTTCTCAGATTTTGTGGCATGACCATATATTATTAGTTTGATAATTAGAATAAAAGAAACATTGAAAAGGTTTTTTTTTTGAAACTTGACCACCACCGTATTCTTTCACCGTATCATTTGTCATAAAGCAGTCAGCTGATTTTGAGCTACAAAATAGGCCTCTTGGTTCCTAGGATTGAGGGAAGATGAAAGGATTGAAGGAGGTAAGCAGAGAGTGGGATCCTGTTACCTGTTTGCCTCTCAAAATGATTTTCTAACTCAGCATGGAATTAGATAACTACTCATTATATAAGGTAGGCGGGAGAAATACAGC
Organism: Talpa europaea; assembly: GCF_964194135.1. Taxonomy (NCBI): domain Eukaryota; kingdom Metazoa; phylum Chordata; class Mammalia; order Eulipotyphla; family Talpidae; genus Talpa; species Talpa europaea. Next base: position 6,112,899 of record NC_140082.1, on the reverse strand, counting down.
TAGGAGAGTGATGTAAACATACGCAGTGGAAAGAATACCCTACCTGACTGCTCAAACTATGATTAATATAAAACAACCCCTAATTCTTGGATCACAGACTTTCTCTGCCTTTTGGCCTATTTCAGTTGCCTTCTGCTGCTCAGCACACCACCCCAAAACAGGGTCCTTCACGCAGCAGTACTTGATGGATTAACGGGGCTCAGCTGCCTGGTGCTCCTCTCCACGTGGGGTAGGTGAGGCCACACCTACAGCTTCATTGAGCTGGGACCTTGGCTGGGGCTGTAGCAATCAAGATGGCCTCAGCCTCTAGGGTCTTTCTGCATCAGCCTCCTGTTGTCCAGCAATGTGGATTGAACCCCTTGAGAGCGGACAGGCTGACTTTCAGCATGGAGCTTTTCAGACAGATGAGTACTTCTGAGTCTGCTTCCATCCTGCTTCTGATGTACCTAAAATAAGTTGCTTGGCCAAGCTCAGGGTCATTGTGGGAGGGGTATAATAAGCAAGAGCTTGAATGCCAGCAGGCATCACTCACTGGGGTCACCCATGTGGCAGTTTTCCGCTTAGAGTCACAGGCCTTCTGAAGCTCTGGACACTTGGAACTCTGACCTTTAGGACCACAGAATAACTGAGGCCTGGAATCTTCCTTCCTGAGTATGCTATTTCTATACTGGACACATTTCTATTTGAGAATCTTTTCTGCCTTCTTAGAGCACTTTTACATCTTCATATTCTAAAAGTTCTTCCTGCCCCCCTGTAATGTGCTTTTTAGATAGATCCTGGAGGAGTGACAGAAGGCCGGTGCAGTGGCTTGTCGTGAGGACGCCTGAGTAGGCGTTTGGATTCCCAATAGTGTGTTGGGAAGCCACTGTGAGCTGCAGAGAAGGCGTGGTCTATTACATCTGTAAAAGATCACTGACTGGTATGTGTAAAGGAGAGCATAGGGGTCTCCAGGTGGAAACACAGAGACCGGTTGAGAGACTGGTCCAGTCCTCAAGCTTGAGATGGTGTGGGCGTGGGCACTGGCCTGGGAGGCCTCTCTGCCTGCAACTGGCTGCCACTCACTGCTCTCAGGTGCTTCCCTCCTTTCCAAGTTCTTTAATCCTAAGAAGTCTCCTTGCTAAGTAGAAGCTTCCAGCAGTCTCCACCTGTGCCCCATACTTCAGTCCTACTTGCTTCCCATGGGTGTTTTTTTGGTGGTACCTGAACACAGTGACATAATTGTTTTTTTTTTTTTAATTTAATGTATGCATTCAAGAGCTGGGGTGCAGGCCAGAGGTGTGAGGGGTGATGAGAGGATTCACTATCAATAAAGTGGAGAGCAGAACAGGTGAATTTACTGAAATACACTGCTGAGGGGAGCAGTGGGAGAGACAGGAGAGGTCTGCTGTGCCATGTGGGTAGCTCCCTGGCCGGGGATCAAACTCATGCTTCAATGGCTGCTGTTAGCTTCATAGTTCTGAGACTTAACCCTTTGCGCCACTAGGGAGGCCCACATAATTGTGTGTGTATGTGTATGTTTTAAGTTATCCATTGCTTCCCTTGTAACACCAGCTCAGGAAGTACTTTTGAATGCCAAGGTGAAGGTGATTGATTTTTAACTTGGATGCTTTTGAAGGGTTATATTTATAGTGGTATGACGTCATAGAGCTCTGCTTGCTAAAGGTTGCTCCAGCAGGAGAATGGGGGTAAAGTGGGGTGATAAGATGTAGATGTGTTATTGTTAAATTTTACCCCAAAGTAGGCTATTCAAGTGGAAATGCCAGGGAGTGAAAGGCGCTTAGGAAGTGGGACTAGATCTCAGTAGCAAGGTTGGGCCCTTAGATGGGAAAGTGGGAGTCCCCATAGAGGTGGGGTTAGGTCTGGGTGAGGGCCCTGGTTGTTTATCAGCGAGGTATCGGTGTTTATCGCATGCCTTCTAAATGCTCCAAATGTTACGGTGAATAGGCAGGCAGGATCCCTGCTCTCAGGGAGCTGGCGTTCACTTGGGCAGGGGTGGAAGAAGGACAAACAATAAGTGAATGAATAAGTAAGATAATTTCAGAGAGTAGTAAGGACTGTGCAGAAAACAAGCAGGGTGATAGGCTCTGGTTTGGGAGGGTTGGAGGAGATTCTTCTTTAGATTGGCGATCAGAAGGCCTCCTTGAGGAGGTGAATTTCTGCCTGAGACCCAAGTGAGGGTGTAGACCTAGGGGCATAGAGTGTTCAGGCAGAGATCCTAGACACCAGAGGCCAAATCTGATCCTAGGCAAGCTCCTGCTTAGGTGAAGATGTGGAACCAGCAAAGAAGAGGGGGAGGAAGGAGAATAGGGACTGGCCATGCTAACACCACATCTTACATGCAGGTACATGTTCATGTTAAAAAGAAACAATCCAGGATTGTGTTTCACCACTATGACTGGGAAGGAGAACCCCACGAAAGCTGGTAACCATGGTACAACCTGCCAGGAAGTCACTGGTTTTGGTTTTAGATTGCTCGTGGATCATCAAGAATGCCTGCTTATTACAGGCGCTGAGTTTAGAGAATTGCAAACAGTTGAGAAGTAGGGCAAGGAAAGAGAAAAGCATTTTTTAAAAAGATTTATTTATTTATGCATACAAGAACTGGGGTACGGGCCAGAGGTGTTGGGGGATGAGAGGATTCACCAGAGACAGAGTGGGGAGCAGAACAGGCAGACCTGAGGGGAGCAGTGGGCAAGATAAGAGAGGTCTGCTGCACCATGTGGGTGGCTTCCTGGCCAGCTAGGGATTGAACTCCTGCTGCAGAGGCTGTGGATAGCTTCACAGTGCTATGCTTAACCCCTTGCACCACCACGGAGGCCCAGAAAAAGCATTTTCGGACTCTAAGAAATCCTTTGAGCACACACGCACCATCCAACCCCCCAACAGTAACAGCCACCTCTGGGACTCTTTCTGGATTCACTTGCTTTCTCTAGTCTTTTTTCCAGTTGCCAACCTTTCACTTTGGATAGTGCTTTTTATTTACTTCTCTAAACTGCCATTTTGCATTCTTTCCCCTCTTTATTCCCCACAGCTGCGTGCCAGTTCTGCCTTCTTTGCTGCTGGGACTAGTGTCTGAGACTCCAGCCAGATGCAGGAGGGGAGTGGGAGTGAGAGGCAGAGGCTGCATGAGGCATATTTGAGACATTTCTCCATTTGAAATAGAGAAAAAGGATGGTATTTTGTTGGGCCAACAAGTTTTTAATACCTCAGATCTGTAAGGATTTGAAACCAAGGGGAAGGAATATAATAGGGAAGGAGTCATCGATGATGAAGGGACAAAAGGCAGTTAAGGGAGCAAGTACTGGAGGCAGGAAAGCACAGGTTTCAAGACAGAAGTAGGAGATTTAACCTTGAAGGACATGAGAGGAAATGGTGCTTCCTCTGGATTAAGAGCAAAGGAAGATGACTTGAGGCTGGACACAAAGGTTCTTTAGTGGGAAGAGAGATGAGTGGTCTAGATCTTTCTAGCAATAAAGAAAACCTGGTGGTCTATTTAAAGTCCTGCTCAGCATTCGTGAAGGAATTTTTGGAGAGATTTTGCTGGGGAATAATCAACTGATGAACAAAGAACTCCCAAGCATCAGGAAGGACCCAGCTAAAGCTGGCATGTGTTTTTAGCAGACAGAATCTGTCTTTCTCCAGGATTGCTCTGTCAGTACCCAAGCAGCTGGGGCTAATGTTATCTGCTGTTAATACAGAGTTTGGATTTTAGCCACTAATTATTTTTCAAGAAGGCATTATCTTCATATTTATACTTAATAGTAAATCAAAAGCTGATTGATTTGTTTTTCTCTCATCTTACTTGTACCTGTCAGAAGCTTGTAATTAGTGAGAGCTGCCTGTGGAATTCAATATAAGGAATTTTAATCAACAACTTTCCTAGAACCTATTAAAACTTCTCTCATTGCTTTTAGAATCTGGGCTATTATGAAAAATGAAAGCTCTCAAATTTAGCATACATAGCCTTTTGTTCTCTGTAGAGCATTTTAGTTTTGAGGTAAACCATCTATTCGGGTGCAGTTTTTGAGCAACCAGATCACAGTAATATAATTCTCAAGTAGAAACTTGTTAACTAACTGGAAACATCATTTAAGGACCTTTTTTTCTTTAAATGCTAGGTTGAAAATGGTGTATTTGTAGCCAATCCACTTCAGGAACGCACAATTCTAATGAGAAAAGAGGGCGAGTCTGCAAAAAGTATTAATGAAATGCTTCTGAGCAGACTTTCACGGTACAGAGCCTCCCCGTCTGCAACGCTGGCTGCCCTTACTGGCTCCACCATCTCCAACACGCTGAAAGAGGACCAAGCAGGTATGCTGCGCTTCCCTGCCGTCGGTTGCTCCCTTCAACAATAGGTATAATTTAAGACTTTGGGTTTTTTTAGAGCGGGTTTAGGTTCACAGCAAAATTGAGCTACAGAGGTTTCCTAAATACCCCCTTCTCCCCACACATGCATCATTTCCCTTATTACCACTGTCCCCTACCAGAGTAGAGCGTTACCACTGATGAACTTACGTTGACACATCATTATCTGTAGGTTCCCTTTGCGCCCTGCCGTTAACACATAGCTTGTAAGCAGTGAGAGCTGACTCTGGAACTCGGACAGCACTTTCAGTGAGCACCTTGGGATGCCATGTGGAGTCTCTTGCTTTACATAGTTCACCTTATTTTATCCCCTGCCAGTCACTGTCCTTTTTTTCACCCTCCCCCTCCAGCTAATATGTTGTTGGCTATAGACATGAGTTAGCATGAATCTGTGACTACTCAGAACATCTTTGTCTTTATTATTATTGTTCATGTAAATTACTTGATGTTTAGCTTATGCTTCATGAATGTGAAAACTTATATTTAGCATTATCTTCACTAGATACAGTCTTCACCAAGCAAGTAAGAGGTAAACCTCATATCACAGAGATGGCTTTCTCTAGAGTTTATCATTTAGTGTTTGCATTTTAATATTTTAAAATGGACAATATTCTTACATACAGAGTTTGAAAATGAAACCCTATATAAAGGTATATGCTGAGAAATTTTATTCTCACCATTTGGTGTATTATATTTTTGCCCCCATCCTGTCCCCTATAGGTAACTGTGTTAGTTTTTATTTATTATTAGTTTTATTATGCAAGCACAATTAAAGACAACTTTATGTGTTCTTATTTCCCTCTTTTTCTTTCTTTTTTAAAAAGATTTATTTATTTATGCATACAAGAGCTAGGGTACAGGCCAGAGGTGTGGGGGATGAGAGGATTCACCAGATCCAGAGCGGGGAACAGAACAGGCAGATTGACTGAAATACACTGCTGAGGGGAACAGCGGGCAAGTCAGGAGAGGTCTGCTGTGCCGTGTGGGTAGTTCCCTAGATGGCCGGGGATCCAACTCATGCTGCAGTGGCTGGGGACAGCTTCATATGTTGCGTCTTAACCCCTTGCACCACCAGGGAGGCCCTCCCTCTTTTTCTTAATAAAAGGAAGAGGTAAACACACAGTCCTGCATTTTTAAAGTAGGTTTTCTTTTCTTTTCTTTTTAATTTTTTTACATCATTTTTCATTTTTGCACATTGTATGCATTTTCTTCTTGGTCATAGTCCCCATATAATTCCCACCATCCTTGTTTTGATCCTGCTCCCTCCCTCCCCTCCCCCCCACTCAATAGTGTGTCTCTGGTTTATAGTTGCTTGTTGATTTTGATTTTTACTTTATGATCATTAGTCTTTTTCCTGGTCCCTTATTTAGGTTTTCTAAATTCCTTAAAGCAAGTGGTTTTTGTTTTTTTTTTTTAAAGATTCATTTATTTATACAAGAACTGGAGTACAGGCCAGATGTGCAGGAGGGTGAGAGGATTCACCAGAGACAGCGGGGAACAGAACAGGCAGACTGACGAAATACACTAATGAGGGGAGCAGCAGGTGAGACAGGAGAGGTCTGCTGTGCCATGTGGGACCCTTGCCGGTTGGCTGGCCGGGATTGAACCGGCGCGGCAAAGGCTGCGGACAGCTTCACAGTGCTGCGCTCAACCGCCTGCGCCACCAGGGGAGACCCTAAAGCAGGTGTTCTTAACCGGGATAAGCTTTTAGGGGGTTCATAGTCATATTCCCCTAAAAATGTAGATGTCTGTACTGATACATCATAATTTTTCATCAGATTTTCAAAGTCACCTATGGCCCTCAAAAGGTTAAGAACCATTATTCTACAAGAGTAGAACTATCGGGCCCGCCCTGGTGGCACAGCATTTGAGCGCTGGGCTGCGAAGCTGCCTGCAGCCTCTGCAGTGCCGGTTCGATCCCCGGCCAACCGGGCGAGGGTCCCACATGGCGCGCAGACCACTCCTGCTGCCCGCTGCTCCCCTCAGCAGTGTACTTCATCAGTCTGCCTGCTCTGTTCTCCCCTCTGGCTCTGGTGAATTCTCTCACCCTCCCGCGCTTCTGACTGTACCCAGTGCTTGTATGAATAAATAAATAAATCTTTAAAAAAAAAAAAAAGAGTAGAACTATCTAAATTTATAACAAACCATGAAATGTAGTGAAAGATAGGGCTAGGAAAGGATGCCATGTATAAAAACTGTATCAGAATTAATGTGCTTAATGAATTTAAGGCAATTTTATGCTCTAATCCTTTCATAAATTGAAATGTTAGGAAAATATTTTTGATTAGTTTATTATGAGACTATCAAATTAATTAGAATTTCAGGGTACTTTATTTTCATAGACTGTAGCCTACCAAATACAAATGGGGAAGTTATTAATAATTGTTGTAATATGGGTATGTGGATGATTTCAGCTGAAGGAAGTACTTTGTAGAGGATAGTCCTTTTACCTAAATAAACATTTTCAGGACAAGTTCAGGGCTTGATTCAGGTTTGTCCTTGGGAGAAAATTGAATCCTCTGAACATTAGAAATACTAAAGTAATGTTTGTTGGATAAGAAAATATGGGTGATGCTAAAAAGAGACCTCAGAAGGCAAGGGTATATTTAGAATATAGTGAAAACTGAATTTCTGTATTTTAAACATGTGATCTTAGTGTACTTTTATATACATTCTCTATATACTCATTTAACATAATGTCACCAAATAAAAATTCACCAGTTATAGGATAGGTGAACTTTTGACAAATAATTGGATATTGAGGGTTTTTAATTCCATGATAATACCTATTACCATGTAGGGCCTCCCTGGTGGCGCAGGTGGTTGAGCACAGTGCTGTGAAGCTGTCTGCAGCCTCGGAGCAACCCACATGGCGAGCAGACCTCTCCAGTCTCGCCCGCTGCTCCCCTCAGCAGTGTATTTTGTCAGTCTGCTTGTTCTGTTCCCCGCTCTATCTCTGGTGAATCCTCTCATCCTCCCGCGCATCTGGCCTGTACCCCTGCTCTTGTATAAAAAAAAAACTTTATAAAAAAATACCTATTACCATGTAAATAATAGTGCGTCTATTAAAAATATCTTAGTGAAAATGTTGTGGTTACAAAGTTGTTTATTTTCCAATTATTTTGGGTTTCTTTCCTATGGAAATTTATGCCCTGAAGTTATATCCTGAGTGAAGAATGTACAACTTGGAGACTTGAAGTTTTAAAAAATGGAGCTTTTTAGAAGTACAAGCATTCCAAACAAATATCATTTTTCTAATCTTAATCATCAAAGGATGACTTATGTCTATCTAGGCTATGAGTAAGTTATATTTTACACCCTGAAAGCCTACTAGATACAAGCATTATGGACATCTTCAATCCTTACAAGTCTAATATGTAGAAAATCCTTAAATTCACTCTGAGTTCAGATTTGCTATGGGGAAAGAGAAATTAATGTACTTTTTTTTTTTTACGTCTTTACTAGAAACAGTTTTCTTAATGATAGTTTGTCACTGGGCCTAAAAAATGATAATATACATATGATGGGTTATTGTAAATCTGCTGGTATAAAATTCTTCTGTGATGGATATTGTGAAACTCATTATAGGTTGAACTTTCTGATTTCATGTTCAAATCTATTTGTATTGAAGGTAATGCAATAAACCTGTAAGAATTTGTTCTATAGAAAATGAAAAGATCTCTGTTGGAGCAGTTTCCTAGGGGAAACACAAGGAGTAGGATTCTTTTGAGATTTATTCCATGTTAGCATTCATTCTTTTGAAAGAATTTTTAGAGACGTAAGGACATATTGAGTATTGGAACACTTCTGAGAAATGTTCAGATCATGTAACAGGAGGCGTAGGGTCAGACTATCAATCCAGAAAACCACTGTTTCCCCCGTTAGCTTATTATTTCTTGCTCTGTTTTCTAAATGTGAGTATATACTTCCTTCGATTGCCTGTCACTACACTGTGATCTGTTTTATTTTGATAGTCAAATTAGCCTATGTATCAAATATCTCTCCTCACCATTTCCATTGCTTTCACCAGCCAATACCAGCTGTGGGCTCCCTCTGAAGATGCTGCGGAAGACGCCCATCTATACCTGTGGCACGTACTTGGTGATGCTGGTCCCGCCTCCAGGGGGATCAGGCAGCTCTGCCACCCGCTCTCTTTTTGGTGGGACAAGTGGTTTGTCTTCTTTAAAAAGTACGTAAGTTTTATTTGTGGCACTTTCAGAGTTTGTCTCAAACTTTGAAAATTAAGGCTTTCTTAATATTTTTAAACTTTCTCTTTCAAACATTTGTTTGCAATAGCTCTCTGATGACCAGAATTTCGCAATATTGTCACAGGCTAGGAGGAATCAAAGCTATAATCTTTGTAGATGATATAATAGTTTGGAAAACTATCTGTAAAATTGCTATAAATAATGAATTCAGGAAAATTTTAGGAAATAATCTATTGCTACATTATTTACTAATTGCATAGCAAGAGCTCTGCCCACAGTGATAGAATCAGTATGTGAGACATCTCCATTTTAGGACACACACAAAATGTTAAGCACACAAAATTTATACTGCTATATAAAAGATACAAAAATTCCTTAATGTTAAATATACATGTATTTTCATAAATACAGAGGCATACTGTAGTAATTATAATAAGCAAGATGATTTTGGCTTCAGTGGGCAAAGAGTTAAGTGAAATGAAATATAGAATCAAAAAATGATTTTATGTCACCATTTTCAGGGTTTTTACTTTAGGAACATCATTTAACCGCTCTGAGCCTCATTTTCCTCATTTGTAAAAAATAAAGGATAATGGTATCTCACACTATTGTTTAATCGTGCAATTTTAAGTGTAGTATTTGAAATTTGCCTTTTAAATTTGGTAACAGTTCTTTTTTTCCATTCTTTTTTCTTAAAATTTATTTTAGATATATAAAGTGTTTTTAAATCAATATATTGGTTTTTATTCCCTAATATTTCATATTCTATCCTCTTAAAATAATTTGCTTATAGTAATTCCATTAAAGGATAATATTTCACATATAGATTTTTAAAAGAACATTTTTTACTGTAACATAAGCCTGCAGATGTAAATTTCAACTTACCGGTTTAAACAAAATAATTTATGTGTATCAACTTAACCATTAGGTCATTTCAAATAGTTGCCCATGTTTGGGATTCAGATTTTCATGACACCGAACTCTTTATAATCAAGCTGGTTGGACTGGTCCCAGTGCAGTGTGCAGTGCACGTGACGAGGGTGCCTCTATAGTCCTTGGGTGAATGATGTGAATTTACTGGTATTTTGTTTTGTAATAACAGCTTTATTCATATATTCCTTTCATACCATAAAATTTACCCCTTTAAAATATACAATTCAGTGAACTTTTAATATATTCACATAGTTGTAAAATCACCACCACTATCTAATTTTAGTACATTTCATTACTCCCAAAAGAAGCCCTGTGACCATTAGCAGTCACCCCCCTTTTCCCTTTCACCCCAGACCTTGGCATCACCAGTCTGCTTTCTGTGCCTGTTGGTTTGCCTATTACGGATATTTCATATCAGGGCAGTTATACTATAAATATATAAATCTTCCCTTTGACTGGCTTATTTTTTCTTGCCATGTTCTAAAGGTCCATCCATATTGTAGCATGAATTTTTATTTCATTCCTTTTTTTTATGTACCGCATTCTGTATATTGATTCATCACTTGGTGGACATTAGGTAGTTTCTCTTTTTTAGCTGTTTTGAATAATGCTACTTGAACATTTGTGTACAAGTTTTTATGTGGATATGTTTTCATTTCTCTTGGATATATATGAAGGAGTACAATTCTGGGCACTGTAACTGTATGTATACCCTTTGGAGGCCAAATTGTTTTCCAGGTGTCTTCACCATTTGACATTCTCTTCAGTGATGTATAATGGTTCCAGTTTCTCCATAGCCACACCAACATTTGTTATTCTCCTTTAAAGTTAATTGATTTTTTATAGTCATTGTGGTGGGTATAGAGTAGTGTCTTATGTTTTTTTTTTTTTAATTTTTTTTTTAATAGAGGCATGTTTATTTATTTATTTATTTGTTTGTTTGTTTGTTTGTTTGTTTTGTTATACATGCACTGGGTACAGTCAGAAGCACGGGAGGGTGAGAGAATTCACCAGAGCCAGAGCGGAGAACAGAGCAGGCAGAAGGAGTCTGCGCACCATGTGGGACCCTCCTCCGGTGGCCGGGGAGCAGCCGGGGATTGAACTGGTGCCGCTGAGGCTGCGGGCAGCTTCGCAACCCAGCGCTCAACCGCTGCGCCACCGGGGAGGCCCAGTGTCTTATGGTTTTGATTTGCTTTTCCCTAATGACTAAATATGTTGAAATTTCTTTTCATGTGTTTACTGTTCACTTACATGTCTTTGAAGAAATATTTATTCAAATCCTTTGTCCATTTTTAAACATTTTTTTTTTTAATAGAGGCATGCTTTATTTTTTATTTGTTTGCTGGTTTTTTTTTTTTTTTTTGTTTATACATGCACTGGGTACAGTCAGAAGCGCGGGAGGGAGGGTGAGAGAATTCACCAGAGCCAGAGCGGGGAGCAGAGCAGGCAGAAGGACCGAAGTACACTGCTGAGGGGAGCAGCGGGCGGCAGGAGAGGTCTGCGCGCCATGTGGGACCCTCCTTCGGTGGCCGGGGAGCAGCCGGGGATTGAACCGGCGCCGCAGAGGCCGCGCGCAGTTTCGCAACCCAGCGCTCAACCGCTGCGCCACCGGGGAGGCCCCTCCTTTGTCCATTTTTAAATTGAATTTCTTATCCTTTATACACCATTAGTCTTAGTAAATTCTTTTAATCTCTCTGGAGTGGCTTTTTCACTGGGCCCCATTTGATTAAAACAGGCCCTCATGGTGCCATTTTTCATGAGGGTACACCTTACTGGTGATTGTATTTTAGACCCATAAATCAGCAAATGCTTAATTCCTTCTATGTCCTGTCCCCCATGGTCACTTGGGGGCTACCCAGAGAAAGAAAAGTGGTGCTGGCCTTTAGGAGCTCATGGTCTGGTAGGGAGAAACAACTAGAAAATGATGTCCAATGATGTACAATGCTGTATCACTGCCTTATCTGTGTGAGCAGATGTGAATGCTGTAGACTCAGAGAAAGTCATTGTGGAGTGGGCTGGAAGGGAGCACCTTCATATGTGTTGAGTTTAAGTCATAAAAAGTGGGTATTCTTCACTCTAAGTGGACAAGTGCAAGGAAGACATGTGCATTGTAAACATTGGAAAGGGAAATTTGGGGAAGATCATTTTGTTGGTGAGCTGGATGAAACAGAAAATAGAAAAGGAACCAACAGTACAGTGTAGATTATTGCCCCTGTCAGGCATGATGAGGGTCTGAACTATGGTGAAGGGAATAAGGAAAAGAAAAACTCAGTGACTACAGGGCTAGAATTTTATGTCTGAAAATGAGGACGAAAGTAATGTCAATAATAGCAGCTAGCATGGACAAGTTGTGTAGAACTTTTACATATTTTAACTCATTTAATCTTTGCTATAATTATGTAAAGTGGGTACTTTTACTGTTTCTCCCTTACATATGAGGAACAGAAAAGTTCCGTAACTTTCCTAGGATCACACAGATGTGGTAGAGCTGGAATTCAAACCCAGAAATCTAAAGCCCATCCTTGTCATCACTGCACTATCCTGTGTTAACAGAAAAGACCTATTTTAGAGCCAGTGCTTGGAAGGACTCCGAGCTGGGTTTGACTGTGCCCCACTTTTACTGAGCACCAACTGTAGTAAAGAATTTCTTGTAAATGTTATTACCTGTGATGTTAATAATCATAAACCCTCTTTCAGTCACCTTGGGATAATCTATCGGTATACTGAAAACACCCTTATGCAAAACTGCCATTTTTAGAAACGCTTTAAATAATATGGCCCCCTATTAAATTTAGGAAGACACTTTGTGAGAGTTTTCTTTCTGTGGATTTATGTGTATATTCTGTCTACTCATTGTCAACACCAATAGATAACCAAAAAGAGGATTTTTTTTTTTTTTTTAATGAAAGTCTTGTTAAGTGCCTAAAGTTCAAACTTTGGAAAAAATAGACTGACCGTGGTCTTAAGACTTACTAAATGTTTAATATTTGTTTCCCAAGTCCTAGCCTCCAGCTTGGTGTATAATATTTCGGATGGTCAGTTCACAAGTCGTGCCGATCTCATAGATGCTGCTGGAAGCTCGCTAGGGCGTGGTGCTCTTGTACCAGGACTGGGTAAGAAATAAATGCCTGTATTTCCTTGGAAAATTCAAAGTGTTAGCAGTTTTTGTCAAGAAATCTTGCCAATTCCCTATGACATTGTAGTTTCCTTAAAAAAAAAAAAAAGAATTTTTTTTGTACAACAGTTTAAATTTTAGGATTAATATAAGAAATTGCCTTATGTGAAATTCTTCTGCATAATGTTAATTAGTTCTGCTGTACCTAGGTTTTAGTGTAAGCTGCTTAAATCCATTTTGGAATTTAAAAGGTAACATATAAGTCAGTGACTGTAACACTATAAGGTAGCATATAAGTCTGTTCCATTGGACTTATCCTATACTCACATACGAGTTAAGCAAAATTAGAAATTGAATCCTGCCTTCTTGCTCAGGCCCAGTGTATTATTTTGCCAAATACGTACTGGGAGTAGGGATGTGGATTTTCAGCCCTGAGAAGAATCCTTGCCCTTCTGTTCTTCAGCTGTGCTTGGAAAAAATATCTGCAAGGGTAGATAATGACATGATGGTTGAATAGAACATGCTTTTTTTGCAGGTGCCTGTTACGATACGGTGAACAACATGCTGTGGACATGCTCAAATGACTACATTGACCAGTGGTGTAATCCTGGGAACCAGGCCTTCCATTACGTCTGTCAGAGACTTGGAGTCAGCCACGTCATCACTGAGCCCAAAGGTAAGGTGTACTCACACTCTTGCAGGAAAAGACCCCCTCCCCCAGATATGTTAGTAAGTAGGAACATAGGTTAAGCAACAAATTGTGTCAACAACCTTTCCTTCCTGAATTTAGAATCCTGAAATTCTTGTTATTTGATTGGTTTATGATTAAGTGATACATGTAGAACTAAAGGGAGCATTTGAGGTGCATCTTAGACCTTTTAAAGGAAAATTCTTATGACCCTTCTGAAATTGTCAGAAATTGTTTATTTGTACTTGGCATGGCATTATGTTGTCACAAAAGTTTTACATTGATAACTTACTTATACATAAACTTATGTAATTACAATCATCAGTTAAGGACTTTTTCTTAATATTAAGATTTTTTAAATTAATAGTAACTTAATATGTCATGACTTTAAAATCAACTGTAATGGTGTGGAGGAGTGACCAGCTCAGCAAATCCTCCTCACATAAAGCAATGATAAAACAGGCAAAATTATCAAAAACAGCTATTTCCAACCTCTGAAAATTAACCAAAGGCATATAGCATATTGAGAAGTGGGTAGTCTTAAAAAATCCACTTAACTTTGGGTAAGAGCAGTGGAAGTCCAGTGGTGCCCCTAGTCTCCTACTTCAAGTTCATGCAGGGCTGAAATTTCACCTGGGGGGGCGCAGATCTTGTATACCAACAGCTTTGCTTCCAGAGCTTTACTCTGCCCAGCAGCAGAGTTAGTAATAGTGGTGGCAGACGAGCAGAGAAGACGCAGTGGCTCAGCTAGTCTGAGGTTGACTAGTGTCCAAGGAGCAAACCAACAACTAGCCAGAAATTTATTGATTAGATTTGGTAGTAAGAAGGTTTCAGAAAACCTTGCTAAGCTCTCCTCACATCTGCCTAGAAGAGGCCCAAGAAGACGCAAGCTGTTCTCACGTGCCCTGCTGAGTCTGCTTACACATGTAGGGATGTGTGAGGACCCACAGGAAGTGAAGACCAGGACAAAGGTTAACACCCCTGAACTTTGATATGCTCCCCCAGAACACCCAGATGATTCCAGGGTGGATGGTACCCTGACTCAGGAGTACAACCTCTGACTAATCATTGCTTGACCACTAATGAGTATAGGGTTAAAAATAAAAACAACAATAAAAATAAACAAAAAAGAGTAAAATTTGAAATAGAAACAAGAGCTTAAAAAAAAAAAAAACCAACAACTGAGCACAGAAACTAAACACTGCCAGGGAAAGTTAGGTGTTGAACTTAGCAGATGACGCCTTTAAAGCAACCATTATAAACATACTCAAAGAAGTAAAGGAAAGTATGTTTAAAAAATTAAAGGAAAATTTGATGACTATGACTAAATAAATGGAGAACTTTAAAAGGAAAAAAATCAAAGGGAAATTCCATATTTGAAAGTGCAGTAAAAAAATTACTATAGTGGGCCTCCCCTGTGGTGCAGCGGTTGAGTGCTGGGCTTCAAGGCTGCCCGCAGCCTCTGCAGCACCAGTTCGATCCCCGGCCCCTGGCAAGGGTCCCACATGGCAAAGACCTCTCATGCTGCGCCCGCTGCTCCCCTCAGCAGTGTATTCTATCAGTCTGCCTGTTCTGTTCCCCGCTCTGGCTCTGGTGAATTTGCTCACCCTCCTGCACTTCTGACTGTACCCAGTGCTTGTATAAATAAATAAATAAGTCTTTTATAAAAAAATTACTATAGTGACCCAACAGTAGATTGAGCTGGAGGGAGAAAGTCAGTTAACTTGGACATAGATGAGTAGAGTTATCCCACCTGAAGAACAACCAAAAAAAAGATACTTTTGAGGAACACTGGTCAGGTATTATGTAGAATGTCCCTCAGTTTGGGTTTGTCTGATGTTTTCTCCTTTTAAACCATGGGATTATATATTTGGGAGAAGAATATGACAGAGGTGAAGTGTCTTTCTCATTACATCTTATTATAGGGTACATAATATCAGTATGATGTTACTAATGATATTAGAATTGATTGCTTGATTTTTGTGCCAGCTCTCCTCACTACTGTTAGAATCAAGTCGCTAAGCCCCACTTGAGGGAAGGAGAATTTAGTGCCACTCCTAAAAGGAAAGGCATCAGAGAACTTGAGGATATATATTAATCACCACAGTTACTAGTAAATATTTGGGAAAGGTGATACTTTGCGGCTGTGCAATTACCTGTTCAGATTTTGAGTTACTTTTGGTAATTTGTGTCTTTCTAGAAATGTACATTTCATGAGTTATCAAATTTGTTGGCAAAAAGGTGCACATGTTATTTCCTCATAATTAGCTTAATTTCTATAGGGTCAGTAGTAATTTCTCTACTTCCATTGGTATTTATGTAAATTTACTAAAAAAAAATCATTGAATTGTACACTTAAAATGGTTGAATTTTATAGCATGTAAATTATATTTTGATGAAGGTATAAAAAAGAAAGACAAAGAGAAAAAAGTCAACTGTCTATTAATGACCCCCTAATTATTATCTCCAAGCCTCTTGCCTGAACTTCACATTAAGTGTTCAACTCGGCTTGGATATTTAATAAGCATCTCCAACCTAATGTGTCACAAACAAACTCCAAATCTGTACCTACTGAGTGCCCCATATTTCAGTATATGGATCATTATTCTTTCATATGCTCAGACCAAAAAATTGGATTGTCTTTGACTTTCTCCCATACCCTATATCCAAATGGACATCAGTAAATCCATGTTTATGCCTACCTTCAAGATAGATCCCAAATCCAGCCATTTCCCACTATCTGTGCTGCCATAAGTCTAGTCTAGGCCGTGATCTTCACCCATATTATCTTATGTCTCCTCACTAGTCTCCCTATTTCCACTGCACTCATCCTCCTCCTCCCTCTCAGCCTTATCTCTGTACTCAGGCATCAGCATCTCTTATAGGCTAAATAGTCAGGTCTCACACTCTACACCTCCACTGACTTCCCTCCTGGAAGGTCCTAAAGCTAACTTTAGAAAGTCATTGGTGAAGATCAGTAGTATTAATCTGAATTCTCTTGTAAGACCAAGGATCCATAAAGCACAGAAGGGAGCAGAACCTAGTCTCACTTTATGGCTAATATGCAATTGAAAAGTTTAAATTTGGTGACGTTCACCTTCTCTTAATTTTCCATGAGTCCTTTCCTCATAGTTCCCATTGCCCAGAGTCCTTTGGCAGCCCTGAGTTCCTCCACTCAGGTTCCAAGGCTCTCCAAGATTATCTATCTCCCTGTTCCACTTAAATAGTTCATTTCAGCTGCTTTTAAGGAAAAAAATCAATCTTTTTAATGCTTGCCTGTGTAGATTATTTTCACCTCCTTCCCTGAATGCCTGTAACTATCCATGATGTATTTATTATTATATAAGACAGTGCTTGTCAACTCACAAGTTTGGACTGTGGGGATGAAAGGAGATAAAACTATTGGCACTGTGGGCAGATAGATTTATGGACCAGAGGAGAAGGGGCATCTACGATGGAGAGCCATTGAAGGTAGAGAGATTTTACGAGGATGACTACCCGCATGGGCTCTGGGCTGAGATGGCCTACTTCCAGTTTCAGCTCTTTAACTTGTGGCCTAGGCAAGTTGACCTTTCTGACTGCTGGTTTATTCCTCTACAAAACAAAACTAAAATAGTCTTAAGTCTATAGCGCTATTGTAAGGTGGTGCATGTAAAACATTGAGCCCACTCTCCTGTACATGGAACGTCTCAGTAAGTGGTAGCTGTTTATGCTCTTAAAAAAATGGAAATTCCCAGGTTTTTACCCCAGCATTTCGAGGGCGGGAAGAAGGGTTCTAACGGCCATATTGGAAGAGATGGTGGCCAAAATACTCTTCCGTAGGGTGTGTGCACCTTTTGTAAGTTAAAGATCTGTTCCTTGGGAACTGTCCATGTAGCTTATATTTTCTCATTGAGTTTCCTTTTCATCTTCTAGAAGAGGCTATAACCACGAACGAGGTTATAAACCAGTTACTGCACCACGTTGGTGCGATGTGCATACACCAACTTAATCTTCTTGCTACCAACCCCAATCTTCCAATCACAAGTGTCTTGGGCAAGCAGCATCCGATTGAAGCACATCATCTTAACAGTATTTGTGACATTATGGAGAAGGCCATGGTGAATGGAGATACCTGTATTATACGCTGCATTCTTGTTGTCTTTCAGGTAAATATGTTGTTTTGGGATAAATTAAATAACAGAAAAAAAGTGTAAGCCTTGGATTCCACCAGCTAATTTTTCCCACAAGAAAAATTTAATAACATTCCTGTTTTCCATTTTACCACATTCTAATACTATAGAATTATCACATTCATTGCACTGCAATTAATGGAGTGCTACAATATGTAACTCTTTGCAGTTGATGCATGTAAAATTTTTACTGTGACTGTATATTACACAATAGAAGATGTGGTTAAGAATCCACCTGGTTACCTATTCATTAGACAGTCTACCATGTTCTTTCTTCATAGGGATAACTGATCCCTAGTAGAATTAGCATATTTAGATCTACCCCTTATGTTTCTGTAGGTGGTATTTAAATTTTTCTTCAGCCCACAAACTGAAAGGAATCGAGACATCATCCGAAGGTCGGGATTGCTTCTTTGGCAGTTGTTGATGGCACCAAAAGATCAGATTTGCCCTGAAATCCAGAAGGAAGTCTGCCTTGCCATCAGGTAATCAGAAAATGATTTTATTAGTGCTCTCTGCAAAATGCTTCTCCTGACTGCTTTGTAATCTTCTCTGCAAACTGTGTTGTAGGTGTTTCTTCCCCTATTCCACAGATGGGGCCTCGTGCTTAGGGGATAATTGAACTGGAAAGGGGTTTGTGGCCCCCCCCTCCCAGAGGGCCCAGGCCATCTGTGTGTCTGTTTTCCTTATCTCACCATTTGGATCTTAAAAAAAAAGAAAGAAAGAAGGAAGGAAATAAATCCCTTTCAGTGGCTATGTTGGTTGTTTGGAAGCAAATGTTCTCTTTTGGGAGAGAGAATGGCAGCGTGGTCAAGAAGTGGGCTTTGGGTTCTAATCTTTGCCACTTACTAGCTGTACCCTTGAGTTGAAGTTTCGAGTTTTTTGTCTGTTTGTTTTTTAAAGATTTATTTATTTATACAAGCACTGGGTACAGTCAGAAGTGCGGGAGGGTGAGAGAATTCACCAGAGCCAAAGCAGGGAGCAGAACAGGCAGAAGGACCGAAGTAGACTGCTGAGGGGAGCAGCGGGTGGCAGGAGAGGCCTGCACTCCATGTGGGACCCTCGCTCGGTGGCCGGGGATTGAACCGGTACTGTAGAGACTGCGGGCAGCTTTGCAACCCAGTGCTCAACCACTGCGCTCGGTGGCCGGGGATTGAACCGGTGCTATAGAGACTGCGGGCAGCTTCGCAACCCAGTGCTCAACCACTGCGCCACCGGGGAGGCCCTGAAGTTTCTGAGTTTTTTTCAGCAGTACAATGGGCAAAAAATAGCATCTGCTTTATAGGTTTGTGAGATTTTTAATAAGATTTAATAAAAGTAATTCAACACTATTAGCCTTTTTGCTTAAACCTTATTTGATAAACAATTTATCGACCATTTTCTATTTATTGTCGCCTACTCTATCAGTATATATTTTGAGTGCAATTAACTTGTATCCAGGAACATAGCTTTGCTGTACCAGGAGAACCAAGTGCCTGGTCTGGGAGAACCGGAAGCAGGGGAAGCTAGAGGGAGGGGAAGTTTTTCCTAGTATAAGAGATTATGCTTTGGGTCTCTTTCTGTTGAGAGCATGAAATCAATAATTTAAGTCTAGTATATTAGGAAACTTCGGGAAGTGTTAGTATGTCAATTATCTTGATTATAGTGGTGGTTTTGGGGTATATACATAGGTTAAACTTTATCAACTTGTACACTTTAAATATGTGCACTTTATGTCAAACCTCATAAAGAAAAAGGATAGATTTTGGTGCTGTTTATAGTGCTGTTCTTCCTGCCTTTTTGAATAAGCTGAGAATTAGAAATCCCCTTCTCAAATGATTTTCTGGGCACAATCTGCATGTTTAGCTCGCTTGACTACATTGACTTGTGATAGCTCACTTCTGCCAGGACTGCATCTGGACTCAGGTGAGAACTCATTTTGGAAATTCACAGATTGGAGAAGGAGGGGGATACCATCTATCAGGAAGGTGATTGGACTATACCAGGACAGTGATTCTTTCAGAGTCAACTGCTACGTTTGATGTAATCAAACAGGTGTCTTAATAAAAATGGAAACTTAAAGTTTAAAGTGGACTAAATACAACATTTGTTTAAAAGCTTTGAACTTTCTGTCATTTCAGCTCTGGTTTAAATATCTTGTACCCAGGTGAAACTGAAATCAATAACTTACTTAAGCTGGTTTTAACAGAAGGTAAGAATTAACTTTTAATTATCCTTGAACAACCATCCTACAGTTTGTCCCTAAGGAAGCAACTTACTTATTATGTATTTTTCCTCACGTCTGTTAATCAGTGTTATTTTTACTGTGTATCTTCACATATGCCAAGCCCAGATTTCAATCCAATTGAAAGTAGAAGCCACGTTTTCTGAATGTTCAAGCTTTATAAATCTCTTCCCATGTCCACTGCTTAGTGTAGTGTACCAGACTCTAGATGCTTAATGAATGTGGATGGTAATGACTTCTTGGAATTTTCACTCCAGGTATCCTTCACGCGTTTAAAAACAAATTTTTAAAATTAGACTAAATAATAACAAAATTCACCATGTTAAAGACACTGCATTTATAAGCAACATTAACTTAAGGAATTAGCACACTTAATGATACATCAAGAGCGTAATGTAAAACAGGATGTGCTGACTTGAAAATGTCTGTTTTTGCTGCTTTAAGTACCTATGCCTCGTTCCCCTAGATTGTCAACAGTCTGCTTGTTAGTCTCAATTTCTCAATAGTCTCAATTTTCTAAGAATAATTACCAGGGTGATTTATGGAGCTTTGTCCTGTGTTAGGAGAGAGAAACAGCGGCCTTGCCCAGCTTCGGGATGTGATCTTAACCAATTTAGCTGAACAGCTTCAAAACAACCGGTTTGGCAGTGAGGAGGATGATCATTACAGGTAACACCAGTTATAATATTTACTCCTGGCCTTTTCTTTGTGTTATTCTCAGTAACTAATTTACATTTAAGTGTGTTTGACCAACTTTGGTCTGCTGTCATTTCTAATCCGATAATTAGCATGTTAAGTGTAAACTGTGGATCAGTGGAAAGATAAGTCCCACCATTGCTTCAGAAAGGATAATGGCATGTTTCAGTTTTATTAGTAAAGTTTCTTGGGTCTGGAGTAAAAGGTATTTAGCAGAAATAACAGCTGGAACTTATTTAAGAACTCTTGGGTGAAGGGCATGACCCAAATTGCAGCGTTGATGAGGCAAGGAGGTGTTGATTTTCTGTTACTTGTAAAGTACTTGGTCTAGGTATTGGCACCATTTTTTCCCCTGAAAATTTAACTTAGATAATATACCTAGTTGTTAGCATCATTACTGAGTAAGATGATTTATTTACAGAACCAATTAAGTTATGTCTTCTATGTGTCATCCTTTACCAGTTATATAAGTTTGCCTTTTACTAATAAGCATCAATCTTATTGTTGCTTTTTTTTTTTTTTAACATTTTAAAGGCTAAATGATGAACTGTTACACTACATTCTGAAGATTGTTGTACGGGAATCCTGTATCTTAATCACCAAGTGCCAAACTGTCTCTAAGGATGATTTTCAAAAACTCCTTTCAACTGTGCCTGTAAGTAAAAATGTGTTTAATGAAAGCAAAATTATATCATGTCCCTTTTTTCATTTTGGTATTGAGTTGTGTATATATGTACATATACTTACACACTTTTCAAAGATAGACTTAATTAATAAAATCAGTGGGTAACTGTGTGTCCTAGAAATGGAGAACTAGACAAATCCACTTGAAATATTTCCTCCAAAGACTTTATATCTCCTACTTAAATGTCTTGTAATAAATAATTTGAATTTTGGTATTTGTTTCATTTAAAATAGTGAGGATTTCCTCCTTTTAATTTTTAATTTAGCACTGTGTGCTAAGCTCTCAGGGTTTTTGAGAAACTGATAGGAACCAAAGATTCTGGATATGTTTGGGTCGTCTTCTCTAATGGAGAGCCATGTGAGGGGCTTGGGGAGAGGAAGCACTCTTAAGAGGCAAAAATTCAAGTAAGCAATCTCCGTGACTAAAGAAGATTGTGTAACAAAAGGCAGAAAGTTATGGTAAATGTGTCAGATTGTGTGTTGAAAGCCATGTGGAAAACGTCACCTAGAAACTAACTTGGTCTGTTTTCTGTACTTTCTCTTTTGCTTCCGCTGTCAAAATCTTTTAAAAATATGAGGATTACATGATTCCTTCTTTCAATAGGATTTAGATCATTTAAATGCCCTTATTTGTATTAAAGGCTGCGTCTTCCTGCCTGCGCTATCTGATGGCAGTTCAGAACCACCTTCTCAGTAACACTATTTTGATTAAGCCTGATGAGAATGATGACAGTGACAGCTCCTTGCAGGGAGAGACATTGAAGGTACAGGTAAACACCAAGCTTTATTCTAACGATGCTTTCTATCCAGTATGTGAAGCACAGTTTAATTAGTTAAATTTCTGTGTATTATGTCAGATTTCACCATGTCGCTTATATTGTGAGAAGTAATATTAGGTCACTCATTTCATAGATTTTTTTATGTCACTGCATAACAGTTGCCATACTTGTGACACTCTCATAATGTGTCATTCATGTGCTCCTGTCAATCTTTTTGTGCCTTAATTTTCATCTTCTTTTGAGAATTATAAAATACGGCGCTTACAAGTGATCTCACATGCACCTGAAAGCTCTATGTGCGTGTGTGTGTGTGTGTTTATATATATGTATATAAAGATAGGGAGCTGAATAAATTTGGGTGTATAACATTTCAAACAATATTTACAATTAACTGAATTACTAGGTTTTCTTGATTTAAATAACTAAAATGTGATAATTTTCTCACAGTCTTTATATTGAATAACTTTCTAATTCATTTCATTTTCTATAATTATTTTTAAGTTAGTTTCTGTGTAAACTCAATAATTTTTTTCCCACATGCAATTATAGAAATCCAAAGATATTTTTATAGCAGTGGTGGTTATAACTTTGACAGATGCTCAAGGCGGATGTTTGCATTGCTCTTCAGAATTGCTTCTTTGTGGCAAAATTAGAGAAATCATAAAGAATTTGACTTCCCTAAAGTGATGACTAAAACACACTGCAAAATTAGCCATGGTAACTATATCTTTGCTGTGGTTTGCCCATTTCTTCTTGTAATATATGTACTATATAAACCACATGCCTGCTAGCTCCTGTTTATGATTATATCATTATGTGATGTTTTTAATCGTTGAACTTGCTGATACTATCTATTAGCTTCTTGCCTTAGTATACTAGTCCACAAAAAAGGCGGTGCTGGCATCTCCCCTATAGGTTCGCTGTGAGGGATAGACTCTGGCACTTGCTGCTCCTGCATTTGCATTCAGTAGATGGGGCTGATGTCATTACTAGGACGTAACCCAGGGCCTATCTCAACCAGTCAGTTCAGAATTATTTTTCCTCTGTTATCGATAAAAATATCTTAATACTAAAAAAGGCCCTAGCAAATTCCAAAGTGCAAATCACTGTTTCCTATTTAACAGGCTAAATTTGACAAATTCTTAGTCAATGCGGGGAGGAAGTGCTCATAATAAAAGTTTGGTTGTCTAGCATCTCGGGGAAAAACGGAAAGCACAGATTTAACCTCAAGTATCAGTTTGGCTGTATGCTTATTAATTGAAAGTAATTGTAAAGTAAACATTTCTGTGATCCTAGCCAGTGTTGTTGAACACGTAATGTGTTTGTACTCAGTTATTTTTAATGTTTACTAGCCTATAGCTGCCTGCTACTTTAATTGGTTTTTAACTTCAATTTTTCAAGTGTTTCCAAGTGTATAGCCTTCAAGACATTAAGTAGAAAGGTCACTTGTACTGTTTCAGAATGTTGTGTTTTTGTCTCATTTTACTCACCATCTATACATGCGCCTTTTACTGTTCTGTTTTTCTCTTTAGCTATCCTCATACCACCCAAGGCAGTCTCCACCTGGACATTTTCTGGGCTGGCCACCGGGAGCGCTCTTGTGCTGGAGGGGATGGGAGAAATGCCTTTTCTCCTAGGGACTCGGTGTGCTCTCGGTGAAATACTGCGTATTTCTGTCAGCACTCCAGACCTTAGCCTCCCAAATCAAATTGCTACTTGCTATCCTAGCAGAACTTACTGCTTTGGGCTTATTCTGGCCACCTCATTATTTCAATTTGGACTATATCATTAAATACGTCATTTCATGTGGTCATTGTGAGTGTGCATTCATCACAAAGCTTAAAAATAATATTGTGATATTTTCTACCTAGGAGCTTAAGGTCAGTATTTTGGCTCTGGCCACCCAAATCCTGACTGGATGCGATGAAGTGTTGGAAATGCTACAGCAGGTCACAACTGCCCTCATAAATAGTGACATAGCTGACCGTGAGCAGAGGTGAGGAAATAGGTTTTGAACGTGACCCTTCCTTTCAGGATGAAAAATTTGCTGATGAAGTTGAAATCTTTTAGAACATCAAATGTCTATTTAATAAGAGGGATTTTTTTGTGAGAAGAGGTTGAAAGGGAAAGTTTTCAAAACCAAGGGCAATCTAACTCAAGGGCAATTGGCGCTTTTAAGTGAGATTTGACTAATAGCCGTGGTCTGAGAGTACAGGGTAACGGACAGCCTTGTTTCTGACATTGCTTCTTCTGGCAGCATCACTCCCAAGTTGACCTTTCCTTCAGTTGCAGCTCAGCGCTGCACGCTCTTAGTTTCCTCACATTACCTGAGGTAGGGAGTGATAATTTAGGGAATTAGTGATACAGACAATCGGCTGCTTGCAAATGATGACACTGATGTGACAGCTCAAAATTTTGCCTGAATTTTACTTCTCCAAGCACAGCACTGACCTATATAGAGGGTAAACTTCTCTTTTTCAGTAATAAAACTCTTTAGTCCTCATTAAAATTTCTGCTATGGTCTGCTGTTAGAGAGAAGTTACATGCAGTGTTTGTTGATGATTTTAGTGTTGGAGATGCTGACCTGGAACCACCCTGCAGTGTATTCTTTCCACGCAACTGTCTGTCCCTTTTCCCGTTTCTTCCTCCCACAAAGTAGGTGGTGGGAAGGTTGGAAGTGAGAACAGTATAATTCAAATAGGCATTGAATTGGGACTTATTAAGACATGTCGGGCCCACTGTTAGCACATGGAACAGATCTGCCCCAGGGACGGCGGAAGCTGGAGACGTGAGGTGTACACCTGATTCAGCCTCAGTACCCCAGGTAGCCGTAAGGGACTTTATAACCCACATCTCTCTTGGGGAGGGTCCAGTGTCTTGATTCTACTAGCAGAGGACTGGGATATTAACAACGTGATTTTAAAGACAAAATATGACCCAAAAAACCCAAAAAGGAATGTGATTTTAGGTAGCCATTTTATAAGAGATACATACAGGAAATCATTGCTATATACCTTTTTTTTTTTTTTGCATTGTTATATACCTTAAATGACACAATGTTACAAGTCAGTTATATCTCAGTAAAACTGGGGGAAATATGATTTTTTTAAAGATTTATTTATTTATGCATTCAAGAGCTGGGGTACAGGTCAGAGATGAAGGGGAGGGAGATGTGAGAGGATTCACCAGAGACAGAGTAGGGAATAGAACAGGCAGACTGACTGAAATACACTGCTGAGGGGAGCAGCGGGCGAGACAAGAAAGGTCTGCTGCGCCATGTGGGTAGCTCCCTGGCTGGGCCGGGAATCGAACTCGTGCTGCAGAGGCTGTGGCTTGCTTCCTAGTGTGGTGCTTAACTCCTTGCACCACCAGGGAGTCCTGGGGGAAATATTATTTTAAGACAAGTTAAAAACCTGCCTGCCTCTGTACAGGCCTGCCTTCATACACACAAGCCAGTTGCTCCAGGCTGCAAGCAGGTATCACTGCTACGGGCAGGCAGGCAGCGCTGTAATCAGTCCCTCCCTCCCTCCCAGAGACTGGGTGTGGAACAGCAAGCTGGAGCCCCAGAACCAAGAGCACTTTGCAGGTCTAACTACCTGTAGTAACTGTGTGCATTTTAGAACCCATTTATAAAGTGTTTTGAAGATTCTGTGAAATGCACCTATCACCTTTTGGGCAAAGTCAAAATCCTTTCCTCACTTTGTTCTCGCCCTCTGTGGCAAAAGGTGGGAAATTTGCGGACTGAATTGTTGTAACTATAAGTATAAACAGTGTAAGACAATTGTCAGTTAAAATTGATGTTACTTGTTTCTTTGCAATTGGGAATTACTTAGACGGTGTGTTTTCTTGAACTTTTTGTAGGTTAAAAGGCTTGGAGCAAGTTACTAAGGCGACTATGCTCGGTCACCTTCTTCCAGTGTTACTGACCTCCCTGATGCACCCAAATCTACAGACTCTGACCATGGCTGATGCCCTGATGCCTCAGCTAGTGCAGCTGGTTCTCTACACCAGTCAGGTGGGATCTCTGTTATGCCAACGGGCTCCTCAGCCAACCCACTTCACCTTGCAGCTGTGCATACACTGAAGGGGGAGGATAAACATAATGAAAATAACAGTGGAATGGAGAAAATCATTGTGTCATAAAAATAAGTTAGAATATTAAAGAAAAACATTTTGTTCATTTAAATTTCTCCCTGCGGCCTCTGGCAAGTGTTAATTATGGGTCACCTGCAAAAATGCTAATCGACAATGCTGCTGAGATTGGGTCATTGTGTTCAGACTCCTGAGACCTTGCTGGCTACTGGTAACTAATATAAATGATATGTGCCACTCCAGTGTTAAATAAGATAAAGTTAAGTGGTCTGAGTTGCAAAGCATTTCTAGGAATAAAAAAAAAAATGAGAATTCTAAATTTCACTGTAGTAACATCCATGTAGCTGATAGCAAGCGCTTTAAGACATGCTGATGGTTTTCTGTTTCAGACGGCTTTGCTGCTTAAAACCCAGTGTCCAGTTTTTGCTGAGGTGGGCTGTTCTCCATGTGGTACATCAGACCAGAAAGGCAGGCTCTTTCCTGATGAGAGGTGAGGGATGCTGCTTCCCTGCCTGAACCTTTCTTGTTTTCTTCTGTTAAAAACTAGTACTCCTTTTACAACAGTGATTTTTAGCAAGGATTCTCTAACTGGGAAAAGAAAGAGACTTTAGGGACAAAATTTCAGAGATAATTATTGAATTGTTTTAGAAATGAAAGCACAGGTTGGAATAAATTTCCTCATGGATCAAGAGATAAGTTGAAAATTGACAACAAATTCTCTCGGCTAATGTTAGGGATAAAAAATGTTATGACTTTGGAAAGTAATGTGACAGTTTTTTTAAAAAAAATTAAACACATATCATGTGATATAGCTGGTCCTCTTCTAGGTATTTGTGCAAGAGAAAAGAAAGCATAGGTTCTTCTAAAGACTTGCCTGTGAAGACTCATTAATTAGAATAATCAAAAACAAGAAACAACCCAAATGTCTATCAACAGGTGAATAGTTAAAACACACTGTGGTTTAACCATGCAGTGGAATCCCGCTCAGTAATAAAGCGGAATGCACAATTGATATATGCAACAATATGTATGAATCTCAGAATACTTGCCAAGTGAAAGAAACAGTCTTCCTCAAAAGTACATACTGTGTGATTTCATTTCTATAAAACTCTAGAAAATGCAAACTAATGACAGAAAGCAAAGAAGTGATTTCATGGATCACCAAAAGAAAGGAGGAAACTTCTTATCTGTAGCCAGACCTACCAAGTTGTGTACTTTAAATTGGTGCAATTTTATTATGTGTCAGTTATATTCACTTTAAATGAGAGTTGGTGAGGTCCTTTCCTGAGTATGAATTGGACTTCCCCTTGGAAAGGGGGCTTTCCCTTTTGTGTTTTACAGTGTATACATTTTGCTGCTAAGCTAAATCTCTTTCTCTTTGTCTGGTTTTAGAATGCTGGAAGAGAAGGAAGAGCCAGGCTTTCTCACTGGGTTAAAGATTCCTGCTCCCTGGGCAGCTGGGAAGACTGTGGAAACCGTCCACCCTGTCAGAGACAACTATAAGTTTAAGGAAACTGTCCACATCCCGGGAGCTCGCTGCCTGTACCTTAGATTTGACAGCAGATGCTCTTCGCAGTACGACTATGATAAAGTAAGTAAGAAGTGTTTTTGTCTGTTCACCTCTAGTGAGCTCACTTTGTAGATGCTTCTTATTTTTCTTTGCTGCTGGTCACCATTCTTGATTTATTTCTGTCTGCAGATTTCTCTTAGGAGAACTTTCCTAAGATAATGTCTTGAAGGGTAGTGCTTAGGGATTAGTCGGCACTCTGTGGAAAAGAACTGCTGTTTTAATGAAAGTGAACTTTTTAAACTTTAAAAAGTTTTAGATCTTAGGTTGTGACTAATGTGACCAAGGAACAGAATTCTGTTCTTTCTGTTCTGCTGACCTCCTACTTTCCCTCTATGCTTGGAGTTCCTGTAGATGCATCATGACCTTTCATCAGAAAAGTCCTACTGCCCAATTCTTGGGGTTTCTCATATTTTGGGTTTTTTTTGAGAGCAAGCAGCCCTTTAGAAGAATTTCAGATGTGCTAGGGTCTGTGCTTATTATTTATTTAAATTGCTTATTCTTCTTTGCCATTTACCTCAGGGTCCACATTGATTTTTGAGGAAAAGTAGTTTCCAATCTAGTGGCTTAGCAAGTATAAGTAAAAGGAAGCATTTTAAGGATTGAAGTATTTTCTTATATTTATAATTGTTGAATTGTAAACCACTGCATTGAACTTAGGAGAAAAGGCTAATGAAATTGTGATATGTAGCATATAAAAGAACAAATGAGGGATTGTCCAGTAACTCTGTACTTCCGGGACTATCGTTATGTAGCTTGTCAGCTCTCTGTTGTTTCTCCTCTGTGAATTGTGTAAGAGCTGATGGTTCTTAAATTCCCTTAGGGAAGATTCTTTCTCAGCTAAAAGAAGAGAGCTTCTTAACAGTAGATAGCATAAGACAGTGAGACACATTGCTGGGCAAGCTCTAGAATCATCTTACCCAGTATCTCTGAGGATAGTGAAGAGTTCCAGGTGGAGAGAGGGGTTTAAGATTTGCTGCTAAAACCCATTGTAGCTGCAAGTGAAAGAATTTAGGAGATGATAATTGGTAGACCTTTCAAAAACTATGTCCCGGCATCAGTCTCCTCCCCTTCACAGCTGCTATCACTAGCTACCCCCCATTTCCTAGATTCAAGGAATAGGGCTATTTAATGGACTAGGTGGCCATTTTCATTGGTGCATTTGTTTCTCCTTTAAAAGACAGTAATTTACATCTTCTGATGTACGTTAACCTACCCCTGCAGTAGACTTCAGTGTCAAAGGTGTAGCACAGAGACTCGCTACATGGTTAACATCTACTTTTCCAGTGGTATCTGGCTGGTGTAAGCAAAGGTTCCAGAATGGAACTTTTGGGGGAAAAAATAACAAAATGATAAGCATCCAAGACTGACAGTGCAGTTTAGGTCTGAACTCAGCTCTTGGGCAGTGAGAGGCCATCAGAGTGCACGTTAGAAGCTAGGATTTGCTATTTCCTAGGAACGTCTTCGAATGTAAATATCCTGGACATTAGAAAGTTGGTTAATTGGATATAAAAGAATATCCTTTATTGAAGAGAAAGATTGATACATGAAACTGACCCCAGAAACAGCAGCCTCCTTTCTGACCTAAATTTGTGTCACTTTGTTTTTATACCATTAAGCAACATTCTAAGAATAGTCGCTTATTTTCTATTTGTTGCGTTATTTAAAATCCTCATTCACTGGGTTTTGGGGCTTTTGGGGGGTGCTTTTATTTTTTGTTGTTGTGTTAGATATAAACTTTCCATCTATTTTTGCTCACTTTATTAATTTTTGCAAGAGCGTAATGGGGCAGACTGTACCTGCTATTTAATGAGTTATAGGTCATTAATTAGTATTAAGATACCTATTAAATTACATGAGTAATAACTAAATGTAACTATTATAATTGTGAGGTGCCCAAGCCAATTAAATTGTAATATAAAAAGTAGCCTTTAATTTCAATCATTGTTATTACTCTTGGCTGCCCTGTAAATACCAATGGCTGATTGCATCCACATAGTATCAGTTGCACTTAAAAAATCAGGAACTATTAGTTATTTTATGACCCCAGTGCCTGGTTGTAAATGTATTTATAAACAAATATTTTTTGCAGCCTTTTTATTTGTAGATGTTGTTTTTGTTTTTCTTTTACAGTCTAACAGTATATTTTCTGTTTTGAAGTTGGTGATATATGCGGGGCCTAACACAAACAGTAGGAAGGTTGCTGAATATGGAGGCAATACACTGGGATATGGCAGCCGTAGTGTCTTAGGAACTGGTTGGCCGAAAGACTTGGTGAAGGTATGGTATGCAGTCACAATCCCTTCCTAGAAAAGAAAAATGAACTCACATTCCTCAAGTCTTAGCTGTAATTCTCCCAAATATTTGCTGTGGGGTGCTTTGTTGAGGTGGGGCTACCCTACCAGGCCTGTAAACTCACTATTCCATTCAGAATGACCCTTGTCACCGGTTGGGCAGCAGAGCCCTGTCCAACCCAGAACTCCATGGATTACTCCATAGACTGAGATGGTTGCAGCATTCTCTGCCCTGTCCATTAAAAGGACTGCTGGTTCTTTCTGCTTCTCTGGACTGGAACTACAGGGCCATTGCTATTCAAACAAACAAACAAAAACTGATTCAACAATGTTTTCAAAGAAATTTGAGCCTTTGGATCAAAGATACTGACTCATTCTCACACTGGTGAGATTTGGGCCATGCTTTGTAATCTGGGCCCTTGAGTTACATCCCTACCTAGAATAGAAATATGGACTGAAATGCCCAGGAAAACCTGGAAATTTTATGCAGAGTCTGTTCCCAGAGCCTTTACCTCATATGTTATGTATGTTATGTACCCCCGTTAATGTAGCCAGCGACTCCAAGTTCCCTCCACTGCTCAGGTCAGGATGCATCTGAATTCTGATGAGCACAGCATTTCTGATTGTCCTTGGGTTTCCTACCTTTTGCTTCTAACTCATGGTGTTGGTTTTACAATATAGAACAGTTTTCCAGCTCTCTCTCAGTGTCCTTGAAGAGTACTGAACTGTTGCCTGCCTTATTGGCACAAGTGAGGTGGTGAAGTGGAGAGGGGGTGGACAGAAAGAGTAGATACCTGTGGAAGGTATTAAAATCATGCCCAAGGTTTAATTAGTCTTTCCTCGGATCCTGCTATTGGGCAATTGTGGCCCATTTCATAGATGCCTTGTCCCAAAAGCTACCTGGTCAGGAGAGATACCTGAAAGGGTGATGGCTAAATGAGAGGGAATGGAATTTGAATCAGCAAAGCAAATGAGAAAAGGAGTGGAATATTGCTTTGGTCCTTTAGAAAGTAAATCTCTGAAATTTATTGCTCTCTTGAAAATTGTGTGTCATGTTTTTAAAGTACATTTTCCCCCCTTAAATTTTAAGGTGGAAGGAGATACAGTCACCTTCTCCTTTGAAATGAGAAGTGGCCGTGAACACAACACTCCTGATAAAGCTATGTGGGGCTTTGCTTGCACAGTTCGCGCTCAGGTACTTGAATCTAACCACTGCTCTGGGCATAATGTACTTTCTCCTATGTGCCTTGGTTACATACATCATATTTGCCTTGGAAATGGGGCAAAATATGAGCTACTGTTTCATCCATCTCTTCCATTTGGCAATTGTAGTCTACCAGTAGAAAGCAGTAATTTATGGAATAAAACTAGCTATAACCTAAAATCAGTTCAGGAGCATGAAAAGAATCCATTTCTTAGGGGTTTCCATCTTCAAAGCCTGGCAAGGTGATCCACCTCTGGCATCTTTCCACAGGCAAAGAAGACACAATAGAAGCAAACACTTGGATTCTCGGTTTTAAGAGTAGTAGAATCACTGTTTTCACTCTATTCCTAAAGGCTCTTCTTCCTAGTCTGAGTCTCTCTCTGCTTATTTACTCACATTATGCTCTGTATATAGGTTTAATCTACTATGCCAAATAGCTACTTTTCCCCAGAAATCTATGTAAATGATTTCTTTTCCCACTCTGGAAAAATCAAAGAGAAAGAGTAGTAGGAGTTCTGCTAACCCCTCCAGTCGCCTCATTTGTAAATGTATTTTAGACTTGGAGTTTAAGCAAGCTAAGACTTTCTACAGGGGACTTATTGTAGAATGTAAGCTCCATGAGGGCAGGGACCTTTATTTTATTCTCTGCTACATCTCAGGTACCTAGAACAATGGCTGGTACACAATAGGCACTCAATAAATATTTGTTGAATGAATTCAGTGTAATCATTTGACATCTTGGTTCGAGCGCTGCATGGAGATGACAAAGCGAAACAGTGATTTATACCTCAGTAGGCACAGCAGAGGGTAGCTATCCAAAGAATCTGAGCTTCTTGCATGTGATTCAGGCTGTTTCTAATATGGAGTCTCATTGGCTCTTCTCTCTCCAGAATTGTGTTAAGACTTCACTCTGTGGTCATTCCCGTGCCACCATCTATCTCATGGTGTTGGGTGCTGTCCCTCTTTCCCATAGCAACGGTACTGGCTGCTGCTCTGTGAACCCCTTGGTCGGGGACAGTGCAGTGTGGTGAAGTGCAGGCCAAGCGCTAGGCCCGTGCGCACTGACCAGTGTGGTTTACCCTGTCTACATTGTAGGAGTCTTCGGAGGATGTCTCGGGAGGCTTACCCTTTCTGGTAGACCTGGCTTTAGGTCTGTCTGTGTTAGCTTGTTCCATGTTAAGAATCCTGTACAATGGACCAGAAATTACCAAAGAAGAAGAAGCCTGTCAGGAGCTATTGCGGTCTAAACTTTTACAAAGGTAACAAAAAGGTTCTAATTGGGCTAGTTTTGTTCACAAAGGAAAAAGGACTTTATGTGAAAAACTACTTTTAGTACATTTCCCGGCTGATTGTGCCTGCTGCCTGACAATCCCAAGGGTGTTATTGTGTCTAAGAAATAAGATGAAAATTACTCCAAAGTGCCTCTGGCCCTTACTTTATTAAGTTCGAAATTGCAGCCTCAAACTACATAAGCTTTTCTCCAGTCCGAATATTGTATAATTAAATTAAAGGATCCCCAAAAGGATGGGTAAACGTTCAGTAAAGTAAACATAGCAAAATGTTTATTTGTCAAATCTAGGTAGGTGTGCATGGGCATGAGTCCTGCAATTCTTTCAGATTTTCTATGCATTTAAAGATTTTCATAATGAAATGTTAGGGAGGAGGTAGATTCTCAAATATGTGATTTAATATGCTTATTCTCTAGCCTTTGGAGCTTTGATGAATACTTAACACATGATTTGATGCCACATGTGTTTGACGTATCTGCACACCTTAAATAACTTTCCAGATAGAAGCAGAAGTGAAGAACCTCTTTTCTGTCCACCTAGGTGCCAGTGGCAGGTGGAGGCCAATGGTGTGATCTCCCCTGCCCTTACTCCAAGCCCATCCCCACTGCCTCTGACCATTGAGGAAGACAGAGAATTCACCTATCCCTCTGACGTCCTGGTGCCGCCCGTTGGAAACTACTTTGACCTGCCCCGGATCAGGCTGCCTCCGGGAATCATGATCAAGCTCAGGGAAATTTCTGGGCGTGCTAGACCTCAGTTTAGACCAAGTATTAAGTATGTTGCTGTACAGCATTTTACTTTTCCCCAATGAAAAAAAATGTTTAACAATTGAAGTGAGTCTATTTTCAGCAGATAACCTCTAATTTTACATTATTCCTACTGAATGTTAACCCAGTACTCCTGGCCATACCCGCAGATGGTTCCAGAATATGGGCCTCCAATCAGTAGCATTAGCATTACCTAGAACCTTGTTAGATCTTGGGCCTGTTTCCCACTTACTGACTCAGAACCTCTGAGACTGGGATCCAGTCCTGCGCATTTTGATAACTTTACCTAATGATTCTGATGCACACTGAAGTTTGACAGATTGTAGGTTCTTCCTGGGTTGTTTGACCTTCTACAGAGTCTAGCATTTCTTTGTGATTCCTAGAGAGATGTTGCTTAAAGTCTGTTGTGCAGGCTTCTGCTCTGCCTTCTGAGGCCAGATTGGCCAATTCAGAGAGAAAATGTCAAAGAAGAAATACAGAAGCACCTCCTCTGTTTTCAGCTCAACATCCAAATGCACTAAATACTGTATACATGGGCAGGTGAATGGTGCCGGAGATCTTTTTTTTAGCCTTAGACCTCTTCCAACTCTACTATAACTCTAGCTCAGAATATACAAATCTTAGAAGATGGAGTCTCTTTAATTTTGATATTCAGCTTCATCAACTAATGTCACTTATATCAGTTAATAAATAATTGCCAACTTCATGGAAAACCATCACTATGGTCATACCTCTTTATGGTAATAAAAAGGATGTAGTGAATATTTAACATGTTTAAATCAAAGCCTACAGTCTGCAACCTATAAAGTCCAGTATTGGTATGTTGAGAGCATGGCATACACCTGACTGGCTTCTATTCTAATCACAGAGAAGTAATTCAGCCAGACGTGATGGAGGAAATGGTGGTATCATGTGTTATTAAGCATTTGAACTTGGTT
The DNA here is from genome assembly GCF_964194135.1 of Talpa europaea. Lineage (NCBI taxonomy): Eukaryota > Metazoa > Chordata > Mammalia > Eulipotyphla > Talpidae > Talpa > Talpa europaea. The sequence continues at coordinate 6,078,884 of NC_140082.1, read as the reverse complement.
GATGCACTGCAGTCGCTAATAAACTTCCAATATCAAGAAGAACATGCTGAGGAATATGATTTACTGTGTAAAATTATGGGAGAGACCTTTAAGAAGCTCAATGCCATGGAGAGACAGCTGCAGGTAAGTGAAAGCTAATGCATTTAGATTTCTCTTACATAAGTGTTGGAAATCATTTCCTTCCCAGAAATTTAATGAAGTTTAAAATGTGATCTAAATTTTTTTAAAGTAGTTATTATGATTAAAGTTTCCAAATTGCAGATTGCACTTATTTTTAGCTTCTATTTATATATTGCTTTGTTTGGATGTATCTGCTAGAGTGTTGCAGAATTGGAACAGAAATGGCAAAGTGAGGTTGAAGATGCTATGCAGGGGAAGCTGGAGAACAACATGCCTTTCTTCTACGACTACCATTTTAATGAGGTGAGCAAAGTGTGTGACCTCTCACTGGGGCATTGCTGCATATAGAATAAAGGTATTTACTGTGTGTACAGGTAAAATAATGTCCCTTCTCAAAATGTGCACACCCCACAATGTGCCTATTGGTTAAATAAAATGCATTAGATCAAAGGTGAAGTAATACAAATAATAAATATTGTTATTTTTTAGCTGATGGATAGTCTAATAAAGGTGTTACAATTATCAAATTTTGCTTCAAGTCTTAAAAAAAAAAACAAATGGCAGGGCCTCCCTTGTGGCGCAGGGGTTAAAGACAGCACTATCAAGCTACTGCCAGCCACTACAGCATATGTTTGATCCCTGGCCAGCCAGGGAGGTGACCCAGACACAGCAGACCTCTCCTGTCTTGTCTGTTGCTCCCCTCAGCCAGTGTATTTCAGTACATCTGACTGTTCTGCTCCCCACTCTGTTTCTGGTGAATCCTCTCACCACCCCCCTCGCACCTTTGGCTTACACCTCAGGTCTTGTATGCATAAATTAATAAATCTTTAAAAAATAATTTTTTTAAAAAGGCAGAGTTCTAAACACTAAAGAGAGCCCTAGAAAGTGCCATTTTAAAACCATCAAAATACTTTAGTCAAACTATCATGTGTGTTTTTGGCACAGAAATATGACTAAAGGTGATAGTTTTTTTCTCTGAAATTTTTTTATTCCAATATAGGCACAACAAAATTAGTTTTTTTCAAATCCTGCATACCATCTTTTCTTGATTTTTCCTTCTTTAGAACAAAATGAAAGAACTAGAACTTTTATGTTCAATGAAGGAAGTCTCCTTTGATGGAAATGATCTTGAGAACATGGTCCTATCACTGAGGTTGGTGATTTCATATCTGTGTAAAACTTGTTTGTCACCTGGACGCTCAAAACAAAATGTAATCTAATGTCGTAACAGATTTTGAAAAATATTGTGCATTCTCTAAATATTTTAGAGTGGAAAACTTATGTGAAAATATTTATTTTAACTTTGAAAAGTTGGCATAGGCATTTGAAACTGGGCAAAAGGAACTGAAACTGGCCAAGTATACAGAACACTAATTCCTTCAGATGTGGGGAAGTGAACAATATTTTTCAGGTTACTTTAGTTTCTGTCTTCTCATTTCCTTTGTAATTAAAAAGAAACTTGGTTTTGGTAAACTGGAGGCGGACTAAATGCACATCAGCTTTCCTTTATAGAGAGAAGTTCCTACAAGAAGTGAATTCTCTGAGTCAGAAACCCTCACATCCTCTGGCTAAAACCAAGACATTAGTGAAGAGCTTAATGAACCGAGCTGAGCTTTTGCTGCACGTCACCATTGCCGCCCAGTCCGGCCTCACCAGAAGCATCTCGGGGACCCCTGCTGAAACACCAGGTATTGCTGAAAGCCAGCTCCCCTCAGACTCTGTGCTAGTCTGTTCATAATATATGCATTAACTATTGAAAAGAGAAATCACTCTGCGTACTCCCTAGAAAGGGGAGAGAAAGTCAGTTTCAACATATTTTACCTTTTACTTTTTTCTGGCCAAGAAATGCTGTTCATTGACTTCATGTTTTGTGAGTCAGCTGAGCCTCAGGGCTCCTCCTTCCTGCCTCTTCACTTTTCTCAGGAGTATCTAAGGAGCTCAGTGGCATGCATTTTTCTAATCCCAGTGCCTCTTATTTTTAGTTTATGATTTGTCATTTTCATAGTAACATATATAATTAGATGTCAGCATTGTGAATCTTGTAAATGCATCGTGTTTTCCTCTTGGAGCTGAATTTGCATTTCATTCTTACCATGTGGAATCTTGTAGCAGGAATTTCCGCTATTAGTTTTTGTTCCTGGTTACATTTTCTATTTTTTTTTCTTCTTTTTTTTTCTTTCCCTGTTACATTTTCATTGTGATGCTTAAAATAGATTCCAGGGAAATCAGCGAGTGTCCTTTTTTGAGCCAGATCCGCACGACTGGGAATAGCCCATAAATGTGACTTCTCACCTCTGGAGGGCAATTGAATAAAAATGCTCCTCGATGAAAGACCCCGTGTTCTCTAACCCCCTTGCCCAGTGGACGCCATTCGGCCAGGGAACTTATTTTTATCCCAGCTCCTCTCCCTTGGAAGAGAGTCTAGGATGACTCCTGGGTTTCTGACCCTTGCAATAGGCATAGAGCCCTGGAAGTGTGCCTGGCATGTGTACGAATCTGCTAAATAAATAAATCAGCTAAATAAACCAAGGATTAAAGAGGGACTAAGGGCTAGCTCTGAAAAAACTGAGTCTGGGTTATTTGAATTAAGGCATTTTTCTTCCAGAAGTTTCTGTCTTTCTCCTCCTTTGCTTTTCAGAATGCTTACATTGATAATTTTTGAAATTAATTTTTCAGCCTTTCTTTGGAACCCAATTTAGTGAAAAGATTTTAGTTTTTCAAGCTAAAGTTTATCAGGTTAAAAAGAAATTGGCCTAAAAGTCATCACTGTGTTGCTGGCTAGAGTGGTGGCTGAGCTCTCACTGCAGCAGCGACACTTAGGCTGCCCTATGTCCTGTGTTCCATTTAGCTGTCGCTGCCATCCTTACACACTGATTGCCAGAAACTAACCTGTTTATTCCTTCCTGTTCCAGCCTGCAAATCAGCTTCTGAAACCAAGGTGATATCTCATGCTGTGCGCCAGCCTGTTTTCCTCCGCAGCATGTCAGCTCCTTCTGACCTGGAAATGATTGGTAACGAAGATTTGGAATTTACTAGAGCAAATCAGAGGTGAGTGATGAATGACCAAGGTTGGATTCCCATATGCAGCTGGATGAGCACATTCATCAAAACACAAAGTAGGTTTCTGGTTTTGCTCATCTGACCCTGTTTTCATTTCTCTGTAGGCGGCGCCATGTGACCAGCCACCGCAGCAGTTCCTTTACACTCCTGCAGTCACTGGCCATCGAGGACAGCCGGGACAAGCCCACCTACAGCGTCCTGCTGGGGCAGCTGTTTGCTTTCATCGGCACCAACCCTGACCAAGCAGTATGTCCCATTCTGCTGACTGCAGATGAATAGCACGCAGCGGCGCCAGGGTCTCGCAACAGTGGGCAGGAGTCAGGTGTCTTCCTTCTCATGCATTTCAGGTGTCCAGCAGCAGCTTTCTTCTGGCTGCGCAGACGAGGTGGCGGCGAGGCAACACTCGCAAGCAGGCCCTGGTGCACATGCGGGAGTTGCTGACGGCGGCTGTGCGAGTTGGGGGAGTGACACATCTTGTGGGTCCAGTGACTATGGTCCTTCAAGGAGGACCCAGGTCAGTTGTTATATCATCCTGTCTAGAAGGGCAAAGCCATTCCAAAGACTAACCTCGGGCTCAAAATATAGACTGTCATATTTGCCAATGTTTTCCCCAAAGTATTTTATTTTTATTTTTATAAAAATGGTACATGATTTTACAAAAAAAAAAAAAATTAGTGTATTTAACAGAAAGTAAAAGTCACTTATCTTTTTCCCTCTAAAAGCCATCAGGCCCCTTGTCAGAACTCTGATTCATGACCCACAGGAGTCACCTGCCCACCTACCCATAGAGGTGCCCACAAGGCATGGTAGGCAACAAACACTAATGATTGCCACAGCAACTTCCAGAAATTATCTCCTAACACTGGCATCATTATTCCTTTACCCTCAGTTATTAATTTCACATGTGATATGTCAAAACATTTGAAAAGCTGCATAAAATTCCATAGTATAAAATAAATATCATAAAATATAAAATATTTATCAAATATAAAATAAATATAAATCCAGCATCTGAAGATAATGCCTGTTAACATTTTAGTGTCTTGTTCTGTCTTTAGTGTAGCCTTAGGTAACTCCTAAAATGTTTTCAGTGATTGTAAAGCAGGCCATCATATTCCTGAACCTTTTTGAGCCAATTCCCTATTTTTGATTTTTGGATTTATTTCATATACTTTATTTATTTTTACTATTATAAGTAATACTATATTACGTATCTTTATAGAGAAATCCTGATAGTTCCAGTTTTGGCTAGTATTAACTGCAGTAGGCTCTACCCCATGTTGTGTCTTTACATTGGCTTCTCGTACTCTGCTAATAATCAATGTGAACTTGAAAAAAGACTTAGCTAATCTGTTTTAGCCTTGGTTTTCTCATTAGTACAATTGCATTTACAGTGTGCAGTGCTGCAGGAGATATTGTAAAGGTATCTCAAGCAAATGATTTTATTATTAAATAAGTCAGGGGAAATGTTGGGTGCTGTGGTCTTAGTCATAGAGCTGCTGAGGACTTTAACCTTATTAAATGCTCTGAGTGCTCCTGCGGAAGGGAAGCCTGCTTAACTTGACCTTGATTACTCTGACTTTTCTTAGTGTGGGCCTCTGTCTTTGAGGCACACTTAGGAATTCTGCTCAAAGGTCTTCTGTGGCCCTGCAGTGTGGAAAACAGGGAGCTAGATAATCTCCAAGCTCTGGATTCACCAAGACATTCTTGGGTTTTTTCAAAAGAACTCTCCTGCACTCATGTTCATTCTCACTATTCCTGACATGGTTCAGGATTCCTGAGCTTTGGTCTGTTTCATAGAATTGAAGAACTCACCTGTGGTGGGATGGTGGAGCAGGTCCAGGAAGCTTTCGGCGAGACCATGACCTCTGTCGTGTCCTTGTGTGCGCGTTACCCTATTGCTTGTGCAAACAGCATTGGGCTCCTGTGTACCATACCATACACCAGGTAGGCAAGGGGATACCTTTTATTGTATGTAACACCACCATATAGTCAATTACAAATTTAATGCACACTTTTTCATAAAAAACATTGCATCTCTTGCTTTGATTATTCAGTGACACTATCACTCTAATTAAACATGCTTGCCTCTCAACAGCCACCTAAAGTTACTGTGTGAATGCCTTCTTACTAAATTCCTACATGATCAAAAGTGACCACTAGGGGCTATATTACGTTGTGAAGATAGGGAGGTTTAAAGGGAAGAAAAAGACCCCTAGGACATTACTTACACATTTGGCAAAGATTGTTTTGCCTGTGCACATTTATTTCCTCCTTTAGTCACTGGTTAACAATTTGAAGATAATGACCACTCATGAAGTCATTCTTTCAATCCCTTTCTGATAAATGTATAATTTTTTTCTACTGTGGCAGTCTTGAGTCGATTCCATCAAATTTTACCTTGCTCTTCTGTATGAACAAACCAAAACTGAAAGTTCATTATTTGTGATGGAACCCTCATTAAAAAAATGTATTTTTGTGTTCAGTTGTATATGACAGTATCCTAAATGGTAGACAAAGAACCAGACTGTCAGTTTTATGCCCCTTTGAGAACCTGATTCTAAAAGGGAGAGATTCCTGAGGGCTGTTCTGTGTTTATTCCATGTGACCCTTTCTACCTGGCCTAGGAGTGAAGAGAAGTGCCTGGTGCGCAGTGGCCTTGTGCAGCTTATGGATAGACTGTGTAGCTTGAGCAGCCAGACTGAGTCCAGCTCCAGCGAGAAACAAACCAAGAAGCAGAAGGTGGCCACTATGGCCTGGGCAGCCTTCCAGGTGCTTGCCAATCGCTGCGTTGAGTGGGAAAAAGAAGAAGGTAGGAAGTGGGAGTCCTTTCTAGAGCTCAACTGTTTCTTTTGTTGCTGTGTTTACTAAGGTTTTGTACTGGATGGGGGACATAAAGACTGTAGTGAACTAATCAAATGGGTGGTTTGATCAATTCATGACTTCGCAAGGGCCTCCTCATTAGCATAGTTCTGTGAAAATGTATGGCTATGTTATGACATTAAGGAGAATCCTAACCTGGAGGGCATTATACTAAGGGAAATAAGGTAGACACAGAAAGACAAATACTGTGTGATCTCATTTATGTAGATTTGGAAGAAGTCTACATAAGGAAGGAGGAAGGAGATGGGGTCAGGGGTGCAGTTTCATTGATAAGATGAATACATTCCTCAGACTCATGTACGGTGTGATGACTATATCATAATCCTGCTTTATACTTGAGATTGCTTTTTCCAGTGTGCTCACCAGAAAAAAACAAAGGTGTGAAGCAATATGTTGTACACCCTTTAAAACATCATATTGTACAACCTAAATATTAACAGTTTTTATTTTTCAATCATACTTCTCTGAAACTGGATAGTGGGGGAGATAACCACCCTGGAGGAATAAAACAACCCCAGGAAACTGAGAAGATATTTTTCATTTTCTTCTTGTTAGCACTGCTGACAGTCTTCAAATAGGTATTTTTATGAGATGGTTTTCAGTTGCATTTTCAAGGTGCTATTTCCAAATTGTATTTTTAGTAACCTATTCAATTTAAAAATAAACTGGAAGGATAATTTCTCCATAATATCCAGGAATTTTGTATATGGGTTATTTGTTTATCTTTTTATTCATTTACTATGCATTTTATTACTTGAGAGCCAGGCAGATGATGAATAAGGCATTTTTATTCCTCCCTTTAAGAAATACCATCCTGTGGGTGAAATAGACCCATATACAAGTAATTGCAGTATGATCAAGCCATAATCAAGGTTCTGAGAAGTACTGTGAGAACAGAGAGGTTCCTTCAGACCAGGTGTGCTAGGGCTTAGGTGGAGCTTCCTATAGAAGCAGACATGTGAGTTATAATGGAAGGATAAAGAAGACTTCCAACAGGAAGTAGCAGTATTATGTAGGCACCAGAATCCAAGAGAGCATGGGAAGTTCAGAAAATGACAATTTTTGTGGCTTTTACAGGAAATGCTGGAGGGGGTAGGATGGTTATGATACTGAGGAGAAAATGAAAGATCCAAAAAGGCATTTTGTGCTTGAATAGAGGTGGGCTATGAATTAAAAATCAAGATGTTTTTATCACGGTAAAATGGTAGCAGTGTTTTCACAGCTTGAACCCCCCTTCCTGCCCTCTGCCCACATCACTGTCTGGATGTGCCAGGGTTATCTGATGAGGAGACATTAATGGGTGGCTAGTGCACTCTGTGCAAGTTAGGGGAAAATTAAGCCAAGGGCAGCTCTATACAGGGCAGCCAAGAGGCAGGCTTGCCCCACTGCAGGTTTGCATGAATTCTTTGGCATTTACCTTGCTTTTCCTTTCTTTAATTCTGAAGGCGGCTCCACAGAGGCTGTTCACTCAGGCCTGGCCCGCCAGGTGTCCAGCCTTCTCACTAACCATCTTGCCCGAGCCACTGAGTGCTGTGGCAACCAGGCTGCTGGGAACGATGCTCTCCAGGACGTGCTTAGTCTTCTCAATGATCTCTCAAGGTATGGCATGCCCAGGTGAGGGAGGGTGTAAATTTCCTCTTGAGTGATCGAGGTCCTTTCTAGTGGTGATTGTCTTTTGAAACATCTAAATTGCAAGACTATTCTCACCTGCTTCTACCTCAAGAAAAGTGGTAGTGATTAAAACATTGTATTTAGTTTCAAAATGCCAGAATTATTTAGGTGAATATCTACATCATAAAATATTATCAGTTGCTTTAATAGTTTGCTGGCAATAGCTGCTGGTCTTTTAAGTCAGCGCAGTGGAGTTCAGTAGCCAAGAATCCTTACCTTCATCATAGCAAGATTACAAAATAGTTAGGACCTGTAATTAACTTGTTTCCTCAAGCACTATCTTTTTTTATATATATTAAAAGAGCAGGTTTATTAGGGAAGGGATAAAACAGTTAAAGACACTTGCATAGACACAAGTGGTCAGAAAGAGCTGTCCCAGAAGGGACAGGTTTGCTAAGAGAGGCCTGCATGGTCATAGGTGGGTGGCCTTGACAGGTCACGGGCAGGCAGGAAGGCTGCTGCCCTGCAGAGGAGAGAGTGGGTGAAAAGAGGCACTTGCCTAGTCACAGGTGGGCAGAGGGAGTGCTGCTCAAGTAGTGTTTTTAAAAGAAGATACTGTGAGAAGGTCTAGTAGCAGCATGTGGAGCCTTGAGGCCCACAAAGTCTTGTCTGTAAGAGACGTCTTGTTCTTTGGCTTCTTTGTGAAATGAATAGGTTGGCTGTGGCAGGTCTCAGGAAGCTGAGGTCTCTGCAACATAATATGATGTTTGGTCTTAGAGTACTCCTTGAAAAGGAAAAAATACTAAGCCAAAAAACTTCCAGTTTGGGTTTCTAAGTCTTGGTGCTAGGGAATTATGGTGAGATATCAGGGATCAGAAAATAGTAAAAAATCTCTTTTTAAGTATCATTCACCAATAGTGAGCTCTCATCAGGTGTTTATAAGAATCTTAATTCTCCTGTATAAAAACATAGTGCCAAATTCATATCTTCCTCATGAAATCTGAAGACATCAGTTTAATATCTTTTAGGGAATTCTTGCTTCTGAATTTCTGTAGGTCAACTCCCTGAGCTTTGTGTCCCTTTTTGCCCTTCTTTTCCAGGAGTCACATCGGTAAAGCCATCCTGAGCCAGCCGGCTTGTGTGTCCAAACTCCTCTCCCTGTTACTTGATCAGCGGCCATCTCCAAAGTTGGTCTTGATCATTCTTCAGCTGTGCCGGGCAGCACTTCCGCTAATGAGCGTAGAGGACTGTGGGAATGTGGAGCTCCCACCATGGAGCTACTCTGTTCCTTCCCTAAACAGTGAGCAGGAAGATCCCAGTGATCCAGCATCCAAAATCGCCTCATTGCTCTTAGCAAAGCTGGCAGATTATGTGGTCCCAGGTGAGCAGGTCCTGGACAGGAGAAGATGCCCCCAGATGTCCACTTCCTGTGGATGGGCAGACTGGGCTTTCACTTGTCTTAACTGTGACTGTGCTTCCTCTGACTGAGGGTGAGGATGTGGGAAGTGGGAGGAAGAGAGATTCCAAAGGCAGTATTCAGTATATTCCCTCTCTAAGGGAGCCGCATAAATAACATCGCAACTTTTCTGTTTGCTTAAGGATGCCAGACAGTTCTTTCTCCGACTGCTTCTGAACCTGACACTACATTGACAAAAGCCAGTCCCAAGAATTCCTTAAAAGGAGATAAAGATCCTGGAGAAGAAAGTGAAGCGGTAGACGGCAAGCTCTCTATCTTTATCCACAAGAGGGAAGACCAGTCCTCCCATGAAGTTCTCCAGCCATTGCTAAGGTGACTGTGCTCATTGTCAGAGCTGTGTGTCATGAAGCACTATTCATGTCAGAAAACCCTCACATATTTCAACTGACTCAGCCCTCATAACATTCCTATCTCTATCTTATTATACATGGAGAAACTGAGGCAGGGCTGAAACACAGATGCAGGCCTGTCTGATCAACCTGTTATTAGCTCCCAAGACCCAACAGACATATAGCTGTGGAGAGTCTAACATGTGACTCGGGCTTCAAGTGGGAATAATGCAATTCGGTTCCCAGTGTTGGCATTGGCAGGTTTAGGGCTACCATTCACTCTGAGGTGGAGAAGTCAGAGAAACTTTGTGATAGCTTTATTGAATTGAAATATGAATGACATGATTTTATTACAAGGAAGTAGAAATAAAATTATTACTAAAGATGATAGGGCCTCCCCTGGTAGCGCAGGCGGTTGAGCACAGTGCCGTGAAGCTGTCTGTAGCCTCTGCAGCGCCAGTTTGATCCCTGCTGGCCGGCAAGGGTCCCACATGGCGCAGCAAATCTCTCCTGCCTCTCCCACTGCTCCCCTCAGCAGTGTATTTCGTCAGTCTGCCTGTTCTGTTCCCTACTCTGTCTCTGGTGAATCCTCTCACCCTCCTGTGCGTCTGGCCTATACCCCTGTTCTTATATAAATAAATAAATAAATCTTAAAAAAAAAATAAAGATGATATACCTACAGGGCACTGTTAGTGAGATCCAGGATGACAGGGATGCCTGCCCCGGGACACGATGGAAGAGGGTAAAGGATTGGGTGATGGTCCCATCTGTCTTCGTGACAGTGGGAACTCTCAGGGGCTAATGTCAGGGTCAGAGCAGGTCAGTGCTTAAATAAGGAACCTCTGAGGAACATTCTTGAGCATTACGCAAAGTTATAGTACAAATTTGGTGAGAGATTTTTGGGAGAACCAGGTGTGAGAGTCAGGAAAAGCCTAATTGTTAGAAAAGGACATCCAGACATTCACTCCAAGCCACCAACCGTGCTGCTCTTAGCCCCTCACTGGGATTTAGGTGGCTGACCAAGTGTCTCTTTTTGTTAGAAGTTCAGTGTCGCTTTTGTCCAGCTTTTTGGTTTGTACATCATTTTCATAGATTCAACTCTAAAAGCAGCTCTTGTTAGATCCCTACAAGTGCTATAAATAAATAATAACTCATTTTCTTTTTTGAGAAATTGTGTGTTGCATCGTGCAGCACCACACTGACAAAGACACGGGAGTTGTGGAGCAGGCTGCACAAGGCAGGATGCTGCTGAGAGCAAGATCCTGGCCGTTTTTATCGATAGAATAATCATAGAGCATCAGCTATGTGCGTTAGGAGGACAAGGAGAAAGGATGGGTGAAAGGAATGTTATCTAGGGCTTGGGGGACATGAGTCTGCTGACCATGTTATTAGCTTGATGACCAAGTGTTGTAATCGAAACTAGACCCCAGACCCCCGGCCATGGTCCTAATCTTATCAACAAGGCATTCCGCTGATCGGCCTCTGGGGTCCCTTGTCATACATAGATCCTCGCCCCCCACCCCACCCCCCCGCCCACCCGGGCGTTCCTGGTCATACCTCTTGATGTATGAGTTGGGAGTAAGTTTATGCATCCATCCTCAGCCCCCCAGGCGTTCCCAGTCATACTTCTTGATGCATACCCTTTCCAGAGTGATCAAGCTTTCTGCTCTTGATTGATATGAAAGGCGCCTTGTAAGGTTCGCCTCATATGACTTTGACTGGACAGTTCTGACCTTTGTATAGGAATGCAGAACTGCAGGTAACCATAATGGTGGCTGAACAGGCTGCTTAAGTCTAGCAGACCCACAGTTGAGTTTTAGTGTAGATTTTAAAACTCTGTCTTCTATAGCATATGACAGTGGCAGAGCCATTTATGGTCACCTCTCAGCCTCAGCCCCTGCCTTTGATCATGCCTATAAAGATTGTTGCCTCTCTCTGCCTTCCCTTTTTAGTAGCTCAGAAGGACGGCCATTCCGACTTGGTACTGGTGCCAACATGGAGAAAGTTGTGAAAATGGATCGAGACATGACCAAGGTAAGCCTGAAATGGAGAAACCTGCTTTGACAAAGCCATGGTTGAGGAATGTCGCCATGCTTCGGGTTTTCAAGAGAAATTAAAAAAAAAGTTCAAGTTTCCACAAAAAGGCAGGGTGATAAATTGAAATCAGTGACCTAACTGAGGCCATTTTCAAGAGAACTAATTAAAATTAATTGGTCATTAATTTTAAAATGTAAATGAATTGTGGTTTTGACTCGGACGTTTTTCCTTAGCTCTGTTTATAGCTTTAAAATACTTTAAAAATGATTATAGATGAAAGATTTAAAAAGTAATAATAGATAATAATAAAGACAAATGGCTCATAAAAATATAAAACTCTGCCCAGGCTCACAAATTACTTAAAAACTAAATAAAGGAAATATGGGGGAACCAAATAAGACATCAGTATAAAAAAATGACAGTACAAAACACAACAAAGCAAAAACGGACAATTATAAATCAGAGACATCCTGCAGGGGAGGAGGAGGGGAGGGACTAAAGGGAGGGAGGGAGGAGCACAGGGGACTGAGGTGATGGTGCACGGGTGCATTGGGGAAGGAAATTCTGGGGACTATACCTGAGGGGATGGGGGGAAGCAAATACTGTTTAAAAATGAACAATGATGTAAAAAATAAAAAAATATTAATATTAAAAAAAAGTAAATAAAGGAAAAGGATAAAAACAACAGCAAAACACCATTTTTCACCTGTTGGATAAAATTAACCTAGATTAATCATCCCATTCTTGTTAAAGTGGATTTTATAGGCCTTCACAAGTCTCCAGAGACAAGCATGTTCTTCACAATTCTATTTGTAAAAAGCAGTCCCATATGTAATGGGTCTGAAGGAATTGTTAGTTCATATTATAAATACCACACCACCAAAAAGTAATCAGGTAAGTCTATCTGTACAGATGCAGAAACACATTCATGGCATTTTGATGACTAATACAAATAAATTTGGAAAGCTGTGTGTAGAACAACCTGTGACTGTCAGAACTTGCTTGGAAAATACCTAGAGGAAGAACCACTGTCTGCGACAGGAGAGGACATGGGCTTTTTATGGAAATTTAACTTTCCACATACAGTATTTCAGTATCTGAATTTTTTATAATTGAGCCTGGATTGCTGTGGTATTTGGAGAAAGGGGCTTGTAAAGGTCTGGTGCCACAATGAAGCATGACGTGAACGTGGTGACGGTCTTCCACCTGCCCCAGGGTGGCTGCTGTGAAGTGATCACTGAAGAGGCCGCTGCTGCTCTTCGCAAAGCAACCAAGTGGGCGCAGTCGGGCCTCATTGTCAGCGTTGGTCCCCCTGTGGAGTCGGTCAACCCGGAGACCGTGAGCGGGCTGTCCACAGGCGACAAGAAGAAAACCGCCCAGACCTCCATCTGCCGCGAGAGGAATTCTGAACTGGCCAGGTAAAACCTTTCACAGGTAGACCCTGTCCACATTCTAGGCCTCACTTCGTTTTGGGTTTATTTTAGGATTTTTCATTTTATACCATCCTCTTGACCCGCTGGAAATAAAGACAGGGGCTTTAAGTCCACATGGGTTGTAGCAGTTGCTCTCAAAATCAAGTCTCAGGACCCACAAGTGAGACAGACAAGGAGGGGCGCTTCTGACTGAGGAGCCATCTGGACACAGAGGAGTGTTTTTATCTGAGAAAGACCCCTAGCAGGAACAATCTACAGTTTTTTCCAGAATTAGTGAACTTATAAACCGTAAAAGCCACTTCTCTACTTTCTTGACCTTCACTGGGCTTCTACCATTCTTCCTGCTAACCTTTGTAGGACCGACCCCGTCCGACCCTTCATCAGTGGGCACGTGGCAAACAGCATGGCTGCAGAAGTGATCGCCTTGCTCCATAGCTTGCTGATGGCCCCTGAATCCAATGCTGCTCAGATATGGACCACAACAGCAGAAAAGGTTAGAACTGTTGTACTGCTTCACTGAGGGAACAAGAAGTTCCTTCACAATATCTCCTAAAGGTTACGGGTGTTGAGATGTAAGCAGTATGCTGTGAGCTTTCCTTCAAGTAAGTTTTTTGCTTTAGCTGATGGTGTTATTATTACAGTACTTGATTCCCCCATATTTTGAGGTGGTGTAGTTCCAGTTCCATTCTACCACATAAACAAAAGTGGGCAAAATGTCAGTTGTTCATACTCAGATCCAGAATCCCTTCAGTGCCTGCGACCCCCGGGAACTGTTATAGGCCCCTCGTCATCCTTACTGTCAAACCGCCAAAGCTTTAACTACTTCTGTATGTGCTACTTCTTGTATTTAGGTTCTGTCTCGGGCACTGATGTACATTCCACAGTTGGGGAAATATGCAGAAAGCATTCTGGAAAATGGCAGCAGCAGTGGCAGGAAGCTTGCCAAACTTCAGAGAATCGCCCGCCAGGCCGTCGCTGCACTGTGTGCACTTGGAGGCTTCAAAGAGACAATCAAGATAGGGTCTGAGGTTCAGGTGAGCAGCCACCATTTTTCCCAGGTCATGGCTTTCCCCTGTATTTAAGCATCCATTGATAAACTGAGCATCACAAGGCAAATACTGCCCACAGAGACAAATATCCTTGCTCTTTTAGTTAATTAAGGAATCTGAGAAACTCCCAAATTCTGATCTATGCCATGCTATAGGTTATTCCATTATTTAGTGCAGTACTGTATGCTCTTAACTACAATGTGCTTGAACTCTGGTGTCATGAATAGTGGCAGTATTTTAGAACTGAAAGTTTGAGATTATGGCCTGTTATGATCTCCTTGACAAGGTTTTAGGGCCTATTATTTTAGTTCATATTCAGGTTTTAGTATCTGCATTATAATAAAGTATTACTGTAATGCTGATAATGATAGCAGTAAATTTACTCTTCCTACTTGTCACATGAGACTCTGCTCACAGCACCTGAACTGGTAGGTGGTGATAATCCATCTGTGTTCCAGGTTCTAGGCAGAGGAATATCAGGAAGCATCGGAGTGGTGGCTTCTATCAATGAACAGGAAGGTATAGCTACAGTCAGATTCCCACTCATAGACTGTAGAAAGACTTCGCAAGCATCAGACACATTGACTATTCCATTGTCTAGACTTTGTGTTCCAAGATCAGAGGTAAGGTGATTTTTAAATGTGTCATAAAATGTCACTGCAAATGGTAACTGTACTGCAGTGAACAAATCATATGTACATGCACAGGACAGAAGCACAAATATGTGTTCTCTTAAATTTTACTTGTGAGGCGTATTAATGTATTTACATAATTATTTAATAGTAACATGAAAATTCTCATCTAAGATGGCAAATGCACGTCTTTATGTTAGGAATATTCCACGATGTATTGTGTTTTTAAAAGTTTTGATCTAGTATGCAATTTTCTGTTGGTGATTTTAATGTGTTAACTGCAAATTTGAGAATTAATTCCAGAAAGTAATAACACCCTCATTTCTTATAAACTAACTACTTGAATTTAACTTTTTGCCATGCCCCCCACCACCATCAGGCATTGCCTCTTCATAAACTGTCCATTACTGAGAAGGTAGTACAGGCAGTCCAGTCCATGTTGCTTCCTCAAGAGGGGAGTCTCTCTATTCATACCTCACTTCCTGCAACAGGAGATGGGTCAGCTCCTGTGATGGCAGTCGTTCGGCTTCTGGCTGAAATCAGAACAAGGTGAGCACCCTCCAGAGAGCCCCAAATGTGCTGAGGTGGTGGCAGGCCGCAGAGGTGAGGGTCCTTGCTGGGCTTCTCCACTCTGGGCTTAGTAACTCCACAGCTCGAAATGCGAAACCGAGTAACAGAAACCAACCTCTGGCATTACGCTTGACAGTTTTGTTGCATTCCCCAGTTTCTGCAAGTAAATTGAAGTAAATTTAGCAGTCCACCTAAAGCAATAAGCAAACAATTGAAATGTGGTATTTGGAACACACTGATTGCTTGGGCAAAAGAACATTGTTCTGTCATAGGGATTCCTTCACCACTAAGCCTTTTGAAGATGGGTCAGGCCATGTTAATACCAGCCTGATCTATTCCTCTCCAAATCGATGCTAGGAAAACTAGAGTTTGCCAATAGTAGTGGTGTCAGAAAAAACAGTCTTTCCTGAAAATGTTTATTCACTATTAAACAACCGTAATATGTTTCTGTTTTGATAATGAAATTTCCCGAAAGTCTATGTATTTGGAGTCAGGGGAGAGAGTTGAGCATACAGGTTTTCCAAGGGTTTGGACCCCTCTCGTCCCAGAACACTAGTATTGGGAAAAACTGGTTTTTCCCCTGGCACTTTGCACCGCCATAGAGTGGACATGGTGACCATTTTTCCCTTTCCTGATTGTCCACATGGTGACAGAAGTTACAGGGTGGAAAAAGAGAAGTTAATTCTCTTATCTCCAAGCCAGTCCAGCTCAGGAAAGAAGCAACAGGAATGGAGAGTTTGAACCCTGCTGGAAAGTAGGGGACAATCTTGATTGAAATGTTTTTCACAGTTGATATTTTAGAGAATCAACAATGATGATTTGAAATATTGTAAATCTTTTAATATTAAGAGCATGCCTGGTCATGGCCCAGCTTTTGGAAGACAGCTTGTTTTGTGAAGAATTCATACAACAGTGTCCAGCAGCTGTTGAAGTTCTTAACCTGGTAGCCCAGGAATGCAGCGCCGGTAAGTCCTGCTGCCCTCGTCCCACTCCACTAAGTTTGGTCTGCCTGGTTCCTGCCTGCCGTGGAATGTTGCCAAACAGCTAAGCTCGAAATCAACTTCACCACAGACCTAGAAATGTATTAAGAACTATCAGTAGGGCCTCCCCGGTGGTACAGCGGTTGAGCGCTGGGTTGCGAAGCTGCCCATGGCCTCTGCAGCGCCAGTTCGATCCCCGGCTGCTCCCCGGCCACCGGAGGAGGGTCCCACATGGCGCGCAGACCTCTCCTGCGCCCACTGCTCCCCTCAGCAGTGTACCTCGGTCCTTCTGCCTGCTCTGCTCCCCACTCTGACTCTGGTGAATTCTCTCACCCTCCCGCGCTTCTGACTGTACCCAATGCTTGTATAAATAAATAAAAAATAAATCTTAAAAAAAAAAAAAAAAAAGAACTATCAGTACACACCAAATAGGAAATCTCCATTTTTCATTTTCCTTTCAGGGCTAGTCAAGAGTGTTTTCTCCCTTCCTATGAATTCAAGACCTTTGTGTTTTTATAAAACTATTCATGAGCAGTCTTTAGCGCTGCAGACCCTTTCTGACTGTTCTCATTGGATGTTTAAATGCTTTTCAAACTCTACCAGAAGGTCAGAATTCATGTTGAGGGTGGGCCAGAACTGTGACGCAGGCAGTCAGCAGACCTCACTTGAAGAAGGGCTCTGAGTTTGGCCTATTCAGCCTTGTGACTCTGACCTCTTGTGCTTTCCCGGCGTCGGCTCTGGACACCACTTCTCTTGAGATGCAGACTGTGGGGCTGTTTCTCTCAGAAGGACCCCCTGGCCTCATGAATATACTGCATGGTCATTATTTACTTGGGGGTCAGCTTTCCTCTCCTATTCCCCTGTTCTAGGTAATGCGCAGGCTCTCTCTGATATTCAGAGACTTGGTCAGATGCTCCGCCTCCTCCCCGCCCATCCACATATGCTCTCTGCATCCAGTTCTTCCTTTGCAGTGCTGCTGAAACTGATCTCTTTCGCACCCATTTCCACCTGTCCTGGGCAATTCGTATAGATAGAACATACATGTACTCTTTCGTGTCTGGCTTCTTTCACCGAGAAGCACATTTCAAGGGTTCTTGTGCAGCAGTATCAGTACTTCATTCTGTGTGTGGCTGCGTATCATCCTGTTGCATGGCTACACCTCATCTTTTTTTATTCACAGATCAACTTATGGGTACTTGTATTATTTCTAATTTTTTTGGCTATTATGAATAATACTGCTGTAAATCATATGCAAGGGTTTTTTTTAAAGATTTATTTTTTTTATGCATACAAGAACTGGGGTCCAGGCCAGATGTGCGGGGGGTAAGAGTATTCACCAGAGACAAAGTGGGGAGCAGAACAGGTGGATCTACTGAAATACACTGCTGAGGGGAGCAGTGGGTGAGACAGGAGAGGTTTGCTGCGCCATGTGGGTCACCTCCCTGGCTGTGGATTGATCACGTGCTGCAGTGGCTGATGATAGCTTTACAGCACTGAGACTTTAACCCCTGCACCACCAAGGAGGCCCCCACCACGTGCAAATTTTTATGTGGACATATATTTTCAGTTTTCTTGCATAGATACAGGAGTGAAATTGCTGGATTGTATGGTAATTCTATGTTTAGCTTTTAAGGAATTGTTTTCCAAAGTAACTATTCTATTTTATATCACCACTAGCAGTGTGTGAGGGTTCCAAGTAATCCACGTCCTCACCAACACTGGTATCATCCATCTTTTTGATTATAGTCATCCTAGTAAGTGGTTTTGATTTGCATTTTCCTAATGACTAGTAATATGTCCATCTTTTCATGTATTTATTGGCCGCTTGTGTATCTTAAGAGAAATGTCTTATTCAAATTCCTTGCCTATTAATTGGGTTATTTATCTTTTTATTTTTGAGTTGTAGGAGTTCTCTATAGTCTTAGATATACAAGTCCCCAACTAGATATGACTTAGAAATATTTTCTGCTATTCTATAGGTTATCTTAAAATTTTTCATTTTGATTATATCCAATTTATCTAATTTTCCTTTATTGTGCTTTTGGTGTCCTCAGAATCCACTGTATAATTCAAAGTCATGGAGATTTGCCCCTATGTTTTCCAAGAGCTTTGTAATTAAAATCATTTATTTTTTTAGATCTGTGATCCATTTTGCATTAATTTTCATGCCGTATGAGGTGTCCTTAAGACTTCTGATTCTTGACTATTCCAGATATTTTTCTGAGTGGCTAGTTACCCAGAATTCCCTTTCTTCTCTCTCTCTTAAGTTTTCTCTCTCTCCTAAGATCTGACTTACTGCCATCTCTAGTAAGCCTTTCTGTCTGGATCCTGTAGGAGTCACCTCTCATGCATCTGCACCTATGTTTGTCACATCATGAGCCACAGCATGCAGTCTTGTACCGCGTTTCTGTTGCATGTGCTTGCTTACCCGCGTCTTGCCTTTCCTCCCCGGGTGCGGGTGTCAGCTCATCTTCCTGTTCCCCAGCATCTGCGCATGTGCCTTGCTCATAGGAGATGGTCAACAGGTAGTAGATTTTTAAAAACCAGTTTAGATGCTAAGACTAATAGCTTTCATTTATTAAATGATGAGAATAATAGCTTTCATTTATTGAATGTTTGCCTTGTGCCAGGGCTAAAGGCTCCATTGGTGCTATTTCATCTCATTTTACAACAACCCTCTGGGACCTAGATACTATTATTATTCCCATGTTGGAAGTGAATGTTATATATCAAGTAAAGGAGCCAGATTTTTTAATACAGACGCCCAACTCCAGAACCCATGCCACTCGCCCACATTGCTGTACTGATGAGCTCCATCTAGGAGACAGAGTCTCAGGACCTTTGCTCTTTTGTAAGAATTGGAATGATCTCTGTAAGCATTTTATTGCTGTGACTCTACTCCAAAAGCATTGGCACCGTTCTGTGATTGTGAGACTTACCTTCACATGTTCTATGTGCCCCCTTCAGGAGAGCGACTGGCAGTTGTGGAGGTGCAGTGTGAACGGCTGAGGATGCTCTACCGTGACTGTGCGCGGCCCCCACCACCTCCCCTGCAGGCCGACCGGAGACAGGTGAGCCCTCGGCAGCGCACACATCTCCTGCCTGCCTGCACCACACAGGATCAAGGAATGTCGAGGATGCATAATGTTGAGAATGAGCATTTGCAAAACCACTTGGAGATGCAGTCTCTGCATTGGCAGGCCATCATCTTTGAATATTAGAGCACTTGATTTGACAGTCTGACTATTGGGAGATAATAGCAGAGGAACAGAACTTACTAATTTGTAAATACTTTCTGTGTTATTAATAACAGAAAAAAACTTCTTAAAAGATTTAGATCTGTGAAGGATCAAAACGGGCGGGAAGAGCACAAGGGACTATGGTGATGGGACACACATGAATTGGTGGTGGGATATCCACAGGGACTATACCTGAGAGGAGAAAGCATACATTGTACAAGGGCGAAGTGAAATATATATAAAATAAAAAAAAAAATTTAAAAAGATTTAGATCTGTAATCCATCTCAAAATTAGTGCATAGATATATATAGAAGGAATGATTCAAAACCAAAAGTGGCAAAATGTTAAAAATTGGTACATCTGTGAGTATTCTTAGCGCTACTGTGCATAACAGCCAAGAATGGGAAACAACCCACACATCCATCAACTCCTGAACGAGTGCATAAAATAGGGAATATCCAGACAATGGAGTATCACTAACAGGGAATAAACTAGTGATACTTGGTATGGTTTGGCTAAATCTTGAAATTATGCTAAGTAGAAGGAGCCAGTCACAAAAGACTGAATGGCATATTGTGATTCCATTTATGAAAGTTTAGAACAGGCACATCCATAGAGGCAAAAAGGAGATTGGGGGTTGCCAGGGGCTGAGGAGAAACAGGGATGGGAATCCACTACTGACAGGTACAGGGTTTCTTTTTAAGAGGGACAAAAATAAAATTAGATTGTAGTGATGGCTGTATAATATGAATGTACTAAAATCCAGTGAATTTTACACTTAAAATGTGTGAACTGTATGCATATGAAACATATCTCAAAGATTTAGTGTATTTATGTACAAGTGTACAAAAATTGATGTATTCTTGCGATTTTTCTGTAGGGCTATAGTGATTCCAAAATGAAAAGTTAATACATAAAAGAAGAAATGTCATCTGAAATCTCAGCATGGTCAATTACCATAGTCAACATATTACTGTGATATTGTAGCTATAATTTTTAAACGGAAAGTAAATTTCTGCTGTTCATTCTGTGTCTAGCGCTCTGCCCTCCATCGAGGATGGACATAGAGGACTGTGTCAACCAATGGCAGTTTAATAGTCCAGCATAGACTTGTGCCTCAGTTTACTCATTCAGGCCTTGGTTGTTACAAATCTATATTGTCTCCAGTTTTTGCCATAACAGTGATTGATCAAAGTCCTTGGAGCTGATCATTGGGTGTATCTCTCAGGGCTTTCTGTAGGACAAAATGGAATTGATGGGTTAAAAAGATATATTCTTTTATCTGATGGAGAAGCTTGACTTTTTATGATTATATGTATTACAAATTATGAAAGTGAAAATGTGAGGTGTTTTACCTAAAAAAGAAAAAAGAAATGTTGCCATATTATACCTTTGTAACTAAGTTGTGTGCTAAGCCTAGTAACATAGAGTCTGATTACTGATTTTTTGTCTGGGAATGTTAGGGGTGAGGAACTGGGCATGCATGTGCGTGCGTGCGTGTGTGTGTGTGTGTGTATGCGTGTATGCACGTGTATATAGGAGATAGATATGTAGGAATTAAAACCTAATTTGTTATAACTACAAGGTAAATGATATCTCTTAAAGGGTTATTGAAATAGCACTGAAAACATAGAAGGAGAAATGTACAGTAAGTGTCAGAATTAACAGTTAAAAGAGATCAGGATTGGGCCTTGCTTTACATAAAGTTTCCTTTGGGAAAAAAAGAAGAGTTTTCAATATAAAAAATATATATAATACTGTTAGATAAAGATATTTTTCTCTTCTTCAAGAGGGTGAATGGATTGTGTTTGCAGTTCTATTGAATGGAGTTTTTTCCCCCCAATGTAGCCCAAAGAGATTACTTGGAGCCCCTCTCGGGTGTTTCCACCTGTGCGAGCCTGCATGTTCTCATCTCACCTTACTTCTGTCACCTTCCTGGCTGACCCCAGTGCTGGGGGCGGTCTGCCCCGGGGCACATTTATCTATGCCACCTCCCCACTGCCAGTTCAGGTAAGAAATCACATGATGCACTGTCTTTTGCCACTTTCCTTCAAAGTTGAACAGAAAAAGCAAGTTCAAGGGCCCAGCCTGAGCCCTCTGATTGTCTTCCTGCTCTGGTGTTTCTCCAGGCCCCATCTTTTTACTGGGAAATTGAAATTGTTTCCTATGGAGATACCGATGATGACACTGGACCAATTGTTTCCTTTGGCTTCGCTACTGAGGCAGAGAAACGAGACGGGGCTTGGACTAATCCAGTGGGCACTTGTCTTTTCCATAAGTAAGTGGCTGCTATTATTATTGTTTAAAAGATTATTGATTTATGCATACAAGAGCTGGGGTATAGATCAGAGGTGTGGGGGGTAAGAGGATTCACCAGAGACAGAGTGGGGAACAGAAGAGGCAGATCTACTGAAATACACTGCTGAGGGGAGCAGCAGGCGAGTCAGGAGAGGTCTGCTGTGCCATGTGGGTTGCTCCCTGGCAGGCCAGGGATCGAACTCATGCTTCAGTGGTTGTGGATAGCTTCATAGGTTGCGTTGTAACCACTTGCGCCACCAGGGAGGCCCTGCTATTGTTATTTAAAAAAAAAAATACCCTGTAGACCAGTATTTCCCAAAGTGTATTGGCGAGAACAGTAACTTTTCACAGGTTCTTGTAGGTATTCAGGAACCCAAAATAGTTTTCTGTCTTGAAATAATTTTTGGAAAAGACATACTTTTTTTCCCTTTTGGGGGGGAGATTTATAGTCCACATTAGCAAGATTCCTAGTTGTCCTGCAATAAGAAACCTGTTTATCTTTGTTTCCCAAATACATTTGAAACCATATCCCTCTATTCTGTGAATACTCTTTGGAAAACACTAGTGTGATATTTTAATACTAAAGTAATGTTGTCATCTCTCCTCTTCACAATGCCAGTTGGAAGTATATTCATGTTTAAGGAGAGACAAGCTCTAGGGTTCTCCTCTTATTACTCTGGAGCTACTGAAACCCCTGTCTGTTCACTGCTCAGCCTTGATTTTGGTTTCTCTTTGTGTTTTCATAGCAACGGCCGGGCCGTGCACTACAATGGCTCCAGCTTATTACAGTGGAAGAGCGTTCGCTTGGATGTGACTCTATCTCCTGGTGAGTGTGGTGGGGACTTTTTTTTACCCTACATTTCCTGTTATTCTCAGGTTTTGATCTAAATAGGTAAAACTAAATGATTTAGCCACTGGGAATAGAAAAATTTGTCACTGCTGTCCCCTGACTAACATTGACTCTCTCACCAGCCATGAGATACTTGAGAAATGCATTATTGTTAGCTCCTGCTATAAACTTTGTTCCCAGAGGCCTAAACCTCAGGTCTAGCTCAGAGAGAAACTGCCCAGTCACCTACACACTCAGTTCAGTAAAAACATCTTTCCCCTCTTATTTTTAGCCTCCATGTAAGTACTGGATCTATACAGTAGATGAACCAGGATCCCCCCTACTTGCTCCAGTAATAGTTAACATGGTGACTGTCATTTTGACAATGGAAACAAACATGTTGGCTTATTTTTCAGAAACCACATCTTAGCATCATCTCTTTTTTATTTTTTAAGATTTCTTTATTTATTTGTACAAGAATCGGGGTACAGGCCAGATGTGCAGGAGGGTGAGAGGATTCACCAGAGACAGAGCGGGGAACAGAACAGGCAGATTGATGAAATACACTGCTGAGGGGAGCAGCGGGAGAGACAGGAGAGGTCTGCCACACCATGTGGGACCCTCGCCGGCCGTCCGGGATCGAACCGGCACTGCAGAGGCTGTGGACAGCTTCACAGTGCGGTGCTCAACCGCCTGCACCAACAGGGGAGGCCCTTAGCATCATCTCTTGATAAAACTAGAGTGCTCTATGTATGTGTGAGATGCTCAGGTATGCTTAGCCAGGAGCACTGAATCACACCATCTCATAGATAACTCTCGTAGCTGTCTGGGGGTGTTGCACTATCTCTTATCCTGGAAGGAGCTGCTTGTTAAATCACACTTTGCCAGGAAGCATGGTGTTTTCACTTACAGCCAAGTTATGACCTGGAAACAATTTCCTGGCAAAGTTATTTCTCTCCTATTTTATGGAGCTGATCTCTGACATCTCAGCTGATTAAGTGCTTTAAGCCCAAAGAGAGGGAGAAGGGAACCTTAGTCAGGGTTCTTGTTTGTTTCTTGCTTGTTTTTGAGAAAATTTGGGTCGGACCTCAGACACACAGACTACCTTCTTCTTAGAGAAATACTCCTGTCTATGCAGGAGTAGCAATCAAGAACCCACATAACACAACAGAGTCTCAATCTCTGTGCCACTTCTGGGCTACATACCTTAACACGGGCCGAGCATCTCCTATGGGCTGGATGTTCTTCCAGGCCTTGGGGATATCTGGTGAGTAGCAACAAGTCCCCAGCTACTGGGCAGCCCATGCTCATGGGGTCTGACACCTGTGAGACTCTAAACAGAACCCTACACTTCATGCACTTATCTAGAGTTTACAACAGGGATTATAAGACTACCTGCACTAGCAGTTTGCCTGAGGGCTGCCATGGGGCCATGCCCCTCCTGGCTCTTGCAGTTCTCCCCCAGAGCCAGTTACCTCATCAGAGAGCAGCTTGACTTCTGTTATTTTTAGTTCATGCAAAAATGCCTTAAATATATAAAAATAGGAGGCATGGTATGATTTAATGGTAGACCTATAGCTTACATTACGAGTTCGGATTTTTTAACAATAAGATAATAGGTTGTTTAAAATTTTATTTTTGAAAACCATTTCTAAATCTTCCACTTTACGAGAAGATGCGACCTTTTAAAGTAATCCTCTGCATGTCAAAAGTGAAAAACTTGCATTTCTCTAATTTAAAAAAAATTGCATCAAGCGTTTTCCCTTCTTACCTTGGCTGCTAGGCAGATAAACCCTAAAGTTAATGTGTAATTATGGTAACTAACTTAACTCAGATACTATATATTTTTCTTCTCGGTAATTTCTCATTTTTCTTCTAAATAATGTTTATTTCTCTTGTGTTGCTTTATATTTATATTTATTTAAATAGAATGGGTTACTTTATGTCTTTTTCAGATGTAACTGACAACATAAAGACAAAGATAGTCAGTGACACCTGGCCTGTCACTTGGCCACGAATTGGAAGTTTTCTTAATAGTCCATAAAGGGGGACTTTTATTGACTTGTGTTCCCTTCCTGTTCTCTGCCATAGGCGATGTGGCAGGGATTGGCTGGGAGAGAACAGAGGGGACTCCACCTCCTCCAGGGCAGCCAGCCAAGGGCCGGGTGTACTTCACCTACTGTGGGCAGCGCCTGGCACCCTACCTCGAAGACGTCTCTGGTGGGATGTGGCCTGTGGTTCACATTCAGAAAAAGGCAGGTTTTCTTTATTGAGAAACAAAAACTCTCCTTAGCAATTTGTTCCATCAGGAATGGAAAAAATGAAAGGCACGGACCTGCCCTTGTGCTGCCTGGTATGTGGTGCGTGATGACAAAATGAACTGCAGAACAAGCCTTGCGGAGAGGCCCTGCCTCTGCCTTAAACCCGAGTGCTTTGCTGCCTTGACCTCCTTTTGGTCGTCTTTCCTCAACAACAATGCAGGGAACGCTGGTGATCTTTCCAGTGTCAGTGAAGTGATTCTCTGTGTCAGTAAGTTTGAAAATGACCCTCTTGGGTTGCTTTAATGTGTCAGAAACTCAGCAGAATCCTTCAATAAAGGTTCAAAAGTTCAGCTAAACCCAGCACCCTACACGTATTTAATAGAATGCTTTTGTTAATTAAGGCGCACCTATTAACATGTAATGTTCCATAGAACATTACTACTCAGGACATGCTCCCAGATTCTTTCCTCCAGATTCTTACCTCTCCCTGAATTCCAGATGCAAATACCCAGCAGCCTGGGGAGCATCTCCAAAATAGAGGTCCCCTTGGTCTGTCAGAGTTAACTTGTCTAAACTGAGCCTAACTGCCCTCTCCCCAAATCTGTTTCTTCCTCATCTCGGAAAGTAGCAGCTCCAACCTTCCAGTTGTTAAGTCCAGAAATCTTGGCCTCTTCCCTAACTTCCCTTTCCCTAACTCCACTTCATGCTCCGCATCAAATCTGTCAGCTAAACTTACTGGCTTTGCCTTTAAAATGTGTCTGGTGTCTGACCACTTGTCTGAGTCCACCATTAACAATCTGTCCTGGCAATCATCATCTCTTGGAAAGCTTATTATAACATTCTTCTCTGTGCTCTCCAGCCTCCCATTCTTGCCCTTTTACATGTCTTTTTGATACAGCAGGCCACAGTGATCCTTTAAAAAATATTACAGATCACGTCACCCTCCCCTCATGCCACATATTGTAAAAGCTCAAGTCTTCATAATGACTTACAGGATCTTATAGGGTCTGGCCCTATGCCATGTCTCTGATATCATCTTTTACTGCTTTATTGAATGAATTAATTACAGATGCCAGTAATTAAAGTCAGCATTACTCAGCCTTTTCCACTCACTCAGACAACAAATATTTATTGAGCAACTACTACATGTCAAGCACTTGTTAAACTCTGGCCATATAACAATGAGCGAAACAGATGGTTTCTGTCTTCATTGGGATTATAGTCAATGGAGGAATTGAACATTAATCAAACAGTCACACGAACATATATGTGTGTGTATATATATGAGTGGGTGGGTGGATGGATGGATGGATGGACGGACAGATGGATGGATGGACAGACAAACCTAAGTTCTTTCAAATCCTTTGATCTCTTTTCAGAACACCAAGACTCGAGCTAACTTTGGCTCCCGCCCATTTGCCTACGCCGAAGGGCAGGCCCATCGCAATGCCGCCGACTTATGTACTGATCTGGCAGAAGAGATCAGTGCAAACTTTGAAGCTCTGCCTTTTGCCATGGCATCTGACAGTGACAATGATGCGGGCACCAGTATTGCGTCAGACCCTGGCACTCATGGGCCGCCATGCCGCATTGCTGCCGTGGCCACCGCTCAGCAACGTAAGCCTCCTCCTCCCAGACCCCACTGTTTCCTGGGAGCAGGAATGCTGTAATTCCATGTGTCCATTTAGCGTGGGCATGTTCCAGTGTCTATCAGTAATGGAGTTTACAGACCCAGTGGAAGAAAATGGGGAGTAAGAGGAAGCATGGCAGGCTGGGAAGTCTGTTCCCCACATTCAGGAAGCCTGCCATTACTCAGTGTCAGTGGAACATTGCCACTTGGAAATGCAAGTCTGAAAGATGTCCACCTTTTCTAAGACAATCTAAAAATGCCAGAATTTTATAGGATATCTGCTAGTTTTAGAATTTTTTTTTAATGGCTTTAGAGCTGAGGACATTAAAATGCTAATTATGGAACCTAGGTGGTGCACTGATTATTTGAAAAATTTCATAATCATAATCAAATTTACTAGAAGTGAGCTTCCCAAACTAAAGGTGTCCACATTTGACCCTTGCAATACTGGTTTTGCACATTGTTTTTATCAGTTTGTTTCTCATGATGTTTATTTCTCATGAACTGTCTGAGTTCTTCTGAGTTGGATGAATTATACCCATAGGAACTATTTTAGGATCCAAGGTAATATAGATGACTGGCTATTTGTTGGCTCTGTGATTTAAAATCCCTCCAGGGGTCTTCCTGGTGGCACAAGGAGTTAAGATGTAGCCTATGAAGCTGTTTGTAGCTTCTGCAGCATGAGGCTGATCAGGGAGATACCCACATGGCGCAGCAGACCTCTCCTGTCTTGCCCGCTGCTCCCTTTAGCAGTGTACTTCACTCTGCCTGTTCTGCTCCCCACTCTGTCTCTGGTGAATCCTCTCACCCGCCCCATCACACCTCTGGCCTGTACCCCAGCTCTTGTATGCATAAATAAATAATAAATCTTAAAAAAATAAAATAAAATCCCTCCAAGTATTAGGAGTCTTTCTGTCATGCAAATTCAGAAAATCCAGTTCATCCCAGGGTAAGAACATCATGATTTCTCCAGTCTTCTCTTGCCAGGATTCACTGTCATTGTGCTTTGTTACAGAATATGACAGTGACACTTCCTGCCATTATAAAGTGGAGCTCAGCTATGAGAACTTTATCACCTCAGGACCAGACCCCCACCCGCCTCCCATTGCAGATGATGAGAGTGATGATGATGACGATGATGACATCCCACAGGTAAGAAGCCCACAGCCCTCACTGGCTCCCTGCTGACCAGAGTCAGCCACAAAGAATGACACTCGTGTCAGTTTGCAAGGCTAGAGTGGTTACACTTTAGTGATGTCATTGTGTTTGAACAGTGACTCTGCAGTGTTCATTTTTTTAAACTCTGCATCACCTGATGGGCAGTTACCCAGCAGTGATTGGGGTGTTAGAGAACAAGCCTTCTCTGATAGTTCTTCAGCAATAAAGTTGGGGATGTTGCTGAGAACAAATGATTTCAGAGGGAAAGGGAACATAACCCGTCTAGCGCTTTGCCCCTGCATCTGTGTTCCATTTCACTGGGAGGCCTGCGTGCCTTGTTTTGCCTCTGCATTTGAGTGGAGTGAAGGCCTCAGGTGAGAGCCAAAAGTCAGATGAGGATTGGTGCCTGTGTCAGCTGTTTTGCCCCAATTCATACGTCTCCTTCTTCCAGGAGGACCACTACGCGCTGCTGGTGAAGGCGTGGGAGACCAAGGTTTTTCCTACTATCCGAAGACGATTCCGCAACGAGGCAGAGCGGAAATCAGGCCTGGACCAGATAAAGGGTGCTTTACAGCTAGGTGTGTGCTCTGGTTCCCAAAGGTGCTCCCTTCCTGCCTTGAAGTGTATTTAGCTCAGGATGTAAATCAGGAAAGTGGGGCCCCAGAATTGCACCAGCATCTTTGCTGAATTCTGCCATCTGTTGCTTTCATTACCAAGTTTCTCTTTGTTTACTAAGTTAACTCAGTGTCTTGGGCTGATGAAGCCAGAGTGGCTATACTAGGGGTGCTAGATAGCATTGTGATTAATAGTTTGGGCTCTGAAGTCACAGGTGCCACTTACCAGCTGTGTGACCTGGGGACAGTGGCCTGACTTTTCTGGCTTTCCTCACCTTTAAAATGAAATCAATAATGGTAACCCCCTCATGTGTATATTAGAAACAAGGGTTCATAAAGATAGAGCTCCTAAGAACAGGGTATGGCCCCCCCAAAAGCGCTCAGGTGAAGTATTTCTAAATATCACAGTAATGATGATGGGGGTGGTGAGATTGTCCCCACTGGCCATGGTTTCTCTAGCAAAGAATAATGCAGAGTTTACTTCAGAGAGTAGATCATTAATGAGTTGTAAGCACAGATAGCTGATTCCTGTTAGAAGGTTTCTTTCTTTACCTTGTGAAACACCTGCTTTTTGGGATGCAGAGATGCCTTGTCCCAACACTGACCATCAGACATGGTATAAGAACTTCTTTTTGTCCCTGTGTCATCAGTCTTTCTCTTCTAACTTTGGTCCTGAGAAAAGCCGCTAAAAGATCTTTTTTTTTTTTTTGCCAATTTACATGCTGAGTCTCTGATATTCATGAAAAAATTCCTTCATTGATATTAGTGCATATATGTACATGTAAATATACGTACACACCCTTGCAACTTAATAATTGTTATATATAATTTTTTTTCATGCTTTTAGCCTTAAGGCTAAGGATCAGTGACTGCAGATTTTGTTTACACTTAACCTGTGGAAATATTCTCGCAGCATAAACATGTGGTGATCATTTCCTTTTCTCTTCAGAGCCTGTTATAGCTGCCAGTCCAGATTCCAAGGCAGATAATTAACATTCTTCTTGACTCTTCTCTTTTAGGAGTTCAGGTAGAGGGAGCACGTTCGGGTGGGAGTGAGCTTGGGTGGTTGAAGGCACAGGTATCAGGCCAGACCACTGTTGCTGCAGAGGGGGACATGGAGGGTAGCAGGAAATGAGATGAGAGGGTGCTGGGGAAGCCATGGGTGGGGGGTTTAAGCAAAACAATATCATCATCTGAGGCAGATCCTACAGATGAAAAGGTAATTTGCTCCTCCCCTTTTGTTCTCAATATCTAAAAGGAAGTACCCTTTTGGGTTGCACAGAGCAAATTTCAAATGACTTTCACTTGATAAATGCAGCGCCACCTCTGTTACTGCCTGCCCGAAGCACCCACGCGGGCCATTAGCTTCAGAGTGAGGATGGCTTGATCCAGAGCATTTCTTCAGTCCTCAATCCAGTCACTGATTTGTCTGTGCATTCAAGAGATGCCACCAGGTATCAGGCCCTGTGCTGAGGAATAAGGAGTCTTCTGAATGGAACAGGCATGGTCCCTTCTCTCACAGAGCTAAAGTTCTAGTGGGGACAGCTGTGAGACAACACAGCACCCCATAGTCAAGGCTATGCAGCAGCCAGGAGGCTGCAGCGTATGGGCAGGGCAGCGCAACGGAGCTGGCTTCTCCCCAAGACCCAGAGCTCATCCTCGTCAGCAAGCTTAGGGTTAGAAATATGAAGCCCCGAGTGCGTCTGCAGCTGCAGGTTGGCTCAGGTCTGCCTGCACGGGGTCCCCGAGCCTGAGTCCAGGTTCCCACCTGGCTATGCAGGATGTCGGTGGCCTTCGTACCCAACTGAATGAGAGGCAGGGCGGAAGTTAATCAGGAGACTATCCAGCGGCTCCTGGAGAATGACCAGTTGATCCGCTGTATCGTGGAGTATCAGAACAAGGGCCGGGCAAACGTGTGTGACCAGTACCAGCATGCGTTACATAGAAATCTCATTTGGCTACCATCGCAGATGCCAGCCCAACCAGTGCTACAAAAACAGTGGAATAATCTTCCAGTTGACAAGTACGAGGAGTAATTGAAAGTAATCCATTTCCTATGAAATGGAGGTAGGATCTTTAACCAAGCAACTGCTTAAAACACAAATAAAACACCTGTGACTCTTAAAAATGGGAAAATGTGAAGAAAGCTACTAAATTGACAATTCTCAATGTAAATTTATTTTGAAATAAAAAAAAGAAATATAAAGCCCTGTCTGTTCAGGGAGAGGGTGCTTCTTACTGCTTTGGGAGAGACAAAGAAAGGGGGAAAGCAACGAGACCATGTGTAGATGGAAAACTCTGCTATGTGATCATTGGTTGCTGTGCCTTTGTTTTCACGTAGGTTTAGTTAGGATTTAATTTTCTTTTGCTGTTTGTTCTCTGAGCCATCCTGAATGCCTGTGGCCACGTGTGCTTTCTCTACTGTCCCCAGTTAGGGGAGGGAAGGTGTAGATAGCACAGTAGAAAATTAGGTTTTCCAGAAGTGGCTGTTGTACCAGTGCCAGTCTCCTGGCGTTGGAACTCACCCAAAAGTACCCACATTCCCTGACAAACAGATTGCCAGGCCCTCCTCCCAGGATCCAGCCCAGCAGGTGTGGCCATTTATCTGAACTGTATTCATTTAAACCTGAAACAGTCCCCTTTCCAATAGAGTCTCCGTCCCGTAGTAGTGCAAAGGCTGACAGGAGGCGAGGGAGCTGGCTTGCAGTTCCCAGAGGCCCCTCTGTGAGGGTGGATCAGCCTCCGTTGTTGTGTGCACCAGGGAAGGTTAAGGAAGCGTGCATTAATTTGGCATTTTCTTCGTGGCCCTGAGTGATAGACAGCAAGGTCTGTTTTCTCCCCCACTATTTCCTGGGAACATGTTACAAAGATTTTTTTTTTTCCTCATAATTTTCAAATATCGGCCACATTTCTCTATATTCTCTGACAATTCTTTCTCTAAACATTCTTCTTGAATTTCAGCTTCCTTCTAAACTATACTTAAAAGATTGCTCCCTCTTTTCATTTCAGCCAGACCAGCCCATAATGGAAAGGTAGATAAGAGTGGTGGAGACAGCCCTTGTTTAAAAGCTACGCTATCCACACGCACTGTCTTACCCACAGCTGCGGACAGGTGTAGACGCCAAGCCTATGCGGCAACAGCCAGTGGCAACCTCACCTGCCTCTGTCTTCCCCACGGTGCTGTTGCCTGCAGGGCTTTGGACCATTCTTTACTTGTTTCATAAATTAATAGTGGCTGTTGCTATTGAGCATAATGAAGCTTTGAGAAAGCAGAACAGAACAAATTCCAGCAGCAGATAGAAGTTGATGTAGCTCTCTGTCTCTTAAATAAGCTCATGTTTGTCGTAGTAAAAATTAAACAGTACCAAAATATGTCAGTAAGGGAAAAAGTTGCTCTCGCTTTCCTCTCACTCTCCATTTATCTAAGAGCTTTTTTTTTGCCCTAACAAAAATTAAATGGCTGCATAATGTCCCATCATTTTTAACCTTTGCGTATTGATATTTACACTTTTTCCATTTTGTTGTTGTTTTATTTCCCAGCAGTGCTGCAGTGAGTATTTTGTACCTTTGTACCTCGTGTTCATGTTTCTGTGTGAGAGACTTAAGAGAGTCCCAGAAGGAAGACATTGAATGTCTTAACTTGGTAGATACTGCTGAACTTCCTTCCCCTGGAAGCTACAAAGTCTTGTGTCAACAAGAGCATTTGACAGATTCTCTTAACTTTTGATTCTGGCCATAAGTCTGTGTCATGTTTGATCCGAAGGCTTATGCTCTCTGGAGCGTTACCAGTGCTGCTGTTGTATTTTTTAGGTATGGTGGATATTGCCCGACAGACAGTTGAATTCCTCTACGAGGAGAACGGTGGCATCCCAAGAGACCTTTACCTTCCCACCATCGAAGACATTAAAGACGAAGCAAACAAGTTCACAATCGATAAAGTTCGAAAAGGTTTTGCTTTCCCTTTTGCTTCACTATGAAACTTGTCATGAAATAAGTTGAATTTCCCAAGCTCAAGTCTGAGCCCAGCAGCTGCTGACTGCCCTGGAGTGGTTCTCCTTGCCTTGAGTGATCTGACTTCTTCCAGGCGTGCCCTTCGAGGCCCTGGAACTTTATGGGGGGGTGTAGCAGATATTTGTCTGTCCTCTGTGGCCTCTTGCACCTTCTCAAAACTCACTAATGTGAACACAAGGGTGAGACAGGGCACTTGTACAAAGAGAGAAGTGGGGTCTGGGCTTACAATTCCAGGCAGGCTTCTCCAGCTTTGCTGGCTACTCGGCTAGTAAACCATGAATTTGTGGTTGTGCTATGCTCTTTAGAATTTGGTTAAAAGTCAGTTGGATGTTTTGGGCAAATGAGAAAAATATAAAAAAGCACAACAAAAGAAAATGTAGAACCACTCATTTTTAAAGTGGTCACAGGACCTTGAGAAAAATATGAGAATGTCCTGGACAGGGACCTGAATATATATTTACTTTTCTTTTTGTTTGATATATAATTCACATTCCATAAAACTCACCCTTTTCAAGTAAAGGAGTTAGCAGCTTTTAGGATATTCACAAAGTTGTGCAACCATCGAATCAATACTTCTAACTCCAGAACATTTTCATCCCCAAAAAAAGAAGAAAGACCTGTGCTCTTATCACTTCTTCCCTTTAGCCCCAGCAACTGGTCATCTACTTTCTGTCACTATGGATTTGCCTGTTCTGAACATTTCATGTAAACGGAATCATCCAGCATTTTTTTTTTTTTTTTTTGGTTTGGCTTCTTTGACTAAGCATGATCTTTCAAGAGTAACCTGTATAGTAGCATGTGCCACCTGTATAGTAGCATTATGACAGCATAATACTCCACTGTGCAGATAACAACCCATTTTTTTTCTCCATTTGCCAATTAATGGGCACCTTTTGGCTACTATAAATAATGCTACTGGGAACACTTGTATACCAGTTTGTGTATGGTTATGTATTTTTGTGTCTCTTGGGTGTAGTTGTAGGAGTAAAGTTGCTGGATAATATGGTAGCTTTTTGAGGAACTGCCCAGTTAATTTCCAAAGTTATTGCACCATTTTATTTTACATTCTTACCAGCAGTGCACAGGGTTGCAGTTTCTCTGCATCCTTGCCAACATTAACTACTGTCTTTCTCTCTATGGTCTTGGTCAACGTGAAGGGGTACAGCACTGCGGCTTTGACTTGCATTTCCCCAGTGACTAGTGATGATGAACATCTTCCCATGTGTAGATTTTCATTTCTCTTTGGAGAAATGTGTATTCAAAGCTTTTGCCCAACTTTAAATTGGCTTATTTTGTCTTTTTATTGCTGAATTGTGAGTTTGTGCAACATTTTGCTGTATTACCCTCCAGACTGGGTTGTGTTCTTTTTCGGTTATAACTAAATCTGAGGGTATTAGTAAAAGCTGTAGAGCTATTCTACACCCTAAAATATAGAGTCCCAAGATGGTTATGGTACTCGCTTTTAAGAAGGTCTCCTTCCACCCTCCTTAGGCCTCACAGTAGTAACCCGCTCTCCAGACAGCAACAACGTAGCCAGCAGTGCAGTCGGAACCGCTCTGCCGAAGTTCGCCATCCGAGGGATGCTGAAAACCTTTGGGCTCCATGGAGTCGTCTTAGATGTTGATTCAGTGAGTGAACAGCCTTTCATGCACCCTGAGGCTTTCACGCCCAGACTCCAAGTACCCTAGAAAGTGATTATACAGGTGGATTACTCTTCAAATTAGAGATGAAAAAGCCAAGCTGGGTGTTGGCATGCTAGATGACTTGCCTGAGATGTTCTCATGGGCCTGGGCAAGGGCAGATGATTGATGATTAGCTCTGAGCTCTCAGTACTGTCATCCCCCTCAGACCTCGCTACCTTTCCTCATTACTCTCTGTCCCTCTATTACATCTACCCGAGCTCTAAGGGAACATTCTCCCAGTTTCCTGGATGAATGGGTGGTCTGTCATTGACATGATTGTTCAAAGAAATAGTTTTGTGACTTTGATTGAATCAGCTTACTCTTTAAACAGACTCTCAGCCTTAATTTCCTTATTTGTAAAATTGAGTGTATTCAACTAAATCAGTAGTTTTCTTCCCTAATTTGCAGAGTCCTCATATGGGACTCAGCAAGGATTTGGAACTTGGGGGAAGGAGAGAAGGATCAGGAGAGAGTGAAGACTTTCTTTTGAAAATGGTCCTATTTCACAGTTGTAACTAGGTGATCCTAAGCTTGCCCGCACATGCTTGCAAATTTCTCACGCAAGTACAATTGGTGACACAGTACACACTTCAGACCTGAGAGTCTGGAAGAACCATCCAGCTTGCTGAAGAGCATTAGATAAAGATGTCAATAATGTTCGTACCATTAATGTTTTGAAATCTAAAGTTTTACCTCTTCAACTAAATCCATGTTACCGGAACTTCATTTATATTATTAAATTTTTGGGCCTCCCCTGGTGGTGCAGCGATTGAGCGCTGGGTTGTGCCGCAGCCTCTGCAGCACCAGTTGGATCCCCGGCCACCGGCGAGGGTCCCACAAAAAAAAAAAAAAAAAAAAAATTGTGTTATTAAATTTTTAAGAGAGGCTGTTGATTGGGGATTTACTAAGGTAAATCTTTTGAACTTTTGAGTAGAAAAATTCATCAGTGCTATTGTTAATCTTCTACTGCCTTCACATACAAACTTTCAATTCTGGTTATCAGAAAATATATACCTGAGAATGTTTTCAGCAGTGGAAATGTATGAAAATAATAATTAGAAAAAGAGAAATTTTGTTCAAGTAATAACTCTGCTACTTCTCAAGTAATTTGATTCCCTTTGTTTTAATAGTAATCCCTAAATAAAAATTACATTTCTATTTGAATCCAGAAGGTATATATTGTAGCTGACTTTTTATTTTCCTAGCAATAACAAGTATCAAACAGATTCCCTGCTTTTAAAAAACATTACCATTAAAAAAATTAACATAAAAGCACTGGACATAAATTTTACCTGCAACAATATGTGTGGAGCTAAATTATGAAATACAGCACTATTATCTTTAAATTTCTACCTCATGATTATATTGATGTTCTTTATTGGACCAATTAAAATTTGCTAACTGACATGTAAAAACTAAACACATTATACTAACCAGATGTCTTTGACCTTAATCATGAAAGTAGCTTTTTTTGCCTACAAAACTGGTTTTATATATATTTATGCACATTCAGTAAGTCTACACTTAATGTTATCGATAGCTTCTCTGAAACTGACTTTTATAACAAAGCTATGTATAACGGAAACAGGTCCTCCAAAAAACATCACTTAGTTCAATGTTTGGCAAGATTGTTTTTTCTCATCGATGTTATAAGGACCACTTGTATCTTTTTTTTTAATAAACTTGGAAAATAAAGTTAGTGCTCAGAAAAACAAATAGACTTTTTCTTTTTACTGTTGTAGGTTAATGAATTGGTGCAGGTAGAAACGTACCTCCGAAGTGAAGGTGTGCTGGTCCGGTACTGGTACCCCATTGATATGTTGGAGAGGCCTCCAGCAGGCTACCGAAGGACTGCCACCAATGGGCTGGTCACACTGGACAATACCAACCTTCAGATTCACAGGTACAACTGGGCCCTCTTCTGAGTGCATAACAGAAATGCACATCTACCATCTGTCATTGACAAGGACACTTTCTCAAAATGAATAGAGAGAAAGCTGGTCAAAGCTGGTCGAAGCCATAGGAGTTGGAAAGAAGTTGCAGAATCCAGTATCCCCTGAACTGTGCCACACACTCTGCTGTGAGTGGGAGGATTCGGGGGTGGTGGACATTTGAGAGTGAGAAGTTAGGGTAAAACTGATCAAGAAGAAGTGATTGAGGGGCATTTAACTGTTGACTAGCAACTGAGAAGAAAGGCAAGAAAGTTCTTTGTAGGGTTCCAGTCCGGCTATAGTGTAGAATGTTCACACCCAGGATTAACTAGTGATCTTGGGGGAAAATATGAAACAGATTTGTTTGAGCAGTAAAGTGGCTGAATTTTTGGTGTTAATGCAGATTTTCATCAGAGGGATACTTTGAAGCACTCACTTGGTTGGTCAGCGTGAGGACTCTGAACAACTAAGGTCAGAGGGCTCATGGCCTGACTTCAGAGGTGTTCAGCCTGCGGGGGTTGGGGATGGAGGCAGGAGCTGTGCAGACCCAGATCATCTACCAGCTTTTCCCTGGCAGCTTCGCCTTTGAAATCTTCAGAGAAAGTCATGGGGTGCCCATCAGGGCTTTCAGCTCTCTTGTTGAGGCCTCATTGCTCTGCTGGTGGTCCCTCTGAGCTGTGCTTGTGCAGTCAACGCGTAGACTTCCCTGGGGGAGGAATTGACAGGGTTGGTCTGTTTTAAAATCTGGCATAGGTGGTAGGGATGAGAAAGAAACCACTGAACATGCAATTCTTAATTGTTTTAATGTTTTCTTTTTTATTTTCACTTCATAGCTATGCAAACTCCTCAGGTGTTACTTGTTGGGTTATTGTTTCTTTAATTTCCATTGTGCCCACATCTGAGTTATGATAGACTAGCATTAAATTTAATTCGGCGGGCCTCCCCGGTGGCGCAGCGGTTGAGTGCTGGGTTGCGAAGCTGCCCGCAGCCTCTGCAGCGCTGGTTCGATCCCCGGCTGCTCCCCGGCCACCAGAGGAGGGTCCCACATGGCGCGCAGCCCTCTCCTGCCGCCCGCTGCTCCCCTCAGCAGTGTACTTCAGTCCTTCTGCCTGCTCTGCTCCCCGCTCTGGCTCTGGTGATTCTCTCACCCTCCCGTGCTTCTGACTGTACCCAGTGCTTGTATAAATAATAAATAAATAAATCCTTAAAATAAATAAATAAATAAATTTGATTCGGGTCCACAGGCAATATCAGATGACTCCTGTTTACTCATGAGTGGATTTTATAGAAACTTTAAAGTCTCTTTATGGAGACTTTATAGAAATAATAAGGCCACTTCTAACTTGCCTTTTTAGCTAAGTGCTTAATTTTTAATTATAGTAATTAGCCAATAAAATGTTGGGATCCTCCCCTCTGATTTGTGTTAGCAAGATTAGATGCTTTACTGACAGAAGCAGTTCTAAGGAGACCCGTTACTCCAGCTGGCACCAACCCTTCATAAATTCATCACATAAAAGATGTCCATAGTGGATTTCTATACGTTTTATTGAGATGTACCATACAATTAATTTCAACGCGTAGACTTGTATACCCATTTTAATGGGTATACAGTATTCTTGTATACCCATTTCAAATATACAAGTCAATGATGTTTAGTGTATTCACAGTTGTGCAACCATCACCAAAATCAATTCTAGAACATTTTTCATCACCCCAGTGCCCATCACTAAATGGTTTCCTCTGTCCTGCCTCCCGGCTCCTGACCACTGTTAGTCTGTTTTCTCTCTGTGGAATTGCTTGATTCTGAATAATTTATACAAATAGAATAACTTCCCTTTATATGGCCCTTTATATTTAACTGTTTGTTTAGTATATTTTCAGGGTTCATTCATGTTGTAGCTTTTTTTTTTTTTAAATAGAAATTATTATTATTTTTTTTAATTTTCTAGAGGCATGTCTTATTTATCTATTTGTTTGTTTTGTTTATACATGCACTGGGTACAGTCAGAAGCCGGGAGGGTGAGAGAATTCACCAGAGCCAGAGCAGGGAGCAGAATAGGCAGAAGGACCGAAGTACACTGCTGAGGGGAGCAGCGGGTGGCAGGAGAGGTCTGCGCACCATGTGGGACCCTCCTCTGGTGGCCGGGGAGCAGCCGGGGATCGAACCGGCGTCGCAGAGGCCGCGGGCAGCTTCGCAACCCAGCGCTCAACCGCTGCGCCACCTGGGAGGCCCTCATGTTGTAGCTTTTATCACTACTTCATACCTTTTTATTACTGAGCAGTATTCCTTTGTGTAGCTTTACCATTGCTTAGTTGATCGACAGTTTTTGGCTACTCTGACTTACGCTGCTATGAACATACATGTATAAGCTTCAGTAAATATATATTTTCTCTTTACACAATTATTTTTGAGTTTGAGAAAATCCAGACATAATTAATGTGACTTTTTGTTTCAAGCACATGTGAACTCCACAACTTGGAGTGTAGAACATGTGGCCTAAAGGGAAGCCTTAAATGTGGGTCCTTTCCCTTCCAAAGCCCAAGGCCTCGTCCATTGTGGGCACTGGGTGTCATGCTCACTGCCTCTGCCCTGTCTCGCCCTTACAGGGAGCTGCTGCGGTGTGAAGCTGCACTGGCCAGGCTGTACTGCCGCATGGCCCTGCTCAACATCTTCGCCCCCAAGCTGCCTCACCTGTTTACCCGCCTCTTCCACATCCCTGCCATCCGGGACATTACCCTGGAGCACCTGCAACTGCTGTCCAATCAGCTCCTCGCCCCTCCCCTCCCAGGTAAACCTTGTCTTTGCCTCTCATTCCCCACGTGGGGGAGGAGAATTGGGAACGTAGTGCCTGCAGACAGGAGCTACACTGTGTGAGGAGCTGCGAGTGTCTGGGCAGAACTGTGCCCCTATCACTCCCCTAGTCACTCATCTACTAAGCATTCAGTGAGCTTCCTAAACCAATGTGGGTCAAGGAAAACTATTAGAAATCTAGTCAGTGTGGTTTTCACAGGTGTTCTCTCTGCATTTTAGGAGAGGGAAACAAATTCCTGTTACCAAATTCCTGTTACCAAATTCCCCACAACAAATCTCATAGATTCTTCGTGGCTGTGGGCAGGGTTGTTTCCAGGGGCTAGCATGTGTGTATCTGCCAAACCAGGGCCCTTGGGGTGAGGACCGATGATGTGTTGGCTCCCGGGCGAATGCTTAGTGATGACTCTGCCCATAGCTCAGTCCAAGGAGGAGGGACCTTTCTGACTTCTGTGGCTCCTTGACTCCGGTGGTCTCCCCTTGACCTCCCAGTAGTTGACATGGGAGCAAGAGGTGAGGGGCAGCTGGCACTCCAGCCTAGAGGGCATCTCTCAGCCTTGGGCTTCAGCCAGCACATGTCAGAGCTACATCTCCACCTGGGAGCCGCCAGCCTGCCCTGAAATGCGAGGCTTCACAACATAACTAGGAAGCTCTAGCGTGTTTGTGGAAGAAGCTTTGCCGTAAAGACCTAACATCTATTTATAAACTCAGCTCTGAGACCCCCTCATAGCTCTCTGGTGCAGCTCAGGGTGGGCAAAACACCCAAATTAGGTTCTGGAAACCCCAGAATTCAGATGCTCCACTTCTGGCTGTTTGATAGATTTGGGCCTCCACTTAAGATATTATTTTGGGAAACAGTTTTCCACTTAAAAAAAGAAAAATTTAAAGGCTGCCATTCTCCCTTATCACTCCCATAAGATCTGTTAGCCAACACATTATCATCCACACACCCTCTGGTGTTCATTATTGGTTACTTAGGATGTCACAGCCTTTGGCTTCCTGGGCTCTTGTAATCCTGTGCTTTCTTCCCTGTCCCCAGACGGCACCATCAGTTCCAGCTCCATCCTCCTGGCACAGTCTCTGCAGCATTGTGTCCACGCCCAGAACTGCTCGGCCACAGACCTCTTCTACCAGGGCAGCTCCCAAACAGTGAGGGAGTGGCTCAACGTGGCCATCACACGGACTCTGCACCAGGGCGAGGAGAGCCTTTTGGAGTTGACAAAACAGATCTGCTCTTTCCTGCAGGTAATAGTCTGAAGCTCCTGTGTCCCTGAGCTGGGATTGCCATTTTTAAGTAGAAGGCTTCTTGGCTTACTTACTAAAAATGACACTTCTTTCCCTCCATGCTCCCTCCCCTTCAGCCTCCTTTTCTTAGAAGTTCTCCTGCCTTGTCCCTTCTGTAGTGTCCTTCCTCTCAGAGGGCTTTCTTGTCCCCTTAAGCCTGTCACAGCAAATGTGTTGGCTCTGTCCTTTGCCATTGAGCTGGGAAGAGGAACTGCCTCTCCTGTGTTCAGCAGGTGGCTTTCCTTATTAACTGTAATGGCAGGATGGGCACAGGGCAGGTCTTCTGTGATCTGAGTAGACGGGGTGAAGGAGGAGCCCTGGAGCCCTCGGTGGCTTTTCAGGCTTTTATGGCGTGTTTACCAGTTATGCGGCAGGCAGGAGTGCCGGCGTGCCAGGAGGCTGGCAGGCCTCCTAGCCCCCAGCGAATCTTCACTCTTTCTGGGCTCTCTGGAGTTCTCTCATGGCCTCTGCCTCTCTGCTCTTTTCGCTCTGCTGGTGTCCCCGTGACGCTGCTCTTATAAGCCTAGTCTCTCAGCCCAGGTGTACCCACCTACATGTGCCCTCATCCTACTCCAGGAACCCGCCATCAGGCATCATTCAGGAGCGCAAGGATCCATCATCAACGCTAATGGCAGGAGGGCAGAAAAGCCTGACAGTCATTTACCTTACCCTACACTGTTTCTTTGCAGACAGCACCAGAACAGTTTCCTTCTGAAGAGTTCCCGATTTCTGAGTCCAAAGTTAACATGGATGTCAATTTCCCTGGTGCAGCATTTGTCGTGGTCTCTTGCAAAGAAAGCCAGTCTGGATTCCGCAAAGAGTAAGTCACTGGTTCTCTAGAGGATGGTGATGGGGAGAGAACAGTAAAATGGATACTGGTGAAATTGACAGAAGGAAAAAACTCAGGTTGTTTTTATTCCTTAATGCATACTGTATATGAAAATGCTTTACAGTTTGTAAAGCAACCAACCCATTCCGGGTAGGTTTATGAACGGTTCTAGCAGCCACACGCTCTTCACCCTTGTTTATAGTCGCTGTACTCCTCCGTACACTCCACTCCTCCACCCTCGACACCTCACTACCACCACACCGCACTCTGCTGCACCACCCTCATAAACCAGTCTCTTAGCTCAGGTGTACCCACCTATGCATGCCCACACCCTACTCCAGGTGCCCGCCATCAGGCGTGCACTCAGGACCGCAGGGTTCCGTCATCTATCCTGATGGCGGGAGGGCAGAAAAGGCTGATACCTTTTACCTTACCCTACACAGTTCTTCCCATATTTCCATGTTTGGAAGTTAGTCTTTGTAATGAATGTCCTAAAATAGGGTGGAAATGAAGTATGTGGCCCAGTTTCCAATTCTCTCCTTTCCTGACCGGGCATGTGTGAGCCACCTTCACTCCACCTCCCCCCAGCTCCTCGCTGTACAAGGCGCCTTGGGCACGCGTGCTGGTGTATGGACTCGGCCACAAAGTGAAGCGAAATGGCCAGCTGAACCTCATCGAGGCCGTCTGCTACCCGCGGGATGCGTCTCCGGCCAACACAGGGCTCACGCCACCTCCCACCGCCAACCAGTATCCCTCGGTGATCCTCTCCGCAGACAAGGTCCACATTAAGCTGGGTGAGTCTCCAATTCGGCTTCTGGTATGAGAACAGCTTAAAGTCAAGCCCCGCTTTCCTTCTTTCTGCAGCTAGGATCCCAGGTCTGGCGGGGCTCCAGTGTCCTTTCAGTGAAGAGGAGGACTGCTTGGGGCCGTGTATTTTAGAGGCAGTAAATTAAAACATCTCCCTTTCCTGGTTGGGGAAGCTCAGCCGCTGCAGTGGGGATTTCCCTGCCTTTCCCAAGTGGGATACCTGCTCTTGAAAAATAACCTGCAGTAATCCCAGCTGGCTTTCTCCAAGTTGTCATTAAAATCAAATTCTCTCCGGGGTAATGTGCTCTGTGGGGCACTGGCCACAATGCCTAGTGGCCAGCAATACCTGGTGGCCATGGTGGGAGGCCACAGGTCTTGTGCCCCTGACATCCTTCATTAAACCTTTGAACCCTGCCGTCCTCACTGACTGCTTTATAAACCTCGGCCAGCTGACTCAGTAAATACAGAAGAAAGAAAAACCTAGTCACAGCCTTACTGCACTTTGGTGGCATGTTTGACAAGATAGACACATGTTGTCCAGAGACAAATACATATTTGAACTTTCAGCCAAAAATTGGGATTTTTGCTTCTCCAAAACTTCTGTCTTGAACATATTGCATCTTTAGGGAATGGAGTGAAAGGTCATTTCTGAAGTGATTTGGCCTGAGCTAAACAACTTTATAATTTCTTTTATTAAAGACAGGCTTTCTGTCTTACCTGCCACTCCTCACATTAACATTCACACTGCAGTGTAGACTGGTCCGCATTCCTCCTGTCTTGGGTGGAGAACTCTGATCTGTAAGGCCCAGGCTTTTGTCTGACTAGTGCTTGTGGTGGGGGTGGGAGGCAGTGTAGGGTGTGAGGGACATCCAGCCTCAGGGCCTTTTCCTCTCAACCCAGCAGCTTTAGTCAGATTCAGGCCATGGTGGTGACAGGTGACCAAAGAGCCAAAGCCCAAGACTAGGTTGTGCCTAGTCTTAGGGGTCCCTTCTACCCTATGACCCTAATGTAAGCTTAATGTTCTCCTGGCATCCAAGCACACTAGAGGGTGATTATTTCCTCACCATCCTGGAATTATTCCAAGCCTCTTTTAAAATCCACTGTACTGGGCCTCCCTGGTGGCGCGGCGGTTGAGCGCTGGGTTGCGAAGCTGCCCATAGCCTCTGCAGCGCCAGTTCGATCCCCGGCTGCTCCCCGACCACCGGAGGAGGGTCCCACATGGTGCACAGACCTCTCCTGCCGCCCGCTGCTCCCCTCAGCAGTGTATTTCGGTCCTTCTGCCTGCTCTGCTCCCCTCTCTGACTCTGGTGAATTCTCTCACCTCCCGCATTTCTGACTGTACCCAGTGCTTGTATAAATAAATAAATAAATAAATCTTTAAAAAAAAAAATCCAATGTACTTTTTCTCTTCAGGCTACTTGGTATCTGGCTGGTGAACATTTATTCTTCCCTGTTCCCATCGCTGCCCTTTGTCCCATTGTCACACCAGCAAGTTGTGCACCTGCAGCTGACAGTCTAGAACAGACTACACTTCCTTCCCCTCCAGTGGATGAGTAGGTGGGCTTTACAGCCTGTTTCTCAGGCCTTTTTTCATCAGGTGCTGCTAATGACTGTCCTCCTGGGCACTCCTTCTAGGGGTGTCTCCACCTCCCGGAGCTGTGCTGGTGTTACATTCTCTGCCCCTGGAGTTTCCTCTGGCCATGGCCTTCACTGAGCAGCTGCTATCCTGGAAATCAGAGGATGTCGAAGGGAAATCCGAGGATGAGCCTGACACCATCCCGACGTCTGTCCTCCTGCAAGTGGTGGAGCTGCTGGGTGAGGTTTCCTGTCCGTCAGGATCAGGGCTGGGTTAGCTGTCTCAGTGCCTGAGGTAGAAGCCAGGGGGTGACCACAGGTGTCCCAGGCAGCAGCAGCCTCATGTCAGGTTGCTGTCATTTGAGGTGGCTTGAGGACCTGACTGCAAGGCATAGCCTAGACGTCTACATCTACAACTTCCAAGGTTTGCTGTGCATTTTCACAGGTGGCAACTCACCATGCAGATTTATTTTATCATGCTTTACTTAAAAGTATATGCTATTATGATAACATTGAGGTAAAAAGTGGTATAGAAATGATGTTACAAAATCAAGCATTGTGACTTCATAGCCCCAAAAAGCTAAAGAGGGGCTGCATGTTGGCAGAACTTATGGAATGATGAAGGTAGGAGTCATACATTTGACCATATGTAAATTTGCCTGAAAAAAAAAAAAAGACAAGCACGTATTGAACTTTAATTAATAACATATCTTTAAAGTGTTTAGAAATGAAACAGTGATGTCTGCAACTTATCTTGCAATAATCAAAAGCTAACATGAGTTTAGGGATGAATAGAAGATGTGTAAAAACAGATGTGTAATGCAAAGCAAATACAGTAGAATGTTAGTGGTAGACTCTAAGGTGGGTCTGCAGGCACTCTCAGAGGGGGCTTGCCTGGTGGACTCTCAGAGGGGGCTTGCCTGGTGGCCTGCGGCCTGTGCCCTGTTGGGCAGCCATTGAGCCCTGCTCCTCACCGTTATGTGAGAATGTGGCGCTGGTCCTGCCACATATTGCTACTTCTTATTTCAAGAAAAATCAGAAATCTAGATATTGATGTGAATTTCCCAGCTTTCCAATGTTGACAAACTAATTGAAATTCTTG
This sequence comes from Talpa europaea, assembly GCF_964194135.1. Lineage (NCBI taxonomy): Eukaryota > Metazoa > Chordata > Mammalia > Eulipotyphla > Talpidae > Talpa > Talpa europaea. Next base: position 6,034,643 of record NC_140082.1, on the reverse strand, counting down.
GAGACACACTTGACTGGAGGGCAAAGAGGGACACAGGGTACCCTTGTCTGTGGTAATAAGATGTCTGTCCCTGGTCTCAGCTCTTGGGCCACTGCTTGCTCTTTTGGCAGAGAATCCTCTCCAAGCCGTCCTCTTACAAAAAATGGCAAACGACAGAGGAAGGGGGTAACACAGCATCCAGGGACCTGGCTCTTGACTTCGCGGGAGAGGGAACCACTGGCGCTTATGCTCTGTCAGTGACAACCACGAGTTTATTTCCAATTAGAATCATCAAACAGTGTCACCTCTGAGAGAGCAGGAAGTTGTGTCCCCTCATTTGTAGTTGCCGGGCCTAAGGGAAGATTCTCTGTAAGTCAGCTGGGCCCACCTCTGAGGACTCTGTCCATAACACAACTGTGAATACAAGAGATACTTCTGGTGGGAAGGGGACCTCAAACAAACATGTGGCCCACCATGTTGTAATGGGCCATGGTTCCTAACCTAGTCATTCTCATGCCTCGTTTATGTGATTCCTGCCGTGTCTATGAGTCATGCCTGCCAGCATCTATTTGATAGCTTTTATGGCAAACAACTCCTTTCTCCTTTTTTTTTTGAACTTTATTTAAATTAATTAAACTTTAGTTTCAAAGGAAACATCGTGTTGCTAGTTTAAATGGAAAGTTAGCTCCTGGGGCCTCCCTGGTGGCACAGAGATTTAAGTCTCAGTACTATCAAGCTATCACCAGCTACTGCAGCATGAATTCAATCCCTGCCCAGGGAGCTGACCCACAAGGCACAGCAGACCTCTCCTGCCTCGCCCGCTGCTCCCCTCAGCAGTGTATTTCAGTCAATCTGCTTGTTCTGTTCCCCACTCTGTCTCTGGTGAATCCTCTCACCACCACCCCCACACCTGTGGCCTGTACCCTAGCTCTTGTATGCATAAATAAATAAATCTTTAAAAAAAAAAAGTTACAAAAATCTGGCTAAATCCCCTTGCTTGTCAGAGACTGATACCCACATGGCACAGCAGACCTCTCCTGTCTTGCCCGCTGCTCCCCTCAACAGTGTATTTCAGTCAGTCTGCCTGTTCTGTCCCTCGCTCTGTCTCTGGTGAATCCTCTCACCCTCCCACACATCTGGCTTGTACCCTGGTTCTTATATGTATAAATAAATCAATCTTTTTTTTTTAAAAAAAAAAAAAGAGGGGCCTCCCTGGTGGCGCAGTGGTTGAGCGCTGGGTTGCAAAGCTGCCGGCGACCTCTGCGGCGCCGGTTCGATCCCTGGCTGCTCCCCGGCCACCTGAGGAGGGTCCCACATGGCGCGCAGACCTCCCCTGCCGCCCGCTGCTCCCCTCAGCAGTGTGCTTCGGTCCTTCTGCCTGCTCTGCTCCCCGCTCTGGCTCTGGTGAATTCTCTCACCCTCCCGCACTTCTGACTGTACCCAGTGCATGTATAAACAAAACAAACAAACAAATAAATAAAAAAAAAAAACATGCCTCTATTTAAAAAAAAAAAAAAAAAAAAAAGACTGGCATCAAATTTAAAAAAAAAAAAAAAAAAGAATATACCAGAATTGGGACTAAAAAGAAGAGTTGAAAAAGGAATTATTCAGCATGTGTTTGTTCTGTGTGTGTTTCTGTGCTATTAGGCAGCATTGGCCTGTGTGCCATAAAAGCAGGCATTCTTGCTTCAGGAAACATTGTTCTGTGACTTGTCACCAGCTAACTTGATAACCTCATGAGAAAGAAAAGAATGATTTTTTTGGCCTGAGCTACAGAAGCAGGCTGCCATGTGATCACATGGCACAGGGGTTGAGGCCGTCCCTGCACGGCCTTGGGCAAGTCCTTCATCTCTTGAAGGCTCTATTTCTTCATCTGTATGGTGGGGTTAATAATGGAGCGCTGTTTCTCAGTGTTGTTGTGAGGGGTAAACCCCCTAGTGTGCTTAGGATAGTGCCTGGCACATACTGAGCTGTGGAAGTGCTGACTGTCACTGCTGTCCCTTTGCCTCAGGAAACTTCCTGTGGACCACGGACATGGCAGCCTGTGTGAAGGAGCTTGTTTTCCACCTCCTGGCAGAGCTGCTGCGTACGGTGCACAGCCTGGAGCAGAGGAAGCACCCCGCCGGCCTGTCCTCATCCATCGCCCTCCAGCTAAACCCCTGTCTCGCCATGCTGATGGCCCTGCAGTCAGAGCTCCACAAGCTGTATGATGAGGAGACCCAGAGCTGGGTCTCAGGCAGCACTTGCGGAGGGTCAGGGACCGCCGCGGCCCCCGACCAGGGCAGGTTCTCTACATACTTCCACGCGCTCATGGAAGGTTGCCTGGCAGTGGCTGAAGTCACCCTACCCACCAACATGAGCGTCACCGCCAGTGGGGTGACCTCGACAACCACCCCAAACCTCAGTGATTCGTCTTCCTCCTCGTCCTCCTCCCCAGGACAGACGCCTCAGAGCCCCAGCCTCCTGTCCAAAAGAAAAAAGGTCAAGATGAAGCGGGAAAAGGCCTCCTCGTCTGGGAAGCGCCAGTCCTCCCACTCAGTGGAGTCGGACCCCTCCGTGCTCAGCATCGGGGGCAGCAAGCCCGAGGACATGCTCTGGTTCCATCGCGCACTTACCCTGCTCATCATTCTGCGGCACCTCACCAAGAAGGACCCGCAGGGTCTGGGCGTAACGAGTGATGCCATCACTGATGCCTGCCAGGCCCTGGTGGGTCCTACGGCCCACAGCCGCTTACTGGTGATCTCCGGAATCCCTACCCACCTGGACGAGGGCATCGTCAGAGGTGCTATCCGCAAGGCCTGCAATGCCCATGGCGGGGTCTTCAAGGATGAGATCTACATTCCCCTGCAGGACGAAGACCCCAAAAAGCCAAAAGACAAGGCTGAGGGCGGAGATGGGAAAGCCGAGCCCGAGAAGACGCTCGGCTTCCCCAACACAGACAGCTTGGAGGTCAGCACGTCCAGCAGCCTGACGCCTGCCATGAGCATCAGCGCCTCCGCCTCTACCAGCCAGGCCTCCATCTGCAGCTCCCAGGGCATCTCACAGACAGTCAGCGACCTCTCTGTGGATCCACTGCCCTCGGGTCTTGAGCTGCCCATCCCTCCTGGCCTGTTGGAACCCCACGTGGTGTCCAGCCAGGAGAGCCTTGACATCTCTCTGTGCAGCACTGGCAGCCTGGGCAGCCTGGGCAGCCTTGGGGAGCCGCTAGACAACGTAGAGACGGCCTCGGTGTCGGACATGGGCTCCATGTACACAGTCACGTCCCTGGACAACCAGTCCCTCGCAGCGCGCCCCATCAAAGGCTTCGCAGTTGTGGAGGTAACGGCACCTGCACCAGGGCAACCACCTAAATCATCAGCAGCGTGAAGCCCCCAGAATCTTTAAACCTGGGAAAGTCACTCCTAAGGGATTCACTAATAGGTGACATTGGCACCTTAGGGGCTCCCGTGGCAGCTCTTAGAAGTAGCAGGGACAGTGTCGATTAGCGCTGCTGGATGTCATGGCCCTAAGCGGGCTAACGAGTTTGTGCCAGGGCATCACCAAGCGTGGGAGGCAGACAGAGGGGCTCCAGGGCTGACCTCCCTGATGGATGACCTTTAACGGGTGCACCCCCACTCAGGGTCCCACCGCTGTGTTTTTTGTTTTTTTTTAACCCCCCCACTGCTGCGTTTTTCAGTGGCCTGGGTTGTTTCAAATGTGCCACTGGCAGGAGGGATCTTGCTGAAGAGAACAGACTTTTGCAGAACAGAGTCTTGCCCTTCTTCCAGGTGGTTGTGAGTTTTAGAGATACACCTGTTCCCTTTCCACTTCAAGACCCCGTTTTTTGGGCTTGTTTAGAAATCCTCTGTGCTCCTGCCCCTTGCCTCTCGGGCCTTAGGCTCAGCCCATCCTCCACGTCTGTGGAGGAAGGTGCTGAGAAGAGGCCTTGAGCAGCCTCGCTCTCCCGGGGGGCTCTGAGTACTGGAGGACCACGTGGTTGATTTCGTCCCTAGAGTCACTTCTTTTCATTTAGTTTCCTTTTTCCTGGGGCTGGCTCGGATCTGTGCATGGACGTTAACCTCCTAGACATCAGGATAAGACCACAGACCTGACTGTGGCTTAGTGACAGAGAATTCCAGTTGGATTGCTCCCCTACAAGTTACCACATGGGAGGAACTTCCAAGGAAGGCCAGCTGGCCCACAAACTCAAGACGAGTGGTGGGCTTCAGGGAGGGGCGGGAAGGGAGAGAAGGTCACTCAATGTGGCATGACAGGTTTATGTCTCCTCACACCCTGACCACTTTCTTTGTTCACCCAGATAAGATCCCGAGCCAAAATTGAGAAAATTCGAGCAAGTTTATTTAACAATAATGATTTGATTGGCTTGTCAAGTTTGGATGGTGAAGATGAATTGATGGAAATGTCAACGGAAGAGATTCTCACCGTATCTGTAGTAAATCAGAGTCTGTTTGATACTCAAGGGAGCCCGGGGTTAGAAGATTATTTCAACGATAAGTCAATTAAAGGTGGGTTGTGGATTTTTTTTTAATAATATACTATTATTTTAGAAGTTTTAAATTTACAGAAAAAAAAACAAGTAAAAATTATCTCCCCTCTCATCCCCAGTTTCCCCTATTTTTAACATGTTACATTAAAGAGAAGCACTCTGAAGGCACCCCTGGGAGTTGTAGATAATGTTTCAGGGGTGTTGGGGAGTCACCAGGACAAGCGCTTCACTGCTTGACTGCGAACATTGGCTTTTCTCATATGATGTAAAAAGAACATTCACACCTTTTCCCAGCTGTTGGGACCCTGAAGGGAGAGAGAGGAAGGGAGGAAAGGTCGCTCACGTGGTATGACGGTCTCTGTCTACTCACATCCTGACCACTTTTCTTTGTTCACACAGATAAGATCCGAAGCCAAAATTGAGAAAATTCGAGCAAGTTTTAGCAGTTTTAGATTTACAGAAATTCGAGCAAGGCCAGTGGGGTACCCACTGATCCAGGTCTGCTGGGTCCAGCCAGCCAAGAGACCACCCGGGAATGGCTAAGCCACGGTCTGCTTCAGGCTTGAGCAAGGACTTACATTCAAGTTCTCTTTCTTTTCATCCGGACAGGCTTCCCTTCTTCAAGTGGATTTGTTTCATTCTGTCCTGTGGCGCTAGAATGTACAGAGGGCATTGCTGGTAATCATTGGGTCGTGTGCTTGAGGACAGCTAACTACTGCCTCACCCTTTAAAATTAATTCTTTTTTTTTTTTTTTTTTGAAGATTTATTTATTTATTTATACAAGCACTGGGTATAGTCAGAAGCACGGGAGGGTGAGAGAATTCGCCAGAGCAGGGAACAGAACAGGCAGACTGACAAAATACACTGCTGAGGGAAGCAGCGGGCGCGGCAGGAGAGGTCTGCATACCATGTGGGACCCTCGCCAGTGGCCGGGGATGGAACCGGCGCTGCAGAGGCTGCGGGCAGCTTCACAGCCCAGCGCTCAACCGCTGCGCCACCAGGGGAGGCCCTAAAATTAATTCTTTTTTTTTTTTTTTTTTTTTTATAGAGGCATGTTTTCTTTCTTTCTTTATTTGTTTGTTTGTTTGTTTTGTTTATACATGCACTGGGTACAGTCAGAAGCACGGGAGGGTGAGAGAATTCACCAGAGCCAGAGCGGGAAGCAGAGCAGGCAGAAGGACCGAAGTACACTGCTGAGGGGAGCAGCGGGCGGCAGGAGAGGTCTGCGCGCCATGTGGGACCCTCCTCCGGTGGCCGGGGAGCAGCCAGGGATCGAACCGGCGCCACAGAGGCTGCGGGCAGCTTCGCAACCCAGCGCTCAACCGCTGCGCCACCGGGGAGGCCCTAAAATTAATTCTTGAGGAGGAAACAGTCCCAGTTCCTTTCACAAAGTCCCCCTTGGGTGTTTTGATTTTTTTTGGGGGGGGTATAATTTTTTTTAATGAATTACTTTATATAATTCTTACATAATTTTCATTTTTGCATAATGTATGTATTTTCATTTTGGTTATATTCCCCATACAATTCCCATCCCCTTTTTCTGACCCTACTCCCTCTTCTCCTTCCCCCGCCCCCCACTGTAGTGTGTCTCTGGTCTATAGTTGCTTGTTGATTTTGATTTTTACTTAATTGCAATTAGTCTTTTTCCGGGTCCCTTATTTAGGTTTTCTAAATTCCTGCTATGAGTGGGACCATAAATAGTTTTCTTTTTCTTTCTGGCTTATTTCACTGAGCATGATCCCTTCCAACTCCATCCATGTTGCTGCAAATTGTATGAGTTTATCTTTTTTGATTGCTGAGTAATATTCTATGGTGTATATGTACCACATCTTCTTGATCCAGTCATCTATTTTTGGGCATTTGGGTTGTTTCCATAGCTTAGCTATTGTATATAGTGCTGCTATAAACATACGGGTACAGGTGCCCTTTTGAAATAATGTTTCTGTGTCCTTTGGGTAAATACCTATGAGTGGAGTTACTGGATCATACGGAAGCTCCTTGTCTGGCTCCCCTGATTCTTCTGTTAGGATACTGAGTGTTCATTCAGATCCGGCTCCTAACAAGGACCCCAGCTCAGGGACCTCCTGTCTACACTTCACCCCAAGCTTCACTTTAGAAGCTGTAGGAAGTTTTCTTTTTTAATTCATATTCTTTGGGTTGTCATTTCTGCTTTGTGTCATTCTTTCTTGAAATTTTTAACTTGTCTTTTTTTCTAAATCTTCAATATTATTTGAAATTTCTTTTTTTTTTTAAAGATACACTTTTTTTTCCAATTTTTTTTTTTTTTAAGATTTATTTATTTATTTATTTATTCATACAAGCACTGGGTACAGGCAGAAGCGCGAGAGGGTGAGAGAATTCACCAGAGTCAGAGCAGGATGCAGAACAGGCAGAAGGACCGAAGTACACTGCTGAGGGGAGCAGCGGGCGGCAGGAGAGGTCTGCGCGCCATGTGGGACCCTCCTCTGGTGGCCGGGGAGCAGCCGGGGATCAAACCGGCGCTGCAGAGGCTGCGGGCAGCCTCACAACCCTGCGCTCAACCGCTGCGCCACCGGGGAAGCCCTTATTTGAAATTTCTAATAGTTACTAGGTTTGTTTTAGTCTTTGTTTTCCAAGTACAAAATTTAATACTGAGTATGGGTTTTCTTGTGTTGTTGTTTCATTTCATTATCCCCCATCACAAAAATTTTTTTTTTACACTGCTGAGGGGAGCAGTGAGCTCAGCAGGAGAGGTCTGCGCGCCATGTGGGACCCTCGCCTGGCGGCCTGGGAACGAACTGGCGCTGCAGAGGCCAGCCTCGCAACCCAGCACCCAATCACTGTGCCACCGGGGAGGCCCCCATCACAAAAGTTTTAAATGATCCCTCAGGGCTGTGACCAGGATGAGGTGATACCTCAGGAATTTTTGAATGGGACTTAAATGAAGCAATTTAGAGAAATACAATTTAATGCATTGTTTATAAGAGTGGAAATAAATGTAAAATATCCACAATGAACAAAATCCTAAAATCTTAAATAAAGACAGGCTCTGTCTTGCCAGTTTTTCCTTTGACGGCAGCTTGAATGGCTGGAATACAGTACTGCAGGTAATTTGTTTCTCCAGCCTTATTTTTTTATAACATTGTATTAAAATAATATCTTGAGGGCCTCCCCGGTGGCGCAGCGGTTGGGCGCTGGGTTGCGAAGCTGCCCGCAGCCTCTACAGCGCCGGTTCGATCCCCGGCTGCTCCCCGGCCACCAGAGGAGGGTCCCACGTGGCGCGCAGACCTCTCCTGCCGCCCGCTGCTCCCCTCAGCAGTGTCCTTCGGTCCTTCTGCCTGCTCTGCTCCCCGCTCTGGCTCTGGTGAATTCTCTCACCCTCCCGCGCTTCTGACTGTACCCAGTGCTTGTATGTATGTATGTATCAATCAATCAATAAATAAATCTTTAAAAAAAATAATAATATCTTGATTAAAATATCTTGATAGTTTAGTCTTTGGAAATCTTGTGCCTGAGGGTAGTCCCACCTCAGCCTGATCCCTGATTATTGTGAGATGTGCCCCCTCAGCTGTTAGCCACCCTGGGACCTGCAGGAAACCTGAGCTCCTCCTCTGAATCTGAATTTAGTTCCATTCCCTGATTCTATTACAGTCAAACCTCTAGTCTTTCAGTGGTATATATGCTCCATCTTGGCCACAGGGATTTTACTGGACATTCTTTTAAATTGTGCCTCTGCCTCTTCTGTCCTTAGGGCCCTACTGCCTCTCTCTTAGCTGCCCTCCATCTCAACCCAGATGCCTGTAGGCCCCTGTCCTCTGCTTCCCCTGGCCTGGAGGCCCTGGGTGTGGTTCTGGTGTATCAGCATGGGAGAGCACAGGGAGAGGGAGCGAACATTGGGAGAAAAGGAGGGGGAAATGCTGAGTTCCCCTTGGACCCTTGACCATGAGAAGCAGGCTGGTGGGTCAGCACTGGCCCCTTGGGAGGGTGATGGCACCTTCTGGAGCACTTGTTTGGGGATTAAAAAATAATTTTTTTTTTTTTTTTTTGTGCTTGTGGTCAATTTTGTTGTATTCAAGAAAGCTTTTCCACTTGCTCATTGAAACATGTTCTCTAGTAATGTAATAACTTGTTTTAACAGCTTGTACTTCACACTGAAAATATTTGGCCAGCTCCATGTCCTTTTTCATTCCTTTGAGATTGTCTATTACCCATGGTTAAGGTGGGCTGAACTCCCTTAATAAATAGACCCAAGGATAAAGTAGCTCAAACCCAATGGACCTTTACTTCTTGCTCATGGAGGCGCCCAGGGTGAGGGCTGAGCTGTGTAATCCCAGAGGTCTTATATCTGTGCAGTCAGAGAAGAATCCCAGTCCCATGGGACCATGTGGTCACATGGCAAAGCAGGAGGTAACTAAGGTGTGTGCTCAAAGGGGAAACCAGGCCTTGGTGGACCTTTAATGGTGGACAAGAAAGGTCTGTGACCCATTTTCATAAATAGTTGGTTTATGACAGACTCAGTGCAATACTCACAGCAGAACCGTCTGGCCCCTCCATTCTGTAACAGGTGAGAAGCTGGTGCCAGGAGCCAGGGAAGTGCTCACAGAGATCTTCAAGAGCTGTGCCCATTCGGAGCAGATGCTGAGCCTAACACCAGCAAAGCCCATCAAAGTCTCTGACATTTATCTCAGCAAGGAGCAGATCAACTCCCAAACACCGGGCAACCTCCTCCACCTCTTCTTCACCAATGTGCGGCCTCCAAAAAAGGTGTTGGAGGACCAGCTTACTCAGGTAGGTACCCACCCCGCCAGCCCACATGGGCCTCAATGCCCCTGGCTGAGCCTGAGGACCCACCCCCTGATGCCCCCAGATCCTGAGGAAGTACGGCGTGCCAAAGCCCAAGTTGGACAAGAGCAAGTACAGCAAAGCCGGGAAGGAGCAGCACCCGGTAAAGGTGGTGAGCACCAAGCGGCCCATCACCAAGCCGCCCACAAAGGACAAGGCCGTGCTCAACAGTGTCAGGTGGGCGCCGGGAGCACGAGCTGGCGGGCTGGGAGGGGGTGACCCTGGCAGGCATTCTGTCTCTGCTCTGCTGTCTGCTGAAGTCCTCAGTCCCTGGATCATCAGCTGAAAGAAAACATTCATTTCATCCACAAATAGAGTGAAAGCTGGATGGACCATGCGGCCTAGAGAGCCACCCAGTCCAAATCCATAAAATATCTAAATGCAGGATTTTTAAAATTTTTATTTATTTTAACCACACAAGCAATGCATTTAGTTATTACAGAAAGATTACTACGTGCCTATGTGCGTATTGAAAAAATTTGATTACCCTATACATAGAAACTTCTTTTAACATTTAAGTGCCTTGCCTTTTATTTATGCTTTATTTTCTTAAATTCTAGATGGCTAAAGTAGCACAAAATTCAAAATCTTAGCCTCTTCTTTTCCCCTCCACCCTCAAGCCTCCTAGTTGCCCTTGCTGAGACAGCCTCTGGGTCTCTGGTTTGTACCTGCCCAGCTGGGAACTGAGGATACCTGCAACTTGCTATTTCTGTTTACTACAAAGATCTTGGAGATTATCCCATATCAATACAAAAAGAACTTACCCATTCCTTTCTTACAGCTACGTGATGTTTCATGTGTGGATGTGCAGATATAATAGACTCTTCCATACCAGTTTATGACTCCCAAGTACTCACTGCTGAAACGTTGACAGTGTTACCTAGAAGGGGTCTCTAGAGGAGTTATTTAAATGATCAGAAAAATGAAGTGTCTCTTTATTGTATCTAAGTTGTACTTTTATTTTTTTAATTTTTATATTCCCCATACAATTGCACCCCCCCTTATTTTGGCCCCAATCCCTCTAAATTGTACTTTTAAATCAGCACCATCCACTAGAACTTTCTATGATACTGGAAATCTGTGCTGTTCTCTATCTGTGCTGTTCAGGTAGCAGCCACTAGTCACATGTGACTGCTGAGCACTTGAAATGTGGCCCTTATGACTGAGGAGCTGAATTTGTCATTTTAGTTAAATGCAAGTAGTTAGATTTGGCCAATGGCTGTTGTTGGACAGTACAGTTCTAAAGTATGTAGAAAGAATGAGAATTGCCTCAAGATTTTTCACATTTTAAAGCATCAATTTGTCCCCATACTTTGCTCATTAAATTTTATTCAGTCAGAACAAAAGTATCTTGAACCTAGGCCTGTCTGACCCAAACATAGTTGTAGAAGTATGAACAGGAGGCGTGGACAAGAGAGTTCTGATTCTAGTGCTTCGGTCCACAGCAGGACCGCGTTAAGTGAAAAGAAGCCAACTGTGAAGCCAAAGTCACCGGAAAAGAGCAAGCCTGATGAAAAGGACCCAGAGAAGTCGCCCACCAAAAAACAGGAAGGTAAATGAATAACTTGAACCTGATATGGGCTTGGGGTCACTTTTATCTTGATGATGAGGTGACCCACTCTAGGGACCAATTCTTTGCTTTTGCTCAACTGACTGGGCTCCCTTGGCTTTTGGTGTAAGCAGGCAGCATTGTCAGACACCGGGAAGACATTCCTACCAAATGCCCATGGGTCCAGGATGCCATCTTCGATGACCTTGAACTTAGGGAGGTCAAAGTAGCAGCTCAGAAATATCATAAATGCCAAGTAGATGAAAAATAGATGATTGTGGTGCCTCCCTGGTGGTGCAGGGTGTTAAGTCTTGGCACAGTGAAGCTATTGGCAGCCACTACAGCACGAGTTCAATCCCTGGCCAGGGAGGTGACCCACATGGCTCAGCAGACCTCTCCTGTCCCACCCGCTGCTCCCCTTAGTAGTGTGTTTCAGTAGATCTGCCTGTTCTGTTCCCCACTCTGTCTCTGGTGAATCCTTTCACCCCCTACCTCCCACACCTCTGTCCAACACCTCCAGCTCTTGTATGTATAAATAAATAAATAATTTAAAAAAAGATTATGACTAAAAAATAAAAGTCTAGAAATCTGCTTTAGAAATTTCCTTCCAGAGGGTCCTTGCCCTGAGCAATAGAACTTAACCCTTCTCAAGGTCCAAGCAGAGCTACAGAAAGCTTTTCTCACTTTCTCAGAAATTTCTCAGTTAGGAATGGTTTCGAGGGTCTGATTATTCAAGAACTTGGGCAGTGAGTACAGATGGCCGGTCACCAGGCCCTGGAGTGATGGGAAACAAGGGAATTGGGTGGATTGGTCCCTAAGGGAGAGAAGACATGAGAGCATGCTATGAAGCCCTGCTGTTCTTACCATGGTTTTTACCAAACTCCTCAAACTATGAACACTTTTCTGTCAGTCCCTGAAGAAAAATATCTGACCTTGGAAGGATTTCACAAGTTTGTCATTGACCGGGCCAAGCAAGATATCCGGAGTGTCTGGAGGGCGATTCTGTCCTGTGGCTATGATCTGCATTTTGAGAGGTAAAGGTTGTCCCTCAGCTCACTTGTTACCTTGTGTGAAAGCTGATCTCAACCACTAGATGCATCCCTGAGAAAATAGTCTGTCTCCCCTGTTTCATCCTGTTTTAACTACTGGGTTAAAGTGTTTTTTCTAACACATTTGAAGACAAAGCCTGTTCTTTTTTTTTTTTATTAGTCTGCTCCAGCTGCCATAACAAAATACCACTGACTGGGGCGCTTTAACAACAAATTAATTTTCTCCCAGTTCTGGAGGTTGGCCGTCAAAAGTGAAGATGTCAACTGAAGGCAGTTTTTCCTGAGGTCACTTCTTGCTGGGGCCTTACACAGCCTATCCTCTGTGCATGTGCACTCCTTGGCCCTCCTGGCCTTCTAAGGACACTCGCCCCTTAAGGATTAGGGCCCCGCCCCATGACCTCATTTATTCTCTGCCTCTAAAGGCCCTTTATGCTAGTCACATTGGGGGTTGCAGTTAGGAGAGGGAGGAGACACATTTTGGTCTATAACTGACAATTTCTTATTCCAAAGACCCTTTGTCCTGAGGCACACTTTCCCTCAGTCTCCATTCCCTTTCCCCTTCGCAGACAGAAGCACAGCAAGACCACTGCTCTCCAGGTCCCAAGGGCCAAGCTTATGTTGTTTCTCCTCTCTAGCCTCTAGCTGTCAGTGAACCCCAAGCAGACAGGGGTTCTTGTCCCTCTAGCTGGGATACACACAGGCCTACACACCCTTACCCCCAGCAAGGTGTGCAGAGTGCCAAAGAAAAACAAATCTGTTTTCAGAGTAGAGAAATTGTTTACTGCTTGGCATTTTGTGCCTTCACTGAAGATTTGGCATCAATCCTGGGTGCCTTGGATCATGGTAACAGGGACAAGTGTTCTGAACTTGTTTTAGAAACCAGTAAGAGGTGACTTTGCCATTTTTATTGAAGAGTAAAATTACCTGTTTGGACTAGAAACTGCATTCTAAGTGGGAAGGGAACAGATTGGACTGCAAACCAATTTTAGTATATGTGCTGCTGAAGCAAACACAGAATTGGACTGTAAACCAGCTAGTTGCCTTAGAAGCAGCTAGAAGGGCAAATTTGTGTATGTTAGAGGTGCCCGGTGATACTTGGACACACACTTCCCTCCTCACTGGGTCCCCAAAAGCTATAGGCCACTGCCTGCTTTGCCATTCTGGATGCATCTGTGGGGGCCCCGGGGCCTAGGCCAAGGGATCTGCTTCTGAAGGAGGCTTGGCCTGGCTGGGGACACCCCTTGGGTGGGAGAGGAAGGCCTGAGTAAGCCAGAACCTGAGGTGACTGTAGGCCCCCTACCTCCACCGTTGCCCAAGCTGCACCTCTGAGGCACCATGGGCCCTGGTACTGGGGCCACTAGCTGGGCCACCTTCCTTTCTTGGGTTAGTAGCTTAATGTTTGTGGCCCAAGTACATGCACATTCACTCCCCGTGCTCATGCCCTATACACAGAGCAGATGCCCTGATCCTTGGCCCAGGGATAATCACTTCGTGATGTTTCAGTAAACATCTCCCCCAGCATCTTTCTGGGAGTGGATTTTTTTCAGTACTGTAGAAAGGGGACCAGAAGAAACATATTGTTTGTAACCAGCTTTTTTTCATTTTTCCAGATCATTCACTGATAGGCCACCACATGATTTGAGTGACTGCCTAGCAGCCCTTGTCAGAATACCCTGTGATTTATTCAGCAGATGCCCTAGCACCAGACGCTGGGCTTGCGTCTGTCGTCGCCGTAGTAAAGCTGCTGTAGCGATGCCCTCACCACACTTGTCTTTCTGTTCAGATAGGTCTGCTGGTGAACCTGGAAGGGACAGCTGGGAGGTGACAGCCACAGCAGCAGCTGACACCTACTGTGCCTTGGGGCTAGGCACCATGCTGGGCACTTGAAGGGCATCTTCCATTTATAGATTCATAGAGCTGGTGTGCTTTTGATGGTGCATGCATATTGCCAAACTCCAGAAAGGTCATGCCCTTCCCATCCCTCCAGCTTTTATAAGGAGCTTCCCCTTTGACAAACACCCAGAAACCACCTGGGAGGCAATGCTATCTCACAAACATACTTGTGAGACATGGATCTGGAGGACTCGCTGTCCCCGTACCCCAGCTGAGGACCCTGCCCCACCTCGCCCTTCTCCCTTGCCCCAGGTGTGCCTGCATCGACGTCCGGCATGCGCACAAGGCCTCAAGGAAGTGGACCTTGGAGATGGACGTGGCACTGGTTCAGTACATCAATCGGCTGTGCCGCCATCTTGCCATCACACCTGCGCGGCTCCACCCCCATGAGGTGTATCTGGACCCCGCAGATGCCACCGACCCCAGAGTGGCCTGTCTCTTGAGTATGTAGCCCCGGGGGATGCCTTTCAGGGACTGCATGTGACCTCCTGGTGACATTATGGGTGTTAGAAGGACTGACCCCTCTGCACACCCGCTGAACAAACCCTAAGGAGCACTTGCTGGGAAACGGGTGGTGAAAAAGAGGGAGAGAAAGACAGGACACTGTGACTGCAGCCAGTCACATCTGTGAGGCTTCTGCGTGCACATCACAACAGCCAAGCAGCAGATCCCAGGGTCACTCCCTGGCCCTGCCCAGAGCCACAGTGACGCCAGGCTGGCGTTGGGGATAAAAGGCAGCTGAGTCCAAGAGCAGCCGTTTCCAATAAGTGTCACCTCTGGAAAACGAGCCTGTCATGACCTGTTGGCACAGGCCTAGCCTGCCGCCCTCACCCAGCCATGCTCGGGCGAATACAGTGAATGCGGACATGACTGTACTACCATCAGCCTCTCGCAGTTGGAGAGGAGACAGATATGAGGAGGAAGTGACAGACTGTGATGGCATCACATCTGGTTTGACATGGGAAGCCATCCTGGGGAGCTGGGTGAAAGACATAGGACTTGGCACTATTTTGCAACTTCCTGTAAGTCTGCATTTCAAAACTAAAGTTAAAAATCACAGGGTCTCCCCAGTGGCGCAGCAGTTAAGTGCTGGGCTGCGAAGCTACCCGCAGCCTCTGCAGCGCTGGTTCGATCCCCGGCTGCCAGGGAGGGTCCCACATGGCGCGCAGACCTCTCCTGCTGCCCGCTGCTCCCCTCAGCAGTGTACTTTGGTCCTTCTGCCTGTTCTGCTCCCCGCTCTGGCTCTGGTGAATTCTCTCACCCTCCTGCACTTCTGACTGTACCCAGTGCTTGTATAAATAAATAAATAAATCTTTAAAAAAAAAAAATCACATAGCCCGCAGGCCAAGCATGGGGGGCATTCAGTTCCTTACAAGCCAGGTCCTTCCTCCTGACCAGTCCGGGCTTGGCCCTTTGCTTCTGCTTGCTGGAGGTTCACTCACTTGCTAACAGCATTTCTGGGGTCTCAAGGATAAACTTCACTTCGGGGGCCTCCTGGTCCTGGTCCTGTTTAAAGTGTTCCTCCTCTAGCCCTCCCCAGTGATAGGGGTCCCCCAAGTTTGTCTGAAGTAGAGAATCTCAGCCTGACTACCCCTCCTGTCCTGCAGATGTGCCCATTGAGAGCCTGCGCCTGCGCTTCGCACTGCTCCAGTCCCTGAACACCACCCTGGAGACCTTCTTCTTGCCGCTAGTGGAACTGCGCCAGACGCCTATGTACACCCATAGTATCGCAGCCCTGCTGAAGGAGGCTAAAGGTCAGTGCCTGGGCGGCAGGTGTGGGCCCCATGCAGAGGGCAGCGAGGGAGATGACGGAACCAGCAGATCTCCCCAGGCCATCGCCACCCCCCCTCCAAGCAGCTGCTCAGGAAGACACCCCAACCCCACTTACAGGTCTGGGGGCAGCAGCAGTTCTGCCCAGAGCAGTTGCCTTATGCTCTTTAAGTTTTTCTGGAGAAAAACTTAAAACAGTTTTCAATTCAAGTTACTTAGAAATATGTGGTTAAAGCCTCAACTCTTTGTGTATACTCATGTCCCTTAATCCCAAAGATGACCATTTCACAGAGAAGTGTCCTTCCAGACCTTTCTAATCTAGTCACATACAAATAGATATTCTCACAGACACACACAGATTTTTGTTCTTTTATCAAGAATAGGACTCGTGCTCTGCTTGGCAGTTGGCACAGAGAACCACCCTCCTTCGCAGCCCCTGTGCAGGTGCATGGTCTAGTCGGCCTTTCCCTGTTGATAGATGGTAGCTGGTTTTTGCTGTTTGAGAAAATGCTATATTGCACATCCTTGCTTTTCGTGTGGTTGGATTAGCCCATGGCTCCTGAGTGTGAAGGAGCCCAGGGCATATGCGTTGACATTTGGAGAGCTACCAATCAAGCACCCTCCAGAAAGTCAGACCCCCTTGTGCTCTCACCAGCCAGTATGCGAGCACCATCCCCTGGCTTGAAGGGAGCCCCAGAAGATGCTAGAGAGACCCAGAGGGTATAACATGGCTCCAGCCGGCCTGGGGGAGACCAGAAAGGCAGGGAAGTGGCCTCCTCATAGCCTCTTCCCCACATTCCTCTCTTCAGGGCTGATCTTCTATGACACAAAAGTGACAGTAATGAATCGGGTGCTCAACGCCACCGTGCAGAGGACAGCAGATCATGCGGCGCCCGAGATTACTTTGGACCCACTGGAAATCGTGGGAGGTGAGATTGGTGACACGGACCAGAAAATCTGAAAGACTCGGTTTAAACACACCAGCTGGTTCCTCACATGTGAAAAGCCTCTATAAGAAGGGAGTCCAGGGTTGCCCTAACACATCCTCATTCTCTGACTGCGGTCACCCTGCTCCAGCTCCCAGCGAGTGGATCCCGCCATCAGGGTCCCCTCGCGAGCAGGAGGATGGACTAAGACTGCCAAGGCTCACCCCCTGCAGGGGAGGCAGGAAATGCAGGCTCTTCTGCTTGACTAGTCCTGCTAGTCAGAAGAGAGTGATATTGGGAGGCAACTGGGGGTTTCTGCCAAGCAGAGACACGAGGGCTCCAGGAGGTGGAGTGGAGCAAGCGGGAGGCCCCCAGGGATCCAGAGATGCAGCAGGAAAGAGGAAGCTGGCCCAAGAATGGAGAAAGCACGGGCTGGACAAGGGAGGTCCAATAAGGGGGCAAAGGTCTGATCTTGGGTGGGGGGGCAGAAGTCGGCCCCCAGAAACCCTTACCAGCTCCCCTCTCTCTTTCCAGGGGAGATCAGAGCCTCTGAAAACTCCTACTTCTGCCAGGCTGCCAGGCAGCTGGCCTCAGTGCCGTCCTCTCAGCTTTGTGTCAAGCTGGCTAGTGGGGGCGACCCCACCTACGCCTTCAACATCCGCTTCACTGGGGAGGAGGTGCACGGCACCAGTAAGTAGACCCCCCACACCCCCACCCCACTTAGCCGGTTCAGGGTGGAGGCTGTGTTCTGACCATGGAAGTTCCTAGGGCTGTTTTAGTCTCAGCTGCCCCAGATCCCCCATCAGCAAGAGTTCAAGCACAGCCTCCTTACCCTGCTCTGCAGAGGCCAGGACTGTCCCCAGAGTCACCTTGAGCTGGACTTGTGTGGTTGCCGCAGGGGAGCAGGTGCCCCCACTGGTCCAGGACCTCAGCTCCATGTGATTAGGGCTGGGGCTGTGCCTCGGACTGACACTGGGGCTCTTCATGCTGAGGGTCCAAGAGCGACGCCCTCAGAGCATATGGGCCTTCTTCCCCAGGAAGAGCCCTGACAATGGGTTGTGCCAAAATCTAGCCTGTGCCCAATGAGGACCAGGGCCTTGGGAGCCCTGAACAAAACTGGCCCTTCTGTCAATCATTTCACTGACTGGGATGAGGATCAGCAACTCAGAAAAGCTCCCTCGGTGCCCTCTCAGTCAAGTTTAGCCCCAGACATTCAGGAAATGTCTCTTTGTCTGGGTGGGAGAAGAAGCCCTATTCCTTGTTGGCCAGGCACTTTGGGAGGGCCAGTGGGCACAGGGCCCCCCAGCTGTCTCCCCTTGCTGCGGGGGTCAGGGGAACACTGCAGCAGGGGAAGCTCTGTGCACCCTGAGGACACCTCTGAGGGGCCGCGAGCCGGAACTGCCAGGCCCATGTTGGACATCTTAGGTTCTTCAAGGAGCCGAAACCTCTCGAGGATACCGTCACTATCCCACTACAGATACAGAAACTGGACGCCACACCATTCAGTCGCTCCCCAAAGGTCAGGCAGCTAGCTGGAGTTCAAAGTCAGGGCTGTCTGATTCCCAAGTAAGGCCTTGGCCATGGGGGCTTCCTCAAGCAGGCAGGCAGGCAGGCATCTCCTGTCTCTCCATGGAAACTGAATGAGGACAGAGCGTGACTGGTGGGCCTGTGGGTGACTCTGACCAGGCAGACCACGTGCACAGCTGTCCTCAGAGCTTCCTGACCTTGTACACTGACAGGAGGCACAGGAAAGGCTGGAGAAGACCAGCCACAGAGGGGAGTTTGTCAAGAAAGCCTAAGGTGGATCTGGAATGGGGTGGCGATAAATCATTTCTGCCCTCTGTGTGCTGCCGTCATCCACCCTGTCTGTGCAGTCACTAGACAGATTCCAAGCACCGGAGTGGGAGGCAGCACTGTAGTGGCCTGCTCTTGGCACTGCTTGGGGAGCGGTCCCCAAGTCAGGGTGAACTTGCGGCTGGAGAGGCACCCAAAGTAGGGTCTGCGTTTCACCCCGTGAATCCTTGACACCAACCTGGAAGGTGGGCACAACTACGTCCCGTCTGATAGGTTGAGGCCGCCTTGGGACCCAGCGAGGAAGCAGCACAGCAGGATTTGACCACAGGCACCTTTTCTTCCCACTCCACTGGCACTGTAGTTAGCTAGGTGGCCAACAAGGGACATTCCAGGTGGGCACAGGGCCCGCGGGCGGGCCAAGCAGCAGAGCTTGGTGCTGACAGGTCTCCATCTGTCCCGCAGGTGGCTCTTTCCGCCACTTTCTGTGGCAGGTGTGTAAAGAGTTGCAGAGCTCCTCACTGTCCCTTCTCCTGTTGTGCCCCAGCTCCGCTGTCAACAAGAACAAGGTAAGATGGCCCTGGGGTGGCAGGTGGGGCCTGCCCTCTGGGCCCTGGCTGACCAGCTCTGACACAGGGCAGGGCCTGTGGCCTTCTTCCTCCTCCCATGGGTGTGGTGGCCTGGCGCCTGTTTCCTGACAGGACTAGTGGTAGGTGTCACGGTCACCTGGTCTGTCTCTGCCTGCTCCTCAGGGCAAGTACATCCTGACCCCATGCCCCATCACCTGCGGGGAGGAGCAGCTGCTGCACTTCCTGGGGCAGCTGCTGGGGATTGCGATCCGAGCAGATGTTCCTCTTCCCCTGGACCTCCTGCCCTCCTTCTGGAAGACACTGGTGGGGGAGCCCCTGGACCCTGATCAAGACCTGCAGGAAGCAGACATACTCACCTACAACTATGTCAAGAAATTCGAGAGTGTAAGTGAAAGTTCCATTTATTCTGGGGATGGTGGGGCCCTGAAGCGGTGCCCCCCTGTTGCATTGGCAACACCACATTGACACACGGCAGTCGTGGAGCAAGCTGTACCGTGCAGGATGCTGCTGAAAGAACAAGATCCTGGCCTTTTTATTGATAGAACAGCCATACCGCATCAGTTATGTGGGGTAGGAGGAATAAGAGAACAAGGGTGGGTGAAACTGAAAACGTGCTTTTCTCATCCAGGGCTTCAGGGGCACATGAGGCTGCTGACCAGATAGATACTTTTTATCTGCTTAATAACCCAGTGTTGTCATGGAAACCAGACCCCAGACCCCAGCCATGGCTCCAGTCTTACTGACAAGGCATCCCTCTGATCGACCGATCGGTGCATGGCTACACATCAGTCGGCCCCTCCGCGGTCCCCGTCATTCCTCGTAATGTATACCCATTGTCCAGGGCATCAAGTGTCCTACTCTTGCTTAATTTGAAAGGAACCATGTAGGGGCTGGCATAGATTCTCTTAGGTCGTGTAACTGATTGACCCGTTTGTTCTGACATTGTATTGGAGGGCAGACTGCACTTAACCAAAACGGTAGCCAAGTGGGCCGTTTAAGTCTAGCAGACCCACACCCCCAGGGCCCTGGGTGCTATATCTGTGGTGCTTCTGTCCCATGGACAGCAGAGCTCTGCACTGAAGACTGCTGAGAGCACTGCCAGAGAACATGGAATGTAAGCCCTGGTAGGGGACAAGTGAAGTCTCTCCTTCCTCCCTGCTGCCAGCAGCTGGCTGTGGGCAACCCAGCCAGCCCCACTGGGGCTTCCATTTACTGTGTCGATCCCCAGAGACACAGGTGAGGGTTTACGGCCCCTGAAGGAACCTCAGTACTGGGGTGAAAACTGCCACAAGCAAACCCAGTTTCACCTTGAAGAGCCACTTCAGGGCCTCAGGAAGAGCACAGGAGATCGGCTCTTGGGTCGGCTGAGACTGACTCCTGTGTACTGGACACATGGAGTTAGTGGGGTGACAGCAGTGTCGGATGCCCCACCGTACACAACTCAGATAGGGGCAGGCAGTCATTGCTCAGGCTGCCTGTGGGCCTATGGGAGCCACGCATCCCCAACCCACTACCATGGGCCTGGCCCTGGGCTCAGCCCTTCTAGGAGTCCCAGGCTCTCCTGTCATGCTGGAGTGGGGTCTACAAGCCGGGAGGGACTCAGCTTGTGGAGGTGAACTGCCTGGGAGCAGAGCCAGCCCAGGGGGAAGCCGTGCTTTCCAGTGCCACACACGCTTCTCAGGGTGGAGGCCATCCTGGCAGAGCACAATGCTGCCTCTGACCCAGCCCTTCCCTTTGCCACCAGCTTCCCTTGCTCTTGTGAGCCGGCCGAGGCCTGGCCCATGCTACTCTCCACAGGGTCCTCCATGCAGGGAGATTGGCTTCCAGTGGCACTCACTGTGATGGGCCGTCTGAGCCGCCCCGTCACCGAGCCCTTGGCAGCCACTTGAGGGGTACCTGGCACAAGGGGAAGCTGAGCTGCTGGGGTGCTGGATAGCAGTTGACTTCAGCAGAAACAAGACTGACGACAAATTGTCTAAAGAGTCAAAGGGAGGGGCTGTAAGACGGTATCTGGGCACAGTCCAGCCAAGGCTTCTGTCTGAAGGTCCGGTCAAGGCCAGAGAGGGTGCTGGGATACCAGAGCTACACTGGAGTGGGCTGGGGATGGGGTACTCCCAGGAAGAAATGTTCTGAACTTCTACAGGTGAAGCCTTCAGCTTCACCACGAAGGGGGTTTTTGCTGAGGACCCAGTACAGGAGCCAACCCTGAGCACCCCTGTCACCATCCCCACCGCAGGCCAGTCCCCTCTAGGCCAGGTCCTGGCTTCTGCTCAGTGCCCCAGCCTGCAGTGCACACCAGTACCTTCTGCACCCTACTTCTGGTGTGCCAGATGGAGGGGAGTGGGTAGCCCAAATAACTCAGATCCACAGATGGGATTGAATCAGGGCTCTCTGTCAGGTGACAGAAATCCTAGCCTCCACCAGTTTAGGATTTTTTTAAAAAAATTTTTAAGGATTTATTTATGCATAAATAAATATGCATAATTATGCATAAATAAATATACACACCTCTGTATAGGCCAGAGGTGTGGGGGGGGTGAGAGGATTCACCAGAGACAGAGTGGGGAACAGAACAGGCAGACTGACTGAAATACACTGCTGAGGGGAGCAGCAGGTGAGTCAGAAGAGGTCTGCTGCACCATGTGGGTAGCTCCCTGGCTGGCCAGGGATTGAACTTGTGCTGCAGTGGCTGACGATTGCTTCATAGTGCTGAGTCTTAATCCCATGCGCCACCAGGGAGGCCCAGTTTAGGATTTTTTGGTAATGATTTGGTCTTAACTAAAAGTGTAGACACATGGGATAGACACAGGTTGGCTTCAGGCAGGGCTCAACCCAGGCGCTCAGATGATGTCATCAATAAGCAGTCCCAAGTGAGCCCCGGTGGTACGTCGTACACCATCTAAGGGGACAGTGGGCTACTGCTTTCAAATAGCTGAAAAAGCCCTGCTGTTGGGTCTTGTTAGCCAGGCCTAAGTCAAGCACCGATCGGCAGAGTGATACTGTTGCCTGTTTATAATTGCCAAGGGTAACCCCTGCCCCAGCAGTGCCTGGTGTTGCTGGCTTAGGGGCTTTGTCTTCCAGAGCATTGGCATTGGGGCAGGCAGTTAACCTCCTCTGCTTCTGTTCCCCCCAGATCAACGACGAGACAGAGCTGGAGGCCCTGTGCGCTGAGATCGCCTCCCAGCACCTGGCCATAGAGAGCCCCGAGGGTCCCAACAAGCCCTGCTGCCGGTTCACCTACCTGACCATGACGGGCGAGGAGGTGGAGCTATGCAGCCGCGGCCGGCACATCCCTGTGGTGTGAGTGGGGCACTGGCGAGGAGGCTGCCCAGGCTCGCCAGCCAGGGTGGCGGCAGCACCCATGCTGGACAATAGTGCAAGGGCCTGTGCCAGGTGACGGGAGGCCTTCACCAGCGGGAGGGATGTGGCCAGTACCACTGGGCACCAAGGTCTTCGGTGGAAGTGCTTCATTAAGAAAACACCAGCTCTGAGATAGGTGACGCCCACAGGCAGGAGAGGAATTCACTGAGACAGAACTGGGAGTCTGGACAGCTGGGCCTGAGGCCTGGTGAGAATGGGTTGGGGAATTTCCCCCGGAACTACGAGCAATCCCATCAGCCTCCTGGCCTTCTCCCCGGCAGGTGGGAGAACAAGGACATCTATGCGGCAGCCATCCGGAACCTGCGGCTGCGCGAGCTGCAGAACACGGAGTGCGTGACGGCCGTGCGGGCGGGCCTGGGCGCCATCATCCCCCTGCAGCTGCTCACCACGCTCAGCCCGCTGGAGATGGAGCTGCGGACCTGCGGCCTCCCTTACATCAACCTGGAGTTCCTGAAGGTTGGTGCTGGGGAGGGGCCATCACAGCACTTCCTGTGTCCCCGCACGCCCTCCTCATCACCTGCGGGAGGGAGTTGAGCTTCATCCCCATCTCACAGCTGAGGACACTGAAGCCATGATAGCAGGTCCTTGTCCGCACTCCCAAACCACGAAGTGGGGAGTCAAACTTCATGCCCATAGCACCTGCCTCCAGAGCCTGTGCCTTAGGCCCCCCTCCAGAGGTGCAGGCCATTCTTGCCAAGCTCCTCCCCCTCAGCCTGCTCTTGCTGGGGCCAGCTTCCCCTGGGGTGGGACCCTGCCATCCCCAGGATGCTTCTGCCAGATTGAGTTCCTGGTCCCAGTGACTTCACCTCTACCAGGAGCAGTGACAGACCTGCCAGCAAGTGGGCCCATGGGGGGACACAGTCAGCCCTGCTGCTGGGCCTGGCGCCCCGCCGACATGACACAACCTCATGGCCACTGGCATCCTCACAGCCTCCCAGTGCCCTGTGGCCATCATTTCCCTCCTGGACCTGCCTGCGGGTTTTCTCTGGGTGGCAGAGGCCTGGGCCTGCTCACATGTGGGGCCTTTCTTTCCCAGGCCCACACGATGTACCAGGTGGGGCTGATGGAGACGGACCAGCACATTGAGTTCTTCTGGGGGGCACTGGAGATGTTCACCCAGGAGGAGCTGTGCAAATTCATCAAGTTTGCCTGCAATCAGGAACGCATCCCATTCACCTGCCCCTGCAAAGACGGGGGTCCTGACACAGCCCATGTGCCCCCATACCCCATGAAGATCGCCCCCCCAGATGGCACAGCAGGTACTGTCTTCTCCTGGATGTATTCCATGTCAGGACACAGGCCCTTTTCTCAGTTTGGAGCTGGGACTGCTGGGCCTGCATAAGGGAGGAGGGAAAACGGTGGGGCCCCGACACCATAGCCTGGATGTTCCCAAGGGAAAAGGCAGGACCACATGGCACTGTGGGTCCTCTGCTTTCTGAGCTGACCTTTCCTGCGTGGCCTAATGCTCACACTGCTTTTAGCTTTTAAAAAGCTAAAAACCCAGAAATGTTTTAATCTTCCAGTGTTTAGATACAGAAAAATAATTCTATTAAAAAATCAAAACATAACACTTTGTCAAATTAACCTGTCTGCCCACAGAAATCTGTGTTTCGGTGCACACGTTTCAACAGCAGTTTCTCCTCCAGAACCCTCTGTCCCACCTGCAGGACTAGGCCTCACCATGCTGCATATGGGCCTTGGCCTCAGCATGGAAGTGCCCTGCCACAGGCCCAGCCAATAACCCTGACGCGGTTTTCTTCCCGTAGGTTCCCCAGACTCTCGTTACATCCGAGTGGAGACCTGTATGTTCATGATCAAGCTGCCCCAATACTCCTCCCAGGAAATCATGCTGGAGAAACTTCGATGTGCCATTCACTACCGCGAGGATCCCCTAAGTGGCTGAAGGGAGGGAGCCCCAGAGTTAGGCTGTCACGCGGCACCACTCTGCTGGCTTGGGGAGCCTGCCACAGCGGGCACGTCCCTCCCGGGCCCTGTGCAAGGAGTTGGCGAATTTTGCTTTTCCAAACTTGTCCACATTCCGGGGCCTCCTGGAAGACTTAACCTTTTGTATTTGTACGTTTCGTGATGGATTGGTTCTTTTGCTGTTTGTGATATGTTTGTAGGATAACTTAGTTTCCAGACAGTTCATGTCTCATTTGATCTCCTGGACACTGTCCCTCGTGGTCACCAGATTCTGATGCCATGAGGCCCCGGTTGGTTCCACATCATAGAACTGCCTAACAGGAAGTTGGTGGTAAGGTGACCTTGGCCACAAAGTACATCCTGTTTTCCGCAGAGCATCCCCACAGACGAGCCTGTGGCCGGCCCTGCCCCTCTGGGCTCGAGCTGGAGTTGCCCTAGACTGTGGCCAGCTCCCGAATGTGGAGGACACACACCGGGAGCTTCATGTGTCAATCTTCCGGCTTTCAAAACTTGCTTATGGTCCAGGCTTTTCTGAGGAAAAGCCCACGGTGGTTCGTTTTCCCTGACCCCCCTCTGCTTTCTCTCTCTGCGGGAACCCTGGTCTGACGGTCTCCCATTGAGTGCTCCTTGGGAGCAGAAGACCAAAGGGTGTGTTCCCGACCTTAGTGTGATTCACAGGGCCGGGCCTGGCGCCTCCCAGCCCTAGAAGCTGAGAGGACCCCTGGAGTGGGAGGGACAGTGCTCACAGGGCCTTCCGAGAAGCACATTGTCCGAGCTTCCCCGCTTTCATCCTCACAGCAGCCTCTGTGATGTGAGGAACGGAGGAAAGGGCCACGTGCCCATTTTCAAAGAGCTGACTGACTGAGGTGCTCTGCTCAATTCGGGGTCTCCTTCCAGATGGAGATGCCGGGGGTCCTCCTGCCCCTCTGGCAGGGCCTGCCCAGCAGCCCCCTCACGGCCCTGCGTGTGTGCGCCAGGGCTGAGCTGCTCCAGGCTCTGCCGCTGCCCCAGTGCATTTGTGCCCCGGGTAGGTCTCTGTCCAGCTGTACTTTGTTCGGGCGCAGCGTGTGCCATCTGCTGGACACTGTCATGTTGGGCCTTGCCAGTTCTCCCAGAATCACATGCTGTATTTATTGTATAATATTGTGAATACCAAGGATCTGAGTGAGTGCTGTCTGGAGAGTGTTGGCATGAGTGCGGGCAGATGAAGCACTGTGCTCCTCCTGCCCCACCGAGGCCCGGCCTGCTGGAGGCACGTGGTTGTAGTTAGAGCCGTTCGCATCCATCTCCTCCCTGTTATTCTTAGGAAATGCATTAAGGACCATTATAAAAAAAGATTCCCCAAACTAAGGAAAAGATTTATCGTTCCAGCTGCATCAATTCCATTTGGTGCAGGATCAGTCATGACTGAGGCGAATGCCCACCAGCAGTTCCTGCTCGCAAGGACGTGGTTGGCCGCCACCTCCCAGAGGCCACAGCCCCCTGGATGGGGTCACACCAGGATGTAGACCTACCTACAAGGATCCTCTTATTTCATTTCTGCGCAATGAAAGAGCCTTTGGATTTACTAGAAGTGGTTTTTCCTCCCTGTATTTTTAAACCGCTGGTCCCTCCACCCCACCCCACCCCAACCCTTGAATGGACTCGGGTTTTTGTGGGCTACCTCCCCAGGAGGGCACGGGGAGCTTCCGTTGGCCCATCATTTGACTCGACGACAGCTGTGAGTAAGATTCCTGCTGCTAACAAGACTGCTTCTCTCGGAGAGCACATTGAGGTCCAGATAGATCAAAACCGTGGCCCTAAAAAATGTGTGCTGTAAAGTTACTTGATGTATATTTATTATAATTATTTATGGTTGCATTTAACAAACTTTTCATTCAATCTGATGCTATTTACACCACTGCTGTGTAAAGGAAGCTCACTACAAGAAAAAAGTTGCACCAATAAATAACCTTCATCTAATTTTGATTTACCTTAAGAGTTGTGTGATCATCTACTCTCGCTGAGCAGACAGGCACCAGCTGACGTGCCTCAGGTGGTGAGGAGTCAGTATTCTGGGGATTGTCTGTGCTTGACGTGGTTCTTGCTCCACTGTGCTTAGGAACTACCAATCCCCTCACTTGACCCTTTGAGTCTGACTTTCCTAGAGAAAGTATGGCTGAAGGGGTGGAAATTCAAGGCCAGAGCTAGCCCTAACCCTGTACTTGTCCTAGCTACTCTGTCCTCTCAGGTCCCGGGCGAGGATTTCCTTCGGTGCTTTGTTGCACTGGAAACATCTGACCACACTTGGACATCTGCTCCTTTGGGCAAAGGCAGTGGCTTTAGAACTTTGTGCAAAATGGGAATGCAAGGAGAGAGAAAGACTTACGTAGCTCGGCACGACTTTGTAAGACGGTGCCCTGACCTCTTTGCACAGCCACACCCCCACCCAGAGCCCCATGATCCAGTCAGAAGAATCCAGCACATCTCCTGACTTGATCACCTCCTGTTCCATGGGCGTCCTTACCCATAACCCTTAATTCTCAGTCTCTTGATTCCACCATAAATGCTAACTTTTAGCACCTGCCTTTGTTATAGGAAGAGCAAGAGCCCTCTCAGATGAGGAAAAAGCAACTTTCTTCTCCTGTTGCTTCAGAGTGCTAGAAACCAGGAACAAAAGCAACCACTCACAGCAAGAGAAGACCACTGTTAGCCTGAGAAGCTGGGAAGAGACCTCAGCTCTGCTCTCCAGCCAAGACCATCTCCCTTTTAAGAGCTGCCACTTAAAAAAATAAGTACACTGATTTAGTTCCTTTCTATTTCACATACAGATAGACTTAAAAACTAACCCTTGATAGCTGACTGCAGAACTGAGACACCAAGGTGGGGGCGGGGGGTGCAGGGCAGGGAGGGAGCGGGGATAATGGTATGTGGTGGTGGGGTACGGGTGATTGGCAGTAGAGGCACTGTGGTGGTAACACCTGATGGGGGTGCCCTGATGTTACCTCAATTAAAAGTAAATAAATAAAAATAAGTACTTTCAAAATTACAGCATCCAGTATTGAGAAGATACTCATCCTCATTGGTTACCAGGAAAGCGCAAGTTAAAAACACAATGAGATAAACTACCCAGAACGGCTAGACAGACTGTACCCTGCTGGAGAGCCCACTCCCCTACTGGGCTGTGGGATGGAACCCACAGCTACTTGGTAAACAGGTGCCACAGGACACATACCCCCCTGGCCAGCAGCTCCACTCTGAGGCATAAATGCAGCAGAAATACATACTTATGCTCACCAAAAGACATGCACAAGAAGCCTCGTGTCAGTAATAGTAGTTGCCAAAACTAGTGAAATCTGTTAGTTCCCTCAGTGGTGGACACACCACACGTACTACACAGGAATAAATGAACAGACTCAACACGTGCAACAGTGGGGATGAGTCGGAAGCAAAAGAAGCTGGCAGAAAAGTGGAGTTTGAGATGGACAAAAATAACTGATAGTGGCGAAATGTCAAGATAGTAGCTGTTCTGGACTGGTGTCTCTGGACACCTAGGGGGTTAATGGCCGGAAGGAGCATGAAGAGTATTCCGACGTCTTGGTGATATTTTATATATAAAAATATAAAATATATTTTATATAAAAATATAAAAATATACCAAGAAAGAGAAGTAAACAATCGTTCATGAATACAACAGAAATGATCATTTCAATCCATAATTTATGAAATAAGACAGCAATTTCTAGAAGAATACTTAGCAGAAGCAATCATGGGACGCAAGCTTTGCAACCCCCCTGAAATCACAGTGTAAAGGGAATTGGAGGCCCCGCGTCCAAGGAAAGACAAGGATTGGAAATTCTTGAAAGAAGCAGAAGTTCAAGTCCTCAGCACCCTTCAAAAAGCCAGAGTTGTATTTTAGAGAAAACCTGAGATGTTCACAACTCCAGCCATACCCTGAGTTTATTCAGCAGGGCTGAAAGACCTTTCTTGGCATTAACCCAGAGAAAAGAGCTGCAGATACTGGCAGCTGGTGAAAATGCCAGCCTCTTGCTCTGCAGGGAAAGTGAACGCTTGAAGAGGGTTAAGCATATGGACAGGTGGCCAAGAAACATCTAAGGCTTGAGGGAAAGTATGTGACATAAAATACCAAAACAAAAATAACTCCCAGGAAATAATAGAGAATAGGACAAGCTGTCCAAGAAACAATTATTGCACAAAAGTCTAAGAAAAAGTACTGCATCCATTGAATAGGGGGGGAAGAGGGAGTAAGAATAAAAGACAAAGGTTTTAGAAATTAATATGTCTTCCACAAAGTAGGGCAAAAAATATGAAAGAAAATGATCAGTTTAATAAGGGGGTCAACATCCAACTATAACTCGAATTCTAGAGAGAAATTAACAAAACAATAAAAATGCTGAAAAGTCAAAAGAATGAGTTTCTAGACAATAAGTACTATGTGTCTAGGTGTTTGAATGGAAGAAGAATCTACACCAACATACAACATGGAGAAATCTCAGAATACCAGGGAGAGACATCTTAAACAGCATCAAGCGAAAAAAAATTCATGCAAATCAAAATGGCATCAGACTTTATGACAACCTAGGAAGGAAAAGCAATGCTTTCAAGAGCCTTCCAATTCTAGCTAAGCTAGCAGACACCAGACTTAATCACCGCCCCCCAGACCCGAAACAACTAAACAAAAAGGCCAACACATGTATGGTTCCCACGACACTGGACGCCAGCCCATGCAGAACAGAAATATCGAGAAGAGAAACACAGAGGGTGGGCCCCGCCATTGTCTCTGCTGATGTCTGGGTAGAGTTTTCAGACATCAGCAAAGGGGAGAGGAAACCCACAGTGGAACCCAACATCTCATGGTGATATAAATGAATGAATGGGGGAGAAAGAACGAGTATTCCTTAGAATGCCAAATAAAATATAGAAGGAAAGGTAGAATTTGAAAATCACCACTAGAATAAATAGTAATTATTCAGTCAAGAATCAACATAGATGTTAGAACCAGTCAGTGGAGGTTTGAAGAGGAAAATGACATTTGTCTCAGAATCTCGCTCCACCGAGTCACTTTACAAAGTATGTGGACTGCCCCTCCACGTGCAGACCCCCAACCAGTGGTGACGTATGGCCTTGAGAAGAACTTGCCATTTCTGGTTTTCCCACGCGTAGCCCAAATCTACTAAGATGACACCAGGCAATCCCAAACCAAGGGGCATTCTACGAAATACCTGGCCTAAACACCTAAAAAATGTCAAGGTCACTAAAAACAGAAATCTGAGGATTTGTTCCAGATGAAAGGCAGCAAGGTGGTGTCATTGATATGCAACACATGATCTTGCACCAGAGAAAAAGAGGTATTTTCACTGGAAAGGTTATTATTGGCAAGACTTGGCATTTGTGAAACTGGAATAGGGTCTGGAGAGGAGAGTAGGTGGTACATCCACGTCGATTTCCTGCTCACCGTACTGTGGTTGAAAGGAAGAGCTGAACGAAAAATGCTGCTCTGGGCCACACACGCTGAGGTTTCGGGTGAAGGGACACCACCTGCACCTCCCTTTTCAGCAGTACAGGAAAAATACACTAGCTCCAAGGTGACCCAAACACAGCACTTGGAAAGAGCAATGCCGCTTTGGAAATACAGCAGCAGCAGCTTGCAAAACTGAAAGCTGTCCACTTCCGGGGACTTCAGGGAGTAAAAAGGGGGCAAAGAATTATTCATCCTTTTAGCTAGCCTTGGCTTATTTAGTTACATACTTTTACAGTTTTTTCAGAAAGTATACCCCTTGTAATACATGTAGGAACTAAGGCAACGCAAGGCAGGCAAACCACAAGCCCACCGCCGTTTTTTTTTTTGTTTTGTTTTGGTTTTTTTGTGGGACCCTCACCGGCGGCCGGGGATGGAACCAGCGCTGCAGAGGCTGCAGGCAGCCTCACAGCCCAGCGCTCAACTGCTGCACCACCAGGGGAGGCCCCCACTGCCGTTTTACTGGATATCTAATCCATCACAGGGGAGGCAAAATGAGCTTTACGTTTAGGTCGAGCTCCAGTCCTCCAAAACGAAAGATACCTGGCGTGGCATCCTGCGCTGATGGGGTGAGGAGCCTTCCCCTCCAAGTCCTGGGGCTTCAGGGACGCCCAGAAACACTGCTGCTCTCTCTGTCCTGGCTTTTTTCACCTGAGACAGGGATGTCTTTCTGAGCTCACTGATCCTGGTGAATTTTACTAAAGTTTCACACACAAGAAAGTGAGCGGCGCTGCAGTATATATACTTTTTGTGGTCTAGATTATTTCTCTCAATTCAGATACAGATTTAAGTCCTCGTGCTGCACTGAATTAGCTGCCAGCTTTACGGAAGTCACTCCTTCCCACCTAAAATGGGGCAGTTCCTCCCACCTTTCCACCCCAACTAGGTTGTTGAGATAAAACAAATGAGCTCAAGATGACTTAAGGTGCTAGATGAGCCTCTGCAGTCTGTGAGGCACAGAGGGGTAATGGTTGATCCTGCTGAGATTTGACTCCTCTCAGGACTGAGGCTCCAGAGCCTTTTCTGCATGGCTCCATTCAGTAAGAGGGACCCTCAGCCCCACTCCAAGTCATCAAAAGCTACCAGTGTAGTCAGTGTCCTCAAAGTTCAACAAAGGAGAACACGACCTTGAATGTGCAGTGCTCTCCAAGAAAGGCCCTTGCTATCTGCTGGGTGCCAGGAAGCCCAGTCCTGCCTCCCCCATGCCACAGCTCCAACTCCGGCCCACCCTGCCTCCCTGAGGGCTCCACGGAGCTCACAGATGGAATCACGAGACACAGCGAACTCCAAGTACAAATTTTATTTCTATTACAAGGATTATTAATAATTATAATAGGAAAATAAAAGTGGAGAAGGGGGCTGACACTTGGTTTTCAGAGCAAACCATGAAGTTTAGACCTCAGTCCTGATCAGGTCCGAGCCCAGCATGGCCCTGGCAGGGCCTGGGAGCCTCCAGTCTTCTCCAGCAGAAGGCAGTGAAGACAAAGGAGCCACGCTCCCCCAGAAACAAGGCAGTGATGCCAAATGCCAAAGAAGCAGATTAAAACAAAGCCCCGTGTCCACTCACCTCTAGCTCAACTCATCGCCAAAAGCCTTGTTCCTACTATATTTTGCGACTGGCCTGAACACTTGACCAGAGCTCCTCCACATTCAAGCCCGGGAGGGGCGGGAGAGGTTACTGAAAAGTTCCCAAATTTAGGCCCCTGCAGGGAAAAGATCATTTCACTGGTGGGTACTAGGTTTCCAGAACCTTTTTCTCCTTCCACCAGGCCCACAAAAAGCACCAAGAAGCAGTGGTGACAGTAAGATATGTCCTGGTGACCACAGGCCTTCCCTTGAATTCTCTGCTGCCAAAAGACAGTCACTAAAGCTCTAACATTCAACGGGCTGTGAACCCTCCCTCAAATCCCCAAACTTCCACTGCACAATCTCAAAAGACACAAAATGGCCATAACCTAGAAAAAGTTAAAATCCATAAAATCTCCCCTGCCCAAAGCCCGAGAGGTGGGGCCGGCACCGTGGCAAGCGCTGCTGTGCAGGGCAGGCAGGAACCAGCGTGCAGGGGCTCCGCAGATGCCATTACTCTTCCTCCTCCTCCTCCTCCGCATCTCCGGCGCCCTGCTGCTTGGGCGTCTTAGCCTGTTGAACAGTAGAACCCAAGGTCTGCATGACAGCGGAAAAGTAGCACCGCTCCTCCAGCCCACAAAGTGTGTTTCTACAGAAACCGCCTCATCACACCAGGGCAGTCTGATGCTCAGCTCTTCTGCAATAACCGGGCCAGCCCCGACCACCCCTCATCCTCACTGAGCAGTATGGGTTGGATCCCGGTTACCTTTGCGCTTCTGTGGTAGTTGGCAGCTGTGGGGCTGACCCGGGAGTTCCTGCCACCTTCACTCCTACCACTGAAAGGAAGGTTGGGAAACAAGCTCCTGAGCGAAAGTCAGAAACTCAGAACAGAAGTGAGAACTGGACAAAAGCAGCCCTCCCCCAGCAGACGAAACAAGCAAACAAAAAAGCCCCAGAAAGCAAAAGACCATTGTGGAATCAGACCACAGGACAAGTCCACACAGCCCTGCCCCCGAAACAGCACACTCTCCCGAATGACTCCCGGGCTCCATTTCCAGGCCACTGCTTTTTACCTTGGTCCGTATCTTCCTGCAGGCGCCCGCGCAAAAGAGGGCATGAGGTTTTCCGGGTAGAGATTTCGACCAGGGTGAATCACTGGAACATGCCCAGCGGCCACAGTCCCATTATGGCTATTTCGATTCCGTCCCCGGAGGCCCTGGCTGTCCAGGTTGTTGAGCTTTAGTATGCGAGGAGGACTGGGCTGGCCCCCAAGTTTGGAGCCTGATGTGGGTGTTGACAGTCGGTTACAGGCAGCTGTCATATTGCTAATGGGCCTGCTGGGGGGCAGAGGGTAGGTGGACCCTTTGGCCATTTCCTGCTTGATATCATCCATGTAACCAGAAGACAGGTCTCCTGAAAAGAGAAAACAGCACCAGCGTTAGGGGTAAGCCTGCTCTTGTGACTAGTGCTAGATGCAGGGCAAGAACAAAAAGATTCCAGGTAGAAGACAACGGCCCCACCCCTACAGGCTATTGGGAGCTGGAACCCCACTCCAGGACAGGGTTGGAGAACACTTTGTCCACACTATACACTTGTTATCTGAGTCCTAAAATACAGCCCCTAGGCCCTCCCTGGTGGCACAAGGGGTTAAGACACAACCTATGAAGCTCTCTGCAGTCACTGCAGCACAAGTTCCATCCCCGGCCAGGGAGGTGACCTACATGGCGCAGCAGACCTCTCCTGTCTTCCCCGCTGCTCCCCTCAGCAGTGTATTTCAGTCAATCTGCCTGTTCTTTCCCCACTCTGTCTCTGGTGAATCCTCTCACCCCCCACCTCTGGCCTACACCGCAGCTCTTGTATGCATAAATAAATAAATCTTTAAAGTAAACCCCTTTTAAAAATGAATAAATAAAAATACAGCCCCTAGCTAACTCAACAATGGCATACAAAAAGACTTTGAAAAATAATTTCTCATTCATTTTGTAGGTCTTGGTTTTCAAAACCAGTTCATTTGCCTAGTTATGAGACTCTTAAATAATAACATTAATAAGGTTGAATACTATAAGCATATTTCAACTAAAAATTGGGGCCCCGGGCAGTCACAATAAGGTCTATAAATTATTTCCAAATAATCCATTTAGTGCACAGACAGGAGAGCCACTGACTGCTGAGCCTGTCTCATAGCTGTCCCCAAAACCATTACCCTATAAATGTGCACCAGGTCTGACAGGAGACCACAGCTGGCCTCAAGGGAGTCCCTGTGAGAGCCTAGTGTACTTGGCCTGTCAGGACTCAGGCGGCCCCATGATGGCAGAGCAGCAGGTGAGAAGTGTAAGCAGGCTCGCAGCAGCAGCAGCCCTGCGCCTGGGCTCAGCCCTGGCTAATACCCTGGTGTCTGATACGCCTCTTGGGCAGCTCTGGTGAAGTCCCTCGAGTCTGAGACTCCTGTCTAGGAATTCTTTCCATCACGTGGTTGTTTGCTGTGGCTGGGCGCTGGTCACACTGGTCCTAACAAGAAAAACCAAAATTAGTACCTCTGGGCTGAATAATTCCTAAGAGAGAGAAAAGTTGTTGAAGCAATGGCAGGAACAGCAGTTGGGGTGAACACACTTTATCTGGAGAGGGGCATGATAACCACAGGGAGGGAGGGTCTGGGGCTAGGAGGAAGTATACCTGGAAGGAAGCAATCATTCCCCACCAGCACCCAAGGCAATGACAGAAGTACTCGCTCATGTGTGCAGGGATGAAGGAAGGGGCTGGTCTGGGGAGCCCAAAAAACACGTCTATACTTTGACCATTGTCTATGTGCCAGGTTGGTATTTCTCACAGTCTCTCCCAGGAGACAATAAGCAGTTACTTATTACTTCATCCAAAAGCAGAGATCTTTATTACAGAAATGAAATGTGTGGTGTTCGAGCAACAGCTGCAGTGTCAGCTGCCCATAACAAACAAAATCAGGCAAAAAAATGTATTTTCCACTAACAGATTGGAATCCTCAGAACTTGGGTTGTCTGGCCCAAGTCCACCTTCACAAGTGTGCCCAAGTGGATGGGACAGGACTTATCTAAGATCAACCATAAGGGCAAAGACAGAACTGGGCCCCCAGGCTCCCTGGAATGCAAGACTCAAATGCTACCATAACCGGAAGAACCTACCCGGACTCTTACCTGATGATGGAATAGCACCTCCTCTTCCAACTGTACACCGCAGAATTCACATGGGATGATGATGCTGTCTTCCACTGGGGATGACTTGCTCAGGCCCATCAAAGAGTCTAACTGGTTACTGGCAGCTTGCTGCACAAACTTCTGGAAGATGACATCAGGATCCTCTACCCTTTTGGGGGAAGAGCTGCCCATATTGAGTGAAGGTAAGGCACATGAAGGGTTACAGCTTGTCTGTCTCAAAAAAAAAAAAGCAGAGGTTGAGTAAAAAACTATATTCTTAGATTTTCTAGGAGTCACAGAATTTTAGTAATTATTCTCTTTAAACTAGCTTAAGAAGATTCAAGATTTTCCCCACACCTACAAAGTAAGAAATGTCCAAATATTCGTTATCCCCGAATAATGAATTTTCCTATGCTGCCCCAAAACAAAACCAAGATGCATTTAAATATTGCTACTATTCCACTTATGGGGGAACGTGTGTTCTACCAACCAGAGCACAGGGACTACTTGGTGTTATGGAAATGCCAGCCCAAGTGAAGTCAAATCAGGGTGTTTAGGGGAAACCTGGTTTCCTCCATAAGGCAACCTGCAAAGAAAGGCTCATTCTCTAAGAAGCCCTAAATGGCTCAAGAAATTTTAATCATTGGACCTCCTTGGTGGTGCAAGGCATTAAGTCTGAGCACTATGACGCTATCCGCAGCCACTGCAGCCCAAGTTCAATCCCCAGCCAGGGAGCTATCCACATGGTGCAGCAGACCTGTCCTGTCTCGCCTGCTGCTCCCCTTAGCAGTGTATTTCAGTAGATTTGCCTGTTCTGCTCCCCACTCTGTCTCTGGTGCATCCTCTCACCCCTATCCCCATACCTGTGGCCTGTACCCCTGTATGCATAATAATAAATCTTTAAAAAAAAGAAATTTTAATCATTAAAAAAAAAATTGGCACTTTTCATATACCACATATGGAGAGATTTAGAAATTAGAAAAACCCAGAACTTGTCCCCAAGTAACTTGTTGTTGTGGTATAGACCAACAGGGGACGAGGAGACCGTATCACAGAGTAACAGGCCACGAGAGAAGAGGGCACAGGACTCAGAGGGCGCACAGAGACAGGACCTGTGACCTGGCCTTCATCGGAGCGTCATGTCTCAAGAGGAAAACACACCAGTGAGCCCTCACTGAAGCCTTTGTGTGTCCTCCATGCCTCCTTAAATGGAGTCCTGGCTCCTTGGTCCTCAGCTAGTGACAGGATGGTTTCCGTTGCCAAAGGGTAGAGAAAGTCTGAAGAAGGGCTGAGGTACTCACTACAGACAACTCACACACAGGAGTGACTAGAAGCCAGTGTGTGGATTCTGGTCAGATAGGAAAACTTAAAAGGCTGAGGAAACATTCTTGGCTCTGAAAACCTCAGGTTCACTCACGGCAGCTCAACATGAGGGAAGTGGGTGGGTACCTGGGACTCCTATCTGGTGGTGGAGGTCAGTCTGAAACCAGCCTACAACAAGTAAGGGGTCTGTGTTGTTGAATGTTCTGAAGCTGCAGAGCAGAAGGTCATACACCTTCCAGGCATGCAGAGTAAAGTGCAAGAGACCCCTGACCCTGGCAGGGAACTGCAAAGATTTCAGCACAACTCCAACAAGATATGATGAAACCAGACCACAAAGGGTCAGCAGAGATACACACTAGTTGCCACGGAATAGAGGGAACTGGGCCTGCTAGAGGGAACACTACTTGTTCCTAGAGGGAACGAGGCTGAGTTCTCACACCCACCTATAAATACATGGTGGTTAAAAAAAAAAAAAAAAAAAAAAGCTGCTGTTATCACAGACATTATATTAACATAGTTTGCTCAAGACTTCTCTGGCCTGCAACATCAGCCCCATCCCGCATGTATTGCTTCTTAAAGTGCCCAAGTAATTCACAACACACCTGATGGTCAATCAGCAGTTCCTCTGGGTAGAGCTCCTCACAGAATTCACAAGGCAGCATGGTCTCGTCAGCGCCACCTGAGGGTCAGGCCACATGGTCAGACTCCGACTCATGATGACAAACTGATTTCAACCCTTTACACTCCATATGGAGTTTTACATGTAAGTTTGACTTCCTCTGACATCCTGAGATGCAGCAATTTGGGAGATACAAATTCTCAGTGGCAAATATCTGGAAGATAAACTCTAGGCAAAAAAGTATGCTTTTATAAACTTTTGACAGTAAATTAAAAACTATTTAGGTAATCTGAATATCTTGGTGCTCTTCTGCCCTCAGGTTTGGTTAACTGAGAGAAATCTAATCCCATCAGCATGGCTGAGCCTTATCAGAGAAAGAGATCTGCTCCTAAACTCTTCGCACTGGAATGGAATATTATTTTATAAAAAGTATTATTTTATAAAAATTATTTTATAAAAATAATTATTTTATAAAAATCTGTAAGTTTGTTAAGCTTGTGATGAAA
The DNA here is from genome assembly GCF_964194135.1 of Talpa europaea. Classification (NCBI taxonomy): domain Eukaryota; kingdom Metazoa; phylum Chordata; class Mammalia; order Eulipotyphla; family Talpidae; genus Talpa; species Talpa europaea. The sequence goes on along the minus strand of NC_140082.1, from coordinate 5,997,785 downwards.
CTTCCCTGCTTCTAAAATTGCTAATTCTTTGATTAAGGAAAAATATGGGAGGTCTGGAAGGGACTCTTAAGACACCTGATAAAAGTATTTTCCTTGTGAAAAGAAATGTTAAATCAGGCCAGTCTGGGTATACTGAAACTTCATGGCAAATACTGTCACAAAAAGAAATGGTGACATGTATGTGGATTAACAGGACTGTTTTAAAATACATAAATCTTCTTAAAGCCTACCGTTCTGTTATAACTTCACTGGTCAATTCTGATTACTCTAAAATATGTGTCAAAAATTAAGCAAACATCCTCGTCAATTGCTTTATAATCAGATTTTAATTATTATATTAAAGTCTGTTGCTATTTACATAGGCTACTAACTAAACTTTGTATTCAGAAAATCACAGAAAAGAGACTGACAGTACTCTGAAAATAAAGGTTTGTCACAGAAATAGGGAAAACTGCAGAGCTTAAAGAAAAATTGGACTTATGAAAACTGCTAATAGCAGATTGGCTACATGGGGCTAAATAAACAGAGGGACTAATTTTTTTAACTTCAAAATATTAGTTTTCAATGTTTTGCTTTTTATTCCCAGAAAACTTCCTTGAGCTGTATTCACCTTTTTGTGAGAACTGGAACATTTGCTTTTCTCTCTCTGCCACCCCAGAATGTCAACTTCACAGTAAGTAATCATATTTCTCATGGTCATGTGTTTATTTGCATAAATCCAGTAAGACTCCCAAGACACAACCGCCTCAGTCAGACTACTGAGCAAATGGAGAGTGAACACTGAGAGAAAGGTAAGGAAACATGCCCAACAAGGTCTTGGCTCTGGGTAGAAGAGAAGCAAGTCTGTACTAAGGAACAGTAAGTACAGCTTGGCTGCTACATGGGTTTAGGCGAGAATCTAGATTTTTACATAAATTCACATTTATGATTTTTATTTATTTTTTTTAATTTGGATTTTTTTTTTTTATTTTAAAAAGATTTATTTATTTATTTATACAAGCACTGGGTACAGTCAGAAGCGCAGGAGGGTGAGAGAATTCACAGAGCCAGACCGGGGAGCAGAGCAGGCAGAAGGACCGAAGTACACTGCTGAGGGGAGCAGCGGGTGGCAGGAGAGGTCTGCGTGCCGTGTGGGACCCTCCTCCGGTGGCTGCGGAGCAGCAGCCGGGGATCGAACCGGCGCTGCATAGGCTGCGGGCAGCTTTGCAACCCACCGCTCAACTGCTGCACCACCGGGGAGGCCCCATTTATGATTTTTAAAAGCCTAAAGCCAAACTTTTAAAATGACAGCAGTCAGCATCATCTTTAGGTGCCTGCTAGAAGCATATACAGATACTCTTAGGGAAACATCAGAACTAAATGTGTTCATGTGGCTATTTGTATAATTCCACATATAAAATACATATAAAAGAGCCTTCATGAGATAGAATTTACCTTTTTGGTTTGTTTGCTTTTCCAAATTTTCCATTTTTAAAAATGTCAATACTTA